>NC_087462.1:1551004-2220060 GCF_036321535.1 Camelus dromedarius
CAGATCATCTCTGGATGACTTAATGTCAGTGTACCATGGCGTAAGTGCTCTGTGAGTAGTTGGCTGGCATGTGGAAATTTCAAGTTTTGCTTTGGGGAACTCTCTGGGATTTTTTTTCCTGAATATTTTCTATCAGCTGTTGGTTAAAGTTGGGGAGGGTCAAGTGCATGTGAGAACTCAGGGTTGGGCAACTGTGTGAATGAGAGAAGTTTTGGAGAAAGAAAATTCATTTCATTTTGGACAGATTATGTTTAGATGTTGCCTATGGGGTGACAACTGTCCCTGTTTGCCAGGAATTGAGGAGTTTCCTGAGATGTGGGATTTTTGTGGCTAAAACAGAGAAAGCCCCATGAAAACTGAGACAGTTGGTCACTGTAGGTGTTGGCAGGATATCGAGAAAGAGAGTCAAGATGGGAGTTGTAAATGCTTTCTAAATTTGCTTGAAACTAAACAGCTCTCCAGTGCTGAGAGCAGCCACTGGCCGACAGCCAACGAGGAAATGGGACCTCAGCGCTACAACCACAAGTAAGAAAATTCCACCAGCAACAGGGAGCTTGGAAGTGGATCCCTCTCCAGTTGAGACTCTGGGTGAGAATGCAGCCCTGCTAACACCTTGCTCACAACCAAGTGAGACTCTGAGCAGAGGACCCCACTAAAACATGTCAGAATCTTGACCCACAGAAACTGCGAAATAATGAATGTCTGTTGTTTTAAGCAATGGCACCTGTGGTGATTTGTTACGCAGCAGTAGCTGACTGACATACTTCCTCTGTGATGGCCTTTACTTACTCTCTCCTGCCGCAGAGCTTTTACATAATTTGTTCTTACTGTGTGGACATCTGTTGCTTCCACTGGCCACTTAGTGGATTCCTGTTTATCCTTCAGAACTCAGACAACTCGCCCCTCTGTCAGGGAGCCCCCCTGGCCCCTAGTCTAGCTCAAAGCTTCCTTTTCACAGAGACTCAAAGCCCCATGTCTGTATCTCTATTTCCAGCCTTTATTGTAGCTACAATTTTAATTTACCTGGGTCTCTGTCACTAAGATTTATGCTCTATGAGCTGAGAATCACATCTGTCTCATTCAGGGCTGGGTACCCAGCACAGAGCAGCCAGGCCTGGCCCGTCATAAATATCAGGTTGATAGAAACTGAATGAATAGTGCTTCTATATTTGATGCTAAATAGCAGTAGGGCCCCTTCTGTGCTCGAATGATGGTGATGACAAGACAATTTAGAGAACACAGGAATCCTTAGAAAACCTGCAGGGTCGGGGGTGGCAGGGGCATCTGGGGTTGAATGAACTTAGTGTGTGTGTTTGTAGGAGGGGGAACGTCAGTGAGCTCATACACTAAATTTGAGTTTCCAGCCCTAATCACAGAAGTGAATCTTGGTGTCTTTGTCCTTAAAACATTTCATCAAGTGATTCTTAGCGGTTTTCTGGCTCCTCAGAAGGCAATTCAGCTCAAGTGTAAGAATAAAGGGGTGAGTGTTGTGCGGCCTCACTCCCCACCACCCCAGCACAGCTCTCCTTTCTCACCGGCTCTGGTTGGTGGCTGTGAGGTGCAGGGTGGCTTTTCCCAGCAGGGACATACTACCTTGAAAGGATGAGGCATTCTGGCTGGGCCCTAGCATGGGGTTCCAGATTTAACAATAAACATATAGCATGCTCAGATAAATTTGAATTTCAGACAAATAACAAATATCTTTTTTTTTTGTACAATTATGTCCCAAATTTTGCACAAGACATATTAGGGACTGTAGGAGTCAGATTTCTCCAGAGAAATAGAACCAATAGAATGGAGAGAGACAGACAGACAGTTAGACAGAGACAGAGATTTTAAGGAATTGACTCACAATTGTGGGAGCTGACAAATCTGAAACCTGCAGCTCAGGCTGGAGACCCAGGGAAAAGTTGATGTTGCCACTCCAGTCCAGAGGCCATCTGGAGGCAGAATTCTCTCTTCTTTGGAGGGACTGTGGTCTTTTGTCTTAAGGTATTCAACTGATTAGATGTGGCCCACCCACACTACAGAGGCTTATTTGCTTTACTCAACATCAACTAATTTAAATGTTAATTACATTTCCACAGCAACATCTAGAATAATGTTTCTACCACCATGACCAGCCCCATGGACACAAAATCAGCCATCACGGGGTTGTTTGTCTTGTTCACCTGAAATTGAAGTTTCCTGTCCTTTATCTGATATCCAAACCAGCTGCTCATCTGTCCCAACCTCAAAAAACAGCTCCACTCCCTCCAGAGAAGCACTTTACCAAGTGGGCACCTTCATGGACCTCTGTCAGGGGAATAGAATGGGATGGCTCCCCGACTTCTTTCTCTGAGGTGTTCTAGTGGGGAAGAGCATGTCAGAGGCCAGGTGTGAATCATTCTCCACCCACATGGTGGAGGCAGCATCCTGGGGAAGCAGAGGTGGAGGGGAGGTAATGAGATCCACCTCTGCATAGACCGAAGGTGATTCATCCCCCTCCGGAGAAAAAGCTTCTCTGCAGGCTGCAGACATGCTGGCTTTGGAACGAAGGTCTGTTCAGGTCCCATGAATGTGAGGGAATTACCTGGTCGGGGCGCTGGGTACAGCTTAACACATTCAAGCCTCTTGTGGTTGCAAGTGGCAGAAACCAACTGCCTTAAGTGGATTTGTTGGCTCTTGACCTGGAGACATTTCAGAGGCAAAAGTGTCAGAGTTCAGCCTGTCACCACCTCTCAGCTCTGCTCTCTTGGAGCTGAGGTCCTGGACTCTGGAGGGGAGGCAAAAATCAACTGGATGGCAGGCATTGCATTCTACCCATTTGACAGAGGAAGACACTAGAGGCCAAAGAAGTTAAGTCACATGGATCTTCTTACCCTGAATCCCTCCTAATAAGAGATTTTTAAAAAGTGGCATTAACTGTTATAATGGAGAATCAGCCTAATGCTCACATTTTGCAGACTTATAAAAATGGAGCCAACAGTTGATGTTTAAATAGCATTTGATGGATGAAGTGGTGTTCTGTTCACTTTCTAAGCTGCAAAACATTATCAGCACATGCTTGGTGGCTTAATCAAAGCGCGCCTGTGACCTCTCAGTGTCTGTGGGTCAGGAGCCTGGGCACAGCTTTGCTGGGTCTGCAGGTTCTCCGACAAGACGACAGTCAAGGTGTCACCCAAGTCTGCCATCTCATCTGGAGTCTCAGCTGGAGAAGGATCCACTTCCCAGCCCACAAGGTTGTGGGGAGAATTCAGTTCCTTGCGGTTGCAGGACTGAGGGCCTCAGCATCTTGCTGGCTGTCGGTCAGAGGTCAGCCTCAGCTCTCTGTGTGGAGCTCCCCAACAGGACCGTTGGTCCGCGCCAGTGGAAGAGGGCTCCCAACAAGATGGGCCTTCTTATCTGATGTAATGTAGCCCTGCACGGGTAATCACCTTGCCCTAAGCTCTCCATCAGGAGCGAGCTGCAGGCTCGCTCACACATGGGGGAGGCGGGGAGAGGGGTGACCGTGGAGGCAGGCTGTGGCCGCCATCTTGGATCCTGTCTGGTTCCATCTCTCGGGTTGTGCCCACCTTACCGCGCTGCAGTGTTCTGTGGGCCTCCCTGGGCTGAGTCCACTGTGCCAAAGAGAGTGAGCCAATAGCAGAAGGAGAGGCCACTTTGCCAGCAGCTGCATTTTGATGTCCGGTCAGACACTGGCATTCATATTTGTAAATCCTGCTTCTCATCAAAGTGTTCGTGGTAACTTACCAGCTGGGAATGGCCTTGTGCAAAGATGGGCAAATGTTTCTCAAGGGCCAGAGAGTAACTATGCTCAGCTTTGCAGGCCAACTCGGTCCCTGTCTTGACTGCCCAACCCCACCGCTGCATCGCAAAGGCAGCCAGAGATAGTACGTGCCCTGGGGCCTCTCAGACTCGGCACCGCTGATGTCTTGGGCTGCAGTGTCCTCTGTGGGGGTGTCCTGGGCACTGTGGGGTGTGAGCAGCCTCCCTGGCCCCACCCACTCCATGCCAGAGCGTCCCCCAGTCATGACAACCCAGAATGTCTCCAGGCATCACCACACATCACCATAGGGGGCAAAATTGCTCCCAGTTGAGAACCACTGATGTCATCGGATGAGCATATCTGTGTTACAATAAAAGTTTATAAAATCAAGGCGTGGGGCCAGCTGCCCCCAGACTAGACATTTACCTTTAAAATGAGGTCAGTGCACACTAGGACCAGGATCGTCTTTACCCTTGTTGTGATTCTGTGTTGCTAACTTTATTTGTAGTCACAGGTGAGTCTGCTGAAAAACGGTGAACCTTTTAGAAAGCGTAGGGAGAGGTCGCTGACCACAGTGAATTTAGAGAATGGTCTGTGTTCTATCAATCAACTACGTGGGAAATCCAGCCCAGTGCTGGTGACTAGTCCACAGGCTGCATTCCTTCCACACACATCTGGGCGTCTTGTGGGTGTTCTGTGCTGAGGATCCTCTGGGGGGTGAACGGATGTGGGATCCCAGAGGAGAGCTGGTCGCAGAGAGGACGCTCCAGGAATGTGACAGAGGAGGGTCAGTAACGGGTGCAAGAAGTCAGGAGAGCTTCCCAGAGGAGGGGCCCTACACCCAGACCAAGGGTGGAGGCCACGCAGTGTAAGAGGAGGCTGCTGGCGACTCCATTGGTGATGGAGGGGTGGACAGTGGGGCCTGGTGGTGGTGGGGATTCCACCAGATACCC
Source organism: Camelus dromedarius (assembly GCF_036321535.1). Classification (NCBI taxonomy): domain Eukaryota; kingdom Metazoa; phylum Chordata; class Mammalia; order Artiodactyla; family Camelidae; genus Camelus; species Camelus dromedarius. The sequence goes on from NC_087462.1 coordinate 1,555,706, forward strand.
CCTACGTCGCCCCAGTGTAACCATGAGAAAAACACCAGACAAACCTCTGGAGAGAGACATTCCACGAAGTCTCAAGACTGCCTGGGGCAGCACGAAGTCTGAGAAACAGTCACAGCCCAGAAGGGTCACAAGGAGATGTGACAACTGAGTGTCACATGGGGTCCTCGAGGAGATCCTGGTGCAGAAAAGCACACTGGGGGAAACAGAAAATCTGAATACACTGTGAACTTTGGTTAGCAACAGTGGGTCAGTGCTGGCTTATCAGTTGTGACACGTGTCCCAGACCAGGACACGGGGTCTGGCTGCGGGGTGTGTGGTCCCAGTCCCCTCAAGCTGCCATGACAAACATGACCGACGGGCTGGAACGTCACACACTGATTTTCTCACACTTCCCGAGGCTGGCAGTCCCAGATCAGGGTGTCGGCAGTGTCGGCTTCTAGTGAGGGTTCTCTTCCTGGCTTGCAGACGGCTGCCTGTGGAGGGAACATGGCGCCCTATTATACACAGCACTCTGAGCTCCAGAACTGTACGGTAATAAGTGTGGATTCCTGTAAGCCACGGGTTTTGTGGTGACCTGTTACAGCAACTGCAAGAAACTCATCCACAGTCTTCCCAGTGAGGGACCCACGGCACATGGCAGCCTAGGCAGCACTCACGTCAAATCCTCAAATCCGTTCTTTTTTTTAAATTGAAGTATAGTCAGTTACAACGTGTCAGTTACAACGTGTGAGTGTCTGGTGCGCAGCACAATGTCTCAGTCATACGTATACATACCTGTATTCGTTTTCATGTTCTTTTTCATTACAGGTTACTACAAGATACTGAATATAGGTACCTGTGCTCTACAGAAGTTTGTTTTTTTTTTAATCTACTTCTATATATAATAGTTAATATTCTGGTTTTTATGACTGTTTTGCGTGGAGCCCCTGACATCTAAGGTGCTGTGGACGGCGGTCATGTCAGCACAAGTAAAACCCTTGCTCAGGGAAAGAGAAATGCCTCCCCCCGCCCTGACCTTGTTTCTCTGTCTCTTTTGCGCTGGCGTCCAGGTTGCTGTCACATCTGGGACCCATGGAACCTGCCACCGGGGACTTAGAACTGGTGCCCGGGGCCTCCAAGGATGTCCTGGCTGCGGACACCCCGTGCTGCCGGGTGGTCCTCGTGTCTGTGGTGGCCACCAGCATCGTCATCGTCACCCTGGGAGTCCTTGTGGGTGAGTGGCCATGGGCTTGCACGGGTCCACATACCAGGGGAGTGGCACAGAGATGCCCAGGAGGAGCTCAGCGGTGTCCCAGAGCCAAAGGGCTGAGCATACAGGCCACGGAGGCCACCCAAGAGGAAGGCCAGCAGGCTGGGCGCTGGGCGTGGCTGCACTCAGTTCTGGGCTGGGTGGGGATGCCTGGGCCTGGAGGCCGTGCCTGCGTGTTTCAGATTTCCCACTGACGGGGTTCTTCAGGGAAGACTCATGGCCACGGTGAAATGGAGATCAATAGGGAAGTGAACTTTTTAAGAAACTCTTGAGAAATCTGAAAAATCTCTGAAAGTATAAAAAGTGAACAGTCGTTGATGTCCTCCGTCCCAGTTGACAAGGGCTCCCATTTCATATTTGCTCCCAGTGTGTGTTCATATTGTTTACAGTGAAATGTGCAAAATGATGACCCATCGTGAACCATGTGGAGCTGCCATTAGAAAAACAAAGGAAGTTCTTTAAAAAAAATTTGTTTTTCTTCTTTAATGGAAGTACCAGGGATTGAACCCAGGGCCTTGTGCATACCAAGCACGCGCTCTACCACTGAGCTATACCCTCCCCCCGAGGAAGTGCCTGTTATATTCTGGTAGAAGGACCCACAGACCCCTGCCAGCTGTGCAGAGTCCCCCGACTGCCCCCAGCCTGGGCTGTCAGTGTGGTAGCCCCGAGCCCCAGTGCTCTCTAGACTCAATCATTTCAAGTTGAATGACAGTTAAAACTCGGTTCCTCCGTCCGCACCAGCCTCATCTCAGGTGGCTCGTGGCTCCTGCGGGGAACGGTTAAGATCTAGAGTGTTCTATCACCATGGGACGTTCTGCCAGGCAGCCCTGCTCAGGGACCAGGCTCCTTCCTCTTTTTCTTTTTAATTGAAGGGGAGTGGATTTACAATGTTGTGTTAGTTTCTGACGTACAGCATGGCGATTCAGGTATACAAATGTTCCTTTTCCTATAGGCCATTACCAGGTACTGAACACAGCTCCCAGGGCTGCGCGTTAGGACCCTGCTGTTGGTCTATTTTACATGTAACAGTGTGTATCTAAAGCCCCAGACTCCCAGTTCGGTCCTTCCCACCCCTCCCCCCGCAGACTCCTTCTGAGACGATGGGCTCCCTAGTTCTGGGTGGGGTGTTACAGTCACCTTCTGTTCATGAAATGATGATGGCAACTGGCATTTTGGGGGGTGGCGGTCTTTCATGTGGCAAGATAATAAGTTGGCAATGCAATGTGGGTCCCCCGAATACTGAATATATATATATATATATATATATATATATATATATATATATATATATATATATATATAAAAATGAGTGTCTGGATGAGCTCGCAGCCTGGCACGGCTGCCGGAGGCCCCCTAGTGGCTGTGGGGTGAAGTGCAGGAAAGTCTGGCGGGCGGGCGTGCGTGTGCGTGTGTGTGTGTGTGTCCGTCCGTCCGTCCCCACACTAGGGAGAGGCAGGGGACGGTGCCATACCTCCACTCTAGACGCACAGGTACATTTTGGGAACAACAGGTAGATACACTCTCTGCTCCAGCAGGACCTCTGAGGTCAAGGAAGGCTTTAAGAAGCACGAAAATGTAAAACCAGTTTTAAAATTAGGACTCAGATTTGTCCCTGCACAGACAGGTCACAATGTCGCTTGGGACGTGCTGGCCCTGGGGGAGGGGAGAAGCACACGGGCTCGGGCTGGGCCGTTTCTCCGGCTTCCCGGGGGCCCGGGTTATTTCTGAGGGAAGGCGGGAGGCTTACTGGGGGCGCGGAGCGTGGGCACTTGGGTCTGCACAGCGGGATTTAGTTCCCTGAATGAGAAGAACAACCATTTTTAGAGTTGCTTTGGGCTGTTCTATCTGCTGAATAAACAGATACCTCAGTGTCGGTCTAGAGAAACATTCACGCGGCTAGAGCTGGGGGGGGGGCCTGGCTCTCACGGCCTGTGTGGTCGCTGCTTTTGTGTATTTATTTTTTGTACTTTGTTTCTTTTTTGTTCCTGCTACTTTATTTTTTAAATTTTGCAATGCTGATCATTTTTAAATTTTCCATTTTATTTTTTTTTGATTTTATTTTTTTCTTGGAGGGGTAGGTGATTAGGTTTATTTACTTGTTTTTTTCTAAATGGAGGGACTGAGGATCGAACCTCCGGCCTCGTGCGCGCTAAGCACGGGCTCCACCCCTGAGCTGGCCCCGCCCCCCGCGCCGACCACGTGCGCCTGGCGTGCCCTTTTGCCAGTGTCACGTGCTTCCAACTGTCAGAACCCGCCTCCGTGGGCTGTGCTCTTCGCCTTGAAAGCCTTCATGCCAGCGAGTCTTTGCTGCTGTCGGCTTTGACACAGCGCTTCCCACCACTGGAAACTTTTTTCGGAGGGTGGCGTGGTGGGCCGGGGCCCTCGGGGTCCTGGCACCCCTGGCCGTGCCCGTGGGGCATTTTGGGGCCTACTTCCCAGGGAGGAGGTGGGAATTGTTTCAAAGTCGAGGGAAAGTCTTCTGAGACCATTTCATCCAATTTTGGCTGAAGTCAGCCTCAGGCTCTGGGCCAGGCACGTGTGGCGGGACAGGGACAGGCAGGAGCTTGTCCTCAAGGAAACCTGGGGGCCTTTAGCGGGTGGCGTGCGAGAGGTGACAAGTACTCAGCCCCCAGGAGTCAGCCCACGCCCGCCTGCCAGGGTGACCCGGCCCGGGTGGAGGCGCCTCCGGGGCCCTGCCCCGCAGGGGGCGCTCTCACGGGGCCCTGGTCTCGTCCGCAGCCTCGCTCTCTACACAGGGCGCCCACGTGGAGCACACGGCCGAGCTGCAGGGCATCCGGTTTGCACCCAGCTTGCAGCAGGCGACCTCGGACTACTACCGCACGCTGACGCCCGCCCTGGAAACGCTGGTGAGCGTCCCCGGGGCCGGCGCAGGGCGGCGCCGCAGGCTCTGGCCGAGCCGCGCGCAGAGCAGGGGGGTGGGGTGGGTGGGATGGGAGGCACGGAGGGGCGCGTGGGACCACCGGGGCCTGCCTCGCGTGGCGGGGCTGCTGCGTTCCAGAACGCAGGGGAGCGGAGCAGCCGGTGGGAACCGCCTCCTGCCGGATCTGTAGGCCACCCTGGGCGGTGGTCAACTGCATCTCAGTGGGGGAATCGGAACTTTCTTGCATGGCTGGTGGGAGCATGAAATGGTGCAGCCGCTGTGGAAAGCGGTCTGGCGGTTCCTCAAAAGGTTAAGAATGGAGTTACCCTGTGACCCAGCAGTCCCGCCCCTGGGGGTCAGCCCAAGAGAAACAAAAACATGTGTCCACACAGGAACTTGCACACAAACGTTCACAGCATGATTCTTAACAGCCCCAAAGTGAAAACAACCCAAGGGTACATCAGCAGATGATGGATACACACCACGCGTCCCTCCACACACGGGAGCATCACTCAGCCGTGACCAGGAGAGCAGCCCTGACACTCGCTCCCACGTGGACGGACCCTGAGAGCACGACGCTCGGGGAGAGAAGCAGACACAGAAGGACACACAGTGTGTGAGTCCATGGATGTGAAACGTCCAGAACAGGCCAGTCCCCAGACACAGGGAGGGGGTTCCTGGTCGTCAGGGGCTGGGGGGGCAAGGGTGACTGCTGACAGGGACGGGGCTGCTTTTAGGGTAACGGACTACTTTAAAATTGATTGTGATGAGTTTGTACAACTCTTGTGAATATACTAAAACCCATTTAAGTGTACACTTCTAAAACGTGTTTTTTAAAAAATTATTTTTATTTTTTTTTTCAGTTGAAGTGTAGTTGATTTATAATGTGTTTCTGGTGTATAGCAAAGTGATTCAGTTTTATACACATGTGTATATGTATGTATTTTTCATATTCTTTTCCACTATGGTTTATTACAAGATATTCAATATAGGTCCCTGTGCTATACAGTAGGAACTTGTTTATTTTATATATAGTAGTGTGTATCTGCTAATCCCAAACTCCTAATTTAATCCCTCCCCGACCCTTGTCCCCCATAACCGTAAATTTGTTTTTCAGTTGAATTACAGTCAATGTACAATGCTGTGCTAGTCTGTAAGCTTGTTTTCTATGTCTGTGAGTCTGTTTCCATTTTGTAAGTAAGTTCATTTGCCTGATTTTTTTTTAGATTCCACATGTAGATATCTTACGGTATTTGTCTTTCTCTTTCTGACTTACTTCACTTAGTATGATGATCTCTAGGTCCATCCATGTTGCTGCAGATGGCATTATTTCATTTTTTATGGCTGAGTAACATTCCATTGTATAAATACACCGCAGCTTTTCTATGCAGTCATCTGTCGATGGACATTTAGGTTGCTTCCAGGTCTTGGCTGTTGTCAATAGTGCTGCTGTGAACACTGGGGTGCAGGTGTCTTTTCGAATTAGTTCTCTCCAGATACATACCCAGGAGTGGGACTGCTGGATCATATGGTGGCTCTGTTTTTAGTTTTTAAAGGAATCTCCATACTGTTCTGCATAGCGGCTGCACCAATTTGCATTCCCACCAGCAGTGTAGGAGGGCTCCCTTTTCTCCACACCCTCTCCAGCATTGATTATTTGTGGACTTTTAAATGATGGCCATTCTGACTTGTGTGAGGTGGTACCTCATTGTAGTTTTGATTTGCATTTCTCTGATAATCAGCAAAATTGAGCATCTAAAAGGTGAGTTTTTAATGGTAGGTGAATTATACCTAAATTTTTAAAAAATGCTTTAAATTTTATCCTAAGAGAAGTAGAAAGGTGACTAGGTGTGAATTCATTTTCAGTGTGTGGTAAGATGGGAGAGAAGCGAGGGGACAGTTAGGAGTCTCCATCACTGGGACCAGAAGTCGACACATCTTCCTATAAGGCCAGAGGGTCAAAGTTTTGGCTTTTAGGGGCCAGAGAGTCTGTCTCCACTGATTAGCCCTGTTTTGGAGCCTAAAAGCCACCACAGGTGACCCGAATGAGTGGGCGTGGCCACGTGCCAATAAAGCTTTATTTGTGGACACCGATATTCACATTTCATGTCATTTTGATGCACCCTGAGATATTTTTCTTTTGATTTTTTCCATTCATTTCAAAGCATAAAAACCATTCTCGTTCGTGATCTTTACAAAGACAGGCGATGGTTCAAGGTCAGCCCGTGGGGCCTAGTTTGCTAACCTCAGTCCTGCATCCTCAGCAGTATTGCCCAACAGAAATGTAACACAGTACCACGCGTAATGTAACATTTTCAGGTAGCCACAGTTTTGTTGAAAAAAAAAGGTAAAAAGAAACAGGTAAGATGATTTTTAATAATATATGTTATGGAACACACAATATCCAAAGTGTTATCATTTCAACCTGCCATCAACACAAATAAAGCAGGTGTCAGTGAGCTACTTTGCATTGTCTCCCGTGGGTTGTCTTTGAAGCCTGGTGTGTGCTTTACCCTCACGTCTCAGTGCAGACGCTGCTCCATCGGGAGCTCCCCACCCATAGTCAGATTCCGTAACATTTACAGACCCAGGATGCTCCAGAGACACTCACGAGTTTTCCAGTAACCGAATCCAGTGTCTGTTTTGAAGTGTAAGCGTGAACTAATTAAAACAGAATAAAAGCTGTTCCTCCGTGGCACCAGCCACATTTCAAAAGCTCAGGAGCCCCATGTGGCCGGCGGCTGCTCGGTGGGGTTAGGTGGTTGTGGAACATTCCAGAAATGTCTAGAATGTTCTACAGGACAGCCCAGGTCTAGGTGTAGGCAGTGGGGACGTGGACTCGGAGGGAGCCGTTCGGAGAAGCAGATTGGATTAAGGATGTCTTAGGAGGAAGAATTAACTGTGCATCACGTGTGTTTAGGGAGTGGGGATGGTGACTGTGAGACTTAGCCCCTAAGCCAGGACACCTGGACGGGACAAGGACGCTGCCAGTAATTACACTGGGAGAGCAGATAAACGGGGTTACCGGTCACCTACGTGTAGGTCCCGTGAGGTGCCGGGGGCAGGGATGCAGCCCTTCGGGGCTAAAACCAGACAATCCTGGGAGACGCGGATGGCGGTCACCCGCACAGCACACGAAGGACGGGGCGTTCCTAACAGAACCTGCCTGTGCCAAGCAGACTCAGCCACAGGGCTTTTTTTTTTTTTCAGTGTAAAACTCACATAACATAAAATTAGCCATTTAAAAAAAAAACTATTTTTTGGGGGGAGGCAATTTCGTTTACGTATTTTTTTAAATGGAAGTACGAGGAACTGAACCCAGGACCTTGTGCAGGCTAAACATGAGCTCTGCCACTGAGCTACACTCCCCTCTGCAGTGTCCATTTTTAAATTGAACAATTCAGTGGGTTTTAGTACATTCACAGAGTGGTGTAACCATCACCACTAGTTCCAGAAGTACCTGTGCCCATTAGTAGTCACGTACCTCCCCCCCAGCCCCTGGCAGCCAGGAGCCCCCTCCCCGTGTCTGGGGACTGGCCTGTTCCGGACGCCTCACATCCGTGGACTCACACGCTGTGCGTCCTCCTGTGTCTGCTTCTCTCCCTGAGCGTCGTGCTCTCAGGGTCCGGCCCCGTGGGAGCGGGTGTCAGGGCTGCTCTCCTGGTCACGGCCGAGCGCCGCTCCCGTGTGCACAGGGACCACGTGTGTTTACCCGTCACCTGCATATGGAGCAGCATCCTCGCAGGCGTGGTCTCGAGATGCCCTTGCCCATCACTCACTCAGCTCTGAACTGGCTGCACGTGGGGCATTTGAGAGCAGGTGCATTGCCACCCTGTACGGCTCCCCCGGCACACACGGGTCTCCGTGGGGACGGCGCCCTGCTCCCTTCTCTCATCTGCTGCTCTTGTTTCCCTTGTAGTTTGTAAGCAGCTTTCGGAAGACAGAGCTGCAGGCCAGCTGCGTGGGCTGCACGGTGCTGAGTTACAGGTGAGTTGGGGCCTCCTTTGGGATGATGGACCTTGGTGGACCCCCGAGAGAGTCCAGAGGACTCCAGCAGAGGGGAGCTCTCCTGCCCCAAGGGCCGCTGTCCTCCCTGCAGGGACGGGAACTCCAGCGTCCTCGTGCATTTCCGGCTGCACTTTCTGCAGCAAGCCCTCCGGACGCTGAGCCTGGAGCTGGAGGAGGAGCTGTTACAGCAGGGGCTCCGGGCCGGGCTGCAGGGACGCGGCATCCCCCTGGCCGCCTACGGCACCATCGTGTCCGCCCAGCTCACAGGCAAGTGGGCACAGAGACGGGGAGACGTCAGGAGGGGATGTGAGGGGGGCAGGGAGCTGGCTGGAAGTTGCCTTAAACTTCAGGTTTTCAGTAATCACCCCTCTGGTAACACAGGCACATGCACATCGTGTTACCCTCAATGGTATAGACCAGGCACTGGCAGCCTCTAAATGCTGGCATGTGACTACTTTTGTCTTTTCCATCCTTTGGGTCTGTGTGGAGATGGCTCAATTCTGCTATTGTAGCCAAAAAAAAAAAAAAAAAAAAGGCAGCAAAGACACTATAGAAGCAAATGGGCACGGCTGTGTATCAATAAAGCTTTATTACGCAAACACGTGGTGGCCAGATCTGGCGCCCAGCCACGGTTCGCCGGCCCCGGGTGTAGGCATGACAGTAGACCTGATGCTCTGCGATCCTAGGGTTGTGGTGCCCTGTGACTCGAGGGCCAGACGTGAGTTCAGATTGTTCAGATTAAAACAGTGCTGCCTTAGGGGAGTATGGCTCAGTGGGGGAGCGCGGGCTTGGCATGCCCTGGGTTCAGGCCCCAGTGCCTCCATTAAAATAAGTAAATAAAAACTTAATTAACTCTCCCCCCAAATTTAAGTAAAAATTGTTGCCTTGTGGGACATTTACGGCCCCCTCACCGCCACCCCTGGCACACTTGGCGAGTCTGCGGCCTCGCCCGGGCGGTGGAACTGCCTGCGGCACGGGACACGCTGTTGCGCGCCAGCTCTGAGGAGCAGGTTTCATCTGATGTCACCTTCACCAATTTAAGTCGGAATTTCAGTGGCTTCCGGGTGGACAGGGCAGCTCCCCGTTTTGCAGGACGATGTTTCAACGGCCGTCACCCTCACTGAGTGAGCTTGCATCTCGTCCCTGTTTTGCTGCAGGAAGCCACAAGGGGCCACCGATGGAAAGAGACTTAAAATCAGGTATGTTTTCGAGCTCCCGGGAGCTCCCTGCCGCCCTCGGCCGGACGTTCTCCGCCTGCAGTCACCCCACCGGGCTTCCTGAGGCTTCCTTCAGGCGCACAGAGCAAAGCCCTGCAGCGCAGTCGGTGCTGGTTTGTGCGCCAGCCGCTGCCGCGGAGACGGCTGCGTAGTCCCGTGTGAGCAGAGGATTTCGGGATGAGGCAGTCTGAGCCGTACGTGGCCAAGCACGATCACGAGAAGGCGTTGTTGTTGTTGTTGTTGTTGTTCAAGCGGTGGAAGGTTGTTATTAAAAGAAAAGACAAAAAGAAAAACAGTTTGGGCAAAGAAAAAAAGAATAGGTCCCACCTGAACGTCACTGCCTTCAGTATCTTGGTGATTATCCTGACAGCTCACGACACATGTGGAGACACACTCGTGTTGCTTCACATCTGTGGTCCCCAGCTAGGGGTGGCCCGCCCCCAGGGGGACACTTGGTTGTGTCTGGGGGTGTCTGTGGTCGTCATGACTGGGGGGCCCCGGCAATGCTGCCCCTCACCCCACAGTGCCCACAACACCCTCCCCACAGAGAATGTCTGGCTCCGAATGTGAACCCTACACTTAAAATGGTTAAAATGGCAACTTTGACGTTATGTGTGCTTTACCACAACTTAAAACAATGAATTTCACCTGTTTCTTACTTTTTAAGAATGTGGCTGCTAGACACATAGAAGGACACACGGAGCACGTGGACTTTGTGGCCTGGCTCTGGTCCCGGGGCTGGCTGGCTGGCTCGTGGTGTATCTCTGTACTCATTCTGAGAAAATTATTTCAGAAACACGCAGGGAAAAGGAAGCAGGGAAGAGACGTTTTCCATGCTCTGGAGTTTCCACGTGGAGAGCGGACTCTCCCTGCAGCCAGGAGAGATGGAGTGAGGTTGGGAATTTGCTCCTTCTCTACCCTCAGGTCGCTGTCCTGGGAACGCCTTTTCCTGCGGGAACGGCCAGTGTGTGACCAAGGGCAACCCGGAGTGTGACGGCACAGCAGACTGCTCCGACGGCTCCGACGAGGCCCGCTGTGGTCAGTCTGCCCGTCTGGGTCTGCTCTCTGGCCCACCGTGTCCATCACGTGCAGACACATGGGCGTGGCACTCACTGGAGCAAAGAAGGGGAGGGGTACCTGTGATAGACAAGAAGCGTGAGAGCAGACACAGAGCAGGGAGAGCTGGAGCTGTGTGGAGGGGGGGCCCTTGGAGCAAGAAAGGGCAAGAGTTCAGGCCGATGTGAGGTCCTGGGCAAGCCACGGGGAGCCTCGAGTGCCCGGAAGTGGAGGTCTGTCTGGTACGTAGTAGGGAGTCACCAAAAGGATGTGGGAGACAGAAATGACAACTGAGATGCTGCCAACATTTTCTAGCAGTGCTAGCCCATGCAGTAAAGTCAGAACAGGTCTAAGCGTTGGAAAGAAAGGGGGAAAACTGTCATAATTTGCAGCGGATATGATTGTCTACCTAAATGAAGCAATAAATTGACTAACAAGCTGTTAGAAAAATAAGACAGTTCAGCAATGAGGGGAAGACACGATGGTTACTAACCAAAAAAAGCTGTTGTTTTGCTTTACAAGTAGTAACAAGTTAGGAGATATAATGGAAAAATCCCACTCACGATCAGTAGCAACACCAAATAAAATGAACATGTGCCAAGCCAGTAGTAACTACACAGAATTACAGAACTTCACTGAAGGACACAAAAGGGGGCTGAACAGTCCTGGTGGAGCCGCCCAGAAAAGGGAGACGAGGTAGAGACAAGGCACCCCAAGCCCCCCGGGCTCAGTGATTCACTGGAAGGACTCACAGAACTCAGTAAAGCTGTCATGCGCACAGTTACAGCCTCTTACGGTGAAGGGACACAGGCGAAAATTGCACAGCACAAGGTGCCGGGCGCAGGCGCGCAGGCTGAGGGCGCGCCGGTCCCCCTCTCCCCGCAGCCGCGTGGACGGCGCCTGGCTAGTTCTGCCGGCAGCCTGTGCGCCAGCGCCCGCGAAGTGTCTCCGCCAGGGGAGCCCACCCGAGCCTTGCTGTCCAGGTCACGGAGGCTCGTGGCACCTGTACAGCTGACTTTCGGGCATGAATCTCCCAGAGCTGCCAAAACACAGGACCTGAGACTGAGTGGCTTAAACAACAGAAATGTATTTGCTCCCAGCTCCGGAGGCTGGAAGTCCGAGGTCAGGGTGTCGGCAGGGCTGGCTCCTTCTGAGGCCGTGAGGGGGAGTCTGTTCCATGCTGCCCCCCAGCTTCTGGGGGTTTGCTGGCTTTGACATTCTTTGAACCTGGGGGCCGTGGGGATGAGAGACTGGAGGCAGATGTGCTAGGAACGGGGCCATGGTCCTGCGTTTTTGGGGTCCTGGTTGGCGATCTCTGTATTGCAGACTGTGGTTTGCAGCCTGGCTGGAGGATCACCGGCAGGATTGTGGGTGGTGTGGGAGCATCCCCAGGGGAGTTCCCTTGGCAAGTCAGCCTCCGAGAAAACAACGAACACTTCTGTGGAGCCGCTGTCGTCAGTGCCAGGTGGTTGGTGTCTGCTGCCCACTGCTTCAACGAGTGAGTCCGCATCCCTGTGGGCTGGGTCCATCCCCGCTCCCATACCCCTCTGTCTTTCCACTCTGGGGACACCGTCTTTCCTGGGTGTCCTCAGAGCCCCTTGGAACTTTTCCCTCCTTCCCTCCCTCCCTCCCTTTTCTTTTCTTTTTGTTAAATCTAAATGCATTAAATTTTTAAAATTGTGGCAAACTATATATAATATAAGTACCATTTCAAGGGTACAATTCAGTGGCATTAACTACATTCACACTGTTGTACAACAATCTGTACCCTCCATCTCCAGGACTTTCTCATCTTCCCAAATTGAAACTCTGTCCCCATGAAACACAGACTTCTCCTCCCCTCTCCCAGCCCCTTGTGCCCACCTCTCTGTCTCTGTGGATGTGACTCCTCTGGGGACCTCCTGTGAGTGGAATCAGACAGTATGTGTCCTTTTGTGACTGTCATTTCATTTAACATGTTTTCAAGGTTCATCCACCTGGTAGTGGGTGTCAATGCTTCTTTCCTTTTTATGCCCAAATAATATTCCAGTGTGTGGATGGACACATGTTCATTCATTTACCCATTGCTGGACGCTTGAGTCGTTTCCACCTTTTGGCTGTTGTGAATAATGCTGCTGTGCACATATGTGTACAACTGTCTGAGTCACTGCTTTCAGTTCCTTTGGGCATAAACCCAGAAGTGGAATTGCTGGGTCACATGGCGATTCTATGTTTCCTCTTCTGAGGAGCCGTCAACCTGTTTCCCACAGCAGCTGCACCGTTTTCCATTTCCACCAGCCACGCACAAGGGCTCCAGTTTCCCCATGGCCTGGAGAGGTTCCTTGAACGCTTGTCGTACAGCTGGCTTGCTGGTGCGGAATTCTCCCAGCTTTTGCTCGTCTGCAAAGCCTTCGACTTCCCCACAGCGTCTGCGCGGGCCCACTGGCGGGGTGCTCGCGGCCGCGGGATCCCCCTCGTCACGTGCAATGAGCTGCGCCGCTCCCGCCGGGCGGGTGGCGCTTCTGCGGGGGCCGCCTCGCAGGCTGCTCGCTGCCTCTCCCTTCTCGCTTTTCACGGTCTCGCTTCATCTTCGGCTTCTGTCGTCTCGAGCGCGGTGTGCCTTGGTGTGCTCCTCTCCGGGCCGTCGTGGGTGGGACTCTGTCCTGGACGGGGGGCTCTCCTTTCCCAAGTTAGGGACGTTTTCAGCTATTACCTCTTCAGATACTCCCTCGGGCCCCTTCTGTCCCTCTCTCCCACTGGGACCCCTGCAGTGTGTGCTTCCTGTCCCAGAGGCCTTGTCAACTGTCCTCGTTTCTTTTCGTTTGTTCTTCACTTTTCTCTTCTGCGGTGGTGCCTGCCCCTCTCCTGGCTTCTAGCTCACTCTCCCGTTCTCCCGCCTCACTTCGCCTGCCGGTGATTCCTCCTAGCGTGTCTTCCACTGCAGTTACCGTATTCACCTCTGGTTGCTTTTTACATGTTCTAACTGCTGACAGTTTCTAACTTCTTGCTCTGCATCCACCCGCCTCCGCAGTTCCCTGATCGCCTTTACGGTCATTCCTCTGAGCTCCTTCTCGGGCGGGCTGCCCGGCTCCACCTCGCTCGGTTCCTCCTCTGGTGGTTTGCCTTGTGCCCTGGTCTGGAACTCCCTCCTGCCTCTCACTCTATCTGAGTTGCTGTTTGCATCTCACGTACATGGTGGGTTAGCTGCGTTTCTCGACCTTGGAGCAGTGGCCCTCCGTAGGAGACGCCCTGTCGTCCCCACCACGCGCCCCCCTCTCGTCACCCAGCTCTGTGCTCTAGGGCCCCCCCCAGGAGGGCTGCGCGGCCCTCCTGTGGCGGCGGGCTGGCTACGTGGGTGCTCTGGCTCGGCCCGCAGCCTGCTTGGTTGCCCTGCCTTGTGCGGGTGCTGCTGGCTGCCGTCCAGCGGGGCCTGGTCATGAGGTGGCTGCTCGCGGAACCCCAGGGGGCCTGAGGGTCAGGGCTGGCTCACTGGTGGGCAGAGTCAGGGCCCTGAAGACGCTGGGGCTGCCGCCCGCCCACCCACTGGCAGGGGAAGCCCGATCCTGGGGTTAGACCCTGGGCTTCCTGCTGATCCCTGGCACGCAGAGCTGGTTCCTGGAGCCTGACTGCAGGGCCCAGGGATCCCAGAGCTGGTTCCAGATCCTAGGCGGGGGGCTGGTCCCTGACGCAGCCGGGCACAGGGTCTGGGGGGTCTGGAAGGCTGAGTGGACCTGCCAGGGGTCAGGGCTGGAGCCCGGCTGGTGCAGGGCAGGCTCAGGCCTGCATGGCGGGACCCTAGCTTTCTTGTGTCTGGTGTCTGCCCCCTGGGGGTGAGGCTGGTCTAGCGGCTTGCACGGCCACCCTGGTGGGAGGGACCTGGCCTGCCCCTGGCAGGTGGAGCTGGGTCTTGGCCCTCTGGTGGGCTGGGCCGTGCCTGGGGGAGTCCAGGGGCAGCTGTGGGTGCTTTGGTCTTTTGACAGCCTGTCTGCTGATAGGGGGGCATTGTGGCCCTGCCCAGTTATTTGATTGGCGCCTACAGCCTACTGGGCAGGGCCAGGTGTCCGTGCGAACGAGCTATGATGGGGCTGCCAGCCTCAGAGATCACAGGGGTGCATGTCCCCCAGTATTTCTGCCCCCAGTGTTTATCCTATATCCCGGGTGAGCCACAGCTGCCCCCCCCCCCCCGCCTCCCCAGGAGACCCTCTGAGACCAGCAGGCGGATCTGGCCCAGGCTCCTGTCAAATTACCGCTTCTGCCCTGGGGCCTGGCACACGTGAAGTTTTGTGTGGCCCTTTAAGGGTGAAGTCTCTGCTTCCGCCAGCCCTTGGGGCCGCTGCAGTTAAGGCCCCTCAGTCTTCAAAGTCAAATGCTCTGGGGGCTCATCATCCTGGTGCAGACCCGGGGCCGGGGCAACTGGCGTGGGGCTCAGGACCCTCCCTTCTGTGAGAGCAGCCCTGCCCTGTAGTGATTCTCCAGTGCAGGGGTTGCCCACTATGGTCCGCGCCTCCTTCCAGCTTTACTGTGGTTCCTTCTTTGTGCGGATCTTTTCTGTTAGAGTCCAGTCTCTTCCATCGTGGTGGTGGTACCAGGCCCTCCCCAGGTTCTTGGACAGCAATGCCATGGAAATAACACTTCCCCTAGACTCTTAGGCAAGGAAAGCTTTTTTTAAAAATTTAATTTCATTTTTCAAAATTAATTGTTTTGAAGGTACTGGGGATTGAACCCAGGACCTCCTGCATGCTAGGCACGTGCTCCACTGTTGAACTACACCCCCACCAAGCAAAGCTCTTTATTAAAAGAGATTGTTTGTGCTCGAGGGAGAAGGTGAAAAATAGAAAGCACCAGCTCCCAGGGTAGAAGGGGCAGTTTGTCTCAGGATCACTGATGGCTTCCAGAAATCATCCACCTTCTTTGATCACCAGCAGGTGGGTCCAGGGAGGCTCTCGGGAATGAGGAGGGCTGGAGGCGGGTGGAGCTCAGTGGTGGAGCGCGTTTAGGGTGCTTGAGGGCCTGGGTTCAATCCCCAGTGTCTCCGCTAAATAAATAAATAAATAAATAAACCGAATTACCTCCCCACTCCAAACAAAATAAAAAAAACAACAAGTGGGGAGTGCTTCTGTGAGCGGAAAAAAACATGAGAATTTTCGGCAGGAAAGCAGCCGAACAGGTGAGGTTGAGAGTTCGAGTTGGTGTAAGAGAGTTCCTCCTTTACTCCTGGGAGCCTGGCCCCCGGGCCTCTGTTCTTTGGCTTATAGGGCCTGTTCACCGGGCTGTCCCCGGGCCCCGCCCCCGGACGCCGTGCTGCGCTGCTCCCGGCTCGGCTCGGGCCCGCAGACGGCTGGGATTGAACGTGCTCCCGGGGGGAGGGGGGCCCAGGGTCTCTGCTCCCCTGTCCGGGCTGCTCTCCCCGTTTTCCCGTCCCCCCCAGCCATTGTCACCTCATGGGCTTGTTTGCTTTTAACATCAGCCCTCCCCTGGGGGTGAAGGGGTGCCTCGCTGCGGTCCCGATGCGCGTCTCCCTGATGGCCAGTGACGCTGGGCACCTCTTCCCATGCTTCTTGGCCATTTGTGCATCTTCTGCGAAGAAATGTCTGCTCGGGGGGTTCTCTTAACCTGGTTTTGAATTGGGTCGTTTGTTGTTGCTGTTGAGGATGGTCAGAATCTTTAACAACCTGAGTGGCCAATCAGAACAGAGCTGGCCAAGAGGTGGGAGAAGGTTCTGGAAGCCTCTGGCTGTGCCAGGCCTTGCTTTTCTGGTTGTTTCCATCTGAGGAGTCCTCAGGGGAGAGGGCGGGGCGGTGGGAAACGAGGGCCCCCCGGGGGGCCCCGGCCACGAACCACCCCGGGGGTCACTGTCCCAACGGCCTGCTGGGATTCCCGGGGGGAACCCACTCCCTCCCTCGGGAGGTGTGGTCTGGGGCCCAGTGGTCACATAGCTCAGGGCACCAGGAGTTGGTTTTTATCACTTTAACTTCATTCCTCTCAATATTTTATTATAAAAATATTTAAATAGAAGAGACAAAAAAATAGGATGACAAACACCCGCATGCCTGTATCTGATTTCAAGGGCTGTTAATATTTTTCCATTTTCACTTCCTCTCCCAGGCTCTTCATCTGTCTGTCTGTACCTACACACATATGTTTACATGTATATGTTCTTGCCAAACCATTTGAAATTAAGTAGAAAAGATCATGACCCACCACCTCTGAATCTCCTGTGCACTTTTTTTTGTTTGTTTTGTTTTGTATCTAATGTGTTTGGAGCTTCCTCCACTGCCACCCACCTCCAACTCTTAGATCTTCTGTTTTGGATGAAAAAACTTTTTTTTGAATTTATTTTTTATTCTTTTTAGCGGGGAGGTAATTAGGTTTCTATTTATTTTAATGGAGTTGCTGGGGGTTGAGCCAGGACCTTGTGCATGCTAGGCACCCGCTGGACCACTCCCGTGCACACTTGTGCAGAGGACAGCCTCCTGCATGCCGGTGGTGACGCCGTCACAGCTGAGAGCGAGAGCGGCTGTGCGACTGCGCCTGGCAGCCAGCCCTTGTCCAGGGCCTCGCTCGCCTTGCCCTAATCCCAGCCCTGTGGATCCTGTCTTTGTTTAAATGTTGATAATTTGTGCACCATGCTCTTTTGTTTGTTTGCATTAGTTCTGAGTTTCGACAGTGTTGCATGAAAATACCATTATTAGTCTCAGTGGCTGAGTTTTGGGGTGCCCCCTTGACATCTTTCCCCTGGGTGGGTGCCTCGCTCTCCTTACCCTCCAGCCGCATCCTCGGTGGGGCCTCTGAGGTGGGGTTTGTCTGCCCTGCAGGTTCCAGGAGCCCACGGAGTGGGTGGCCTACGCGGGCACTACCTTCCTCAGCGGCTCGGAGGCCAGCACGGTGCGGGCCCGCGTGGCCCGGATCATCAGGCACCCCTCCTACGACCCGGACACGGCCGACTTCGACCTGGCGGTGCTCGAGCTGCAAGGCCCCCTGCCCTTCAGCAGACACGTGCAGCCGGTGTGCCTCCCGGCCGCCACCCACGTCTTCCCGCCTGGGAAGAAGTGTCTGATCTCGGGCTGGGGCTACCTCAAGGAGGACTTCCGTAAGCATCTGCCGCCCCGCGCCCAGGCGGCCAGCAAAGCAAAGCATAGCTATCCGGCCTCATCGTTCACGGATTCCGTATTTGCGAATCCACCTCCTTGCTAGGAGTCATTTATGGGGGGTGTGTGGCCCTTCCCTGATGTGCAGTTTGAGTTATTCCAGAGGTGGAGACGCCCTGCCTCCCTGGGCCAGCTCAGACCGGAAGCTGGTGTCCTTTCGTGGTCCCTTTACTGCCACTTCTTTTTGTTTTGCATTTTTGTGCTTTTTATGGCCGATTTCACAAAATCTAATGGCCCCACGTGTACAGCAGAAGCACTGGTCAGTGTCCCAAGCACAGGAAGGCCCTCTGGGGAGAAAGCATGCGTGTTACATGAGCTTCGTTCCAGTGGGAGTCACAGCCCTGTGGGCTGGAGCTCAGTGTACTTGAATACACAACGTATGTTAGATAAGGTGTTTTTAAACAGAAGCGTACATCTCACGAGGGTATGTGCCAGTGGGTTGTGACCAGAGGCTGGCAGGAGCCCAGCCCCCGTGTCCCTAGGAGCTGTGGTGCAGTAGGTGCTAATTCAGTGTCCGGGGGACTTTAGAGAACAGAAGTGCCTACAGTCAGCTGTCATTTGTGGTGACAAGTGCTGGGAAGGAGACCCGCAGGACACAGCAAGAGAAATGAGTTGGTGGCGGGGACAGCTTGAAGAAAGGGTCCTCGATGGAGATGCCTCAGCTGACCCCAGGCGTCCCTGCCGCAGGGATGGGGCAGGAAGCAGATCAGACCCAAACCCCTGCCCACATGGAGCCCCCAGTCCAGACCAGCTCCGACTGATCAAATGTCATTTGGTGGTGGATGCAGGTCACATCTGTGCCATCTGCTATGGGAGCCAGCTGCCCCATGAGATGGGCCAGGGTGACTGTGGAACTGAGTTTACATTTTATTTCATTGTTGTGAATTTCAATCTGCATTTGGAGCCTCGTGTGCCCAGTGGCTACTGGACTGGACAGCACGTTCCGGGGGTGGGGGTAGATGTTAAACAAGATCGTGGCGGATGGTGATGTACACGATGGAAGAAAATAAGGCAGGGATGGGGAGGGGGAGCTGCGACTTAAAATAGGAGATGAGAGGGGGAAGGCAGGCAGATTCTGCAGGGACAAGCATTCTAGGTGGCTGGAACAGCGTGTGCAAAGGGCCTGGGGTAGCCGGGGTAGCTGGTCCAGGCTGTGGCATTTGGATTACACCAGGGGGCGAACACCCTGGAGGGTCTGAGAAGGCTGCATCATCTGATTCCATGTTTAGCCAGGATGGAGCTACAGCTGGTTTAAGGAAAGATTCCGGCAGGTTTGGTGGGGCAGGGAGGGGCACAGCCTAGTCTTGGGGTGTTAACGTTGACACCACTCAACTGTCCAAGCCAAGAGGGTTATCGGTGGGCACCTGTGGAGTGTTTATTCCTGGCTCATTTCCAAGCTGGGGGCTGCAGCTCCCCTGTGGCTGCAGAAACTCAGGCTCAGGGAACAGAGGCCTTTCAGCCTCTGGGCTTGGGGTGGCTGCCGGGACCCTGGAAGGCTCACCCTGCTTGTCTCTCCCCGTCCTGGGCAGTGGTCAAGCCGGAGACGCTGCAGAAGGCCACCGTGGAGCTGCTGGACCAGGCCCTGTGCGCCAACCTGTACGGGCACTCGCTCACCGACAGGATGCTCTGCGCCGGCTATCTGGATGGGAAGGTGGATTCCTGCCAGGTGAGCGCCTGGGGTTGAGGCCAGAGGCCCCAGACCATGCCCTGCCGGCCCAGCCATGGCATCTGGGAAGGGCCCCCAGGCTTCCACCCAAGGCTCCTCTCTCCCTAAGAGGGGGGTTTTCTGTCTCTGGTCCTCCACCAAGACTGCCTCTGCTTGGTTTTCATGTGGCTATGAATGTCTTTTTTTTTTTTTTTTTTTTTTAAGTTTGCATCTTTGCTCTGGTTTCTAATGCTGGGTGGGTGGGGAGCGGCTGCTACATGACCTCAGGTTGCTGCATCAGAACCAGAAGGTAGAGAAAATGCCGGGAACTAGCAAGAGAAAGCTTGTGTTTGAGATGAGGGAGTCGCAGTGAGCCAGGTGCGAGGGGAAGGCAGAGAACAAGAAGACAGGACAGTGAGGGCAGATCCTGCAGGGTTGGGAGGAAGCCGCGGCTGCCGGCGAGACGCCGGAGGCCCCAGCAGGGCAGCGTGCTGCCAGCCTCGGCCGCTGGGGCAGCACTGAAGATCTCCAGGGACGAGGAGGGGCGGGGGCGCTGCCTCTTTAGGCCGGGTTTTCAACTGCCGGAGGCGGGACTGACAGAGGGCTTTCCCTGACCCCTCCTGAGGGCGTGCCTTCGCCTCCTAGGGCGACTCGGGAGGACCCCTGGTCTGCGAGGAGCCCTCTGGCAGGTTTTTCCTGGCTGGCATTGTGAGCTGGGGAATTGGTTGTGCGGAAGCCCGGCGTCCAGGGGTCTACGCTCGAGTGACCAGGCTGCGTGACTGGATCCTGGAGGCCATCACCACAGCAAGCAAGCCTCTGGCCCCCACGGTGGCTCCCACCCCCGCTGTCCCCAGCACTGCCTGGCCCACCAGCTCCGAGAGCCTGGTGGCCGACACCCCTGCCAAACCTGCGCTGGCCCTCGGCACCCCACCTCTCCACTCAGCCACCGCTTCTAAGCCGCAAGGTATTTCCTGGGGAGGCAGGGAGAAGTCAGCGTCCGCCAGATGCAGGGTGGGGGGATTGGTGCTGGCTTTCTGACGTGCTCCGTGGGCAAGAGATGGGTGATGGACTAGTGATGTCTGCCACGCGCACAGGCAGGGCACAAGGTCAGCCTCTGCATTTAGCGTGTGATGAACTCAGGCAGGAGGTGTACACAGACTGTCGGGCAGGGTCAGCCAGAGGCCGGTGACCACAACGGTGGGGCCAGGGTGGGAGAGAGGCTGACCTGGAGTTTTCCCGGGCCCACCACCCACATAAAGCTCACGTGTTCCACATCTGTCTCAGCTCTGTGGCTCCCAGGCCCCATCTTGGCCCCCTTTACTGTCCCGCAGACCTGCACGGCGTGGAGCCACCTGCCCCCTGCCCTGCCCCCAGACCTCAGTGAGCCGCCTGCGGCTCTGGCGTGCGGGCTACGGGGCTCTCTCTTATTTTATCTTTTTCTTCTTCCAAACACCCCCAGCCGGGCCACACACCTCCCTTGATACCTTGGGGCACCTTTCAACTTTGACCTCTTCATCTGTATGATGAGGCGATGGTTCACCAGCCCAGCCGGTGCCGGGAGGCTGTGCTCGGGGTTCCGAGGCCCCTCTGGAACCGGGGTGGGGGGGGTTCGTGCAGTGAGCAGGCTGAGATGCTCGAACCTCCCCCCCATCCCCTCAGAGTGCGGGGCCAGGCCGGTGCTGGAGAAGCCCACCCGGATCGTGGGCGGGTTTGGAGCTGCCTCCGGAGAGGTGCCCTGGCAGGTCAGCCTGAAGGAGGGGTCCCGGCACTTCTGCGGAGCCACCGTGGTGGGGGATCGCTGGCTGCTGTCAGCTGCCCACTGCTTCAATCAGTAAGGCCCCCTCAGCCCAGGAGAGCTGCCCGGCACCCTGGTTATCACCGGGTCCCACCCCCCCCATCAAATCCCCACACATTGGGAAATGTCTGAACGTGGGGCCATCGGTGTTCTGGGGGGCCTTCCCGCCTTGTCCCCAGGCTCATGGGTGTGTCTGGACATCCATGGGGAGAGCAGAGGGGGGGCAGTGTGGAGGAGGAGCAGGGCGCTCTAAGGGGCCACAGAGGGGCTGCCTAACAGGGGCCCAGGCGCCTCCCCTTTGCCCCAAAGGCAGGCGGCACTGACCTCTGGTCATCGCCCATGGGGCCCCTCGCGCCGCTGGGCCAGCTCCCTCTTGTCCCAGACAAAGGAGGCCCCTGGTCCTCCGGTGCCCGGGGGACGGCAGAGGGGCGGCGGGGTGTCTGAGCGGCCCTTCCCGGTAGCACGAAGGTGGAGCTGGTGCGGGCCCATCTGGGCACCACATCCCTCTCGGGCATCGGCGGGAGCCCCGTGAAGGTGGGGCTCAAGCGGGCAGTGCTGCACCCCCAGTACAACCCCAGCATCCTGGACTTCGATGTGGCCGTGCTGGAGCTGGCCCGGCCCCTGGTCTTCAACAAGCACGTGCAGCCCGTCTGCCTCCCCCTGGCCATCCAGAAGTTCCCCGTGGGCCGGAAGTGCATCATCTCTGGATGGGGTAACACGGAGGAGGGAAATGGTGAGCCCCCACCCCCCCGCTCACCGCCCACCTCCCACGACTTCAGGGTCGCAAACTCCGGCCCGCGGTCCCCTGTGGCCGCCTCTCATAAATAAGGCTTCGTTGGCCCCCAGCCTTGCAGGTCACTCACAGGTGGCCCCGTGGCAGCTTTCCCGCCACGAAAGCAGCGCTGGGAGGTCCCCACAGAGGCCGTCTGGCCCATAAAGCATAACGTATTTATTCTGTGGACCTTCACAGGAAAGGCTTGGGGACCCTTGTGTTAGACCCTTCAGAGGCCCGAGAGCTAAGGATTCCTTGGAAGCCCCGGGGCGCCCCCTGCAGGTCACCCGAGGTGCTGGGGAGTCTGCTGGGGCCAGTGGGGGCGCCCACGCGCTCCGAGCTGGGCCTCTGGGGCCCATTTCCTGCACGCTGTATGACTACTTTTAAATTTTTTTCTTTTATTACTTTCTTTTTTCTATTTTTTGGGGGGGGAGCGATTAGACTTATTTACTTACATACATTTTTCAGTGGAGGTACTTAGGACTGAACCCAGAACGTCGTGCGTGCTAAGCGCGCGTCACCACTGAGCTATACCCTCCCCCCCACGTGACTTTAGACGCTTCCCCACGAGGATGAGCTCTGTCTTGTCACCTGTGGGACGGGGGTGGCACCTCCCTCTGGGGTTGCTGTCAGAGCCAAGCTGGGCACTGCACAGTGACCCTCTGTAAGTGGCCTCGGGGATGGGGGGGTCTCCTTTTCCTGGCAGCCACCAAGCCGGACATCCTCCAGTGGGCGTCCGTGGGCATCATAGACCAGAAGGCGTGCAGCGCCCTCTACAACTTCTCGCTCACGGACAGGATGATCTGTGCCGGCTTCCTGGAGGGCAGGGTCGACTCCTGCCAGGTGAGGGCGCAGGAGGGGCCCAGGCAGCACCCCGAGTGCCTGCACCCTGCTGCACGGCAATCCCACTCACGTGGGCCCAGGCTCCTTGCACTGGACGGTCACGCAAAGGTAGGGAGAGGGGTTTTCAGTGCAGCGGAGTCGGAGTGGGGGAAACCTGGAGACCACCCAGGTGTCCTCAAAGGTACGATGCAGAGAGAGCAGTGTGTCTGAACAGATGGGGTGGCAGCCTCAAAGTACGTGGCAGGTCTACAGACACACACGCATGCACATGCGTGCACACGCGCACACGCATGCACACACTCGCACACTGATGCAAAAAGCTGTCGTTTGTGCTCTCAGACGCTGGGACCTATACTAGGACACACACATATGACCCTGTCATGCTTGACATGTTGTTGAGCCATTTAAGGGGAAAAGTCAGCTCCAGATCACAAAGAGAAGCTAGCTGAACTACACTATCGAAGCCAAAGAAACACACAAAGAAGTTCATAGGCACTCTCCCTAGCAGCACAGATGCAAAACCCCTTATTAAAATCTTAGCAAATTCAACCCAGAAGTGTAGTAAAAAGAACATACATCACAACCAAGGTGAGCTGGTCACATAGAAAGGTTGGCTCCACACAGGAGAATTCCACTAATGCTGCTCATTACATTAGCAGACTGAAGTGGGGAAACTGGGTCATCTTCAAAGCCACAGAAAAAAGCCTCTGATAATTTTTCACAAGCCTTTGTAATTAAATTAAAAAATTTCAAACCCTGTGAAAGGTATATAATGGAAACCTACAGCAAACATCATGCTTCTTAAATTTTTTTTATTGAAGTATAGTTGATTTACAATGTGTTAATTTCTGGTGTACAGCAAAGTACAATTATATATGCAAATATATATTCTTTTTCAGACTCTTTTCCATTATAATTTATTACAGGATATTTAATATAGTTCCCTGTGCTATACAGTAGGTCCTTGTGGTTAATTTTATATACAGTAATGTGTATCTGCAAATCCCAAACTCCTAATTTGTCCCTCTCCCCCATCCCCCCGTTTCCCCTGTGGCAACCACAAGTTTGTTTTCTATGTCCCTGAGTCTGTTTGTTTTGTCAGTAAGTTCATTTGTGTCATTTTTTTTAGATTCCACACATAAGTGATATCATAGGATATTTGTCTTTCTCTATCTGACTGACTTAATATGATGATCTCTAGGTCCATCCATGTTGCTGCAAATGGCATTATTCTTTTTTATGACCAAGTAGTATTCCATTGTATATACAGACCACATATCTTCCACCCAGTCATCTGTCCATGGACATTCAGGCTGCTTCCATGTCTTGGCTGTTGTAAGTAGTACTGCTGTGGATACTGGGGTGCGTGTGTCTTTCTGATTTACGGCTTTCCCCTTTTCTGGATCTGTGCCCAGGAGGGGGATTGCTGGATCATATGGTAAGTCTGTTCCTAGTTTTTTTTAAGGAATCTGAAATACAACACAAATGAACTTACTGACAAAACAGAAGCAGACTCACAGAGAAAACAAACTAGTGGTCACCAAAGGGGAAAGGGGGGAAGGGGGAAACTGAGAGTCTGGAGTTGACAAATACACACCGCCACAAGCGCAGCAGATGAGCACCACGGGCCTGCCCTACAGCGCAGGGCGCTAGGCTCGCTGCCTTGTGACAGCCTCTAACGGAAAAGGACACGAAGGAGAGCATGCATCTGCACAACTGAATCACTAGGCTGTGCACCAGGAACTGCTGTAACATTGTAAACCAGCCGCCCTTCAGTTATTTAAAACGAAAAGAAAAGAGGAAAGGCTGGTGGCCAGCGAGCCGCGGTTAGTTCCCAGTGGCGGGGACATCCCTGAGGGCTGCTTTTTCGTTAGCATTTTCTGGCTCTTTGTTTTGTTGTGTTTCCAATACAAAAGTAAGAACAGTCAAGGCTCAGAGAGAAGTGACTTCTCAGGGTCGCACACGGCCCCCCAGCTGGGCTGGGGCCGGGAGCCGGGCCTGCTGAGGCCCCACGCGGGCCCCCCGCACCCATGGGCACATGGGGGAGCTGACAGTGCCCTCTGCAGAGACGGGATGCTCAGCCGGCCCTCTGGCCTTCCTCTCTAGGGTGACTCTGGGGGACCCCTGGCCTGTGAGGAGACCCCTGGCGTGTTTTACTTGGCGGGCATCGTGAGCTGGGGCATCGGCTGTGCCCAGGCCAGGAAACCAGGCGTGTACACGCGAATCACCAGGCTGAAGGGCTGGATCCTGGACACCATGGCCTTCCAGCCCCTCCCCACACCCCCGCCGCCCACCGCGAGGATGCCCTCCAGCAGTCCCACCAGCAGGGCCACAGCTGGCCTCACAGTCCCAGGGGTTGTGGCCAGCACACCCACTCCCCGGGCCACCAGCCAACCTGCCAACAGGACTGCCACCGGCCTGACCACAGCTACCAGGGGACAGACACCACTTCCACATGCCCTAGAGGTCACCGCGGGCCCCCAGCTCCCAGGTACTGGAGAAATGGAGGGGTGCGGGCGGTGGCAGGGGTCAGGCTGCGAGGGCTGCCGGCACCGCACCCTGTGGCCCGGGAGGCTTCAGCAGCAGGCGCTTGCTTTCTCCCGGTTCTGGAGGCCGGGAGTCGGAGGGCCAGGTGTCAGCAGGGCTGGTTCTCTCTGAGGCCTCTCTGCGGGGCGGAGGGACAGCCATCTCCTCCCTGCGTCCTCGGGTGATCGTCCCTCCCAGTGTGTCTGTGTCCCGATCTCCTCTCCCTGTAAGGACCCCAGGCCTATGGGGTCATGGACCACCCTAATACATCACTTTACCTCAGTACACCTCTTTAAGGACCCATCTCCAGATACAGCCACATTCTGAGGGTCCTAGGGCTCAGGGCTTTGACTTGCGAATTCTGGAGGGGACACAAGCCAGCCCATCATGGGCTGGACGGCAGGACAAGGCCCTGACCGAGCAGACGCACACTGTCGAGTGCATGGCCTCACCCCCCAACCCGCTGTGCCCGTTTTAGGGGGGGAAACTTCAGGGGCACCAGGGCACGTGGGGTCCCAGCGGACGTGCTCCCTGGGAGAGATACCACTTCCCTTTAACTCTGTAGCTGGCTTTACCTGGGTCTGACCCGGCCTGGGGGCTTTTTTTTTTTTTTTAACTGAAGTATAGTTGACTTACAGTGTTGTGTTAGTTTCTGGTACACAGCATAGTGACTCAGTTATATGCGTGTACTTCTTTCATATTCTTTCTCATTATAGGTTATTACAAGATATTAAGTACAGCTCCCTGTGCTGTGCAGTAGGAGCCTTCCTTCTTCCTTATCTATCATCTTACGCATAGTAGTTTGTACCTGGTAATCCCCAACTCCTAGTTTATCCCTTCCTCCACCCCCTTTCCCCTTGGGTAACCTTAAGTCTGTTCTCTGTGAATGTTCAGTCAGTAGGTTCATTTATATTACTTTTAGATTTCTACATACAGGTGATGTATTTGTCTGTCTGTCTGACTCACTTCACTTAGTATGATGATCTCTAGGTCCGTCCACGTTGCTGCAAATGGCGTTATTTCATTTAAAAATGTTTCATTCTTTTTTATGGATGAGTAGTATTCCATTGGGTATATATACCGCAACTTCTTTACCCAGTCATCTGTCAGTGGACATTTAGGCTGTCGCCTCGTCTTGGCTGCTGTGAACACTGGAGTGCTCACGTCTTTCTGAATGGGAATTTTCTCTGGATGTGTGCCCAGGAGTGGGACTGCTGGATCACATGCTGTCTGTTTTTAGTTTTTTAAGGAACATCCTGTTTTCTGTGATCTCTGCACCAATTTACACTCTCAACAACAGTGCAGGGAGGTTCCTTTCCCCCCACACCCTCTGCAGCATTTATCGTTTGTGGACTTTTAATGATGGCCATTCTGACTGGTGGGAGGTGATAGCTCACTGTACTTTTGATTTGCATTTCTGATAATTAGTGATGTTGAGCATCTTTTCATGTGCTTGTTGGCCAACTAGATGTCTTCTTTGGGTGCTTGCCTTTTAATTTGTTTTTGTTAAGGGAGGGGAGGTAATGAGGCTTATCTGCGTGTTTTTAATGGAGGTGCTGGGGACTGGGCCCAGGACCTTGTGCGTGTTGAGCACGCCCGCTACCACTGAGCTGCACCCTCCCCCAGAGGGATGTCTGTGTAGGTCTTCTGCCTATTTTTGATTGGGCTGTTTGCTTTTCGTTGCTATTGAGCTGTATGAGCTGTTTGTGTATTTTGGAAATTAAGCCCTTGTCAGTCACATCGTTTGCAAACATTTCCTCCTAGTCTGTATGTCGTCTTTTGTTTTATGGTTTCCTTTGCTGTGGAAAAAAACCCCTTCAGTTTAATTAGCTCCCACTTGTGGGTTTGTCTGTCTCCTGCTTTCATTTCTACTGCCCGGGCAGACTGCCCCAGAACACTGCTACGACTGACGTGGGAGAACGTTTGCCCGTTCTCTCTAGGAGGTCTAGCCTGTCTTGTCTTATATTGAAGTCTTTTTTCTTCACACTGTTTTGCGTTTATTTTTGTGCGCAGTGTGAGCGCATGTTCTACCTTTACTGATTTACATGTGGCTCCAGCTTTCCCGTCAGCACGTGCTGAAGAGACTGTCTTCTCCACTGTACATTCTTGCCTCCTTTGTCAAAGACTAGTTGCCTGTGGGTGTGTGGGTCTACCTCTGGTTCTGTGTCCTGGTCCGTCGATGCAGGCCTGTTTTTGTGGCACTACCTTGCTGCCCTGGTGACCGCGGCTCTGCAGCGCTGGCTGACGTCTGGGAGGGCTGTGCCTCCAGCTTCGTCCTTTCCTTCAGTATTGCGTTCAGCTTCATGATTCTTACTTTTCCAACAGCTGCAGTTCTTAACTTGGCAGCCAAGAGGTGGAGGAAGGTGCCTGGAATGGCACATACTGCTCGGTGTCGGGGCAGCATTCCGAGGAGAGGGGCTGTAGCTTCGGGCAAGTTCTCCCGGCCTCCTGGTCCTGGACAAGGTCCTGATGGGGTCAGGAGGGTCGAGGCACAGGGCTGGTAGGGAACAAGACAGGTGGCCCTGTATCCCACTCTCCTTCCAGGTGAGGAAGCTGAGCCCTTCTGTCCCTTGCCAGCTTCTGTATTTGCTAAACCAGGGACAGGAGGGCAGGGAGGACAGCTGGCTGGTGGGAGACAGGCTGGGGAAGGGGCACTGACTCCGGTTGCAAAATATCCTGTGGGAACTATCAGACATGTACCTGAGCACCCCTGAACCCACCCATTTGTTCTTCCTACTCGTGTTCTGAGGGCGCACCGTACGCTGGGTGCGTGTGCGTGAGACAGCTGGAGGGAATACCCTGAGGACACGGGTCACACAGGACCCACGTGAAGAGCACCAGGGAGGGCCTCCAGGAAAACCAGCTAGTACGCGAGTGGGTGAGGCCTGGCCAGGGCCTCCTGGGGAGCAGCTGGGGTGTGCAGAAGCCCTGGGACAGCAAGGAACTGGAGGAGTGGGGATGGGTGGGGCTGCTGGCCTGGCCCCCAGCTGGGGAGGTGTGGCCCCGAGGTTACAGGCAACAAACTTAAATGCATTTCACAAGTTGAGAAAAGCCCAGAGGAAGCTCATTTGTAGGACCAAGCACCAGGCCCAGTGTCCCTTCGTGAGGCATTTTCCTGAGGTGAGGCCCCTACTCCACTCCCGGCTCCTCCTGTGCAGCAGTGTCGGGTGGGCTGCGTGGAGGCGGCGCGGTACACCACCCACTGACCAGCCACCCCTCCCCCTGCAGACTGCGGCCTGGCGCCGGTGGCCACACTGACCAGGATCGTGGGTGGCAGTGCTGCAGGCCGTGGGGAGTGGCCGTGGCAGGTGAGCCTGTGGCTGCGGCGGCGGGAGCACCGCTGTGGGGCCGTGCTGGTGGCTGACAAGTGGCTGCTGTCGGCAGCGCACTGCTTCGATGTGTGAGTCCCGTGCACCCCAACACTCTGGTCCGTGGTTCACCCAGACCGAACTGTAGCCCGAAAACTCAGGGTGTGGCCCCTCTGCATTTTGCCCAGAATGCCTTCTCTGGACACCAGCACCCACTGCCCCAGGGAGTCCCCAGGCTGTCCTCTCCTCTGTGCAGCTCCTCCCCCACCCACCTAGAGCCTGGCCATAGGGCTGAGGGGCCAGTCCAGCCTCCCCCAGCTCCCCAGCAAACATGGCGGTCTGCGGGTGACATCAAGGTCTCTGGGACTGTGGGACACTGCTAACCCCGGCCCACCTAGTGCAGGGTGCGAGTAGTGCGACCAGGCGAGGGGCCCTGCGCTCCATCGAGACACCCAGCTAAGGAGGCGCCTTGCAGGGCCAAGGGCCAAGTGGGCGGGCAGGTGGGAAGGGGTCCTGGGGCCACCAGAGACCTAATGTGAGGCAGAAATGAAGACAGCTTATGGTGTCACCTCGGTGCTTGGTGGCCTGTTGAGCGCATTTGGGCGTGGGTCCCCCTCATCCTCCACGCCTTTCTAGAATGGAGCCACCCAGCCCAAAGAGGCCACGTGCCTGGCCCGAGGGCCCCAGTCGGCTGCTGGGGTTGGGGGTGGGGCACAAGTGAGGCCAGGGACACAGCACCCGGCGGGGCAGGGTGCCAGGGAGCCGTGGGCGGGCGGGTGAGGTTTGGGGCGTGGGTGTCTGCCTGACTCCGGCCCCGCACATCCCACAGCTACGGGGACCCCAGGCAGTGGGCGGCCTTCCTGGGCACGCCGTTCCTGAGTGGCGCCGGCGGGCAGCTGGAGCGCGTGGCGCGCATCCACAGGCACCCCTTCTACAACCTGTACACGCTCGACTACGACGTGGCGCTGCTCGAGCTGGCGGGGCCCGTGCGCCACGGCCGCCTGGTGCGGCCCATCTGCCTGCCCGAGCCGGGGCCCCGGCCCCCCGACGGAGCGCACTGTGTCATCACTGGCTGGGGCTCCATGCGCGAGGGAGGTAGGTGCAGCGCACCCTCTGTCCTCAGGGCTGGGGGTCCCGGGGCATCAGGAAGGACCCCCCCAGCCCGTCTTGCCTGCAGGCTCCATGGCGCGGCAGCTGCAGAAGGCGGCCGTGCGCCTCCTCAGTGAGCAGACCTGCCGCCGCTTCTACCCGGTGCAGATCAGCAGTCGCATGCTGTGCGCTGGCTTCCCACAGGGCGGCGTGGACAGCTGCTCGGTGAGCACACTGTGCTTCTGAAACCAGGCTCCCCATGCCCCAGCTCTCTGCTCAGAGCCCCCAGCCACCAGAGCACCTTCTCAAACACACCAAGCTGGGCACCTTTTGGGCCTCTGAGTTCCCACTGCAGCCAATTACTGGACATCCCTCATAAGCCAGGTTCCAAGCCCCCCCATCCTTCCGCTGGCTGGAGACTCAGCACCAAGCGGGGCAGTGGCTGCCCTGTGAGGACCCATTGTGCCCTGATACCATGGGGCGGGGGTCCACCAACGTCTGCCAGCCAGGTGAACACTGCACCCATTTCCCAGATAACAAAAGCGAGGCACTCCTCCCTGGGGTCACAGAAGGAGCCCAGGCACCATTCCCGGTGGCCAGTGACCCAGGGCATGCACACCAGGCCAGCCCTACACCCCTCATGGCTGCTGGCAGGGAGGGACTGATCTGAGTGCCTTTCCTCTCTTCCCCTCAGGGTGATGCTGGGGGACCCCTGGCCTGCAGGGAGCCCTCCGGCCGGTGGGTGCTAACTGGGGTCACCAGCTGGGGTTATGGCTGTGGGCGGCCCCAGTTCCCAGGCGTCTACACCCGGGTGGCTGCAGTGAGAGGCTGGATCGGGCAGAATATCCAAGAGTGACCACCAGGTGGCTGCTGGGGCTGGGGAACAGTGATGTGAAGGAGGCAGGAACCAGCCAGCCACCTGCCAGGGGAGGGGAGCCCGGGTGGTGGGCGGGGATGGAGGGACTGTGGGTGACTGGGGTGCAGGTTAGCTGCATATTTTGTTCTAATAAACACAGCCCCTTGCCTGTAGCCTGCTGGCTGAGCACGTCCGTGTCACAGCAACGACCACTGCCCGCCCTGCACATGGGGCCCAGAGGCGGAAGGATGCAGGGAGGGGAGAGGCCTTCCAGGGAGAGAGCCACCCAGGAGCCTCCGAGCAGCCTTCTCTTCAAGGCTCCCTTTTATGTGAATGACATATCCCTGCCTCTGGGAACCCAGGAGGTGAATGGGGGGGGTCCACTGAGGCTCAGTCTGGGCCGGAGACCCACGTCCACAGGCACCTTTCTCCCACCGAGGCCTCCACAGGGAAGGTGTGCAGGGTTCCTTCCACCTCCCTCAGCAATTTGTCCCCAGGATGTCACAGTTCAGAAGAGGTCTGGCCATGCCCCACCCCCTAGATCCAAGCCCGGATTCTAGGTCCAGGGCATGAGGGCGACCGACCTGAGTGTGTCACCAGAGCTGTTCCAGGTCCTTGCTCAAAACCCATCAACCCCACTGTCAGGAACATCCTTGCTCACAACCTGCCAACCCCTCCACCTTTAGCAGAAGCGAACATAAATCTTTAAGTTAAAGGGTCCAGAGATAAGGAACAGATCTACACACGAAAGGACAGAAAGACCAGCTGGAACCAGCTGGGACCAAGATGACGGCCAATCTGACCTCCAGCCCAACCCCGAATCCCTGTACGCGAACTTCACGACATTAGCACGTCAATGACACACTAGGGGTGGGGGAGCAGGACGAGACCTGGAGGACCAGACCACGATGCGAAGGGGATGGCAGCCCCCTGGGGAGGCCCCGCCCCTCCCAGCAGAGCAGTGCAGCCCTCCCCATCACGAGCCTCGCTCCTCCCGCCTCGCCTTCATTCTTTAAAACTGAACCCCCTGGCCAGGTGGGCGAGCAGCCGACCTGTGAACTTAGTTCCACCTCACTCTCTGGCCACCGAATAAAGCTTGTGCCATGTCCACCTCAGCTTTGGCTTTGTCATTTGCCTGCTCGAACCTGAATGGAGACAGAACCCTCCCCAGCGCAGGCGGAGCCTCGGCCCGGCTAGGGCCCTGGCAGGGTCCATAGAGTTAATTTGGTAACAAATTTTGGGGCCCAGAGTGGAGCTCCCTCTGTCTGGTAGCTCAGGGCTTACACGCTGACTCAGGGCCAACGACGCCTGCTAAGTCACTGGGCAGCTGCCCCAACTCTCGAGCTCCAGGCCAGCAAGGGCCACTAAATTCAGCCTGAGACCTGAAAGCAGCCAAGGGTCAGGCGGGGCGCCCCCAGGCCGAGAACTGCCCCTTGCACACCTACAGCAAGGGCGCCCGCTGCAGACCGCGGGAGTGCCTGGGGACACTGACACGGGCGCCGAACCCGCTCCAGCAATAAAGCCAAGGTTGGCTGCTTAAGGGACAGGGTCCTGGCCATCTGGGTGGAGCCAGATCTCTGTCTAGAGGGCGGCTGGGTGTCTAACCTGAGCCAATGCCCTGGTCGGAGAAGCTGAGATTAGACAGCTGGCCCCCGGTTGGACCGGTTCCCTGCAGGCACTGGACTGGCAGCCGCCTGGCGGCCACCACGGCAAGAACACCCGCCTCACGTGCGTGACGCACGCTCTCGTCCCTGTTCTTGACACCAAGCGAAGCTCCCGTCTTTGTTCCGGCTGTCTGTCCTGATGCTCTTGGAGGCGCCTGCTGCAGCCGTGGCCACTGGTCAGGCACTTCAGGGGTGAGAAGGGCGACCACCTCCTCGGTCTTGGAACACTCCACAGCAGAATGTTGTAAGATACAGGGACTGGGAAGAAGACCCAGGAGAGCAGTTTTCTGGAGTCCCTTGAGTGCAACTTGGAAGGCAAAGTGTCATCTCACGGTCCTACGAGTCCCAAATGCCCAGGAAGAGAAGTTACACAACTTTGGAGCTACCACTGACCTCCGAGCCAGACACCTGACCACCGGGACACCCGAGAGCCCCTTCCACCTGGCAGCCCTAGAGGAACGGCCCCAATAACCACGAGGGGTTAGTCCGTCAGCGTCCGCGTGGGCCCACGACACCACCCTGCCCATGACGCCACCGTGGGCAGGACTGGGGGGGGGGGGCAGAACCACCAGTCCTAGCCAAGCTGCGACTAGGCCACAAGCACCCAAGTAACAAACAAGCCCCTAAGCAAGGAAACCCCGGCGGGCACTGACCCTAGAACAGAAAGCCTACTCAAGCCAGGCCTCTCTGAGATCCCCCATCCCCTCAACACTCCTGCTCTGCAGGAAAGGAGCCAAGTGGGAAACGCTGGCCAGTTCAGGACCTTTGGGCCACAAATGAAGCTACCGAGGAGATTCACACCCTGGGGCCCATCCCTCCCGCCTTGCTTTCCACCCAAAGCCCTGAGGGGACCTGGTAATTCAGGGGTGGATTTACAAGACACCTTCATCCATGTGCCCCTGGCCCCAGAATCTCAATTCACGTTTACCTTTGAGCCTTTGAGTGGCAGGGTAAGACAGCAAGAAAACAACTGTGCTGGATGGCTCTGCCCCAGGGATTTAAAACCTCCCCCATCCTTCTGGAAGGTTTAGCTGAGGATTCCCCAAGATGTGGATGGCAGTCCAGTCCCCACCCCATCTAAGAGCTTCCAGCCATCACACGTCTTAAACCATCTGGCTGAGACAGAAAGACTGTTCCAGAGGAAAAGCGCAGACCTTCCTCCCGCGGGCAGGACACTCAGGCCCCTTACAGAAAGGGCCAGTGCAGTCTGCGGTGAGAGGCGGGGCCGGCCCGCCGGGGGGCCCCCCTCGTGTGTGACGCCAGCTGCGGGCTTTCCTGGGGATGCCAGGCTCTGCATGTGTGGTTCCTCGACTCTAAGTGCTGAGCCTTCATGTGAAGTTAAGAGGGAAGGACCTTGACCCTTTTGTGTGGACCCCTGACGGCAACCGGTGTTCAGGGAACTGAAGGACCAGCTCATGAGAGCCCACGTTCACCTCCCCGGACCCAAGCCGCCCCTTCCATCCATGGGCACAGGAGGCAGGAGGACCCGCCCCGGGGCTCTCCCAAGACTGCGGCCTCCGACTCAGGCTGTGGCCTATTTTTCTGAACAACTGAACCAAGCGCTAAAGGAGGCCCATACGCACAGCTGCAGCTGCCATCTCTCAGCTCCTCAAGGAGGCTCACAATCAGCTTCGGGCAGCCCCTGACCACCTGGAGGACCCCTCCGCCCCCCATGACGAGAAGAGAGCAGACCTGTTATCCCTGGCCGAGCCCTCCACGTCCAGGCTGAGCTCCTAGCACCTGTCGGTGACGTCCCCGTGACCCCAGCAGGCCTGCCCCAGAGCTCCCCTGGAGCTAGACCGGCTCACAGATGGATCCCACCACCCACGTGGGGTGGCCCTGCCCAGGAGGTTGCGTTAACTGCCCTCATCAGAGCACTTAGGACCGGGGAAGGAAAGCGGTCAGGATCCGGCTGACTCTAAATATGCCTCCTCAGCCCTCCGTGCCCACGGGGCCATCTGGAGGGGAGGGGACTGCTGGCCTCAGGGAGTAAACAGATGAAGAACAGAGGGGGAGTTACCTGGCTGCTGGAGGTTATGCTCCTGGCAACGGAGGTTATTCCCTGCAGACGCCACCAGAAGGGAGAAGCAGAAATAGTAACAGCGAACAACAGGGCGGACTTGGCAGCTAAGCAAGCAGCCGAGGGTGGGCAGACTTCAGATGCTCCTACCTGCCCCCCAGGCCCTAACTCCTACCCTCCCACATACAGCCCAGAAGGGAAAGCCCAGAACACCCGGGGTGGATGGTCGGCGGTCGAGGGCCGCGGGCCCTCCTGCCGGCCAGCGCGCTCCAGGCCCTCCAGGAAGCTGCCCAGAGCACCTGTCGCAGGCAGCAGGCCCGTGTCAAGGCCCCACCTGTCCATGACTACCCCCAATTTCCGGAGTCTCCTTAACAGGTGGGTGAAGTGCGCCCTATCCGCCCCCAGAGTAACCCCAACACTCAAGGTCAAAGGAGTGACCCTACCCAGCACAGAGGCACATATCCAGGTCAACATGGGCAAGCTGACTTTACAGTAATGCCCTGGGCACAAAGAAAGGTTAGATATTTGCTGGTTTTGACTGACAGCTTCTCCTGCTGGATGGAGGCATCCCCACCCGAACCGAGACTGTCTCGGAGGTCTCTGAGGCCCCGCTCAAGGAATTAATCCCTCGGTTTGGGCTCCCCAAGTCCATCCAGAGTGACAACGGCCCAGCTTTGTTTCCCAAGTTACTGAGGGAGTTCCTAGAGCCCTAGAAGTTAATGGGGTGTGCATGCGGTGTGGAGACCACAACCCTCAGGAAAAGCAGAAAGAACACATCAAACCCTCAACATAAACTCAAACTATGTCAAGACCCTCCTCAACCCTGGACCCCTTCTCCCCACAGCACCTGGAGAACGTGGAGAGCCCCCACAGGAAAGCACAGGCTGAGTCCACACGCGCTCACGCACAGGAGACCCACCCCTACAGGGCCAGCTGCTCGGCCAACCTCAGGGGTGGGGACCGACTGAAAGACGCCTATGGATAAGGGAAACAGTCAAAGCTTTACAAGCGTGTGGGAATCCAGAACTGCCTTCCCCTCCTGACACGGTTTTACATCCTCTCTCCCCTGGGGACTGGGTTTGAGAACATGGAAGGCTGGAAATCCACAGGACCAGTGAGACCCCAGGACCTTAACTAGTGGTCCCAACCGCTCATTCTGCCTTAAAACCACAAGGCATGCCCCCATGGGTTCACCTTACCCGAATGAAGACAATGGAAAAGTCACTGGGCCTCCCACTCAGCACACCTGGAACCTGTCAAGCTTCAGGTTACTTTTCAAAGGACAAACTTACCAGTAGGAGAGTCACGTGGGGGACAGGTGTAGTGGTTGGCCTTACTTGGCTTCTGCTGTTCTGCCAACCC
This sequence comes from Camelus dromedarius, assembly GCF_036321535.1. Lineage (NCBI taxonomy): Eukaryota > Metazoa > Chordata > Mammalia > Artiodactyla > Camelidae > Camelus > Camelus dromedarius. The sequence continues at coordinate 1,591,124 of NC_087462.1, forward strand.
CCTCCCCCTGGCAAACATCTCTGCCCCTGCTGGACGCTGAGGACATTAATACTGGGAGCAGGATGAGTGGCCATCATTGTCTATTCTTTCTTCTTTCTCTGACAACCGTCCACGCAGAATGGCGACTTAATGAACTAGTAAATTACAGCCCCTGGAAAAAACCTGTCCCAGCACTGGATCTGTCACCCCAACCCTCAAAGTGACATTTATGGATGACAGCTATTACATTTTACCCTGAGAACGACCACCTCACTCTAACCTTGGCTGACGGGTCTGCTACCCCTGCCCCTCCTGAAGTTCACATCGCGTCCCTAACGCAGCTTCCCTGCCCGTACCTTACTCCTCACGTTTACATCTGTAAGGAACACAAAGCACTCACTTCCAAGTGCCACCACTCTGACCAGTTTTGCTGCCACTGCCCCTACCACACCCCAACCAATGGGAGGAATCTGCAGTAACACCCTGGGGCTGCTCTGGACTCTGATCAATGCCTCTTCCATTGCCCCACGATTTACGCGCCCCTGGGATCAACTCCGACGGAAATCTCACCCCTTGGTGCCCTCTGGACCAACTGGCTGAACACACACAGGGACCAGACAAGAGACGTGCTCAGTAGGGAGGGAAGATGCCGGCAGCCTGGCCCTCCTAGGGCTAGGGGAAAAGCCACTAGTCAAGAATCCCCCAGGGACCCCCGCTATGCAGGAGGGCCTCTCTCCCCACACTGCAAGGACACCCTGTCTTGGGCTGGCTACTTACGAAGGTGGTTCAGCTTCTCAGAAGTGCACCAGGCATGCACCCCATCCCTCATACCTGTTCCTCTGTGGCCTGAGAGTAAACAAACTGCCCCATCAGAACCACCCCAACTCTTCCTTCCCTTCTCTGGGATGGGCTCTAGTCTAACCCTCCTTAGATAAAACCCATTTTGTGCACAGTGCACGCCAAGCCGGCTAAGTTCTCAGGAACTAGGCATAACCAGTCATACTATCACCCAGCCGGGCAGGAGTGGGGACTGCTCCTGGACTGGTGGCCCCCGGGGGGTTTTCACCTATCATGAAACCACTCCACAAAAACCTCACGCCCTTGAGTAAGTATCCAGAGGTCCACAGCATGCCTCACAAGGACTCCGCACTTCTCTGGACTCGTGGACCATCTCCTGGCTGAGCGGGGAGAGTAGGCGCAGTTACAAGGCCTGCACGTACATCAACACCTCTGGTCAGATGGAAATAAACACAAAAGAGACGTACAAGCAAGCTCAGTGGCCACGCAGGTGTTCACACTCAAGGTCCCGATCCAGGCTCCGTCTGGAACAGTCACACAGAGCCTCCCTGTTTAACCTGGTTTCTTCCAGTTCTCGGCCACTGTTATTTCCTCCTGGTCATCTTCGGGCCTTGCCTCCTTCACAGCTTTGTCAACGTCATTAGTACTGGGCGTGAAGCCATCAAACTGCAGGTGACACTAACACTAGGGTACAAGCGCCTCGGGCTGCAGCCTGGAGACAGGCTTCTTTCAGGCTAATTAGGGAGCAGTTCTGCTCCTCTAGTCTAAGGGAACACCACACGCAGGCTCAGCAGGAAGCAGCCTCAGTATAGAGACCCGCGCCCCTCAGTGCCCTCCAAGGACAAGCAGCAGTAACGAGGAGGGGCGGGGCTTTGTTGCCAGAGCAGCTCCAGGTCTTTGCTCAAAGCTCATCTACTTGCACCGTTAGCAGGAGTGTCCTTGCTCACGACCTGCCGACCCCACCGGACCTTCAGCAGGAATACACACGTCTTTAAGCCAAACAATCCAGAGACAAGAAACAAAGCTACACCCGCGCGCGCACACACACACGCGCCAACACCAGCCGGAACTAAGACGGCGCCCAATCTGACCTCCGACAGACCCCGAGTCTCATTGTATGATTTTACTACGTCAGAACATTAAATGACACACCCACGGGCAGCAGAACCAGATACGGACCAAAAAAGATAAAAATGGGGTGGCAACCCCCTCCCTCGGAAAAAGCCCGGCTCTTTACCGGTAGACTAATGTATATGCCAGTGGATCCTAGCCTCATCCCCCACCCTCTTGTTTTTACTCTAAAATTAAATCCCTCTCGCTAAGTGGTCGAGAAGTTGATTGGTGAACTTAGTTCCCTCTTCTCCAAGCTTTGGTCACTGAGTAAAATTTATGCTGTCAACCTCAGCCTCATTATCATTTATCACCTACTCGAACCCCAACGGGAAAAGAACCCTCCCCTACCAGGCCAGGGTCCGGGTAAAGTCCATAGGACTTAACTCGGTATCAGGCGCACCTGGGGCGATGCCAGCGGGGCCAGTACTTTAAGTTCCAGGGCCCCCGACCCAGGCTACACTCGCTGGCAGGTGTGCGCGGAGGGGAGGGGCGGGCAGAGTCCAGACTGTACCGGCACCAGTCTCGTCCTCGGAAACTTGTGGCAGGCAGTACGCACAGACTGGCCCCCGCCTCACAAACAGCATTTATGCAAACAGGAGGGGGAAGGGGTGAGGGGGTGGCCTGCCGGCGGGTCGCGGTCACATGTTGGCTCGTTCTCGCTGCAGCCGCGAGTTGTAGGCACGGGACACGGTGTTCCAGGCGTCCATGTAGCGGTCCATGCACATGGCGATGCACTTCTGGGGAAGGGGAGGGCGCGAGGCTCAGGTCCGGACCCCCGCCGTCGCCCCCTACCTCGGGCAGCGGACTGCGCACGCGCAGCGGCCCCACCGCCCCGCGCTCTTAGTCCACGCACGCGCAGCGGCCTCCCCCGCCCGTCCGGCCCGCGACCCCGTCGGCCCCCGGGGTTTGTTTACCTGCTCGGAATTGTCCAGGGAGCCCCCCGGCTTCCCAATGCACTTCCGGAAGCACTTGTCCGTCATCCTCTGTGGGGACACGCGAGCCCTCAGTTGCGACGCCTGGCCCTGGCGGACCCCGGAACCCTCGGCCCCTCGCCCCCAACCCGCGGCCCGGCCCCGGACCTGCAGCAGCTCCTGTGCGTTGGCCACGGCGATCTGCACTTTCACCTGCTCCATGATAAGCCCTGGGTCCAGCTTCCCACCGCCGGAGCCCCCGAAATCCGAGCCGAAGCCGCCCTCCATGGCTCCACAGTCAACCGGACCGCGGCCGCGTGCGCCCACCCGCACCCGCGCCGGAAGTCGGCTGCCCAATGGCCCCACGGGAAATGGAGTCCGGGCGGGCGAAGCGAAGGCGGGACCACAATTCCCATAAGGCCGTGCGGGGCCCGCCTCGCACGCGCAGAGAGGAGCCGGCCCCCCCCCGCCTGGACTCAGGAAGGGGTCTGACGAGGCTCGCCCCCAGGGGCTCCCGCCGCGCGTGCGTATTGGGCAGCGAGCAAATCCACACTGCGCATTGCAGCCGGGGGGGGGGGGGAGTGGGGAGTGTCACACGACCGACAGCACAGAATGCAGAAAACAAGGCCTTAGAGGTGGGGTCTTCCACAGCGCATCACCAGGGCGTGGGAACCGACTCAGAGAATTTAAAACCAAAATGTTTATTGGGGTGTTGTACAAAAAGTTTCCAGTCATAAAATGTATATTACAAATCACCAGGGAAAGTAAAAGACCACACATTTGGCATGCACCTTAAAAATCACCAACAGATCTGTGAAATGAGTCTAGACAGCCGGCTTCTTGAAGCCGAGTAGACTAGCATGTTGTGCTGGTGACCCCCTTCCGGCGTGGAATTAAGACCTTTCCAGCAGCTTTAGTGTCCTTGAGGAATGTCAGTCCCAGCTCGGCTATGCTGATATAAATAGAACTGCTGGGTGTGGGTAAAAACAGCCCAAGTCCGAAGCCTTGCTGTTGTGCACAGCTGAGCGCCCAGGTCCCAGGGGAAGGTGTGGTTGTCTCCCAAGGGCAGCCTCACTGGCCCCATCCCGAGGCCTGGGCCGAGCGTTTTCCCTAGGAGGGTGTTATAGTCACAAGGTGGGGGCTTAGAAAAAAAACTCACGTCTGCATTATTTTAAGTGGATTAGAGTTAAGCTTGCTTGTTAACAAATGCAAATTGTTCCCCAGGCCAAGGCTGACATTTTAATATTGGACTCTACTCTGTTTTTCCAAATACTTGGTTACCAATGACTCGTACCAACCTCCAGCCACAACTGGAACCCCCTCCCCACACCAGCCAAGGGCATCCCGGCCCCTGCCTGGGCCACTTGGAGTCTCCACCTTAGCCAGGCAGTTAACTGCAAGGGGTAAGACCTAGAACTGGCCCTGAGGCAAGGAAGAAATCAGCTTCTGGGAGCAACCCCTGCCTATCAGCCTGCGGGCTCTGCAGACACCCAGGCGGCTCTGGGCCTGCTGGGGTGGGGGTGGGGGGTGCCCTCTTCCTTCCTGTCCACAAGCCAAGCCTGCAAAACTGCATCAGCAACTCACAGACCCAAACTTCCAGGACACAGCTTTGATCCCGAGATTCCCAAAATACCTAGAGGATGTGGCTGAAACTAGGGCAGAGCTTCCACGTGCCTGAGGGCCACCTAGACCCACCCTCTCAGCACCTCATCAGGCTCTCCAGATCCTTACTGTTCACTCAGTTCCTGCTACGCAGCGGCAAAGGGCGCCAGCCTGTGGCCTCGGGGGCTTGGAAGCACTCATGGGGAAGGTCACACATGGGGACGGGGTGCCGTGTCACTAGTGCAGGGAAGCTCTCCAGGGGCCCACCAGAAACAAGTGTCTGCACCTTCCCCAAGGAGCTGTCTCCCTCCACAGGGGAAACACAGCCCACAGTCCAGGAACTTGGTGGCCAAGGAAGGATGCCCAGACTTACAGCACGGGGCTGCAGGAAGATTCTGGACTCACAGCAGGGCTGGTTTTGTGGCCACTGACACTTTCCTGCCTGGCTCAGGCCTCGTGCCCTCCCAAGGAAAGCGGGACACTCGGAGGCCAGCGTGCTGCTCCGAGCCTAGGATGAGCCCCGGGGCTGGCACTCAGGCCGCCTGCTTGGCTCAGCATTGCGTCTTTAAGACTTGAGCTGCACCTTCTGAAGGAAGTTTGCCGTCTGGGGGCTCAGAGCCCACTGACACAGGCCCCCCAACGCCACCCCCTCAAGGGACTGTCCTGGTGACCCCGGCACAAGCGAGCCCCTGAGGTGGGATCCTGGCAATCTGTGTACTGACCGATGTAAAAAAATAAATATCCATTAAAAAAATAACTTCTGTGTATCTACGTGGCAGGGGTATAAAGGTTAGCTGACGCAAGGAAGGGTCTCGGCGGCCAGGAGCTAGACCGTGACACGGAGCCCCTGGGGAGGGGCACTGGCACCAGGTCTGTCCAAGAACCATCATTTCAGCATAAAGTCAGAGAGGAAGCGAGGATACAGTATTCGCGTAGGAACACAGGGCAGAGTTGGAGAACTGGAGGCCGCTGGCTCATCCCGCAGTCACCCTCCTCCCGGCGGGAGGGCGGGATATGGTGGCTACACTTGGACATCGTCCTGAAGTCCAAGATTTGCTTCCGGGGTGGTCACATGTCCCCTTGATGCCTACCTGGGGACAAGTCTTAGAACGGAGCTGTCCCCGAGCCCATTTCCGCTCCCCGCTGCTGCCCCCCAGGGGGAGGAACTCAACTGCAGAGTTCCCGCGGTGGGACGTGCGGCTCTGGCAGCCAGGACCGGAGCGGGGAGGCCCACCCCATCAGAGCCCTAGCCGGATAGTCAAAGCCTGCAATTCCCAACAGCTCCCCTCCTCGTCCCGGTCCTTGGTCGGCTAAGCCACCATCAACGGGGGTGCCTCTTCCCCCACCAGGTCGGAACCTGGATTCTGAATTTGGTTTCTCAAAAGCTTAATGAAACAAACAACTATTGGATTCCTACACCGTTTTGCTCTCTGTCCACCCCAAGGCCTCCTCTCCAGTCCTGGCCCCAGGCTGTGGCGGAGACCGAGGCAGTGACAGGCCCCCGGACCCCCTACCCAACCTCCAGCCTCCAAACCCACAGGCCATGAGCACTAGGTTCCTGGGCTTCGAATTCTATGGAAAGGTGACGGGGCACCGAGACAGTCTGGGCGGTGGTGACAAAGGGTACAGAAGACCCACCCCCCATGCTCTGGCAGTTTGCTTAAAAATTCTCTAGAAATGTATCAAGGACTAAAGAAGCCAATGATATAAAAATAGTTTTCAGTGGCTCTGGGTAAAGAATGACGCGTGACGAGGCGTGTTCAGTCACATCACGCGGCAGCCTCGAGAGGTGGTCCTCGGGTCCCCCTGGAAGGAAGGATGGCAGCAGTGAGGTGAGCCTGGGAGGTGGTGCCCGCCCACCTGGCCAGGCAGGTAGCTGGTGGCCCCCCACCCCCACCAGGGAGGAGCTGGACGGGGCCGGGGCCTGAGCCATCACAGGAAGCTTGGCTCTCAACAAGATGACAGGGCCAGCAGCTCCTGCCTCAACAGTCCTTGTTCCAGAACCTTCCATGTCTCCCTCACCTCTGTTCTGACCTACGTGACACACGACAATTCTTTCAGACCCAGGAAGGCAGGGCGTGTGCACGTGTGTGTATGTTCAAGGGCATGTCCACGTGTGCCTCCTGGGAGCCCCACCTGTTGGTGGAAAAGATCCTCCTCTCCAAACTCAGCGGCCTCCTCCTCGCCCTCTTCCCCGTTCTCGGCCTCCCGCACCACCGAGGACTGCTTCACGGTTCTCATGGCCACTTCCTGTGCGAGACAAGAGCTACACCCACCCACCCAGGCACTGGGGCCCAGCCCGCAGCGGTGGTCAGGGTGGCTCTGCCCCACACAAGCCCCAGGGCTGCGGTGGGGGCAGGCACCCACCTCCCCATCAGCGTTGACCAGGACGGTCCGGAAGCTCTCGCCCGTGCCCCAGCTGCTCTGGCTCTTCCACACAAGCGTCGAGGGGGGGCTGTGAGCCACCCCTGCACTGGCTGCCCACACCTGGGAACACAGGAGGCCCCCGTTAACATCAGCTCCCATCCCAGTGGCATGTATCACCAGCCTGTCCGCTGGGCGTTTAATCCTTCTAGCCCTACTGGGTCCGGGCCAGGCGTGATGATCTCCAGGGTATGGAAGAAGAGACGGAGGTCCACAGCGGCCACAGGCTCCCATCCTAGCCAATGGGCCAAGTTGGGGTCAGAAGCCCCAGAGCCCCTGCTGGTAACTTTCTCGCCAAGAACTGCCACCAGCCCAGACAGCCTAGATTCAGCCCCACCTCCACCATGGACCCCTGGCATATCCTCCCCAAGGGAGGATGAGGGAGGACCCGTCAAAGAAACACGGGCACACAGGTGATCGGGGAGAGCAGGTGGCTGTCCTCAGAGCCGGTGCCCCCCATCATTCCCCGCCCCCACCTCCGACCCAGACGCGCCGCACATCCCACCCACGCCCCCCTCTGGCCGCTCCGCAGCAGCACCTACCGTGACCGTCTGGCCGGCCCGCAGCACGTACTTGGGTGTGAACTTGTAGGCAATCTCCTCCCCTTCCAGGATCTGCCTCTTGATCCTCCAGTTGCCCAGGGACTGATCCTGGCAAAGGGGGCGGCCGTTGGCACAGCTGCGGGAAGAGCCCTGGCGGGCCTCCCCCGAGGGGTGGGGTCCTCACCTTGTCCGAGCTGTTCTTCAGCTGCACGAACTTGCCCTCCAGGTCGATCTCCTCGATGCTGATGCTTCCTGAGGCCGAGGCCTGCTGGGCCAGGTGGAAGCTGCCACTGCTACTGCCGCCGGATCCAAGGCCACTCGAGCCGGTGCCCAGCGGCTCTTCCACCTCCAGCCGCTTCCGCTTGCTGCGGCCCTGGCGCCCGGCCGTGGATACGCTGCTGCTGCTGCTGCTCGAGGTGGCCCGCGAGATGGTGATCCGCGACGGGCTGGGGGACAACTGCAGCCTGCGGGGAGGGGGCGCGGGGAGTGACTGGCTGTCCCAGGGCAGGCCGTGCTCCGCCCCCACCTCCCAGCGCCCACCTCTCCTCCTCGCCCTCCAGGAGCTTGCGGTAGGCGTTGATCTCCATGTCCAGGGCCAGCTTCACGTCCAGCAGCTCCTGGTACTCGGCCAGCTGCTGCTGCATCACGTCCCGCATCTCCGTCATCTCCCGCTCCTTGGCGTCCAGCATCTTCCGGAACTTGTCCCGCTCCCCCGCCATGGTCTCCTCCAGCTCTCGGATCCGGTCCTCGGCTGCGCTCGCCTGGGGCGGGGCCACACGGCCAGGTCAGCGCAGGCTGCGCATTATCTCTGGGAGAAGGCCATCCAGCTCCGGGCCTCTCCCCCGCCTCCGGGGGCCAGCGGTGTGCGGGAAGGCCCCTTGGTGCGGCGGGCTGGGTGCAGAAATCAGGCCCTGAGAGAAGCATGGATCCGCAGCCCCAGTGGGGGCTCGGAGCAGGCACACGGCCGAGGGCTCACCTGCTTCTGGAGGCCGGAGAGCTGGTAGCTGAGGGACTCGACGCGCATGCGGGCTTCCTTCAGCTCCTCCCGGGCGGCGCTGGCCGCCTTGTCGTTCTGGTCGGAGCTCAGCTTGGCATGATCCAGCTGGGGCGGGGCATGGCAGAGCGGTGAGGGCGGGACGTGGGGCGGGCAGATTGGCGAGGGCGGAGGGCAGGGGACGGGGCGACGGGGGCGGGGCGCGGGGTGGGGCCCTGCCTACCCGCCCGCCTGCCGCACCTTGGCCTGGTAGGTCTGCTCCAGCTCCCGCTTGTAGAGCTGCACCTGCTCCTCGTGCTGTGCCCGCAGCTCCTCCAGCGCCTGGGCCATCTTGAAGTCGTACTCCTGCTGCCGGCTGCTGTCCACCTCCACCAGGCGCCGCTCATGCCGCCGCCGCGTCTCCCGCACCTCCTGGGGACACACCGCGTGCTGACGCCCCAGCCCCAGCTGTGCCGACAGCAACCCTGTGGGGAGCGGCCTGGTCCCTGGTTCACACCCCACAGCACGACTCCAGACCACCAAAGAATGGCCGCCCAGTGTCCCTCAGCAGACAACCGATAAACACACCACGTGTCCCTCCACACACAGGGACATTGCTCAGCCGTGAACAGGAGAGCAGCCCTGACACGCGCTCCCACGTGGACATAGCCTGAGAGCACGAGCTCAGGGAGAGAAGCAGACACGGGAGGACACACAGCGTGTGAGTCCACGGATGTGAGGCGTCCAGAACAGGCCAGTCCACAGACAGAGGGAGGGGGCTCCTGGCTGTCAGGGGCTGGGGAGGGGGGGATGGGAGGGTGACTGCTGGTGGGGACCGGGATTTCTTTTGGGGCATGGAATGCTCTGGAATTAGACAGAGGTGAAGGTTGCACAACACTGTAAATGTACTAAATGTCATCAAATTAATTGTACTCTTTGAAAGTAGTTTTGCTATTTGAATTTTATCTCAATCTGAAAACCAGAGAAAGAAGAGACACTGAAGTGCTACTGGTAATGGGTAGTTTCTTTTTGAGGTGATGGGACGTTCTGGATTAAGAGGTGATGGCTACACAACTCTGTGAATGGACTAATACCCACTCCACATTGCAAACCTTGAAAGCTTCATGGTGTGGGAATTTTAAAAAGAACTGACAGAGCCCATCCCAGGTGCCTGGGGTCCAAGATGGAGGGACTGGCCCTCAGGACAGCGGTGGGACGAGACACTGACCAGCTGACGGATGCCCCAGCCACACATGCCAGGAGCTGACCAGACGGTGGTGGGACCGAGGGCAGGCGAGGCAGCCCCAGAGATCAGGGCCTCAGGCTCCAGGGAGGGTAAGTTCCACTCTAGAAAACTTGCAAAAATCATTCATCAGCACCACCAGTTTGTAGGAAGCAGAGGAATGTTTCTAAAGGAAGCCAACTCTTTTTACAAAGAACTGAGGAACATGGGGGAACCATGGCCTGCACAAGACCTTCATGGAGCCCCCCTCGCAGGGACCCTCTGGGGCCCTCCCCAGGGTGCCCTCCTGCCCCCCAAGGCCTTATCATGGGTCTCCTCACGGGATCCCTGACAGATGTGGGCTCCACCACAGCCCCCCTGGTGGCTCTGGCTCCGGCAGGGCCTGGCTGAAGCTGGAGGCCACTCCGCAGCTGCATGGGCATTCTTCCTGCCAGCAGCAATTCCGGGCGGTGAGTGCGTGAGGCGCCCAGGCCCAGGGTTCTGTTCCCCGTGACAGCACAATGGGCGGTGATGGGGTGGGAGGGCCTGGGGACCGGGCCCCCACACCAGCCCCTCGCAGGGGCACAGAAACCCAGCTCCACCTGCCGGGACTCTTGGTGGCTCCCAGCTGGGCTGGCTATGTTGAGCGGAGGTCCAGAGATTAGGAGGCCAGGGAGGTTCTGCAGTGGGATGAATGGTGACCCACCCCCCTGCAACCAACAAAGGTGTGCCCACATCTTGATTCGCAGAACCTGCCAGTGTAACCTTCTTGGAAAAAGGGACTTTGCAAGTGGGATTAAGTTAAGGGTGTCGAGAAGACCACCCTGGATTATCCAGAGGGGAGCCTAAATCCAACGACAGGTGTCCCTATAAGAGACACAGACATACAGAGGAGAGAGAGAGAGGACAGCAGGAGGACAGAGGTGGAAATCAGAGTGACACAGCCACGAGCCCAGGGATGAGGACCCGCAAGGCAGGACGAGGCAGGAAGGACAGACCCACCTCCTCGAAGACGTCCTTGCGGAAGGCCAGCTCCTCCTGCAGGCTCTGGCAGCGGTTCTCCAGGTCCACGCGCATCAGCGTCTCTTTCTCCAGCTGCTTTTTGGCCACCGCATGACCGTCCTCTGCCTGGAGACACAAGATAGGTGGCTGGTGATGCTCTGTCTGCTGCAGGGCATGCACAGTCCTCAGGTGGGGGGCATGCAGGCAGCCTACCCCAGTGGACCCCTGGGCCACCACCCCCACCACACTCACCCCGCCCCACTACCTTGGACAGCTGGGCCCGCAGCTCTGCCACGTCGTTCTCCAGGGCACGCTTGTCGCTGAGAGCAGCAGCCAGCTCCGCCTCACTCCGGTGGAACACAGACTCCAGGTCCCTGACACGGCCCTGGGCCACCGTGAGCTCGCCCTCCCTCTTCTTAGCACTGAAAGTCAGGAGGGAAGTCAGTCAGCAGCCCAGCGCTCAAGGCCAAGTCCACCACCTCTGGGCCTTGGCCAGGACCTATCCTTGCTCCCGGTAAGGGAGCCTCACCTGTCCACACAAAAGGTGCCCCTTCTTCAAATCTTCTGGGCCCCACGGGGACCCGGCCCACTGCTCAAAATAACCCTCAAGGAAGGGGTTTCAAGTCCTTTTCTGACACTTTTGGACACAGGAAGGAGCATTTAGGGGAGAACTCTGATTTTTAAAAAATTTATGTATAACTTGTTAAAGTTACAAATTAAAATCCTAGCCTTTGAAGAGTTTATCTCATTTGTAAACTTCAAGCTTTTTAAAGCATGCCTCGACAGGCTACTGAGAGACAGTTACCTCAAACATTAAAGGTTTAGATGCCAAATAGACTTTTTAACACACAAGTCTTAATGGCATGAACATTCCTTAATGTTGTTCTAAAGCTTCTTGGGGTTGAAAGCTCACCCAGGTCCCCACCAAGGAAATGACTGGGCCATGCCCAGCAACAATGGGAACATGCTGGGCCTCTCCCTGTGGGCACTGCGGGGGGTGGGGCAGCATCCCTGGTGCTGCGCCCCACCTCCACCCTGGTCCTGAGTCCTATTGGTAGCCCCGGGGCAGCAGTTCTATCCAGGTGTCGTACCCATGGCCTTCGTGAGGGTCTAGGGTCTCCCAGCCCACGTTTCTGGGCTTAACACAGTCCTGGTTCTTCTGCTCACAGGGTAGGGGGTGGGGGCTGCAAACCCCACATCCCTGGAGGGTCTGGGCAAATCACTTGCTGGACAAATCATTTTGGAGGCCAGCTTCGTGGAAATGCTGTCCTGCAGCCTTGTGAACACGCTTGTCCTCATGAGGCAGACCTTTCTCGGAGTCCGAGACAACAGCGAAATCTGCTGCCTCTAGGACGTGGAGGGGAGGGGAGGGGAGGACATGCGTGTGGGGCGGGCCCTGCACTTTTCTGTCCTGCAGGTGTGGCCCTCAGAGCCACGAAGGGGCTGGCGTGAGCCAGGTCCCTCTTTCCCAGGGGTGGAGCATTCATGCAGAGCAACTTCACCCAGCCCCAGGGCTCCACAGAGCTGCACAGAATGGTCCAGAAAGCAGGCACACCAGCGCCTCTCACTGCCTTAAGTGCCTGCCGCTTAAGAGCTCCAAGGCGCTAGGGCAGACCGCTCACTCGCACAGCAGTAACTCCCGGGGACTGCGGGAGAGCCCACCTGCTAGGTTCTCCAGGTGGCACGCACCTTCCCAGCATCACAGGGTCTTAGTGGTATGTTTGCTAGGAACAGAAAAGCACTGGATGCAACCTGCCAGGAAGTTCACCTTGCTCGGGGCTACACACACCACCACGTCCCTGTCTGCAAGGGCTGGCAGACGGAGAGCCCTCGGGGAGGCACCTGCAGATGCGCGGGTGCCTGGGAAGCCTCCCTCGGAGCGGGGCCCTGAGAAAGAGCCACCAGCCCAGCTGCTGCCGTCACGCCCTCCACACCACTGTGGTCGCTGTCCTGCTTAAACGCCTGCCCACCCAGCCGTGCCCAGATCAGACCGAGGGAAGTGACCGTCACCCGAAGTGTCTCGGGAGCCTGTGGGACTGGCTGGGACAAGCCACGGCCCAGGGGCTGGGATGACACTGTGCCACTGGCGACCAGGCTCACTGGTCTAAGGAGCCTCGTGTTGTCTGCAGGCGTCCACCTTAAGCTCAGATCTTAAAAGGCGGGATGACTTGGGGCATCAGGCAGGCCTCGGCACTTCTGTCTGGGCGGCGGCTCATGGAGACGTTCGTCCTTCTGTTTAACTTAAACGCGTTATCTGCTTTCCTGACAGTGAGCACCTATGACTCTGATACACAGAGAAAAGCGTGACTTCTCGGCCCAGACAAGCAGCCAACACACAGGACAGAAGGTGTTGGGGTGGGGGGTGTGGTGTCCAGAATCTGCGCTGGCTGGGGGCGGGCAGCGCTGCCTCCGAATTCTCTTTATCTTCTCCAAGAAGCACAAGTCACTTTCAATAAAAAAAAAAATGGCTCTTTCCCAGTTACCAGAGCCTGCATGTAGGCACGGACGGTGGCCCAGAGCTGGGTTTGTCGCAAAATCTATGTGACCCTGTGGAGACCCTTTGAGAAGTCCTGCCTTGACCAAGAACTGGGCTCAGGAACAAATGTGAGGTCTGCAGGGTCAGGTTTACCCTGGCCAAGGTCCGCAAGGCTGCCCAGAGGTGCTGACACCGGGTGCGAAGGGTCCATGGCATCTGAAGGTGACACCCGGCTGCGGCGAGTGCGCACTGGGCTGCTGGACGAGGGCAACGGGGAGCTGGATTACCCCGGGGCCTGAAGACTGAGGGTTTCTTGGAGAGACGCCTGCAGACCCAGGTCTTCAAGCTGGGCTCAGCCAAGTCCACCCACCAGGCCCGCATGCTGATCCCCCAGCACCCAACCAGGGTCTGCAAGCAGGCAGTGAACACCCCGCCCTTCACTGTCCGCCTGGGCTCCCTGACGCACATCAGCTTCTCCCTGCGATCTCCAGATGGGGGCGGCCCAAGAAAGGCCAGGGTGGGGCCAGGAGGAGGATTAAGCCTACCCACCCCTCGGCTAGTTTCCCAGTCAGATAAAACAAGATCAAATGTTTGTAAAATAATAAAGCAAACAAAGGAAAAAGTAATAAATTAGACTGGCGGGCACTGAAGTCCTCATGGTGGGGGCAGCTCTCAGGATTGGGGTCACCTGTCCTCAACGTGTTGGCCAGGACAGACCCGAGGAGGACGCAGTGGCGCGGCTTCGGGCTGGGGGAGACTGAGAATGCGAGGGCAGGCCAAGCTGCCCAGGAAGGGCCAGAGCCATTCGAGGCAACTGGAATTCAGCCTCAAGGAGACACTGATTTGAGGTGGAAGCCGCGAAGGCCTCAGACTTGGGGAAACTGTGTCTTGAGTTCAAACCTAACTCCGCTCCCGGAGATTTCTGGGCCAGGATATGCGTGGCCTGACTCAGGATGGAACTCAGGCTGAGCTGGTCAGCAGACGGGCTCATGGGGAAAACAGCCGGGTGACAGCAGTGACCGCGGCAGAGCTATGGTCAGTTCCAGAACCAGCAGGAGGCCAGGTGCAGGGTCAACCCTACAGCGTACGGGCTGCGGCGAGTCCTCCAAGCACGAGGCCCCGCTCCGAGCATGTGAGCGGGTGTCCGCGGGAGAGAGGACAGGGAGAGTGTGCAGAGTGCAGGGAGGCCTCCCTGGGCCAGCACAAGAGTGCCCAGGGGGGACGAGCCCTGTGAGTGCCAGGATGGCGGGAGGGCCTGTGACCTGAATCTCGCCCCAGGCTGACGACCGTGGGGAGGGCCGGACCCCTGCAGCATGTGTGAAGTCCTCCCGGCGTGCCTCCTCCTGCCTCTGAGCACTCACCGGGGAGACACCCTCAACAGAGGCTGATCGAGTGGACGCCAGCCCCAGTGAAGCCCCAGTGGACAGAGCCCTGCACCCCAGCTGAGAGGGCTCCCCGGAGTGACAGGCCCTCCGAGGCGGGCAGTGTGGGCCGTGCTGCGCTGAGCTGAGGCCGGAGCCACCCCTCGGCCGGCATCAGCTCGTGTGCCCCAGCCAGAACCCTGGGGGCGGAACAAAGGCCAGACAGCCTACCAGCCAGGAACTTCCCTGGTCAACATCCACAAAATCACACAAGAGAAAAACCCAGTGCACGTTTTTAGGGTGGAAGAGCCTTCGGCGGGCACGTCCATGTTATCTGAATCAGAGAATCCATGTAGAGGAGAAACTCTGCAGGTGACTTCTGAACCACAGGTACAAAGTATGCTAAGTCCACGCAGTGGGTTTATGGAAGGGGGGCTGGGGGCAGAGCTCCCTCTGATTTCCTGAGGAAACGATGCTTCCCGAACACCTGAGATCACTGGTTCTCCACCTGTCAGGCCCAGTGCCCCCAACCGCAGGTGTTTTGCACTGCTCCCTCTGCTGCCCTGAAATGAATTCACAGGTAATGTAACCTGCGCACGTGTGTAATGTCAAAAAACCCACACATGACCCCGTTTTATAAAGGCTAATGACAACAAAAGTAATTTACGATTTCTAAAAAAGGTAATAAATTAATGGGATATTCAGTCTACCTAGCCGTTTTACAAACACACACCCTGCCTTTGCTGCTCCGTCCCAGACCAGGTGACTGTACTGTGTGGGTCTGTCTCTGGCTCTCAGTTCTGTTCCACGGAGGAACCGAAAACAAACATCATCAGATGACAGAGGCAGGCTGACACAGCAACACAGGTGATTCCAACTCTAGGACGTTCCGGAAAGGGCGGAGCTATGGGGACTTTAAGAGGACCCTTGGCTTCTGGGGGTCGGCGGGGAGGGACGAGTTGGGGGAGCACAGGGGATTTTTAGGGAGGGAAGGTCCTCTGTGTGACCCTGTGACAGGGCAGACGCATCCGTAAACATGTGTCCAAACCCAGAGAAGGCAGGACACCAAGAGAGTGCGCTCCCCCGTCAGCTAGACTTCGTTCAGTAAGAGCGTGTGAGCACGCGGCCGTGCCAACTGTAACAGCGCGGCGACGCCAGAGGCCCCTCATCGGGGCCCCAGAGGGGATTTGGGGATCTCTGGACTTGCCACTCATTTTCCTGTAAACTGCTCATTTTCCCTAAAACTACTCAAAAACAAACAAACACCTCTATTACTTAGAATAATTAAAAAGTCTATCAATTATATTAAAAAGAAAACAAAAAAAAAGGGAAAAGAATCTGGCAAACAGGAAGGCGGTGGTCGGAAGCTGCTGGGCCCAGGAGCGGGGACTCGGGGGCCGGGGGCCGGGGGCCAGGGGCCAGGCCTCGGGCCAGTCACCGCCAAGCCGAGGGACCAGGGACCAGCCCGCAGGCCTCATGCTCAATCCCCCGCAAATGGAGGTGGTGCCGGTCGGGCCCCGCGGGGCGGCTGTGAGGACGGCGGGGATCTGCTTCCGCTCGGGGTCCTCGACCTGAACACCTGAGGTGCTTAAATCACTGTGTTCCTTCTGCTACCATCACCGCCAGCACCACCTCACTCTCCAAACTCCCCAGGCCTTTTACTCACGGGCAGGCAGGAGACCATGACGTTGAGGGTCACGGGCGCCCCCAGCTTCCCAGGGCTGGTGCCCTGAGCGGGGCTCAGGGCCGAGTCGGGGCTCTGCGGCGTGGGGCGCCCCTTCTCGGCGGAAGGAGAGGCAACTACCAACAGAGGCCGTCCCGGGGCGGCTGCTGGGCTTTACATCTCCCTGCGGCCAAGTTACGTGGGGGGTGCTGGACGGGGTGGCCAGAGGCCACCCCCGCCTACCCAGCCTGCTCCCAGGAGGGCCGCCCGAGTGAGGGCGCTGCTCAGACAGGACTCCCACCACCCAGAGGGTGACAGCCCCTCCCCAGGCCCCGGAACCAGGCACCCACATTAGCTGCACCCACCTCTTGTTGGCCTCTTCCAGGTCTGCTCTTAGCTTCCCGATTTCGATCTGCAGCCGGGCGCGGTCCCGGGCCGTCTCGTCCAGCACCCGGCGGGCATCGGCCAGCTCCGACTCGTACAGCGTCTTGATGCCGCTCACCTGAGGGGACAGCAGGCAGGGTGAAGGCCCCTCCCACGACAGCAGACACAGCCCCCCTCACCCTGACACTCCCCCACCAGCTTGGCCCTGCCAATGCCGGGGCAACCCCAGCCTGCCCAGCTGGCCCCACCACTTGCCCCACCTGCTGGGCACACAGCTCAGATCCCTGTCCACCTCCCCGCCCCACACCGAGGGGCACAGGGCCAAGCGTGTGTATACAGATAGCCAGGACCCACAGGACAGTGAGACACCACCTCGCCCCACGAGACAGCTACAGTCAAGATGTCGGTCAGTGAGGACGCGGAGAAATGGGGACCTCCATGCACGGCCAGGGGATTAAAACGGTGCAGGCACCACTGAAGACAGGCTGGCGCTTCCTCGGATGCTAAACAGAGCAACCACTCCTGGGCATCTACCCAGGAAACATAACATGCGTCTACACAAAACCTGTGCACACGTGTCCACAGCTGCATCACTCGTAACAGCCCCAAAGTGGAAACAACCTAAGTGCCCATCAACGGATGATGGACAAACAGAGCACAGCCCCTCCGCACACAGGACATCACTCAGCTGCATGAATAGGACACTGACACGCGCTCCCACGTGGACGGGCCCTGAGAGCACGGTGCTCAGTGAGAGCAGTAGACACAGGACACACAGTGTGTGACTCCACAGATGTGAGACGTTCAGAACAGGCCAGTCCCCAGACACAGGGAGGGGGTTCCTGGCTGTCAAGGGCTGGGAAGGAGGAAGGGAGGTGACCCTTAATGGGGATGGGGTTTCTTTCTTTTTTTTCAGTGTGATTCTGTTTCCCTTGTTTTGAGATATAGTTGGTGTACAACATTATATAAGTTTCAGACGTACAGCACAGTGATCCACTGTTTAAAGGTTATACTCCATTTACAGTCACTGTAAAACACGGGCCCTCCCTGAGCTGTACAGCGCATCCCCGTAGCTTACTTACTTTATACACAATAGTTTGTACCCCTTAATCCCCTACGCCTATCTTGCCCCTCCCTGAGGCGGGGATTTTTTGGGGTGATGAGGATGTTCTGGAATTAGCAGTGATGGTTGCACAGCACTGAACATATTGAAAACCACTGAACTGCAGAGTTTAATCGGGGGAACTAAACGAGATAGGAATTACACCTCAAGAAAGCTGGCAGAGAAGGCAGACAGGATGACAGTGGCTTTGAAGGTGGCACCACTTCCCGGGAAGCTACAGGACAGCAGTGCGGGCTGGAGGTCAGCTCAGATGCGGGAGAGTCACTCCCTCTTTCACGGGAAAGGCCCTGAGCTGAGGGGCTCAGAGGCGCTGCCGAAGCCCCTCATCACTCGGGGTCTGCCTGGGACCAAGGGGATTCCTGGATGTGGGGCTTCTCAGGGTCAAAACTGTACTGGGCAGGTCAGGACACATCTGAGAAGAGGTGGGATTTAGCAGCTGGTCTGAGACTCCCACTCCCTTGGGCCTGGGCCTGGGCCTGGGCCTGGGTATCCCACTTCCATCCAGCAGCTCCAGGTCATTTCATCCCACAGGTCGAGAGGGGTTCGTGTCTTGGCCCATTTCACAGATAGGGAAACTGAGGCACAGGACAGCACACTGCCCTCTCCTGACCCATCAGGGTTCAGGGTAGAACAGTCTGCTGGGGGAAACACGGTGGGGAGGGACAAGCCTCTCCCTCCTGCACCTTGTCCACCCCCTACACACACACACCCACACTCTGGAATAAACCCACGGTCACCAAAAGCAGCCAGCTCCACCATCCAAAGATAGTTGGGGTCACATGTGTGTCTGCCCTCTCTCCCAACACCTCACCTGCCAGAACTTTCCTAGGCACAAGGGAGGGCCTAGCACCCGGGAGGGGTTTCAGGCAAGGCCTCCAGCGTGGATGCCCCACACCCTCAGAAGCGAGGGCGAGATAAGGGAGGCCTCAGAGCCCGGGCCCTGGGAGAGCCAGCAGGTGACCTGCGTGCACCCACCACCCGCCCACCATGGACCCCAGCACCAACTGTGATTTCACAAATATTCCAAGATGCCGCACCTGCCCTGCCCTGGCCAGGCCATGAGAGAACACCTGATGAACCCCAGTGGGGGCGCGCATCCCAACACTCTGTCTGAACCAACATGTGGGGAAACTGTCCCAGCCTGGAGGGGCCCGGAGGCGGGAGCCTGTACGTCACGGGCACCTGAGGGGATCAGAACGAAGCTAAGGGTGATGCGGCAACACGTGCTGGTGAGCTGTGAGAACCACCGATGTGAGACGTTAGTGGGGGCCCTGCACGCCCCCACCACTTGTCTGGACGTCCATACGTGGCCTAGGAAGCAAGGCGAGTAATGAGAAACACGTCGCATGCTCCTGTCTGGGACCAAGCTCGTGGGCACCTCACTAGACTCTGCCTGGGGCGAGGCCCCACATTCCTGGCGGTCTGGAGGACTCTTAGGGTCGTGTTGAAGTGCACACAGGCCTCAGGGACCCAGTGGGTTCCTGTCCGGACCCCCGCAATAAAGCCAGTATTGTAACAAAGGTCATCCTTGAGGCAGGGCCACCACCAACCTGCAAGCACGAAGACCGCAGGCCCAGGGGGCCCAGGGGCACGAGGTGTGCCCGGACTGCGTCCTTCCCACTGGGCCTCGGGCGCGCGCACACATCTGCTTGTCTAACTTAGGCACCACCCACACCCAGGTCTAACCCCAGCCCACCGCCTGCCTCTGTGCAGCCTGCAAGGCCAGAATGGTTCTCACACTTTTAAACGCTGAGTGCAAAAAAAAGAAAGATACTTTGTGACACAGTCAGTCACCTGAAACTCCCATCTCAGTGTGTAAATAAAGCTTTACTGCGCACCCCGCTGCTCACAGCAGCACAACGCACAACAGCTAAGACACGGAAACAGCCTAAATGTCCGGCGACAGATGACAGGGTGAAGAAGCTGTGGTATACGTATACAATGGAACACTGCTCAGCCATAAACACAAAAACCGTGCCATTTGCAGCGACAAAGAACTGGAGATCGTCCTCCCAAGTGAAGTAAGTCAGAAAGAGAAAGAAACATATTATCTACTACTCACATGCGGAATCCAAAAAAAAAAAAGAGGACACTATGAACTCATCTACAAAACAGAAACAGACTCGCAGACAGAGTAAACGATCGTATGGTTACCGGGGACAGGGGGTGGGAAGGGATAAATTTGGGAGCCTGAGATTTGCAAATGTTAGCCACTATATATAAAAACAGATTTAAAAATAACACAACTCTTCTGTACAGCACAGGGAATTACATTCAGTGTCTTATAATAACCTTTAACGAAAGTGAACATGGAAACAAATACACGCATGTATATGCGTGACTGGGACAGTGTGCTGTGCCCCAGAAATGGGCACATTATAACCGACTGCACTTCAATTAAAAAAAAAACCTCTATTGGCACACAACCTGGCGCGCTCCTGCCCATGTGGCCGGGGCAGCCTCCCTGCCGCAGCACCGAGGTGAGGCCGAGACCGCTACAGAGCCAAGCGCCACCTTCCAGGCAGCTCGAGCAGGACGGCAGACTTGCCACAAAGACTCTCTGAGCCCAGTGAACAGGTGTCCTCCGGGCAGGCGCTGCCCTGCACTTGCGGCCCTGGGGATGGTCCTGTGGGAGCCTCAGGCACAGCCTGGGCCTTTAGTTTCGTCTTTTATGACACCGCGCAAGCGCCGAGCTTGAGGAATCCCAACAGATGTGTTAGTGCAGCTGGCAGGTGGTGCGGTGGGTCACATAACCCGAGGTGGCCTTTTCCCGGGGTCCCAAACTTGCCCTCTGAGGACCTGCCTGCGTCCCTGGGGGGGAAAACTGCCTAATAACTGCTCCCCCCAGAAACTCCCAGAGCCCAGCTCCTGCTCCCAGGCCCACCCCCAGGGGCAGTAGGACACAGGGCGGTAAACGGAAGGAAAGTGAAGCTGGAGGAACTCAGCACCTGGCTGGCAGGCTCCCGGGAGAGGCCCCTCCCTCCAGGTCCAGTCCTGCCCCCACCCCAGCACCCACAATCCTCAAACAGAAAGCTGGCCAGCCCCAGCCTTCCAGAAACCCTCCAGGGATATCTGCACATGGCTACTCACCCCAGTCAAGCCCACCCGGCCAAAAGACGGACCATCTGATGTCTGAGGGGAATGGCTGGAGCCTAAATGGGTCTGTGGACGGGAACGTCACCTTACACACCTGGACCGCAGGACTGGTCACAAGCACACAGTGCGCTCACAGTATTTTAAATGGCACCATCAAGAGGTTCCTTAAGTGGCTCCTCAGCCTTGACTCTAGTGGCATTTGGGGCTGGACCGTCCTCTGTGGGGGTGTCCTGGACACTGCGAGCTGTGAAGCAGCACCCCTGCCCCCACCCACTCGATGCCAGGAGCCCCCCTGTGTGACAACCACAGATGTCCCCTGGGGGCAGATTCCTCCAGGGTCAGAAGCTGCTGTACCGGTCAAGTCCAGGCCCTCCGTGCACCCCGCCCCACTCACTGCCCTGAACGCTGCCTGGCCGCCTGTCTGTAGCCCACGGCCATCTCCAGGTCACTCGTGCCACACAGCCCACGTGACCACCCTTCCTCATGGCTCCAGGTTCCCTCCCTCCAGTAGGTGACCAGCTCCCAACACTGACCAGCCAAGAGGGGCATCTGTCACCACTCCCACAAGCTCCAGGAGACCAAGCAGGCCGGAACTCCCTACTCCCGCCACGAGTACACCTGCCACCCTGGGTGCCCCTGGATCCTGTGCACAGCCCTCGGGCTCACAGTGGGGAGGGTTTCCCCCACTCCCACCCCCAGGCCTGCATGCCAACCACCCTCCGCCACTGCCTGGACACCGGGGCCAGATCAAGTTCCCCAGCATGTGCTCTCAGGCACAACACCCATCCAGCGAGGCCGGCGCCCCACATCCACCAGGCCCACCAGGCCCAGCACGCCCAGCACCAGGCCCAAAGGTCAGTGCTGTGGTTCGCCTCACTTGCAGGTAGGACAAGAGGCCAGGGGGGAATGATCACGGGTGCTCGCCAGCCTGGCGGACAGGAACTGGGCCCGAGTCCTGGGGATGTGCATGCACTGTGGAGGCAGGTGGCCGGGCTCGGGTCAGGCTGCTCCAGCCCCATTGTACAGATGACAAAACCAAGGCTCCGGGAGGCTGAGTGACCTGCCCAAGGTCACAGAGGTTAAAAGCAGGGTTCGGATCCCAAGTTTTAATCCAATCCCAGGCAACCTAGTACAGCACCACCAACCATCAGATCTTCCACCTCCCTGAACACACAGGCCACTCTCTCTGAACCGCTCCCTGTCCCAGAGACCATTCAACATGGACAACAGACCCCATGGAGGGCTTCCTCCCTCTGGGTGCCTGTCCTTTATTTTATTGGTTTTGTCCTAAAGACAAATATGAACTCGTCACAGCTCTGTAGACAAGCCCCAATGGTGGGTGTTATCACTATCTCCACTTTACAGAAGAGGCACTGAGACCGAGAGGTTAAGTGATTTGCCCAAGGTCACACAGAGGGCAAGTGGCTCCCAGACCCCCCCAAACCCCCCTCAGCCACCACTGCTGCCTTCCTCCCTGAAGTCAGTCACTTGGCCCATTCTTTGGGAAGCCGCGGCTCTGGCTCAGAGCGATAAGTGCCAGCTCTCCCCACGAGGCCCATGGGGGAACTACTCAGTGGTCACACCTCCCCCTTAATCGGAGGACCTGTCCTTGGGTTGGGTGGGCCTCAGGGAGGGCATTAGGTTGGGAACCGGTCAGACAGACCCCAACCAGGACCCCCAGACACCTGCCCTCACACCCTCTTAGGGGGCAGGGCTTATCCAGCCCCTTCTCCCTCAGTCTGCATCAAAACTTCCTGCTGGTTCCCCTAGACCTCCTGTCTCTCCCTCCTCCCACTAGGGGAGGAGGGCAAAGGGGCTACCAGGCTACTAGGCTCTGGTCCATCAGCCAAGGAGGTCCCGGAGCCCAACTGAGGGCCTCCCATATTTCCTGTGGGACCCTGGATAGATCAGATTCCAACCCTTGGACACCCAGCCACCCGAGGCCCTGGTAAAAGACTGAGCCTACTGCCCAGCCCCACTCCAGACCCTGAACTCCCAGGATTCATCACGTGACCCCCGCAAAGTTCCAAGGAGAACTGAGCCACCTGATTCACCTGAGACCCTCCTGAGACCCTCTACCCCTCCTCAGGGCCCCCTCAGAAGGCCTGAGCCTCCCAGTCTCCCCGGAAACCCAAGAACCTACTCTCAGTTTTTCGAGGGCTCCCAACCACCCAAACACATCCCCCAGAGACACCCCAAACCTCCCTTAGGGGTAGGGCCTACCCTGGCTCACACCCCATCACTCAGGGGTCCCCTAGAGCTCCTCGGATTCCTCGGTGGGCGGGGCATGCCGCATCTCCAACACGCGCACAGGGGGGGGGGGCTCCCGGGTATCCCCTGGGGATCCCTCAGAAGACAGGGCCTGCCCAGTGAGCACTCCTCACTCAGGGCGCCCCACCCCCCAACTCCCTGGGTCCACCTCAGGTAACTCGTCAGCCCTAGACTGCACTCCTCACTCTTAAGATACGTGAAGCACCTCGGGACCCCCGGTGGGCAGGGATCCGCCCCCGTAAGCACCCCTCACTCAGAGGACCCCCCCAGGTCGCCCGGGATCCCTCGGTGGGCGGGGACGGTGTCTGTCTCCACCTCTCGCACGCGAGGAGAAGCAAAAGGGACAGAACCCCCTGGGGGATCCTCGTGCGCGCCCGTCCCCGCCTCCACCCCTCACTCAGGGCCCCCTAAGCCCCAAAGAGGCAGGGGCTCGCCCCAGCATACACCCCTCCCTCGAGGAACCCCACGAGATCTCCCCGGACCCGTCGGTGGGCGGGGCCAGCCCCAGGTTCCACCTCTCGCACGGGAGGGGTCCCCCAAGCCCTCTGGGGACCCTCAGAGACCAGGGCCCAACCAAGCGCACGACCCTCGCCCGGGGCCCCCGAAACCCCTGGGGACCCCTCGGTGGGCAGGGCCCGAAGCAGTCGGCACGTGTCGCCCGGGGGGCCCCTCTGAGGCCGGCCCGGCCCAGCGCGCACCCCCGCCCGGCCCGCGGGCCCCCGCGCCCACCTCGCGCGTGGTCACCTCCTCCCGCTCGGAGATCTTGAGCAGCAGCCGGTCGTTCTCCAGCTCGAGCGCGCGGACGCGGTCGATGTAGTGCGCCAGGCGGTCATTGAGCTCGCGCAGCTCCTCCTTCTCCTGCAGCCGCGACAGGCGCGTGGGCGACAGCGGCGTGGCGGGCCCGCCCGCGCGGCCGGGCGGCGGCGTGGCCATGGCGGCGGCGGCTCGCGGTCCGCGCGGCTCGGAACGGCGGCCGCGGCTCGGCGGGCTCATTCAATCCGCGCCGCCGACCAAAATGGCGCCCGCCGCCCGCCGCCGCCGCCGCCGCGGGGCAGCCTGGGACTTGTAGTCCGGCCGGCGCCGCGCGCGGCACGCCGGAAGCTGTAGTTTCCCGCTCAACTTCCCGCGCTTGTCCTTCGCTCTTCAGACGAGGGACCCGAGCCAAACCGCCGGGCTTTAAAATTACAGCTCGGCCTCTGTGTGAAATCGGGTTCCTTTCCGGGCCTCAGTTTCCCCACTTGTATAAAGTAGTTACCTCTTTGGAACCTCGTTAAAATTAAAGGGAGAGGGCGAGTATAGCTCAGGGGTAGAGCGCGTGCTTAGCACAAGGTCCTCGGTTCGATCCCCAGTAACTCAATTTAAAAAGTAATAATAATAAGTAAATAAGCCTAATTACCCACCTCCCCCAAAATTAAAGGTGATGAAGGAATCTCAGAAATGTTTGGTGATCTCACTGGTATGTGGAATCTAAAAAAACCTCACAAATATCCCAAGCTCACGTATACAGAGAACAGACTGGTGGCTGGAAGGTGGGAGGCCGTGAAGTAGGTGAAGCGGATCAAAAGGTACACATTTCCAGTTACGAAGTAAATGTCACAGAGATGTAACGGGCAGCATGGTGACTATAGTCAGTAATCCTGTGTTGCACGTTTGAAAGTTGCTAAAAGAGTAAATCTTAAAAATTCTCATCATTCCCTGACCCCACTAAAGTCCTAAAAATACACAAAACTCATCACAAGAAAAACAATTCTGTAACTATGTATGGTGAGGAATATTACCTAGACTTATGGTAGTGATCGTTCCGGATAGATATAAATATCGAATCATTAGGTTGTACACCTGAAACTAATACAATATTATGTCAATTATACCCCAAGTTTTAAAAATGCCCAGCGAAGGAACCCAGCCGCAAAAGGCTGCACAGGGTATGATTCCATTTATACAAAATGTCCAGAAGAGGCAAAACTACAGAACGGGGTCGCTCCAGCTCGGATATTTGGGCCCCAGCATTCTCTGTGGTCCTTACTTGTGGACCCAAGCTGCTGCCTCTCCCTCGTGATGGTAGGAATCCCAGATATAAAAGACAGTTGGTAGAGCATGAGGGAGTTTAAAGCAAAATACGAGTAAGTGAAATACAGGAGGCGGGGCCAGAGGGGAGAAAAGTGATTGAACTTCAGGTTTGCGGTGGCATGGGGGTCACTTTTCCTCCCCTCCATCCCCCAGACTTAGCTGCAGCCCCCTCCCCATCAGAGCTCCCACTCACCACCGCCCCGGGCCACGGGCCGACCTCATCCCCACTGGCCTGAGGTTCAAGGCCCTGCAGGGCCACAGCCGCCGCCCACCGCGCTGGCCCCTCTTGGCACGGGGATGTCCTGTCCGCCTCCTGGGCTTTGCCTGTGATGTTCCCCCCGCCAGGCGTGCCGTCCCCTCTCCTGGCTTCGCGGGTCTAGGCCTCAGTCTTCCCCTCTGTGAAATGGAATCTGGCCCCTACTCTGTCCGGATCTGCGCCCCAGACCCTCCATCACCACCGCGGGACCCCCGGGGACTGGACTCCAAGCCCCAGAAGGCCCTGCGCTTCCCGTGGGTGGGGCCCGGGGCTTCCCCTCCCCGCGCTCAGCTGGGGAGGCGTTGGCAGTTTTCAAATTTTGGCGCTGAGCGGGTGGGGCGGCGACAGCCGCGGCCGGCAGCTCCCCCGCCCCCGCCCCCGGTGAGGCCTGGGCACCTGGCGGAGCTGGCCTGTCCACTCTGCGGGCTCTCCCGGCGCCACACGCGGCAGGGGCTGTGGCCCATATCCAGAATGGGAAACTGAGGCACGGGACGACCAGGGAACCTGTCCCTGGACCCCCAGAAAGGGTGGGGCGGAGGCTGGATTCGAACTCGCTCGCGACGCTCTGACCCAAGGGCGCTAGAAAGTTAATGGCCAATTGCTGCCCGCTTTGCGGGGTAGAGGGCGCAGGCGGTGGGCGAGAAACCCCCGGGCCAGGGAAGGTCGGACTGGCCCTGCCCCCATCCATCCCTCCCCGTTCCCCATCTCCCCTCACAACACTTTGTGCCGCCGCCCCGGCTCCGCGCGGGAATTTGGCGCCAGATTTTTTAAAATCTCAGCCGAACGGCTACCGCTGGCTCCCAGCCCGGATCGCGAGCCTTGATTGTGAATTTCTGGAGCCTGGATTAAGGGGATGGCGGATTCCGGAGTCTGGATCTGCGGAGCCACGGATTCGCGAACCTAGGTTAGGGGGGGACTCATTCCAGATCCTGGGTCTGGGGGGCTGTGGATTCCGGATCTGGGTGGGGGGCACAGATTCCAGAGCCTGAATCTAGGGGACCCTGATTCGGGAGCCTTGAGAGGCTGGGATTTTGGAACCTGGATCTCCAGAGCTCTGATTCTAGAGCCGGGAGGGGAGTGGAGTCTGGAAAGCAGATTCCAGAGCCTGGAGGCTAACCCTGGAATCTAGAATCAGAACTCGGGAACCTGGGGCTGGACCCATGAAATCCCAAATGAAATCTGGGGTCTGGTAGAGCCTGGGGCTGGAGGGGCAGCTGTTTGTTACGTGGGTGCAGGGACTAATGGAATCAATAAATATCGACTGAACATGTTCGTGTGTGCCAAGCATGGGGGCTGCATCAGTGACCAAAACAAAGATCCCTGCTCTTAGGAAGTTGACAAGGATGAAGTTGGGAGACAGGGAACAGGTAGCTAACAAAGGGCATGTTAGTGGATGCTAAGTGAGGGGAACAAAGCGGGACAAGGGGCTTGGGAGCACAGGAGGTAGGGGGTTGCATTTTTAAACAGGTGGCCCTCTTGGAGCAGGTGGCATTTGAGAAGGAGGGGGTCAACCAGGTGAGCATGTGGGGAGAAGCCTTCCAGGGAGAGGGACCAGCCAGTGCAAAGTCCACATTTTAGGATGGTGGACATGGCAATGAATGAGAACTTCCAGTGGTGGAGACAGGTATTAGAGAAGGAAACACAAGTAACCTAACATCTGTGTATTAGTTATCTAGTGCTGCATAACAAAACGTAGAGGTTTAAAGCTGCTGGGGCAGGATTCACTTCCAAGTGCATTTGTACTGATACTGGAAGGAGTCACATCCTTGCTGGCTGTTGTCTAGGGACTGTCTCATTTCCTTGTCACATAGGAGAGGATTTGATCTGAGCTTTGAAATCCTCACTCTTTGTTGTAATAGGAAAACAAACACTGAAAGCAGCCCAAATATCCATTGATAAGAACAGACCAATAGCTTTGTGTAGACTGATGCTGTGGAATATTATACAGCACTGAAAAAGAACGCACTTGAGGGCACCACCTACAGAATGACCTCCCAACCATAAGATCAGGCAAAGAAAGTGAAGTCCAGAAGAATATTTACAATATGCTTTTTTAAAAATAGAATTCAAAACCCAGGTGAACTAGTTGATATGTTACTTTGGGGTGCTACAAATGTGAGACAATTGAAAAGAAAAATGGAGATGTGGTTAACCCAGAAGTCAACGTAAGTGGCTGTGTTTTGGAAGCCAGGTGGTTGTGAATGTCTCTATTCTTCAAGATGGACGTGTAAGTTATTGATGCTCTTTGTTTGATATATTTCATGTTTCAAAAATGAAAAAGATAGCTTCCTGCAGGCTGCTGTGTAGAACCACATGGTCCCAACAGAAACAAAATATCCCACCACAAAAAAGAAATGATACTTATGTGACCTGATAGAGGTGTAAACCATTCACTATGGTCCAGATCCTATTGCAACATATAATTGTATCGAATCAACACCTTAGATTTACACAATGGTATATGACAATTATATCTCAATTTTAAAAAGGAATATCCTCAAAAGAAAAAACCAGAATGCAAGCCATATATGTTATTATTTTTTATTTCGTAGGGGGGAGGTAATTAGGTTTTTATTTTATTTTTTTTTTAATGGAGGTTCTAGGGATTGAACCCAGGTTGTTTTAAGCCATCCAGTTGGTGCTATTTTGAAAAGTCTAATACAATGTAATCATAAATTGAGCACTTTGCTAGTTCTGAGTCATTTTGGTGAATTCTGGAGCCCGAGAGTGGCCATGGGGACCCCGAATCTGAACCCAGCTGGTCTAAGTGGAGGTGGCCCCGGGACGCCATCTCACCACGGGTGTCTGAAGTGAGAGCTGCCCTATGGGAACCGCGTCCTCTGCACACACTGGGCTAATCTTGCATCCACAGAAATGTAAATTGTCCGATGGAAGAGTGTTGATTGGCCTGTGTCATTTTGCTGTCTGTCCAGCTCAGCGGTAGAGCACATGCTTGGCATGCACGAGGTCCTGGGTTCAGTCCCCAGGACCTCCATTAAATACATAAATAAATAAACCTAATTACCTTCCTCTCCCCCAAATAAAAAAGAACATTTTGCACCTCCTAAGCACATTCATTTCCGCCTCCTGATTGTCTAGAAGATGTCTCACCAGTCCTTCCGTTAGTTAACGAGTTACATGCAATCCTTGACACATGTTCATTAGATATTCACATGAGAATCATACTTCTTCCTTAAAAAAAAGTCATTTACCATAATGCTGAGCCCCTCAGAGCGTTGTCAGGGGCACATTTAGTCTTTCAACCAGAACGTGTTTATTTGGCACCTCCCGCGTCCTGGGGACACCACTCGGAGCAAAACAGACGGAAACTCCAGCCTGCTGGAGCTGACTTTCAACTGAGGGGCACGGATGATGATTCCAATGATAAGAAAATACATAGTACATTGGAGGGTGTTGAGAGACAAGGAAATGGGGGGGTCGAGATGCGTGGGCTGTGTGCGAAACGTCTCGCAGGTGGCCAGGGGACGCCCAGTGAGAGGGGGACAGGCGAGGCGGCTCGGGCTGGGAACGGCACTCCAGGAGAGGAACCCGGCCGGGGGGCCCAGGGGCAGGACCCCACCAGGCACACTCGGAGAACAGCGGGAAGGGGTTTCCCCTGGGGTTTGTGTTTGGAGGGATGTGGTGAGACGTGGTTTTGGAGGGGGCCCTCTGGGCCCTGCAGGGAGAGCCAGGGACGGGTGCGGAGGGAGGGGGCGGGTTCAAGTGGCTTTCAAGGTAACACCAGACTGGAAGATGTCCGGAGCAGGTTTGACATGTCAAGCCCAGTCTAGGTGGCGTTTTCTTGCAATCTTTCCAACAATCTGATTTTCCCAGGGAAAGAGGGAATTTCAGAGATGCTAAATCACCAACCCAAGGACACACAGCTTTTGAAGGATGGAGGTGGGGCCAAGCCCAGCGAGCCTGACCACAGGGCAGAGGCCCCCCCTACCCCCCCAAGCGCCTCCCAGGTACGTCGCAGGCGCAGACGTCCTGGCCCGCTCCTGCCTCACTGTCCTCCTCAGTGTCCCCAGATGTGCCCCGGTGTCCCTGCCTCCTCACCTTTGCCCTTGGCACCTCCACCGCCTGGTGTGTCGCCCCCACCTCCACCCACCCATCCAGTCTTCCCAACGTCTCAAAGTTCAGCTGATGACTCACCTCCACCCGGAAGCTTCTCCTTGGGGACAGGAATCATGTCTTGTTCATCTTTTAAAAAAAAAACAAAAACAAAAACACAATGTCAGAGACCAGGCGCCCCCACCCGACCCTGCCTCTATCTTTCCAATGACTTCCTGGCACAACTCTAGTCAAATCTAAGCTCCTCCCACAGCCTCCAAGGCGCACCTTTCTGATTTCCTCCCCCCTACCCCATCTGACTGCTCCAGCCACCTGGAACTCCACAGGGCTCCTTGTGTGTCCCAAGTGCGGCCCCACCTCAGGGCCTTTGCACCTGCTGTGCCTGAAGCCCTCTCCCTTCCCAGCTTCCCAAGGCTGGCTTCTTCACGTCACTCAGGTCTCAGCTCAAATGTCACCTCCTCAGAGAAGCCCACCCTGACCACTCCACCTGGAGTAGTTATGTTATCAGAGCCCCCTCCCGCCCCCCCAGCACCAAATCAGCACCCAGCAGGCCTTCAGTCAATGCCTGATCATGTGATAACACCCCCACCTTAGAGGGGACTTACTATGCACAGAGCCCTCTCCTAAGTGTGGCCCAGAATGAATGCACTTCGCGAGCAGAACAGTCCTAGGCAAGGCTCTCACTTCCATTCTGCAGAGGGGGAAGCTGAGACGTGGGGGTGGGGTGGCCATGCCCGAGTTCACGCAGCTGGTCAGGAGGGAAGCTAGAACCCAAACCCAGGCAGTCGGAAGGCTCCTTGGTCATCCCTACCCCAGCCCCTCACCCCTTCCTTTCATAGTGAGTTCCGGCTGCCATAATGGAGCATCACAGGCTGGAGGCTTAAACCACAGACCACACTCCTCACTGTGCTGGAGGCTGGAGGCCAGGAGGTGGAGGCCAGGCTGGAGGCTGGAGGCCAGGTGCCCCTGTGGTCGGTCCCTGGTGGGGGCCTACCCCCCGGCCTTCAGACAGCCACCGCCTCCTGTGTCCTCACTCAGTGGGGAGAGGGCTCTGGTCCCTTCTTCTCCTTACAGGGACATTTACACCCCCATAGGGGCCCCACTCTCATGACCTCACCTTATCCTCATCCCTCCCCAGGGCCCAACTCCCACTGTCCCCTGGGCTGGGGGGGAGGGTTAGGGCTTCAGCAGATGGGTTTGGGGAACACAAACATTTGGACCATAAAACGTCCTATAATGGAAGGGGAACTCCGGCTCCACACTCACCTCTCAAGTGTCCCCCCCAGCCCTGGGACTCCTGATCCTGTACTATTCCAGCTGCCACGCTGGGAGGGAACCCTGGGCCACGCCTCCCAGGCGGACCAAGGCCTCAGCCACCTGGGGGCTTGGTTTCCCCTCTGTCCACTGGGAACCTCACCCCTGCCTCCTAGGTTTGCTTGGGCAGGAGTTAAAGGCATGGTCCTGAGAAGCAGCGGCAGGACTCGGACGAGGCAAAAACTCAGTCACTATGAAAAATACTTTTTTAAATGCAAAAAAAACAACAACCCATGCTAGATATGTTTTCCAAATTTCAAATCAAGGGGATGGGTACAGCTCAGTGGTAGAGCTCAGGTTAGCATGCACGAGGTCTTGAGTTCAATCCCCAGCACCTCCACTGAAAAACTAAAATAAAATAACAATTTAAAAAATGGAAATCAACAGAGGATCAGTCACACACTGAGATGTCCTGTCAACTGGGGCCCCGATGTGGCTGGGACAGTGGGCCACTGACCTTGTCTTGATGGGAAGTGACAGTCTTCCGTTCACAGCTGATGTCTTGGTGAGCATTTTCATTGAAACGATCACATTACAAATATTTATCTCACTTGGGATTAGTGGCAACTGCTGCACAAACTTGTGACTCTAGAGAAACCCTCTGAACTGAGCACTCGAAAAGTGTGGATTTTCTGATATGTGAATTCTATCTTGATTTTTAAAAAAACAAGAAGAAAAGATAATCTTGATGACTAGGTTTTTGTTGCCCCTTTAAGTTCTATGCCCCCCAATTTCCCTTTATTCTGCACCCCGGTTCCGGCACTGCTAGCCAGGGTAGAGCAGTCTTCCCTCTGCATCAGTCTTAGCAGCCCCTCCCCGAGGGGCCCGGCCTCTGTCCAGGCTGCGTCCTCACTGCCGTGGATGCCACTTCCTGTCTCCACCAAGAAATGCCGACTCAGCCTTCAAAACTCTCTTTGCTCTCCAGTCTGACCTCCCAGACCTGCACACCTCCAGCCCCCTCCCCCAGACTCCAAACATCCCGTCCTAATCCCTGGACCTTGGAATAGTTTGCAATAGCCTTGACAACTCTGAGTCTGTGCCCTTGGACTAACGGCACCGTCTCCCTGAGTCTCTGTTCCATCCTCTGCGAACGTGCAACAGTCGCACGAGGGCGGCTTCACGGGCACCTACGGAGAAACAGCTTACAGAAGGCTCAGCGTGGAATACATGCTCGCTGAAAGTTTGCTCTTACTAGTATCTTCAATGCGATGCAAAGTTAATTTAAAAAGGGTTGCATTGATCAATTCTAGAGACAAAAGATCTCATTTCCAAGGGGGTTGTGAATTTTCCTGGCTGGGGAAGTTCCCAACTCATTCACCCCTCCATGGGGGGGGGGGTTGAGCAGTATATCCCCCCCCAACAAGGTCACCTCTCCTTGGAGCAGACAGGGACAGTCTCAGGGCTGCACTTGCCTTAGGAGCAAAATATAAGGGGGTGCCCCAAACTCAACCATTGAGATAAGTATTTTAATGCAATATTAAAAAAAATCAAAATCAAGGCAAAAAAATACATGATGAAAAAAAGATCAAAATTGCAAATCGAGACAGGATCTGACCCTGCACCTGCACAACTCATCTCCCTGTCCCCTGCCTCTCACCCTGTCAGATCCTGTCCGTATTTAAAAATCTTGATTTTTGTTCATCATGGGTGGGGATTTTTTGCATAAAATTTGTTTTTTTAATATTATTTTATAATACTGTTTATCTTGATGACTGAATTTTGCGGCATTTCCTTAAATTTGTGCCTGAAGTGAGTGCCCCACTCTCCTCACCTGATACCCTGCTCTTGGTTCCAATAAGATTTTGTTGACAAAAATCAGTGTCTGCAACAGTGAACCAGTGAACAGTGAACAACGCATGCGTCCATCAACGGTTGAAGGGGTAAACTAAATGTGGTCCATCCATACAATGAAATGTTACTCAGCCTTAAAAGGAAGGAATTTATGACACACACGCCTGGATGAACAACCTGGATGAAATCTGAGGACATTATGTTCAGCAAAATAAGCCAGACACTAAAGGGTGAATCAGTATGATTCCTTTTATAGGAGTTTCTTAGAGGGTCAAATTCATAGAGACGGAAAGCAGAATGGTGGGTGCCAGGGGCTGGGGGCAGTTCATGTTTAATTCCCAAGAGTTTACGTTGGGAATGATAGAAAAGTTTCGGGTCTAGATATTGGTGATTGGTATACAGCATTGTGAACGTATTTAATGCCACCAAACGGTACACTTACAAATGGTCAAACTGATAAATGTGCGTATTTTGCCATAATGAAAAAGCAGGTCTCCCTGTGCAGTAGCTTGATATTTTAAAATACTGCGTCTATAAAATTATTGAATACATGTTGCATATAGAAGATATTGTGTATGTAAAATATTGTAACTGTCACCCCAGTCCGGGTCCTCCTTCCCCTCCTCCCCCCTCCCCCGCGCCGCCTCTGGTCTGTCCCTTCCGGCTCCGTGGGCGCAGGGACCTCGCACAGCCACCAGGTGGCGCCACCGCACCTCGCAGCTCCCGGGACATTTCGCGCGCCCAAGGTGGGCGGCGCGGAGGCGGCGCGATGCGTCAGCCGGACCGCGGTCCGGGGAGTTGGGGGAACCAAGCCAAAGGGCCGAGGCCAGACCCCAGGCTGGCGGGCGAGGGGGCGCAGCTGTGAGTCACCCGGGAGCCCCCG
This sequence comes from Camelus dromedarius, assembly GCF_036321535.1. NCBI lineage: Eukaryota > Metazoa > Chordata > Mammalia > Artiodactyla > Camelidae > Camelus > Camelus dromedarius. Next base: position 1,624,452 of record NC_087462.1, read on the forward strand.
ATCGACCGTGGGAGACAGTCCCACGCAGGCCTGCCCGCCTGGCTCGTGAGCTGCTTTCCCGGGGAGATGGTGAGGCTGGCAGCAGTCCCGGCCATGCCTGGCGCACACGTGTAGCTCCAACACGAACTAACCCGGGGCTTGGCGAGGGTGGGCATTGGAGGTCTCACCAAGCCTGTTTCCCCTTTTGCTTCTGCTTCCCGGGTCCCTGAGGATTAAGTGAACCTTGACACAGTGCGCGCTCGACACATTCAGCATCCACTCCAGAGGGAGGAAATAAAAGAGGTGACCATCGTTGCAAGCGCGTCTAGGTGGCAGCGCTCATTGCACGCAGGAACAGTTTCCCCCTTGCTCTCTCCCGGGCCTCGACTTCCCCCCACCACCAGGTGCTGTGCGGAGTTGCGGTCAGACCGTGGGACGCGAGGCGCCGGCAGGGGGCGCGGAGCCTGCGAGGCCCAGCCACCTGCACCTCCCACGCGCGCCCCACCCTGAAACTAGCGGAGGATGGGGAGGGGGCTCCGGATGGTGGCCCTAAGCTTTGCAGGCCCTGCTTCTGGGGACCTTGAGGCGGCCTCCTGCGACTACCAAGTTATCAAGTGCTTATTGTATACCCTTCATTTTAGTGCTTCCTGCAACCCAGTTAGGCTGGTGTGCATTGTCATAGGACAGGTGAGGACTCAGAGGCCGTCTTCGCAGCCCCCAGTTTGGGGGACCTGGAGGTGGCCTCCTGCGACCACCACTGCTTGTTAAGCGCTGTGTACCCTCTCTTATGTTTTGGTGGAATTAGGTTTATTGCTTTCGTTCTCTAATAGAGGTGCTGGGGATTGAACCCAGGACCTCATGCATGCTAAGCACGCGCTGTACCACTGAGCTGTATACCCTACCCTCTGTGTACCCCTCCTTCTATTCAGTACACCCTCCAACTCAACGAGGCCAGCGTTTCATTCCCATTAGACAGACACAAAGAGGCTCAGGAAGCTAAGTCACCCGAGGTCTGGGGTCCTCGCAGCCTGAGAAGACCCGCGCCACTACCACCTAGGAAAGATCAGGCTGCAAACCGGGCTCTCTCCTCGTGCAAAACCCCAGCAGAACCTGGAAAAGCGCAGGCCAGGGACTCTCCGGGGACCGGGAGGGGATTCCAGGCCCACCTGAAAGTCCGGACCGCCTCGCGCCTGGAAATCCCGCGCGCGCCCCGAAACGCGGCGCGGCTGCCGGGAAATCAGGAGAAAACTTCTGCTTTTTTTTTTTTTTCTGGCACTCTAGCTCCCCCTGCTCCACCCCCCCGCGCCCTCCTCGGGGCTCTCGCCCCCACGTGGGGCGCCCCCTCGCGGCGCCCCGCCTCCTCCCCGCCGCCGACCAACCGCAGAGCTCGTTTCTCTCGTCTTTGTTTCCTACCCAATAGAAGAGGAGGACGGGCCACCGGGGCCACGCCCCTGTTTGTACAAGTCTATAAAAGGCGGCACCGGCAGCCGCGGGCTCAGATCGCTGAAGCCGAAGCCGTCAGCCTTTCTATTCTGCTGCGTGGATTATTTTTGCTGAAGCATTTGCAATTTCTTTCCGCCTTTTTTGGGGGAGGACTTCGCTGCCTTCCGAAGATCTTGACCAACGCTCGGGCTCTGTGGGAAGGCTTTGGGCTGTCCGGCCTTGGATTTTGCATTTCTTCCTTGGAACTGTCGTGGGGCTGTTTTCCACTGTGGATTATAACTGCAACATGACGCTGGAAGAGCTCGTGGCGTGCGACAACGCGGCGCAGAAGTAAGTAGCCTGAGGTCGGCCGGGCCGGGCGGGGGCCCAGCGCCTGGTGGCCGGCCCGGCGCTAACCCTCCTCCCCTCTCGCTTGGCTCCAGGATGCAGACGGTGAGCGCCGCGGTGGAGGAGCTGCTGGTGGCCGCGCAGCGCCAGGACCGCCTCACCGTGGGGGTGTACGAGTCGGCCAAGCTGATGAATGTGTGAGTCAGACCCCGTTCCCGGGCTGGGCGCGGGTGGGGACCCCCTCCGCTCTGCACGCTTTCTGTTGCATCCCTCCTTTGCACGGGGCTGGGACATTTCCAAATGTCCCCACTGTGGGTTGATGGCCTTTTGCTTTCTCTTTTGAGCAGAGGCTGCAGTATTCTGTTGCTGCATCGTTTGCACGCAGTCTCCCCCATTTATGCCCCTGCCTTACCCGCCCCCCCAATACTTTGAACCCAGCATTTTCTCCCCCAGCCCCCACCATCTGCACGCAGACGCGATCCCCTGCACACCTGAGGTTTCTCTTTGCTTTGCAAACTGCCTGGTGCACGATGGCCCTTCCCCAGCCCCAGCTGACCCTCTGCCTCCCTCTGGCCCCTCAGGGACCCTGACAGCGTGGTCCTGTGTCTCCTGGCCATTGATGAGGAGGAAGAAGATGACATCGCCCTGCAGATCCACTTCACGCTCATCCAGTCTTTCTGCTGTGACAACGACATCGACATCGTGCGGGTGTCGGGCATGCAGCGGCTGGCACAGCTGCTGGGCGAGCCAGCCGAGACCCAGGGCACCACCGAGGCTCGGGACCTGCACTGCCTCCTGGTCACGGTGAGCTGGGCCTCAGCCCCGCCCCGCCCCACCTGGCACCTGGGCCCATGTTTGTCAACAAAGTTGAGCTGGCGGGTCTGCACCAGCTCAGTGCTCAGCCACGCTTGGCATGTCCCGTGGGCAGCCCGCTGGGCCTTCTGGGCCTCGTCACCCAGTGTACTATTTTAAGCTGGTGTGTTTTCCCCAAAAGGGCCCTGGGAGAGGGAGGCTCCCTGCTCACTCCTGGGGCTCCTGCTGAACCCAATGTTCCTCCTTCCACAGAACCCTCACACAGATGCCTGGAAAAGCCACGGTCTGGTGGAGGTGGCCAGTTACTGTGAAGAGAGCCGGGAGAACAACCAGTGGGTCCCCTACATCTCCCTCCAGGAGCGCTGAGACCCTTCCCAGCCTCAGAACCTGTTGCTGCCAAAAAATAAAAATAAAATAAATATTTGACCCCCTCCACCCCAGAACAACCCTCCAAAACAACCCAACCCAGGAGACCATCGGGGGCAGGATCGTTGGAGACTGAAGACAGGAGAGGGGAGTGCACGGCCACCCCGGGGGCGGTGAGCCCGGAGCAGCGCCAGCAGCGGCCACCGTGTGAGGAGAAGAGGGGCCCCAGGCCAGCAGAAGAGGGGACCCTGGAGCTCGGGCCTGGTGACCGAGCAGAAGCTGGAGTGGGGGAGCTGCTGCCTCCCCGCATCGGAGGGCCTGGACTCTGCATTTGGGGGTGGGGTGAGACTGACTGCATCCCCCCTCTTCTTGAGACCGCAGCTGACATCTGCCAACGGGCCTTGGTTGGCCGAGGGTCTGCACCCTGGCCAGGATTATACTTTGGGACTTGGGAGCAGGGGCTGATGTTGCTCTGTACCCACGAACTCCCAGTTTGCAAACTGAACAATCTATTTTGTTACTTGCACTTGTTACTTGAACCACTGAAAGAGTAATGAGATACATATATTTTTACTTCTATGATGGCCTTGTAATAAATTTCTAAAGCTTCTGGGTTCTTTTGTATGTGCCACCTCGCCTCTGTGAGGGACCAGGACCCCGCCCGCCCCCCCCCTCCAGCCGCGCTGGCCCTGCCCCTCCTCCTGCAGGCTCACCAGGAAGTGTTACTTAAGTCCGACTTAGCTGCTCCAGGCTCCTTGCAAAAACAGTGCCTCTTCTCTCTGCAGCCGGCGCCACCCAAGTCCAACAAATCTTTGCCTCTTTTTTTTTTTCTCCCTCCTCCTGCCCCGTAGCAATTAAAAGACCGGTTTATTACGAAACCTGGCCGCCGTGCCGCTGTTACTGGCTGTGCTGGAGCCAACCCGAAGCTCTGGGCACATACAGACGCACCCCTGGGGGGCTGGCTACAGCCCCTGCCTCCCCAGCCGCCACCGCAGCCCCAGGTCCAGAGAGGTCAAGGGGGCACCTGTGACCACACAGCGAGGGGGGCTTGGAGCTCAGAGCTGCCACAGCACTTGGGCCTTGCAAGAAGAGCTTGGGGGATCCCCCAGGGAGCACCCCCTCACCCAGGCCTTCTCCCACCCAGAGTGGGCCTCTTCACAGCACTAAGACAAAAAAGTTTTTTTCTTCTTTCCCAAAACTAAAATAAACCAGCAGAAAAATACCCCAGGAAGTCGCGCTCCCGGCCCAGCTGGGCTTGGCACGCTGCTGCGTTCTGCCTCTAAACCGAAACTGGGAGGCCAGCGGGCCACCTCCTTGTTCTCCCGAAGTCGCAGGAGCGGCGACTCCCCCTCCCCGGGGCTGGGAGCTGGGAGCGCGGCCCAGCTCTCCCTCTGGCCTCAGTCTTCCCGCCCGGAGTCTGTGGGCTGGGCTTGCGGCGCCCGGGCAACACCCCTTCCCCTCGGCCCTGCACCCCCGGCCTGGGAACCGGGTGGGGAGGAGACCCGGGGACGAGCCGCAGGCCGCGACCTTTCCACGGAGCCCCACGTGGGCGCGGGAGGAAAACCCCGGCGGTCCCCCAGGAGTCACGGGGCTGGGGGGAGCCCCGCCGGGGGAGGAGCGGGGAGGGAAAGAGAGAGGGGGAAGTCCCTGAGGGAAGGGGAGATGGAGGGGAGGGGCGGGGCGGGGATCCCGCCTAGGGTGGGGAGGAAGGGCGGCCGAAGCGCCAAGGAGGAAACCCCGAGTGAGTACGGAGCCCCCCTCCCAGGGACAGATGGAATCCCAGGAGGGGGTGGGGGAGGGGAGGTGCTAAGTAGCCACCGGCCCCGCGGGGTGGAGGGGGAAGCAAAAGGAGTCATGCGGTGGAGGGGAGGGGGTAACCCAGCGGGTCTAAGGCGGGCGTTGGAAGGAATCCCTTAAGGAGAAAAGGCGAGGGGAGATTTTAGGTGGGGAGACCCGAGCCCGTAGAAGTGGAGGCGGGACACTGAAGGGGAGGGGGTTACGGGTGGGGGTGGGGCTAGGGGGAACCCACAGGGCCTAAGTGGGGGAGGGGGAGGACCAAAGGAATCCCAGGAGTGCGGGAGGGGAGCCCCAAGTGGTAGAGAGGGGAGTCCAAGGAAGGCGGGGAGGGGGAAGGGGTGGGGAGTCCCTGCTGGGATTGGGATGTGGGGAGCCTGCAGCCCCAGGGGGAGGGAGGGGAATGACGAGGGGATGGGAGTAGATGGGGAGAGGGATCCCTGAGATGGAGCTGAGAGAGAGGAGGGGACTGGGGAAGGGGAAGCAGAGGCTGAGGGACCTCACTGGGTGGGGGGCTCAATGGGGAAGGACTAAGGTGGACAAGGGTGGGTCCACTGTTCCAGTGGTGACCTGGGGTTCCCGCTGTCAGGTCACCTCGTGCTGGTGAAGTTCCCTGCAGTTCCGCCCATGGGTGTGGGCCGCTCTGCCCCCATCCTGACCTTCATAATCCAGAAAGGCCGCGTGACCTCTGACCCTCTCCTCCCTAAGTCCCCTGTGCAGTGGGGACAAGACCCTCAGACCCTGGGCTCCAAGGAGATACAGGACATGGGCATGGGTGGGACCACAGCTGGGTGACCCTGAGCTAGTACCTTGACCTCTCTGTGCCTTCAGTTTCCCCCTATGAAAAAGAGGATAATAATGCTAACTAGCCCACAGATGACTGGGCTAAATGAAATACACATTCCTTAGATTAGCGCCTCCAACAGGGAACATATAAAAAGGATCAGCCGTTCTTATGACTCCGACGATTATCGCCACTTATTATGTCCCCTGCATTTACAGAATCATCTGTGATCCTCTCACCGCCACCCTGTCAAATAGCAGAGCTGAGACTAGAGTGGGGGGAGGGGGACACGCCTTCTGTGCAAAATGTAAGACAGCAGGCACCCCAAACTCGCTCGAAGAGGTAAAGAACATTTTCAAACAAATGTATTTTCAGTTCAAATGCAAACAAAAAAAGAAAACCTCTTGGTGACCAAAGTTATAAATCAAGATAAGATTTGTCCCTGTGCGCCCCCCACCTCCCACCCTGCGTGTGCCTGGGCCCGGAAACTGCACCCCCCTGCACTCTCACCTCTGACTTGGGTACCATTCATCCCTCTGCCCAGAACCCTCTTTTTCTCCCTTTCCCCAGGCTGACCCCACTCATCTTGTTCTCATCTCAGATGCCCCCACCGCAGGGAAGCCCTCCAGGGAGGGCCCCTGGGAGCCTGTCTCCTAGCTCCGCCCACTTCCCCTCATGGCACCTGCCCCGTGCCTTTGGGATGACACAATCATCCTGGTGTCCTTGGCTCCTTATCCGCCTCCTGCGTTAGGCTGCGGATACAAGAGGGCTGGGAGAGAGGCGTTTTTCTCACCCCCAGACTCCCTGTGTTTAAGCTCAGGGCCTGGGACCCAGTTGGCACTTAATGCTTGTGGCCTAAAAATTCACACCTGGATCCCAGGTCGTATATAACTAGAGACTGACCCATCAGTGACCTCCTTCTCTAGGACAGACTGTTTTGTCCCTAAGGGCTGAGACCTGGCCAAACACAGTGACACCACCTAGCCCAGGGAAGCTGGATCTGGGCAGTGAGGGCGGCTGGCCGGGTGCCCTTGAGCAAATCGTGTGTTCTCTTTGGCCTCAGTTTCCTTATCTGTACCACAGGCAGACTAACAGGCCTGCCCTTCTCTCGGGGCTGTCTACCGTGAGCCTGGAGTGAGGGAAATATGTAAGGCATTTAGCAGTGCGGGGAGCCGTCCAGAGGACAGAGCCGTCGCTGTGGCAGTGTCGGTACATGGTTGTTTATCTGATGCCTTCTACCTGTGCAGGGCGCCTGCCTCTACCTGTGTCCCTGTGAGCAGGAGTCGGTCTCTGAAACTCTGCAAGGCTGCGATTTTGGGTGCTTGGATCTGGGTGGATACATGGGGCTCCGACAGCTCACGTGCACGTGTGGCTGGGCCTCCAGGCCCTGGCGGCCCCTGAGTGAACCTGGGGCCCAGAACTGCTGACCAACTGGGACGCCGAGGTCACACCCAGAGACCTGCAGCCTCACCCAACCCAGAGGCGCTGGTTCTGCTTCTCCCGCGGAGGGGAGGCGCGGGGGGCACGGCCTGTGGGCTTAGTGGGGCGGGGGCAGATGTGGCCGGTGGCCGGGGTACTGTCAGTCCTACGCTGTGGGCGTGGGCGGCCACATGTGCTGGCTTGTGTGGACGGCACACGCCATTCAGACTTGCACACTCGCGTGGACACACTCACATGGACACACGCGTGCACACACCACACACGCCATTGCTCTTGCCCTGACACCGCACCTACCCATCCTATGAGCCCTGTGGTGGCCGAGACCCAGCCTAAGTACCCTGACGGCGGGGGGCTTCCACGACGGGCATTCACTGGCTCCCAGTCAAACGCGCAGGTGTCAGCAGGGCTGGGAGAGGTCTTCCCAGGCCTGTTTCTGGTGGCCTCAGGTCTTCCTTGCCTGCTAGGTGCTCTCATGTCTTCACACTGTCTTCCTTCTACGTGTCTCTGTGTCCAGTGTCCCCTTCTTATAAGGAAACCAGTCTTATAAGGATCAGGGCGGCCCTAATGACCTCATCTTAATCTGATCAGCCACCATGACCCTATTTCCAAATTACTTCCCATCCCAGGTACTGGGGGTTAGGACATCTGCATCTTTTGAGGGGACACAATTCAGCCCATAACCCTCCACCCCCAAGTTATCCAAACCCAAATTCGCAGTCACACTTGAGGCTCCATGAGACCACCAAGCTCACGTGCAGTCCGGCACACACAGGCCAGGGAGGGGGTGGGGCGTTCATTTATTTACCCACCAACTTCGCCTTCATGTTTCAGGGTTGTTCCTGAGGGTGTCAACTTCCCTGGTACTTCTTGCCAGCCCAGAAGGGGTCCAGGAAAGGCCCCAGGAAGGCTGTGTGGTGTTGGGGATTGTCCCAGGTCACCTCTGGGGTGGCTGAGAGGACATGAGTAGCTAGCATCTGGGAAAAGTGGTTCTCAGACCTCAGGGTGGACAGCGGGCCACGGGCTCAGCCTCACACCTCTGCTTCCTTCCATGTGGGGGGTAAGATGCACCCCTGGGGTACCCATGTCTGCCTGAGACAGGGATCCCCTTTCTAGGAAGCAGCAGAAGGAATCCAGGCACTTCCTGGGACAAGTATTGGGCTGGCTTCTAAATAATGCTTTCTCCTTGTCCCAGGGGTCAGGGTGGAACCTCTGGCCCTGTCCCTCTTGTCCTCACCCTTCCCGATCCCTCTGCAAACTCCCACCAAGCACTTCCCAGCTCAGCACCTTGGCCTGTGGTCCCCTTGGCCTGGGGTGCCCTCCCTGGGCCACCAGTCCTCTTTTCTCTCCTCACCCCAATTCACGGGCAGAGGGTGTGCGTGAGCCTCCCTGCTCAGATTTTCAGGGTCTCAGTGGTGCCCTGGGCACAGGGGGGTAGGAAGCGCTGGAGGAGTGTGGCTTTGTCTGCTGGAAGTGGAAGGTTTGGGAATGATGCCCCCTGGAGTTGTGCACCAAGGAGGCTGGGGGATCTGCATGCTGACGCCCCCAGCCCCACCCCAGTGTGGAGAGAGAGGCACGCACGTGGACATGTTCACCAGTGACCAACAGCCTTGCAGATATCCAGGGACCCAGAGTGACACGCAGCCCGAGTGACACTACCACCCCGCAGGAGCGGCAGACACGCTCACGCAGAGACACACACGGCAGAGGCATCTGAAGGAGGGCGGGGGTCCCTGTTCTTTCCTGCACGTTGTTCCTTCTTGTTCCCACCCACCCTCTGTTCCTGCGCGCCAGGTTCCCAGGCTCTGGGGCTGCGCTGGGCTGTCATGGGGAGAAGGGCGTCGCGGGGCAGCCAAAGACCCCCCATGCACACGTGTGCGCGCCCATCCCAGGCATGAACACTCGCGGGGCGGAGCGCGACTGCAGGCTCGGAGTGGCGTTTGTGCCCCCCCCCCCCACGGCATACACAGCAGGCGCTCCATAAATGCCTCTGGGACAGCTGACCGGGTGGGGGCAGGGCAAAGTTCAGGCCCAACCGGGAGGGGCAGCCGCAGAACTTTGGATGAGAATCTGAATCTGATCTCGGTGGTTTACCAGCTATCGGCGCTCGCTCGCGTGACTCAGTTTCCCCCTCCATAACAGGGAAAGTCTAACTGCCCTCCCACGTGCCGACGCGAAACCATATAATTCACCAAAGCGCTTCGCAAAACGCTGGGCTTGGAGAATCCTCATTACCCCTTCGCTCCACCCCACCCTCCCGCCAGACGCTCGGGGAGGGGGGTGCGCTGACCCAGGCCCCAGACGCCCCTCCCTCCCCAGCAGGCAGGAATCCCGGCTTCCTCCTTCCTTAAATTGGATAATTGGAGACAGAGGTGGGCGTGTGAGAGACAGAAATCCCCGAGTGGGCGAAGTGCAGGGGCCTGTCCCCCGCTTTCCCCACGTCCCAGGCCGGACCCTCACCGGAGCCCCCGCGGGTGCGCCCCAGGCGCGCAGCCCTTGCGCACCGAGCCCCCAGCGCCGGCCGCCGGCCGCCGGCCCCCTTCCGTGCCCCGCGGTGCCAGCATCCCCGGGGTGCCCGCCAGGCGCGGTGTCTGCGGCCGCCCCGGCGTGGGGCGGCCCCGGCCCGTGGCGGCCCCGGCGGCGTCTCCCCGCTCCCGTCTCTGGCGGCGGGCGGCCGGGCCGAGGGCGGGGCGTCTGCACAGACCCTCCTTTTGTGAGCGGCGCCTTCCCCGGGCGGCCTGGCGCGCAGGGCCCGGGCACCGCGCCAGCGCCCGGAATAGCCTCCCCGCCCCGCCGGCCGCCCCACGCCCCGCCGGAGCCGCCCGACCTGCCCGGCCGGGCGCGGGGGTGGGGCGCGGGGCCGCGCGCGCGAGGCCGGCGGCGGGGAGCCCCTCTCCTGCCGCCGGTGCCCACCGCGTCTGCCCCCGGGCGGTCCGCGCGCGGGGCGCCCGTGGGCGGGCCCTCCCCTTCCTGCAAAGGCTACTGCGGGCGGCCCCCGTCTGCGCGCAGGGCCCGCTGTGTGCGCGGGCCCCCACACGCCTGCAGACACCTACCGCGCGCAGCCACGGGCATGAAGCAGCCACTGTGCGTGGCGCCTGAGCGTGGGCCCCCGCTCACCGGCTCGCGAACGCCCGTTAGCGGAGACACCGGACCCTCAAATACCCGCGTGTGTGCGGGCACCACGTGCAGGTAAAAACCCTAATGCTAGGAGGAGGGGATAGCTCAGTGGTAGGGGGCGTGCCTAGCATGCAAGAGATCCTAGGTTCAATTCCCAGTACCTCCATTAAATAATAAACAAACTTAATTACCTCCTTCCTCCAAAAAAACTTAAAAAACAAAACCAAAAAAACCCTAATGCGAGCACACCTGCTTTCTGACACCCGCGGTGTGCGGTCACCAGGACAGTGCAAATGTTTCCCCAGTTCAAAAGTTCGCTGTGCAGACCCCCGACCCCAGGAGATTTGGGGTAGAAGCACCCACTGAGAGCAACGACCCTTTTCAAGAGGCCTCTGTGTAGGCCTCAGTTTCCCCTCCGGGAGAGGGGCTCTGCGGGTGTGAGAGGAAGTGGTTTGCACTCTCCTCCACTGTGTGCGTCTGGCCGGTGGACTGAGGCGTGCAGGGCTGGGGGCAGGGCCTCCCCAGGTCTTCCTGGAAACCCCGGGGGCAGGTGCAAGGGCAGGCAGCCTCTGCCGGCAGCCGGCCAGCGGGTGGCTTCCCTGAAACTGGGCACAGCAGCTGGGAGAGGTTTCCGGGCCCGCCCGGCCCCACCTGGCCCCGGGCACTCTCGGCAGAGGGGCGAGGCGGGCGGGCAGTGCCAAGGGGAAGCCGGGCCGGCCTGCACAGGCCTGTGCGCATACTCAGGAGCCACCGGGGACGTGTCCGGACACCTGTGAGCCTGCCTGTGCCAACTCTGCAGCCCGCCTGCCCACGTGCACACACACACACACACACACACACACACACACACACAGCCCTGCACGTGTGGGCTGCATGTTAACCACAGGACACAGGCCACGGCCCTGGGGGCCCTGTGCCCTGAGGTGTTTGTCTGCTCTGCTGACTGTGTTTGGGCAGTTGGTTGGCTCTGGGTAAGTATTTTGGAGAGAACAGGTGACCAAGTGCAGGCATCATTTTGCCACTATGTATCGAGTGTTCACCATGTGGTGGGTACTTGTCCATCCCTGAGCAGCAAAAAGATCCTTGGGGCAACATCCTAGACACATGGGGAAGGGTGTGACAGAGCCCACACCTGCACACACCTGTGGGTACCATGCACTCGGATCAGGACACACCTGAGGCCAGCTTCACGGATCGACCTGCGGAAACCAGAGCCAGGTGTCCACACACAGGCCTTGTGGATACACATACATTTGTGTGCACACGACTTCCCATCTCCTCTGCCCGCCACCCGCCTGTGCTAGCCAACCGCCACCCCGCCGTTGGCCTCCCCTCCTGAGGCCACTGGATGTCCACACCTAAGTTTGGAGGGCTCCATGGGGCACGATGACCTCTGCCCCCGACTCCCCGAACATCTGCTCCCAGGTGCCCCACGGCCTAGAATCTCCCCCATTTAAGCTTCTCCCTGAGCTTGGGCTGTTTCTGCAGAAAGCTTCAGAAGACATGCAGCCAGAATTGATGGGCTCAGATCCATGCCAGATGGGGGGCGGGGAGGGTGGGCTCCTGGATCCCCTAGAAAGCCTGGGAAACTGAGGCCAGGAGGGGCATGGGGCAGTGAACAGCAGACAGCCAGTCGGGGCCCACTTCCTTTTCATACTTTTGCAGCCAAAACAGTAGGTTCCCAGGGCCTGCAGCCAGGGTCAGGACAGGAAGGTGGGGACCAGGCCAGAGGAGGCGGCCTGTGGTGGGGGAAGGGGCCTGTCTGCGTCCTGGAGACAGTGAGGCCGGCAGCCCAGAAACGCCCGCCTCAGCAGACACACAGCTGACACAGACCCAGTCTGGGACACACAGACACTCGTTGGCCCTTTCCCATCCTGTCTCAGATGATCCCTCCCCAGCATTCAAATGGGGCTCCCAGGATGCCTCCCCTGCCGGAGACTGTGTGTGTGTGTGTTTGGCATGTATGCATGTATGTGTAGGTGACATGCATTTGATTCTGTTTCTGTGTGCACGAGTGCACATGGGTTTGTTTTTCGTGTGTAGAACTGTGCGTCCATGGGATTCATGTAGGTGTGTGCATATTTTCGTGGGAGCCCATGTGTACTCACATGCATTTGTGTGGATGTGTTTTGGGTGTTTCTATGCACGTGTATTTTTGTATGTCTGCCCACACGTGTGCTTATGTGTTGGTGTGTTGTGTGTCCTCACACATGTGTGTGTGTTGGAGAGGGAGGCTCTGGTACTCCAGGTGTCCCTGGCAACCAAGCTTCATATTCGGGGATCTAGTGTCATGGGGTTGGGGCCACTTGCACACACAGAACAACAGCAACGGCAGTAATAATAACTGCCAGTGTGCTGCTGCTTTACTAAGTCTGGGGCATTTTTCTACACACCTTTCTTTTTTTTTTTTGTAGCTGGGTTTGCAGAGGTACAATTCACAAGACAGTGAATTCAGACTTTTTAGGTGTACAATTTGATGAGACAAATGGATACAGTCGTCCCCATCCCAGAGGCCCCTTCCTGCCCCCTGTGCCATCAGTCCCCCCCACCCGCCCCTACAACTACCACCTGCTCTGTCCCCAGAGCTCGGCCTTCTCCAGGAAGTCACCCTCCACGCCCCACCCAGCCCTTGACAACCAGGACTCCACTTCCCGTCTCTGTGGACTGGCTTGTTCTGGACATTTCATATAAATAGAATCACTCGTTGTGTGTCCTTCTGCATCTGGCTTCTCTCACTGAGCGTCAGTATTTCGAAGTTAGTTCCTCTTTATTGCTGACTACAGTATTCCATCGTAGGGCCCGACGTGCGTACCTGTTCACCTGGAAGTGGACAGTTGGGTTGTTTGCAATTTCTGGCCTTCAGGAATGAAGTTGCTGCAAACATTCACAGGGGGTCTTGGTGTGGACCGGGTTTCACTTCTCTTGGATAATACCTAGGACTGGGGTTACTGGGTCCCATGCTGAGTAAGCATCTCATTCATTAATGCATTTATCCCTCATAATCTAGGAGGGGAGTACTATTATTAGATGCATTTTATATATAATCAGAGTAGCCGTTCCCACAGATCTCTCTCACAGACACAACGCACGAGTACGATGGGACCTTGCCCCCATCACCCACCCGAGGCCCACCAGGGCCCACGCACATGCCCATGGCTTCCCACGGCGCACACAGCAAGCCAGCGTGGTTGTCACGCCCTACAGCCCCATAACAGACGCCGGTGGGGCCTGCAGACCCAGACGTGCTGCAGACACACTGCGATTTGTTCATCTTTCCAGCCAACCCGTCTCGTCCTGACAGTAATTAGCTCCCAGACTGGCGGGGAGACGGTGAACAGGCTCCGAGTCATCGCCGCGGGCCCACGCCCACAGGCCACCGGCACCTGGCAACGTGTGTGTCCAGGGTGGCGCCCCCTCCTCTCCTGCACCCCAGAGATCACCGACAGGCCCAGCGGGTGGGGGCCCGGGCTCAGGCCAGGGTTTCCCGCCCCCTTCCTAGAGCCAGCCGGGGTCCTGCACGCAGGCCTACGGTGCCTCCCAAGCGGGCCCGTGCCTGTGAACTTGTGCACGCCCGCAGCCCCCTGGCGCGCAAGCGCGTGGGTGCACGGAGACGCTGCGGGCGTCCGTGCGGGAGCCCCAGCACTCTGCGCTCGTGCGCGCCCGGGGTCGGCGTGGGGCGGGGCCCGCGCGGGGCCAGGCCCCGCCCCGCTGCCCGGGCGCCGGCCGGAAGACCCGTGGCGGCGGGCGCTGGCGTCACGGGTTTCCACTGAGGCCCCCGCGCGGGGGCCGGGATTCCCTGGCGCAGGAACGCCTGTGACGGCGGCGCCAGCCTGCGTCGGCCGCGCGGGGAGGCCGGGCCCGCTGGGGTGACGTCAGCCCCAGGGTTTCTGGAGCCAGCCCGGGCGCGCACGGCCAGGGTGGGCGGGAGGGGGGGGCCGGAGAAATGAAAGCGAACTCCGGCTGCCGACACATGCTCTGAGCTTCGTGTCTGCCCCGCCGCCCGCCGAGCGCTGCTCCGCCAGGCGCTGATCTGGGTGCTGCTTATGTCCCCATTTCACAGATGCAGAAAACGAGGCCCGCGGGCCCTCGTTTGTGAGACTTGCAAGCCTGGCGCCCAGGCCGGTGCGCAGTTCTCATCTCGGGGTTCTCAGAGAGTAACCCAGTCCAGAGTGAGGGATCGGGGCTGGAAGCCCCAGTTGTCCAGCGCTTTCTGGGGTCCAGACCCCCTAGCCCCTAGTCTCCCTCTCTCTTCCGCATTAGACAGGCTCAGCAAGGGCCTGGATTGCCCTGGCGCCACCCAGCAAGTCCGGTGCTCAAGCCAGATCTGTCCACCTAGTTGGTCTCCCCCCAGCTCTAGCCCCTGCGGTGGCCAGAGGCGGTGCCCGCATCCGAGCTCGGGCGCCCAGGCTGCCCAGCGGGGTGTGCCCACCGGCTGGCTGCCTTTGTGCTGAGGCCAGGGCGAATAGACACTAAAAATAGCCTGGGAGGAGGCGAGGGCTATTTTTAGTCTGCGTGGCTGGGCGCCTCCCAGTTCCCGGGTCAGCAGCCCTCAGGCCGGGACAGCAGGGCGTCGGGGTTGGGGGAGGTGCTCTACTTCCCAGGTCCCCACTCCTCCTGGGCGTCCCGACCCTCCAGGTCCGGGGGTCACCCCCCTGCCCTTCTGCGCACTGCCAGCCCTGGGGAGGACGGGCTGTAGGGAAGAAAGGCCCTGGCCGGGGGGGGGGGGGGGGGGCAGAGGGGAGGGTTGCCCGAGGCCACCTTTCCTGAAACCCCACCCCCTTTTCTAGCTGCCCTGGCCTTTTGTTGGGCGGGGAGGCTGCTTTCTATTTTGGGAAGGTGTTGGAATAATTTCCCCGGCTAAAAATAGCCGGTCTGGGGATTCCTCCACCCAAACTGGCCGCCCCGCCTGTCCTCCTCCTCGTCCTCCCCCTGGTTGACCCAAGGCTTGCCTGGATTATAAAGGGCAGACAGGGACACACAGAACCCAGGAGCTGGGGGAGTCTCCCTTGGGGCAGACCTGGAGTGAGAAGCCCTGCATGTTTACTGGCTGTGGGGGGAGGGGGGCTCTCAAGGGCGTTCCAACGTTCCAGGTGAACCAGACCTTCCGGCCTCCTGGAATCCATGACATCTGAATTCCATTTCGAGGGCAGGCAGGGCAGGTCTCCCCAGACTCTGACCTTTCACCTCCTTTCCGGGTGTTGACTGGTCTGCTCTGCTGAGAAGAGACCTTGACCTTCACACTCTTTGACCGGGGGTTCCCTTTGTCCCCAAGATGAAAATCTGTTCTGTGAGGGTTACATCGAGATACAGAGGACCCAAGGCTGGAGTGGGACCCATATAAGGCTCATTCCTGGATGGTTTCATCTCCATCCACACTTCACAGCTGGGCAACCTTGGTGCAGTGACTTCACTTGTCTGTGCCTCAGCTGCCTCCTTCTGGAAAAGGGAGTTAATAATCACCATGGAGTGATTGTAAAAGTGTGAGTTAATAGATTAGAGATCTTAGAACAGCAACCTGGCAGGTGGTGGAGCCTATGGCCCCAGTAAGACTGCTGTGATGTGTACCCCTGGAGTTGAGAAGAATTTCTTGGGTTCCAGTGGACTCCACATTTTGAGATGACTCTCCGGCCACCTCCTTACTCCTCACAGTCCTTGAGGCTCATGGGAGTGACCCCCGTGCTACAGATCAGGAAACTGAGGTCCTGGGATAATTTCATGAGACAAGGGTCTCATGACTGATGACACATTTGGAGGCCAGAATGGTGTCCTGGCTCCCCTGGCTCTGACCCACACCGTGTTCCACAACTGCCTTTTGTATGCTTTCATCTGTCCCTTCACTCATTCAGCAAATATTTGCTGGGCACTGTATGAGTTGCCTCTTGCTGCTGTAATAAGTCAGCACAAACTTAGTGCCTTAAAACAAAGCAGATATATTCAGTTACAGTTCTGGAGGTCAGGAGTTGGAAGTCTGTCTTACTGGGCTAAAATCAAGGTTTCCACAAGACCACGTCCCTTCTGGAGGTTCTGGGGAAGAATCCATTTCCTGGCCTTCTCTAGCTTCTAGAGGCACCCGCATCCCTTGGTTCACGGCCCCACATCACATGGCCTTCTCTCTCTGGCTCTGACCCTCCTGCCTCCCTCTTGTAAGGATCTTGCGATGACATGGGTTCCCCCTGGGGAATCCAGGTTCACCCCTGTCTCAAGATCTTTAATCCCATCAGCAAAGTCTGGAAAATAATCACAGGTTCTAAGCATTAGGATACGGACATCTTTGGGGGGGGGAAGGGAGCATTATTCAGCCTACCACAGGCACCTTGTTTCGCCTGACCCTGCTGGGTACCAGACAATGAGGCACAAAAGATGACAGGTGCTTGCCCTCGTGGAGCACTGGGTGGTCCATGGCCACACCGAGCAGGTAGTCACAGTGATGGACACATGATTATAAAGGGTTGCCAGATAAAGTACAAGACACCTGGTTAAATTTGGAATTTTGGAAACGCAATTTTTTTCGTATAAATATATAATATATATTATGTTTAAGAATATATAATAATTATACTATTGTATTTAATATATTTGGGATATATAGTTTAAAATAATTTTAAAAAGCATTAGTATGACTTAATATTTGAATCATTCTTACACTCAAAAAAGAAAGAAAAATATAGATGTATGGTACTCTCATGCATGATTAGAGCCTGTTATAACTTACCAGGGAAGGATTCTAATCAAAGGCAACACATAAGCTAGTACGTGTGTTAGGATGGCACTGGCGGTGGAGCGAAGAATGAGGCCCACGCACCGACACATGTTCTAGGGTCAGAAACTGCTTAAGGTACTTCGCAGCCTCGGAGTGGGCGGGCCCTATGCTGAAGGCTCCGCCCCTCGGACGTGCACATGCGCATTCTGCCTGGGATGGATGAGCCGCCAGAGCCCGGCCTCAGCGTCAGGGTCTGAGGCTGCGCATGCCCACCTGGCTCTGAAGCCTTCTGCGCAGCCTCGTGGGGGCGGAACCTCGTGGTGGGCGGGTGGCTTCCCGCGCAAACGGTCCTGGCGGAGGCCGAGCCAAGGAGCTTGCAGGGTCGCGGGAGCTGCCGAGCTCCCGGGAGGAACCGGCGGGCGCCTGGAGACCCCGGTTGTGGCTGTTCCAGCGCCAAGTGCCCTGCCCGCTGTGGGCACGAGCCTGGGGGCGGCATCCGCCCGCCGTGGCCCCTCGCAGCGACGTGGGCCGGAGGCTCGGGCCCCGCAGGCGTGTCCCCGGTCCACGAGGCCGACCCCCGAGAAGCAGGGCGGCAGGAGACGGCGCCCCTTCCGAGAAGGGGGCGGATCCTCCTCCGGGGGCCTCCCGTCTTCGGAGAAATGGGCAGGAAACGGAGAGGAAGTGGTGGTCGGCCAAGGGGGAAGTCAGCCCCGCGCGGAGGGAGGCCTGGGTCCCGGGATGGAAGGAGGCGTCCGCCTAGACTCGCCCCTCCCGGTGCGTCGCCCTGGATGGCAGCAGCCGACAGCAGGCGGTGTCGTCTTTAAGTGTAGGTTTTGCTTTTCCCGAAGTGCCCGGTGATTTCTGCGGGCCTAGTGCGTCTCTGCAAGGAGAGGACAGTCTGACTGGGGAGATAAAGCCCAGGAACAGACAGTAAACGTGGGCTCAGCATTTGGCTGGAAGTCCAGGCGGGAGTCAGAAGAGACAGTTGTCACTTATTTGTGATACCGACCCCGTCCTTGGACCCTTTAAATCAGTAGAAATTGTTAATTGTAGCAGCACTATTTAAAATAGCTAAGACATAGAAGCAACCTAAATGTCCAGCGACAGATGACTGGATAAAGATGTGGTGTATATACACAATGGAACATTACTCAGCCATAAAAAAGAATGAAATAACGCCATTTGGAGCAACTTGGATGTGCCTAGAGATTATCATACTGAGTGAAGTAAGTCAGACAAAAAGACAAATGCCATATGATATCACTTATATGTGAAATCTAAAAAATATGATACAAATAAACTTATTTACAAAACAGACAGACACAGAAAACAAACTTACGGTCACCAAAAGGGAAAGAGGGGAGGGATGATAGTTTGGGATTAAATACCATGTTCAGCATAGATAAACAAGGACCTACTGTATAGCACAGGGAATTACATTTCAATATCTTGTAAAAAGAATATGGAAAAGAACATATGTGTAACTGAATCACTGCTGTGCACCAGAAACTAACATTGTAAATCAACCAAACTTCAATAATTAAAGAAAGAAAGAAATTGACAAGCGGCCAGAGGGGAAATTCAGCCAAGGCTTCACTGGCACTGGTGCTGCAGCAGGAGGGAGCGAAGACAATGACAGGCGCCTTGACTTGCCCTCCAAGGAGGTGGGCTGGCTCCTTCAACGGGGCGAGGGTGGGCAGAAGGGGAGCTCAGGCGGTCAGCTCAGCCCCTTGGTGGTGCCGTGTGCAGGGGTCTTGCACAGTCTCCTGCTTTCTCTCCCAACAGCTCTGAAGTAGCAGTTGGGTCTTGGCCTTTTTGCTGCTGCTTGTTCATAATTGGCCCTCACTGCACATGCACGCAGTTATTTTTAATTCCTTATAGTGTCTTTGTATTTTGTTGCTTGAGGTGCTATTTGTCCACGTGCAGGCACTGCAGCCCAGGGTCCCAGGTCCCAGCCTGTCTCATTGGTCCCATACGCCAATGGGATGTCGAGGGCGTTAACAACATCTTAAGACCATCAGCCAGTTTTACTTGTTGGAGGCTTTATTAACTTTGTGACAACCTTGGTGCTACTGGTTTTCCTCGTTTTGCAAGCGAGGAAACTTGAGACGCAGAGCCACGAGCTGCTGGAGGTCCCCCCGCTAAGTTGGTGGCGGAACCTGCCTCGCTTGTGCCTTTCCCATTTCATGGCACTGCCTCTCACTGGGATGCTCTCAGAGGCCACGTGGACCCACTGCCTAGCCAAACCCGTGTTTCCGCCCTCCGGGACGGTCCCGGAAAGATAGTGGGTCCCCCAGTCCTGGGCCCTCCGGAGCTGAGGGGCCTTGTGAAGACAGCTCCCAGAGGGAATGTTTCGGAGTGTGCTGGCCAGGAAGGAGACCAGACATGAAGGGCATTTCCTCTTTGCTCCAAAGATGGCCAGGATGGGGTGGGCGGATGGTCAAGGCAGCAGGAGTGCCGGAGGAGGGCGGCTCCCACTGCTTCCTCCCAGTGCGGGGGTGGCACTGGGAAAGCAGTTCCGAGGCCCGGGGGTCGGGCTTGGCTTTTACCCCTGAGCCAGACTGTCTCGCGCCTTCCACGAGACGGTGACTAGTTCTGACCCCAAAGTTGTGCCCAGATTGTCCCATGAAGCTTTGAGACCCTGGTCTGAGAATTTCTCCTCCCCAGAGGCAGGTCCCTGTGGCTTCGAGGAGGGGACCATGAGTGTTTGCCAAACTCAGAACCCTTCTAGATCCTTCTAATATGTGGGGAGTGGTGGGGAGGCAAGACACATTACCTGGCAGTGCAAGCAAAACCTTTCCGGAATGTTCTGTAGAAGAGGAACACACCTCTCCTGGTTAAAGCCGATCTCTGACCTACCCAGGATCAGAGACTTCAGAAGGGGGCGTGCCGCCCCTCCTTGCCCTAGAATCCCAGTGCGGCTTCATCTGTGATTATTCATTTTCTAGATGATAGGAGAGGAGTTAGCCAACGTCCTTGAGGTCATCTGTGGAAACTGAAGGGATGAGAAGGGAGCAGGGGCTGGATCAGAGCACAGGGCGAGTGAAGGACAGAGCTGGGACCGAGGCCTTGGCCACCTGTCGCCTGTCCCGACCCTCTGACCCTCCGCCCCAGCGCTCTGCTGCCGTGTAGGACGCAGACGGCATTCTGACCAGAGAGAAGATGGCCTTCTCCCCGTCGGGCTCAGAGTTCTTCCCGGAGTGATAGGTTTGGTTTTGTTTTGTATTTTTGGAGTGATAGGTTTTGGCGAGAAACAGTCCTGGGCTTCTGGGGAGCTGCTCCCGGCAGGGCCTTGCATCACCGTCTCCGCCCTCAGCTCTGCACTGGCTTCTCCAGATCAGCCACAGGTGGGCTGCAGACAGCAAGGAGCCCGACACGGCTACCTGGGGGGACCCCCTCGACCTGCAGGCTCTGCTGCTGCCTCCAAAGCCCCTCTGGGGACTTTCCCCCTCATCTCTTTGCATCTCTGGGGGAGGCTGAACCCTGAGCCTGCCTCCTCGGCTGCCTGGGCTCCAGAGCCCAGGCTCCACTGGCGAAGGACTTTCTCTGAAGCACCCAGGCCACCGGGCTGGGGTGGGAACTGGAGGGCAGGCGGCTTCCAGAGGACTGCTGATCCCGGGGCAGGGGGTGGAAGCTGGCGCGGGTCACAGGCAGATGTCTGATAAACAGGATTCAAGTTGTCACTTAGTTGAGCACTTTTGCTTCTGCACTGCAGCCTCAGAAAAGCCCCCTCTTTGGTACAAAAGCAAACTTTCTAATGATTATCCGCAAAGTGTGTCCGGCGGGAAGGCTGGTGCTGGGTCTCGCGAGCCTTCTCTGGAGGATGTCAGCCAGTTTCCAAAGGTGTCTTCAGCACGGCCTATTGGTGCCCAGTGTTTCTGCACAGAAGAGACTTTGACATGACAGCTAAAGATAGACGGGGCTGGTGGGCTTGGAGACGCGCTGCCCACAGGCCTTCCAGGAAGGAGGGGCGGGTTGCCAGCTTCTGGGAGTGTTGTCAGTGGACACCCTGCAGCGGTCAGCCCCATTAGGAAATGCTTCAGCTGCAGAGAGATGCCGGGCCCCAGATCAGCCCATCTGATGGCTGTTGATGGAGGCACAGAGGCTGCATTTGGGCCCACAAGGGGCAACTGGGAAAAGCTGCTCGGCTCCAGAGCCCCCCTAGGGTAGCCGAGGCCCCTCGCCCTCCCTTTCACAGGCGGTGATCCCAGAAGTCCTGTCTCATAAACATCCTGAACCCAACTCAGTCTGCTTCCCCGAGAGCCCAGCCTGCCCCGTAACACTGGACGACTGTGCCTGTGTGTGTGTGTGTGTGCGCGCATGTGTGCATCTTTGTGCACGCGTGTGTGCTGCATCTCCTGCAGGGCGAGGAACTTACAGAAACGGTGAAAGACTGGCAGGAAGTTCTCTAGAGCTATCGCAGGATTCTTCCAGTTCCCATAGTTATTATTATTTTTAAAATATTTCAGTTTTTTTCTCTCTTTGTATTTTTTTATTTGTATCATTCCATTTATTTCTATTTTTTGGTGGGATAATTATGTTTACTTATTTATTTGATGGAGGTACTGGGGATTGAACCCAGGACTTCATGCGTGCTGAGCGCGAGCTGCACCACTGAGTGCCCCTCCCCGCCCCCACAATTCTTCCTTTCCATATTTTGACCACAGTGTTATCGGTGTGAGTTTCATCTCGGCTCTGGATTGTGCCTTTTATCATCTGAAGGTCTCATCTGATGCTTTTGGCCTTGCTTTCAACCCTGACACGAAGCACCAGTGGTTAGAATGACTTGCCCAAGGTCCCAGGGAGGCCAGGCAGTTGCCACTTGTTGAGGTTTTAAAACAGATTCAGAGAAGAGGAAGAGGTGCGAAAACAGGATAGGACATCGTGGAAGGAGAAAGAAATACAGATTGTTGTAGAGAAAATACATGATGCGCAAAGTGATGGCAGGATGGGTGGCACGGGGACGCGCTGCCGTGGACTTAACGCTGTGGGACGGGTCTGGTCCGCCCACCTGCGTCCACGCCTCTCGCTGACAGTGTCTCCCAGAGACAGTGTCCCAGGCCAAGGAGGCTCTTGGGTCCATGGGGGCGTTCTCGCCCCCTTGCCGGCCCCGCTTCGCTGCTCAGCATTCTGTGTTGGTAAATTAAAAGCACAGGGAAGGGTGACATGCT
Organism: Camelus dromedarius; assembly: GCF_036321535.1. Taxonomy (NCBI): domain Eukaryota; kingdom Metazoa; phylum Chordata; class Mammalia; order Artiodactyla; family Camelidae; genus Camelus; species Camelus dromedarius. The sequence goes on from NC_087462.1 coordinate 1,646,383, forward strand.
TGGAAAGCGCCTGTGCTACGGACCAGGCCGCAGAGGCTGCTGGGGTGTGGCAGTTCTGTCTCCGAACATCTGAACTGAAGACAGCCTCTTCATTTCATCAGTAAGAGGCAGCAGTCATTTTGACTTGAAAGAGACAGAGGTTTTTGTTTTTTTTAATTGGTACCTTCTGAACAGAGAGGTCTTGTGAAGTAGGACTCGAGGCCAGTGAACCCTTTTGCGTAGCATTTCTTGGAAAGTCACTCGCAAATTCGAGGAGGGTTATAGGTTCCTTTCTGAACAAGCCACCTGGCAAGTTCCAGTGCTGAGAGGCAGGCCAGCTTTGTGGGCAGGTGGCCCAAGCTGTCACCTGGGGCCCCCAGGCTCACAAAGTTCAACATCCTGCAGTTACCATCCTGACATCTGTAATTTTTGAAGAAGGGGCCCTCATATGAGGGCACTGCTCCCATGGAGAAGCTCGGTGACTCACAGTTGGCCCTCTCCCCCCTTCAAGGAGCTCACGGCGGGACGGGGCGGACTCTGAAAGCGAAACCAGTGTCCTGGCTGTGCGGATGGCTGCGCTGATCATCATTCTGAATTTCTTGTTTACTCTCTGCCATCGGTACTAGACCGCTCGCTCCAACTCAGTGCTCTGGTCCTGGGGCAGCACCCCTTCTGGCTGGCAGTCGTCCTGCTTCTTGGGTTCCTGGAGCTGACCGGAAACATCCCAGAGTGCAGAGCACGACCCCTAAGGCCCTCCGTTTTCTGTCCTCTGCTTCTCCGGCTTCAGGTGCTGCCAGCCCCTTCCCCCGGCCCGCTCCTGCACACCCAGCTCCTCGAGGCCACGCTCACAGCTGCTGGGGTTAGGACTTGCACACAGATTTTGGGGGTGCGCAGTTCAACCCCGTGCACTAGCCCAGCTCAGGCTCCCCACGTCTCCAGGTGAAGCCGCGTCCCCGGCATTGCACAGTGATGACTGTGTGTGTTTTCCTCAGCCTCACTCTACGTCCCTGGACCGTGAGCTCTCAGGCAGGCCCTTAGGGAATGAAGAGAGGAAGTCCGCTTGTTGCGAACACAGTGAGATAGCTCTTCAGCCAAATGAATGAATTTGGAAATACATGTGGCAGTGGGTTGACCAGCGTCTCCCCCAAGTTCGGGCCCACCTGGAACCTCACAATGGGACCTTATTTGGAAATGGGGTCTCAGTGGGTGTAACTGGATCAGATGAGGTCCTGCTAGAATGGAGGGGGGTCACTTCTTCCTGGAGCCTTACCTTACCCTCCGCCTCCACTGTGCTCCAGTGAGGCTGGCGGGGAAGATACTTGCACATCAGAGGGTGGGAAAGAGGTCCCGCAGGAATGGGGGGCCTTCCACTTCAGGGAGACGTCTCCGGCCTGGGCCTGGGCCTGCCGAGGTGGCCCCTGCAGGTGCAGGGTGAGCTGCTTCCCCTGCCCCCCTGCCACCTTTTTGGAGGCACGACACCTAAAAGGCCCCTCTGGATTCTGGAGGCCACGTGCTTCCTGTAGGCCTGTTCCACTACCCATCAGAGCCAGCCCCCCTCCTGCGGTGGGGCGGGGGTCTGCAACCCTCACGCCCACTGCAGGCATTCAGGGTCACTCTTGGTGTCATACGTTCTGTGGGTTTTGCTAAAGGTATAATGTCGTGTGTCCACCAAGACCATGTCCCACAGATCCAGGTCCCTGCCCTAAAAGCCTCCCCCGCTCCACCCGTTCCTCCCGCCTCCTGCCTGCCCCCAGCCCCAGCCAGGGGGCTCCGTGGTCCTGCCTCTCCCAGCTTCCGGCTCCCTCCATCCTCACCGCCAGCAGCGCGGCATCTCCCGTCTCTCTCTGACTCTGACCCCCCGCCTCCCTCTGATGAGGACCCTGTGAGGACACGGGGCCCCCGGCGAGCCTCCTCGCCTGTGGGGGGTGTCACGTCTAGGCTGGGGCGTGGAGTCTTCGGGGTCCTCCCCTGGCCCCGCAGCCTGTGTGGCCTCGCCCAGTCCAGAGCCTCCTGTAAGTGGAAGCGTGCGGGCCTCCTGTGTGAGGCCACTTCGCGGGTGTGCATTTGCGAACCGCCCGGCTGTCGTCCTTGGTGGTGCTTTGTCCCATCGTGTGGCTGACGGTTCTGGGGTAGGGGTGGCTCAGTCCCTGCTGCTGAATACTTGAGGTGTTTCCAGGCTGGACTGTGAGAAGACATTCCTTCCTTCCAAGACATTTTGTGGACAGATGTTTTGGTTTCTCTTAGGTAAACACGAGCAGAATCGCCGGGTCAGGGAGTAGGTGTGTGTTTAGTTTTGTAAGAAATGGCAGAACCTTTTCCCAAAGTGGCTGGAGCACCTCACCCCTCACCGGTGAGCGGTGGAGTTCAGGTTGCAGTTGCTCCGGTCCTCAGCACCGCCCATCTGTCAAGTTTTAGCCATGCAGCTGGACACTGGCTAAGGTGTTTTTCTTTTTGTGGTAAAATACACATGACATGAAATTCACCATCGTAACCACTTGTGAGAGCTCCGCTCAGCGGCGTTAAGCTCACTCACACTGTTGTGCCGCCCTCCCCACCACCGTCTCCAGGACTTTCTCATCTTCCCAAACTGCAGCTCTGTCCCCATGAAACACCGACTCCCCCTCCCCTCCCCCAGCCCCTGGTCCACCGTCTACTTCCTGTCTCTGTGGATGTGACTCCTCTAAGGACCTCCTGTGAGTGGAACCAGACAGTATTTGCCCTTCTGTGTCTGGTTCTCTCATTGAGAATCACATCCTCAAGGTCCATCGATGTTGGACAAGTGTCAGAATCTCCTTCTTTTTTGTGGCTGAATCATGTATTCCACCGTGTGGTTGGACCACATTTGTTTATCCGTCATCTGTTGGACACTTAGGGTGTCCCCACCTTTGGGCTGCTGTGGATCATGCTAGGAACACGGGTGTGCACATATCTGTTCAAGTCCCTGCTTTCAGTTCTTTTGTGTACACACCCAGAAGTAGAGCTGCTGACTCACATGGTAATTTCATGTTTAGGTTTTTGAAATGCCTTCTAATCTTATACTTTTTTTCCAATAGAGAAAATTTTATTTTCAATGATAAATATTTTGCAATTATTTTCCGTTATAGGTTATCACAAGGTATTGAACATAGTTCCCGGTGCTGTGCAGTGAATCCGTGTTGCTCTCCTATTTCATGTGTAGCACTTTGTGTCTGTCAATCCCCTACTCCTAATTTATCCCCCTCCCCCACATCTTCCCTAATCTTATCTTTCGTGATACATGGGACACAATTTTTGTGCAGCTGACTCTGTAAACGTTTTACACAAAGAAAGTTCTCTGCTCAGAGGTGGGAGGCAGCCATGTACAGATGTATCACCAAAGATTTAACTCTTCGTGATGTGCAGTGAGGCTGGGTCACAACTCATTTGACCTCTCCCCAGGAGTCTGGAGGTCGAGGGTGGTTTCTGGGTGATGGAGAGCAGGAAGGGGCGAGATCAAGACCTTCCCAGGCTCTGAGCTCTCAGAGGACCTGAGACTCACAACACGGGCAGATCCTCAGATGGCCTCCTCCTCAATTTTCTAACTACACGTCAGAAAGATGTAGGAGCCAGAGGTCACTTCTCTGTGCTGTTGCCCAAAGCCCGGTTCCATCTGTGTAGCTCTTCCCAGGGCTGGTGGGGGGTGGGGGTGTAACCCCCACCCCAATCCATCCCCACAAGCAGCAGCCAGGGAGCTAAGGAAGGGCCGGAGCCAGCAGGAAGGAACAGTGAGCCTTTTTATTGTGGATTCATTCACTTGGTATCAACAATCCCACACAATATTACAACACAGCAGGAAAGTGGGTGTGGCACACCTGGAATTTTTTAAAAATCAGAATAAAAACCACTGGACATCCACACGCAGATGGGGTGGAAGCTGTTAGAACCACAGGCTGCTTCTGAGAAGCAGGAACCAGTCTTTCCCATGTCTGGCCATAGTCTCCAGGGACAGAGGAGGAAGAGGGTGGAGGGTGACATATGGCTTCTGTTCAGGGGACCCCGCATCAGGCTGGCTTTTTATAAATGCTCTTGAAGGACAAGCAACCGTTGGTGGCCTCGCCTTGGCCTGGAAACAGCCCCAGGTCACTCATGCTCGAGGGAGGGTCTGATGGCCTTTTCCTGCCATCCCGGGGCCAAGAAGGATGAGCTGCCTGGAGGCCCAGCGCCTCCGGACACAGTGACCGGGATGTCAAAGGAGGAAAGCACCTTCCAGCAGGCCCAGTGGTTCACGTCCCCACCGCATGACATCACAGCCCAGTCACTTAATTCTTGGCCTGGGGGGTTACCTTTGGGGATGATGAGGAAGGGGCTACATTCTAGCTCCTTCCTGGAGTGGAGGAGGGGAGGGGAGGGAAGGCCACAGGATCAGGGCTGGGCCGGGCCAGGCCCTCAGGGAGCACTGCAGGCTGCAGAAAAAGGGAGACTGCGCTTCTGCTGCCCAGCTCTGCCCTTCTTAGGTGACTGTGTCCTCAGTACCCCCCACCTTCTCCCCCTAGTCACATGGCTGAGAGACACTGGTCTCCCCCACGTCCGCACTGCCCTCACCAGCTCCCGGCCACTTACAGTCCCCCAAATGCCCTGAAAACCCTGTCTTCTTGCTGATACCTGAGCCACAAAAGCACAAGCAGGAAACACTGCCGTGTATGCACTGAGGCTCCAGGCCTTCGCCCAGGGCACTGGCGTTTACTCTAAGAAGGGGAAAAAGGAAAGGAAAAGAGGGCTTCCTCCTCAGCTGGAAAGAAACTCATAGTGGGGTTTCTGCTGACGCCACCTCCTGGGGTGGGAGGTTGCCGGCCCCTGAAGTGCAGCTGGGTGGTTGCGGCCATGGGGCTGGGGGATGGCTGTCCTCACTCTCTCTGGGCCTCAGTTTACCCAGGCAGCTGGGTCCCTGGGGTCTCCGGGGTGGGGGTGGGTAGAAACGGACGATTTTGCTTCAGGGCTGGGGGGAGCGGAGGCTCGCTGAGCCCGGAGTTGGAGTCGGGATGGGGCTGCCAGGCTGGCTCACCCCCAGCCCCGCTCAGCCAGGGGTCCTGGGCTTTGCTTCCTAGTGCCTTCCCCCGAGTCATTCGGGTGGGGACACGTGGTAGGGGCTGGGCTGGGCACGGCTGGCATGGGGTCTCGGTCCCCGGACGCTCCTGACGCTGAGATCAGGCTGTCTTGCCCTCTTTGGGGCCGGGTGGCTGGAGGGCAGGGACAGTGGGGGGCGCAGGAGGAAGGCCCGCGGTGCGCGGACCGATCTCAGGCTCAAGGGATTAAGGCTTCTGTCACAGAGCAAAGGGTTACCAGTCAGCAGATGGCTGGTGGGGTGTCCTCGCCGGCAGACGCGCTCTGCCAGCTGCCCCTCTAACCCTCGGGATTAAGCCCCGCTGTGCTCTGGCTTCCCCCTGCCCAGCGGGCGCCCCGGAGGTTTCTGGAACAGGCTTTGTTCCGACCTGCTGTTCTGCTGGGGACGGGGTGAGGCACCTCGGCCGCTGGCTCCCCACGCAGTGGAAGGGGGCAGCAGCCTGAGTGGGCGGGGGGTTGCGGCTTTCCCATCCAACTGCAGTGCGGGAGGCCCGGCCCCCGGAGGCCCCAGGTGCTCCCGGACCGGCCGGAGAGAGCTGGGCGCCTGGGAGAAACGCGGCCCTGGGTCTGCACGCAGCGGGGGCCGGCCGCGGGGGCGGGGGGCATCCCGCGAGGCTTCCCAGCGATGCAAGATCGGAGCCCCGCAGGACCACAGGGGCGCGAAGCGGCGAGGCACGGGCGAGGTGCACGAGCTCTGGCCCGGCCCCGCCCCGCCTGCCTTCTGCGGCTGCGCAGGGCCCTCCCGCTCGGGCCCTGGGGCTGGACTGCAGCCTCTGCCCCCGCCGCCGCCGCCGCCGCCGCCGCCGCCGCCGCCGGGGGTGGGCCGGAGCTCGGGGTGCGGGGTCCCCGCGGCTGTAGGCGGCGCTGGCAGGTGAGGGCAGGTGGGCGCCTTAAGAGAGGAAACAGCAATTGTAAAAAGGCCCCCTGCCCTGTCCCCAACCGTCAGCTCCATGACGCCCCACGTTTCCCAGGCTGCGCGGAGTGATGGACTCCCCTCGCTCCCTCCGGCCAGATGCTCAGGGTCGTTGAGCGCGAGCGAGGAGGGCGGGGCGGCGGGTGCCCCTCCGTTTCTGGGCACAGGGTCTCATCTCAGGGGTCTCCGCGGCTACTTCCAGGTCATTTCACACCTTGCTAAACCTCGACGCACTGGGCAGCCCTGCTCACTGGGCAGGCCTCCCGAGCTGCATGGCAGTGCACGAAAGTGGAACAAAACAAAGCCAAACGGAAGAGCTGAATATGACCGAAGCCTCTCACTGCCCACACCGACGTCTCGTGCTTACGACAAAACAAAACTCAGCCGGCCATAACACTGACTAGGGCCACTTGCGAAGATGCGTTTGTGGAATGGGCGGGGTCCCCAGGAAAGGGCAGGGGCTGTGGCGTGGCTGTTGGGTGACACATGCCATACGAAAGCCACGTGGCAGGGTGACCCTTGGTGACACGGATGCGTTTCACAGCCGAAGTCCCCTTCCAGGCCTCTAAAATCCACTTGTGCCTTACCATTCAATCCAGTTTAGCTGCTGCTTCAGCCAATAAAACCTGATTTTTAGCAGTTTGGATTAACACATTTTAAATTGAAAGGAGAAAAATTTCCAAAAAAAAAATTCATAATACCTCTCCCCAACCCCGAACCAGTTTTACTCTGCTTACTGCCCCCCACCCCCCCAAAAAAAGCATCCCACAGAAATCAACCCGGCAGAAATCTTCACAAATGGCCACTGCAAAACTTACACCCGGCCAGGTCGCCCAGGCCCGCAGCTAAGTCACCCACCTCCGTCCCGTCCCTTGGCCCAGCTCTGCCCTGGGCCGCAACTCCAATGACAACTCAGTTTAAAAAAATTGTTACCCTGTCTCTGGGGCATCTCAGCTGCTCCCCGTCGAAGTGGTTGCGTAGCAGGGCCCCTGTAAGGGCTGCGGAGCTGGGTCTGAAGCCCCAGCTGAGCCCAGAGGGTACACGTTACCCCATCTGGGCGGTGGCAACGTTGTGCATTTCTTTTGGAGTTAAAAGTTTTGCGGGACTAGGTACTGAAGGATGCCCTGACTGGGGGTGGGGGGTGGGGAGAGGGGCTGAGCACACAGGAAAACAAAGCTATAGAATAATACAAGGCTTCTTGTCCTTAAAGGGGTTCTCGGAGGCAGGGACTCCCACCAGCAGGGGGTCGTTCCGGGCGTGCTGCTCACAGTAACTCATGAGTTCGGATGAGGCTTTGGAGACCTGTGTGTGGGCACAAGGACGAGAGAGGAAAGATAAGAAAGGGCCAAGACACCTGTGTCCACAGCAGCACGGCTCAGCGGCCAGAAGGTGGACACAACCCCAATGCCCATCAACTGAAGACCAGGTACACACCACCTGCCACTCCACACGTGGGAGCATCACTCAGCTGTGACCAGGAGAGCAGCCATGACACCTGCCACCACGGGGACGGACCCTGAGAGCATGATGCTCAGTGAGAAGCAGACACAGAAGGACACACAGCGTGTGACTCCAAGGATGTGAGACGTCCAGAACAGGCCAGTCCACAGACACAGGGAGGGGGCTCCTGGCTGTCAGGGGCTGGGGGGGATGAGTGTGATGACAGCTAATGGGGATGGGGGTGATTTTTGGGGTGATGAAATGTTCTGAAATTAGGTAGTGGTGATGGGTGCACAACACGGTGGACACACTAATATCACTAATGATAAGTTTTTTGTTATGTTTATTTTACTGGAATTTAAAGAAGATTAAAGAAGAAGGACTGAGCCTCCCCCAGCAGGAGCTGGGCAGAGTCTGAAGGGAAGGGTCAGGGAGGGCTCAGTCTAAGACTTTGTCTCTGCCGGAGAATGGACCTGACAGGAAGGTCCCTGCCTGGACGCCCCCACAAGCCATCTGGGTATCAGTGACCCTGGTGAGTGGGCTGACACCTAGGACTCCCTGCATCAGGGTCCCAAAAGAGGAGGGCGGAGATGAGGGCAGGTGCCTGGTTCCCGGGGTCCCACCCTGCTAGCGTCTCTGTGGCCTTGGCCCCTCCGGCAGCCCCCTTCCCACCTGTGCAGCGAGAGGCAGGGGGAGGGCTCTGGGAGGTGTGGCAGCCGGGAGGGGCCTCGGTGCCCCAGACTGCAGCCCCGGGCGCCAGGGCCCCGGGCTCGGATCCTAGAGCTCAGTTTGGAAGACAGACCTCCCGCCGACAAGCATCTCATGACCGGGAAACAGGGGATGCTCTGCGCCCTCCATCCCCGCCTCGCGGGCGACCTCTCACTGGGCCTGGCCCTGCGGTCCTGGTCGCTGTCCGGGGGCCCCAAAACCTCAGGCGGGACTGGGAGGGAGGCCTGTCACGTCCTGCCTCTGCTCCTCCCCACATTCAGAGGGGCGCCGGGGGAGCCCTCCCGACATCAGACGGGCTGGTGAGTCAGCGTCCTCCGCCAGGGCCCGGGCTGGCTGGGCGCGCGGAGGAAAACCACTTCAACCGGGGCCTGCTCTGTCTTCAGCCCCTAGGAATGCTTTGAATGCTCAGAGTTCTGGAACATTCAGACGCCTCGTGGGAGGCCCCCCAACCCCACTGGGAGGTGCAGTAGCCTCCTCCCCACCTGGCCAGGCTGGAGGCCTAAGGCCATCACAGGGATTCCCACCCCTTCCTTCCACCAAGAGCCATCCCTTCCTCAGGAATCCCCAGACCAGCCGTGTCTGGGGGGTGGGGGTGCTGATGGAAGGGAGCCCTAGCAAACACTAAGGGCGATGGCTGATTTTAAGTGTACAATTGCGGAGGCCAGGGTACCTGGCTGTCTGGTCAAAAGCCAGCCTAGACGTCTCTCTGAAGGTATTTTTAGATGAGATTCACATTTACATCAATGGACTTTAAGTAAATCAGATGACCCTCCGTACTGTGGGTGGGCCGCTTCTAATCAGTTGTAGGCCATCAGGGAAAAGACTGAGGTCTCTCAAAGCAGAAAGATTTCTGCCTGCAGACGGCCTTCGGACTCGAGCTGCATCAGCTCTTCCCTGGGTCTCCAGCCTGTGGTCTGCCGTGCACACTTCAGACCTGCCAGCCCATGACTGTGTGAGCCAGTGCCTTAACATACATGTCACACCCTCCTCTCTCTGTAATATAGTCATATGCCCCTGACTAATCCAGTGGGGCTGGAGCAGGGCTAACGTGGAGCCATGAAACACCCGTGTCTTCTAGATGGAGACTTCCTGGCCCTCACCTGGCCACCTGCAGGCTGGGGTCTGGGGCAGAAAACAGCTTCTCGGAGGAGGCTCACCATCCTTTGCAAAGCGGTCAGGGGTTTGGTAAGAATGATTTGGAAAAGTGTCAGACACTCGTCTTGTGTAAGAGGCAGAGACCAGCTGCTTGGCCTACACGCTCTGAAAGCCCTGGATGTCGTCATGATGTCCACTTGTGGACTTAAGATTCATTTATGTAAACACACATGGTCCCTCCACACATGGGAGCATCACTCAGCCGTGACCAGGAGAGCAGCCCTGACACCCGCTCCCACATGGACGGACCCTGAGAACACGATGCTCAGTGAGAGAAGCAGACACAGAAGGACACAGTGTGTGAGTCCATGGATGTGAAACGTCCAGAAGAGGCCAGTCCCCAGACACAGAGAGGGGGCTCCTGGTTGTCAGGGGCTGTGGGGGGAGGATGGGGAATGACTGCTCATGGGATGGGGTTTCTATTTAGGGCGATGGAGTGTTCTGGAATCAGTGACGATGGCTGCACAACATTTTGAGTTCACCAAATGCCACCGAATCGTGTACTTTAAAAATGGTTAACTTTAATTTATGCAAATTTAAAAAAAAAAAAAAAAGCCCGCAGAGCTGACTGCCTGATGAGGATGCACTGTCTTGTTTTGCTTTGCATGTTCCTGGTCCCTGATGGGTTAAGTGTCTTCGAGCAGGAACTGCTTGTCTTTTTTCTTCTCTTTTCTTTTAGCATAAAAATCAAACATGCTGATTTCAAAAAACGCAATCGACGCAGAAGTGAAGAAAGCAAACAGTGAAAGGCCCGTGTCCTCCTTCCCCTTTGAGGGGCCGGGGCTCTAACTTCTATGTGCATCTGTCACAGCAAGGGAGCCAGCTCTGAGGATGAGGGGACAGAGGCCACGGTGCCTGCCTCACGCTGATGCTTTCGGTGGGGCCTGAGGTGGCCTTATCTGGGGCTGTCCAGGGAAGGACCCCAATGGCTGGGGTGGGCTTAGAGCAGAACTCGAGGCCTGCCTCGGGCCCCACTGTGTTTATAAAGCATGCTGGCACGCCGACCATCACCACAACCCATGACAGAAGGTTTACATCTGTGTCTTTTTGCTGAAAAAACTGGCTCAGAGGAGTTAAGTGAGTGGCCCAAAGTCACACAGCATGAGGCACAGCAGAGCGCATTTCCCCACCGTCCTGCTGAGCGGTCTGTGCCCCCTGTTTGCTGAAGGTGTGCCTGGGGGTCTCTCCCCTCCTCTGCCCGCCACTCGCCCACCCACCCAGCTCACCTTGATGCGCTCGATCCCAGCTTCGATGCGGAGCTGCTCCACCAGCTTCCGAGCCTGGGCTATGTTGTTAGTGGTTGACATCGTCTGCCATCAGCTCTGGGCCCCCGACGTCCAGAGAGCTGCGGGAGGAAGCAGACAGACGTGAGCTGGCCTGTCACACCCCGGGACTGCAGGTGGAGGGCCGACAGGAGGGACACCCCGCTTCCGGAAGCCTCCTGGGCCTGCCCCGCCCCACCCCCCTGCAGCCCTGCAGTCCCTAGGTTGCTGGTGGGAGGCCCAGCAAAGCACATCTTCCCCACTGTCCCCTCCTGTGTGGTCGGGGGCACGTGCTCACTGGATGTGACCACCAAATGTCCCAGGAAAGTTCACAAAGCCATGGTATTGGTTGCTGGTTGGCGCAGGACGAGGGGAGTTTTCTCTGATCCCTGCTCCTGTGCCAGGCCCTCCCCAAAACTGCTGGCATTGGGGATGGATCATCCTCTGTGGGGGGCCGTCCTGGGCACCGTGGGATGTGGGGCAGCCTCCCTGGCCCCCACCCACTCGATACCAGAAGCCCCCCAGTGTGACGATTACAGATGTCCCCAGACATGGCCCAGTGTCCCTTGGAGGCAGAGTCACTGGGGGAGAGGCCCCTGGCTCCGGACCCAGATGGAACGCGTAGGAAGTCAGCACCCTTGGGTCTGGGCGCCCTGCCCCTTCTCGGGAGGCCCGGGGCCTGTCTCCTCCGTCTGTGTGTTACTGGGCCCGCAAAGTAAAGTTTAATCACATTGAACGTGTCGCGTTGCCTGTGGATGGACAAGCGTTTGTAGAAAACGGCAGACAGAGCCCCAGTGCCTGCTGCTCGGCTTCTCTCATCGGCAGCATCTTGAAAAACTGTATCCAGTGACATCACAGCCAGGATGCCGAGGCACTGACGCAGGGAGGATCGGGGCCCCTTGCCCCCAGGGTCCTCCTGCCCCGCCACCCTGGTGGCCAGGCCTGCAGGTGCGAGCTCCATCCACACTTTGGTCCTCCCAGGAATGCTGTTTAAATGGAACCACACAGTATGGGAACTCTGGGGACTGGCCTTTATCTATCTATCTATCTATCTATCTATCTATCTATCTATTTATCTATCTATCTATCTCTCACTCAGCATAAACATCCGGAGATCGCCCAGGCAGCTGTGCTCATCAACAGCTCCTTCCTTTGCACGGCCGAGTAGACATCCCCGGCGTGGGGGTGCCGCCGTTTAACCCAGCACCCATCCGAGTACGCGCGGGCCGGCTCCTGGCTCCGGCTGTCAGTGACACAGCCGCCACAGACGTCCGTGTGCAGGCTTCTGTGTGCACAGAAGCCTTTATTTCTCTGGAATAAGAGCTGAGGAGTGTGCCTGCATGTTTCATTTTTTAAAAAATATTTTTACTTTTTTGGGTTAGATTTTTAAAAAAATTTATTGTCGGTACCGGGGATTGAATCCAGGACCTTGCGCATGCTAAGCATGTGCTCTGCCACTGAGCTGTGTGCCCCCCGCATGTTTCGTTTTTTTTTAGAGAATGCAGGAGTGTCTTCCAGAGAGGCTGCACCATTTTACGTTCCCGCCAGCCGCGGACGAGGCATGGTCATTTATTTTTATGATTCAGTTACGCAACGCTGTTTCTGTTCCTCAAGGGGGTAATAATTCTTTTTTCCATCCAATCTACATTTCGTGGGCCCTGGGCCCTGGGATAGTGGTTCTCAGCTGGGGCAGTCCTGCCCCCAGGGACACTGGGCCACGTCTGGGGACACCTGTGGTCGTCAGAATTGCAGATGCTCCTCGAAGAGCCAGGGAAGCTGATCACCCCTCCGCCGTGCCAGGGATGACCCCCCCGTGGAGAATGACCCCGCCCCGAATGTCGACGTGCCACGGCTGAGAAACTGGGTCTGATCCCTGCTCACACCACGCACCAGAATAAATCCTGGTGGGTCAGACAGTGTAAACCAGGCTGACCCCCAGCGTCTGTGAGTCACCCCTCCCTCCCACTCAGATGTGTGTTTAAATGTGTGCAGCATCCCGGGACCTCAAGGTCAAGTGGTCATGGAGTGCAGTCTCCCGGGGTCAGTGCAGTCTTCTAACCCAGGGGGTCTCATCTGGGGAGACTCTGCCCCCAGGGGACACTGAGCAATGTCTGGGGACATCTGTGGTTGTCATGACTTGGGGTGGGGCACTCCTGGCCTTGAGATGGGATCAGAGCATGACCTGGCCCCAGTGTGGGCAGCATCCAGGTTGAGGAAGCTCCAGGTGTGTGTCAGTTCAGCTAAGGGGTGGGGCGGCGGTGCGAAGCCCAGGAATCAGGAGTCCTGGGGAGCTGGTCCCGGCTGGGCTGACGCTCCCCCAGGTAAATTAGTAGCCCACTGTGCTCTGTCTGTTTTGCAGTCGGTAGAGTGGGCTAGCTGCAGAAAAGTAAAGGCAGATTTCAGGCTTTCAAAGAATGTCCTATTTGGCAATAAAAAGTCCAAGTCTTGTCTGGCCCTCCAGGGAATTGCACTGAGTGGCAAAGGCCAGTCCCCAGAGCTCCACGTACAGAACATCTCTGAGATGCCGAAGTCGTGGAGATGGAAGAGAGATTCGTGGTTGCAGGGGGCGGTGGCCTGGGGGGGTGTCTGGGTAGAAAGGCAGACACCAGGGTCCTTGAGGGGCGGGAAGTGCTGTGTCTCTCGCCCTTGGTGGATTCCCGTGTCTGCACAGGGCATAAACTTGCCAAGAACAAATCACAAAGAAGTAAAACTGAACAAATCTGCATCAGGTGGGTGGTCGTCTCGGTGCCGACACCACGGCTGTGACGCTGTCCACGCTCTGACCCAGCGGCCACCGGTGGGGAGACGGGGTGCAGGGCGCTCGGACTTGCTCTCTGCGATTTGGTGCAGCAGCGTGTGAACCTCCAGTGATTTCCATCCGAGTTTCGATTAAAAAAGATCCCTTCCACACTGCTGGCTCCCTCCTTCCCGCCAGACACCCGGGCCCCTCTCTGGGTCAGAAAAGGCCCAAGTGTGTCTGCTCTGGGTGCACAGAGCCCACGTGTGGGCTTCCAGAGGGCTCTGATTCAGCAGAGAGCTTCAAAGCAGCCACAAAACATCCAGCTCAGGGAAAACCGCCCTTGGTTTGGCTTAAAAATACCTAAATTACTCAGCACTAAATATAGACGCTCACAGAGAACAAACGGGGTGGCCCCATGGCGTGTTTTCCTTGGAAGGCCGGGCAGTACCGTTCAGTACCCACACTTGGGGCGTCCACCAGGTCCCCAGGAGCCCTGGCCACCTCGGGGACCCCAACCGCGGCCTCCCTCTTAAGCTCTAAGACCCTGAGCGCTGCTCGCTGTCTGTCTGTCCGGGCACAGCGCCCTGCGAGGTTCCCTCTGGGCTGGGTTATAACCCGGGCCCCAGGGACGGCCAGAGAGGCTGCATTGGGGGCTGCAGGTGCACGCGCGTCTGTGAGTGTCAGTGCACGTGTGAGCCTGTCTCAATGCGTACTTGGGTGTATATGAGCGCGCACAGCGCACGCGTGCAGATGCGTGTGTTTACGTGTGCGTGTGCACAGGTGCAGGTGTGCGCCTGTGCATGAGTGTGCCATGTGCCTGTGTGTGAGTGGCGGAGCTGCCGGGACCCAGACACGCTTGCATCACCGCAGCCCAGGCAGCAGACGGGAGCCCTCGTCCCAGCCAGTCACTGCCGCGTGGGCTGCGTGCCTCCCGGGGTTAGGTCAGCTCCCGCGGGACGGGCAGCGCGCTGAGTCAGCCAGGAACATTCCTCACCAGCTGCCTCTCCGCAACGGGCACGTGACGGCGGGCACCCGACCTGGCTGGGCCTGCCGGGGCCCAGAGGAGCTGGGGGGGAGGGTGGGATCGCTGACTCCAGGAGGGAGGGGTGAGGCGGCTGGAGCTGCAGGCGGTGGTCAGGTCCCGACTCCAGGGTCGGCCTCTGCGGAGAGGCGGGTTCAGGCCTGGCAAGGCTGGGGACACGACTTGGGGTGAGGTTTGTCTAAAAATAGGACCTTCACAGATGCCACCAGGCCCTGGCTGGCCTCCCAGGAAAGGGCCGGGAAGTCACCGGGGTCAGGCAGCTCCCGCAGAAGACTCACGGGCAAGTGTCTGGCCAGCAAGGACCGTGAAGGCCCCGTGCATTGGGACCTAGCATGAGGCTGTGCTGATGCCACAGGCAGGGTCATCACCAGAATGTTACAGACCTGAGCCCAGGCGCCAGGCTCTGGTACACAGGGGACTGAGTACTCCCGGGCGGGGGCGGCGCCTCTCCAAGGTGGGCTGCAGGGATGGCAGGATGGGGGCACCTAGTCAGAACAGGGGCACTGCAGACAGGGGGCTGGGTCGTCCTCTATGGGGGCCATCCCGGGCACTGTGGGGTGTGGAGCAGCCTCCCTGGCCTCACCCACTCCATGCCTGCCGCAGCCCAGTCGTGACAACCACAGATGTCCCCAGACATGGCCCTGTGTCCTCTGGGGGCAGACCCACCCTAGGGGGAAAACCTCTGGGTTAGATCAAGCCTCATTTTCACAACCAAAGAGATTCCATCTAAAAAGCCATAGAATGAAAAAGAAAAGTTACACAAATTAGTGAAAATGCACAGAATACTGATTCTGTCACAGAGAAGTGACATTTTAGCAACTGAAGAAACAGAGTGAATGGAGAAGCTCAACGTTATGACCATAGACAAATACTGAGAACTTCTTCATGGCAAACTGGCGAAACAAACCCGAGACCACGGACCTAGGAAAACCTACGGCAACGGTTAGTGGGCAAGCGAGCTCTTTGTCATGTTGCTAATACCTTGGTCGTCGGGTCTGAACTATCAGGAAAGGACTCGCTCGAGCAATTCAGGTAGGAAGTAATTTAACTGGTAAAAATCAAAGTGAATGGAGCGAGGCCTCATTAGCAATCGAGGAAAGTAGGCTGGAAGAATCGTGGTGACCACTTCATCTACCCAGAACACCAGGGGGGCTGCTGATGGAGCGCCACCTGACGCAGGCAGCGATGTGATCGCCCACTACCCTCTGGTCCTGTTGGCCAATCTCAGCCTCATAAACTGGACGTCAAGAGCTACAAGGCTGTCCTCTTAAATCCCCTGTCTGGGCATTTATCCCAAGGGGGGGAAATCAAAAGAAATAAAAAGCCATATGTAGAAAGGTGTTTACGACGGTGTTATTTATAATAGAACGAAACCACATGTTCCTTGGTAGGGGAATGGCTACTTCATTGGGACGTTTTCCTGGTGAAGCATTAGGCTGCCATTATAAATGGTACCTAAAGATGTGGAGCCCAGGGGAGGTGTTACATGAAAAACAAAACAAAACAAATCTAGATCGAGCAAAAAAGATAAAATTTTGGATTGAGGGGAAAAAAATCCCAGGGAGATGGACAAAGTGCGGATGCACACAGCAAAGTCCTGTCACATGACAGTATTTGTGGATAAAGGCAGAAGGGGTGCCTCCAAGTGACAGTCTGGTCAGTGATTGCCTTTATAATTTCCTTTAATTAAATGCTTTCTGTTAAGGTATAATTTTTGTCCAGTAAAATTCGTGCTTTTGGGCGTGCAGTTGATGAGAACTTACAAACGTACACAGTCCCGCGGCCAGCACTGCCATCAAGATATGGAGAAACTCCATCAGCCTAAGAAATCCCCACTGTGTTGCCGCTCTGGGTTGCTGGCCCCTGCAGACCTCGATCTCTTCTCTGTTCCTGGAAGTCCTACAAATAGGGTCCAGTGGTGTAGAGCCTGGTTCCTTTCATTCAGGGCACTGTCTGCACGAGTGACCGCGTGGCTGGGTCCATCGGCATCGGGTCATCACAGGACCGTGCCCCTGGGTGTGGATCCATTCACCTGCTGCACTGTGTCTGGGTTGCTTCCGGCATTTGGCGATTGTGAGCAAAGTGGTGGTGAACATTCATCTATGGGTTTTTGTGGGAAGCGAAATTTCCATTTCTCCTGGGTAAACCCCTGGGCGTGGGGTTTCTGGCTCCTGGGACAGGTGTATGTTTACCGTTACGAGTTAAACATTTTCCGTTTCCAAAGTCACTGTGCTATTTTGTATTTTGAAATAATCACAGACTGACAGGCAGTTGCAAAAATAGTAGAGTCCCACGCATCCTTTTCCCCGCCTCCCGAATGGTGACATCTCATGTGACTGTGGGACACGGATGCTGGGCTGTGCTCAGCCTTTACCAGCCCTCCCACGACTCATTCATGTGCAGAAGGGACTTTTGTCACCACTCACCCCTCCCAGGGAAATCTGGTCTAAACATTTCCTGTCCCGGCCGCTGTCCCTGACTAAGAGCCAGGTTCCTCCCTCCTGCACCCCTCATGGAGCTGGGCCACCTGCTATAGACCTGCCCCATGCCACCATGACTACCTGCGACCCCAGCAGACAAGGTTTGGTGTAAATGTTTGTGAAGTGGACAGATGGGCAGAGGCAAGAGAAAAAGTGTGACAAACTGGTGACGGCATCAGGGGGAAAAAGCCTAGGGCTCCAGCTGGCAAAGCTCCAAGGTGGCTGAACTCTCGTGTTTATCAAATCCTAGAGGTCTTGGTCAGCAGAGGGGACATACAACCCACCATAGTCCGGGGTGTCCCCACCCCAGCCCCGCCGGCACTGCTGACCTCGGGGCCGGGCCCTTCTCCATGGGGGGCCATCCTGGGCACTGGAGGGGTTAGAGCAGCCTCCTGGCCCGCACCCACTCCATGCCAGGAGGCCCCTAGTTGTGACAATCACAGGTGTCACCAGACATCACCCAGTATCCCCTGGGTGCGGAATCTAAGTCTTTTATGGAACTCTCTTATTAGAAGAAATTTTGCAGCTAAGAGATGTTCATCTAGGCAAATGCAAACAGTTTTTATGGAACTAAAATGGTTCGGTTTGAACTGAAGTGGTGCTGGATGAAAACAGAAGTTCGTTTCACAAGGGGGCTTAATTTTCTTAGCACCTAACAGCCCTCTGGGACTGGGAGGGGTCACATGGGGCCAGACCTCCCCCTGAAGCTCAGCCAACAGCACGTGTGAAAGGGGAGAGAGCGGGAGGCAGGGCCCCTGGGGGAAGTGGCGGACCTGAATTCTGCCCCAGATCCCAAAGCTGTGTGGCTTTGGGAAAGTTACCTCCCCTCTCTGAGCTCTGGTGAGCTTTGGTGAATGCTCAGAGTTATACTTCCTCTCAGTGCAGGCCCAGCGAACCTCCAGGTCGTCCAGATCCTGTGCCAGGGAACAGAGGCCCCAGGGGCTGGCAGCCACAGGGGGCCCTCTTTCAGTAACCCTGGCAACTGCCAAATATAAACATAGCTGCCGGGGAGACTGAATGAGACCAGGTGACCTGGACCTCCTGCGCCAGCGCACGAGGGAGGGCCAGTTTTTTGCTAGCACTGGGGTGGCCACTCCCCTCACCTGCGCAGGGGCCGGGGCGGGGCAGGGTGTCACAGAGCCCGCTGGCCTGGGGCCGAGTTTGAAGTCGATCATATTAAAACGAGGAATGGAGGAAAGTGGTGAGAGAGCCGGTTCCGAGAGACCGGAAGTGGCCCCTTTTCCAGCTTGCAGGCCCCGCCCCTTCTGAGCCGTGGTGCAGAGGTGAGACTGGGTTCCTTTGAGCTGGTCTCTGGACTTCAAGAGTCCACGATGCTGGTTACGCTCAGTCGCTTCCGTGCTGCCTTCAGACATGGTTAGGGGCCTTCCAGCATCTGGTGACCCTTTGTGGCATAACTCCCCTGCCGAGCTCCCAGAGCAATCAGGTCTTGGGGATCAGTGATAGACTGTCCTGCTGAGGGCCCCCAGCAGTGCCGCACGGGACAGAGGAACTTAGAGGCACTGGAGGGCTAGTGAGGTAAGGAAGGATTTCCATCCAGGATCCGGCTTTCAGGGCTACCTGGCTACCCTGGGGAGGAGGGTATGTGGAGAGACTGAGTGATAGCTCTATCACGCAGGCCCCCCAAGGCTGGGGGCGCAGAGGGTGAGATCGGGGCGTCCCAGGGGGAGGGCGCTTGCTGAGCTCCCGCCTGGTGTGAGCGGGGATGGAGTGCTGCCTTCTAAGAAAAGGAAGCAGGCAGGCCCTCACAGCGGCTGCAGCTGAGTTCTGAATAGCGGCAGCCCCTGATGCTGGACTGAGGGGACCCTCAATCGCTAGTCGCCCCAGATGCTGAGCAGAAGTGAATGCGAATCCTTTCTGGTGGAAAACGGCATAATATGAGGCTTCCAATTGTTTCTACAAACAAGGCAGTAGTCACAGTGCCTAGCACACAGTTGGAAGTGACCAGGCATACGAGGAGCCAGGGCCACGTGAATGAAAATCAGCAGGAAAAACAGGCAATACAAGGAGGCTCCCAGGAGTCCCACGCCCTGGAACTGACATACTCTGAAATAATTGTGTTGCTTCTGTTCCACAGGTGAGACTGGAATTTTAGCAGCAAATTGGAAAATAGAGAGAAAGAATGCATGGACATGTGGAAAATGCTAATATCCAAAATGAACACAATGGGAGACGTAGTATTGTTAAAGACAACGGAAGAGAAAGTCGGTGAACTGAAAGATAGGAAATCTCCAGAATGAAGCATGGAGACAGACGGAGAGAGGCCACGGGGGACAAGGTGAAAGGCACAGAGGATGCAGCTAGGTCTAACACACACACAACTGGAGCTCTGGAAGACGGAGAGAGAGAATGGGGCAGAAGCAATCTTTGACGAGACAGTGACTGATAATTCCCCAAAACTGATAGAAAGAGGACTCCAAGCCACAGATTCAGGAAGCCCCAGAGCCTCAGGCAGGAAAAATATTTTAGAAACAGACAGAGAAATGGCCAAGAAGCACATGGAGAGGAGCTCAGAGGTGCTCAGTGATTAGTCTTTGGAGGAAGTATAAATGATAACCAGAGTAAGAGACTGTTCCATGACTGTCTGGGAGGAAAAAATTTAAAAGACCAACAACACTAAGTACTGGGGAGGCTGTAGACACACCGGAGGTTCCGCACGTTCCTGATGGGAGTTAGTACAATAGTACAACCACTCCAGAAAATGGGTGAGCAGATTCGTATAAGGCTAAATACATACCAAAGCTATGACCCAGCAACTCCACTCCCAGGGACTTACCCAAGATAAATAAAAAACTATTTCCACAAAAGGACTTGTACAAGACGTTCATATGTCTGTAACAGCAAAGATTGGAAGTAATCCAAATGCCTGTCCACAGGAGAATGGATAAACAACCTGCAGCAATTCATGCCACAGAACGGGACTGCACAAGGAGACAGAGGGACCTACTGGCAGATGAAGTCACGTGCATGGCTCTCAAAATACTTTGTCAAGTGACAGAAGGCAGACATTAGAAGCGTTCTCTATCTCGACTGAGGTGCTGGTGTACACAGGTGTACAGATTTGTCAAAGTTCATCAAACTGTGTATGTAAGATCTCTTCATCTTATGGAGGAGGAATTATAGCTTAATAAAACCAGCTAATTATAAAACAGACAGACAGACACAAGCTGGAGGAAAAAGGACCAACAACATGACGGATCCGGTGAAAATTCTAGACCCAGTGAAAATAAACTTCAAGACTTAGGGTAAAATAAAGAGTCACAGGAGCCATCAGTTCAGTACGCGCCTCCCCCCAGTCCATCAACAGAAGATGCTCTGTGCGTCTGCCTTGAGAATCCTGTGACACTGTTCTCAGCTGTTTTGGTTATTGGGGCCCAACGATCGGAGCTGTAGGTACTACTTCAGGAGGTCACTCATTTGAATTGTGTGATTTTATACACCGGAAAAAAGGAAGTCAGCATCTGAAAAAATATGTGGACCTCCCCATCTGCCACAACTGGTCCAGGCCAGAGTGATGGGGCCCCAGAGACCTCGGTGCAGCCAGCCCCTCCCTGCTTGGGCTCCGCAGGGCTCTCAGCAGGCCAGGCAGACTCTGGTGCCCCCCAGGGGGCATCTGCTCCGTTCCCCATCCCTCTATCCCTCCTCCCAAACACTGGAGCAACTTCTGAGAACACATTCGGGTCTGTCCCTGCCCTGCCCAAACACCACCTGGGACCTCTGCACTCTGACAAAATCAAGTGCAAAGTCAAAGCGTGTCACTTGCTTCCCACTGCCAGGAACTCCTCCTCTGCCCCGTATCCTGCCTGCTGTGGACGGAATGTCTGTGACCCCCACAAAATGTGTGTTGAAGCCTAACCCCCTGTGATGGTATTGGGAGGAAGGGCCTTTGGAGGGCGACTAGGTCAGGAGGGTGGGGCCCTCGTGAATGGGATCAGTGCCTCATGAGGGGCTGAAGGGACCAGAGGTCTCTTTCTCCACCATCTGACCCCATTCTCTGGGTGTGGGTGCTCCCTGGGGGACACCCTGTCATCCTGGGCCTCCTCGTGTGGGTTCACCCCTTGTATGGGTCCTTGAATCATGCCCAGGTGGCTGGCACACCTGTCCACCTGCCTCTGCCATGGGCTGGCAGTTCCTTGGGAGAATGTCTTTCTCAGAAACCTCTTCCACCCTGGCACCTTGAATCATCTTTACCATAGTGTGACCTCTCCACTTAAAACCGTCCCAAGGTGAACTTTCATAGAGAAGTGAGACGTCTCACATCCATGGAGTCACACGCTGTGTGTCCCTCTGCGTCTGCTCCTCCCCCTGAGCACCGTGCTCTCAGGGTCCGTCCATGTGGGAGTGGGTGTCAGTGCTTCTCTCCTTTTCACAGCCAAGTAATATTCTGTCATGTGCATGGAATAACATTTTTAAGCAAACGTTAAAAAAAAAAAAAAGAAAGCAAAGGAAGAAAAAGAAAAGCCCTCATCCTGCTGTTGCTGATGTGGAAGCCACATACTTCTCTGGTCAGAGGTGGGGTGGAAGATGGAAAAACCAGTGGTTTCTTGGAGTCTGACCAAGGAATATAAGATGCGCATTTTGGCTTGTGGACAAGAACACTGGAGCGCCGAGCTTCGTGAGGGCCACGTACATGACGACAGAGTGTGTCCCCGGTCCCTGTGATGGGCGGGGACCCTGGTGCTGGCGCCCCCGAGGGGTGACCGTGCCCGAGTTTTACAGGTGCAGAGACTGAGGCTGGGGGACTTCAGGGCGTTAACAACCTTCTCAAGACCGCGCAGCTGATGGAGGCTGGGCCAGGGTTTGAATCTAATTCCCAAAGCAGAGCTTACTGAGAGAGCAGACCTTGGGGCAGCCGGGCAGGTCCCAGCACACGGCCTGTCCCCCATGCATCCAGAGGCAAGCTTCGGAGGCCGGGGGCACGGTCTCCGCATGCTCCAGTGCATTTGGCAAAGCATTTAGACAGAGGCTGGTCCAAGTTCTGAGGGTCTCCACGCATGGGGGACGGTGCCAGGACCCTCACATGGCTTCTTTCTTTGGGGAAGGGCCGGGGCAGAACGCTGGGGACATGGACGACACTGGCGCTGGGCCTGGGACAGGCCTCCGCAGCCACTGGGGTCAGAGAAAACCCCGAGTGAGATGTAACAGCAGAGTCTCAGCCTCGTGCCTCCCGTCTGCTGGTTGGGAAGTGACCCTGAGGCTCTTGGAGTCCTGGACATTTTTCCCCAAGGAACTGAGCGGACCATCCTGCCAGCTTCTGGCGGGGCTGTGCGTGTGTACCCGAGACACCCGTGCGTCAGCGCCTCCGCTCCCTGTGGAGGACCTCCGCATTTCTGGGCTGGCGCTTCCTGGGGACCGAGCCTCCTTCCTTCCTCCTCGGCGAGTCCGAGGGACAAATGGTGCTCGCTGAGGCGGCAGGACAGGCCTGGACGCAGCAGGTGCTCAGATGTCTTTGGGATCCTGCGCTTTCCCGAGGTGCTTAGCATGACGGCGCGTTCAGGCTGCTCACTGAGGGGTGCCTGAGACCTCACTGGGGGTGGGTGGGCTGAGCCTCAGTGTCCAAGTGGGCAAAGCCAAGAAGGAGCCCAGACAGCAGGCCTGGGGTAGCCTGGCCCCTGCAGGGACCCCGGGGCTCCGAGGCCTGAGCAGCAAGGCTGATGGGAAAGTGGATCACCTCCTGCCTCCCTGGCCCACAGCCGGGCACCCAGGGAAGCGCTGACCCACCAGGCGTGTCTCCCGCGGGCAGACTCGGAGGCTGGCATTCCCCCGGGCCCGGGACCAGAGAGAGCAGACGTGCTCCCCTGCCCAGCCTGCGATACCATCTCCACTCTCAGAGGTGTTTTCCGCCTGCACAGGAAGCAATGACAGCGAGACACAAAAATGCCTGCATTCCCCCTGAATTCCGCGCATAGCTCTCATAGCTGGGACGGGTGCCACTCCTAGCCTGCCCGACAAACCGACACCCCAGCCGCCAGCGCTGTCTCCTTACCAGCAGAGAAAGAACGGGATGCCAGGGGAGGCTTCTGAACGTTGGCTGGCTGGGCTGTGCAAAAGGAAAAGAATGTGAAAAATGTGGCCGGCTTGGCAGAGGCCAGGAGAGCAGGGCCTCCGAGGAGCGAGGAGCGGCTCCTGGTTCTGGGGGCCCCAGAGGAGGTGAAGGCTGGAGCCACTGCGGACCCCTCCCCCGGCCCTGTTGAGAAGGAGGGCGACCGGAGGTCTGGGCTGGGGAGGAAGTGGTGTGTCTGCACCCAGTGCGGTCCGGGAGGACACCCAGGCCCTGGCCGGGCTGTCAGTCCCACACACCCAGTGTGGGCCCGCAGCCCTGGGGACTCAGTGTGAGGCACGCTGGTCCCCAGGAGGCCGCGGCCAAGTCTCTCCCCCGAGGCAGACGCCCTAGGCTGACTCTCCTGCTCACAGCGACCAGGGCTGACGATGCTGGGGGACGACAACAGTGGTTCGGGGGCAGCGCCCCGCTGACCCGCTGCTCCTCCGCCTCTGAGAGACGCACCTTCCACAAGCCGCCGGGCCCGGGACGAGGCGGCCTAGGACCGCCCGCTGTCCTGAGGAGGACAGACGGGTCCAGGCCTGCCCCCCCAGCACTGCTAAAATTCTCTGCGGGGGGCCCCGGGTGCCGCGGGGTGAGGGGCAGCGTCCCTGGTCCCCACCCCTCGATGCCAGGACCTCCGCGTTGGGACAGCCACAGGCGTCCCCAGACGTTGCCCCGCGTGCTGGAGGTGGGGGACGGCATCGCTCCTCAGTTGAGAGCCACTGCGTCAGAGCCCCTCAACAGGGCCCTCATTTCAACACTTCTTTCCTGAATTTTGCTGTTTAACCGAGAATCACAGGAAACAGGAACGAGGGTTTTCCTTCAGCGGGTGATGGGGATTTCAGGGCCCTTCCTGAGTCTGGACTAGCGCACCCAGTCTCACCTGTGGCCTGGAGCGACCGCCCTGGGCCGTGCACAGGAGGCCCCGCCTCTCCCAGTGTGGTGGGTGGGGGGTGACCAGCAGTTACAAGGTACTTGTCACACCGACCTTCACCAGCAACCGAGAAAGGGCTCAGCAGGAGCTGCGCCCACCTCTGTGATGACTCCCAGCGACCCAGTACAGTCCCCTCTCTCAGACTGCGGACAGGACTGAGAACATGAAGGGATATGGATCTGGGCTGGGCCGTGGCATGTGGCACACATGACTGAGGGGGCCTGACTGGGTGACTGCCCTAATCAGGGAGCAAGTGTGCAAGGGATTCCACACAAGGGAGATCCTCTGCTGCTGGCTTTCAAGACAGAGGTGGCAAGAAATGGGGGTGGCTAAGAGGGGAGGGGGGCCTCGGTGCTACAGCTGCGAGGAACTGAATTCTGGAACAGTCTGAACGAGCTCCCAATGAGACATTTCGACTTCAGCCTGGTGATGCCCTGAGCACAGCAGGTAGCTACACCGCAGCCTGCCGGCTGACCTCCAGAAGTGAGCTGCAAACTGCTCGGTCTGTGACTGCTTGTTATGTGGCACAGATAGCTGATACACTGGGCTGGGGAGGCCAACTGGGGTCTCCTGGTTACTGGATTGGCTTCTTTCTAAGACTCTCTGTGCTCAACGCTGGTCATGGGGCCCCAGATAGCTCCAGGTGGCGTTCACTCCTCCCGCTGAGTGTGGACAGGACACTGAGCAAGGGGCCATTCTCTTTTGTAACAGCCCTGAGGGGTAAAGCACTAAGACCAGAGGAGTTTCCAGCAGCTTCTCCATTAGCGGCCAACTGGCTCCCCATGGTTCCCAGAATCTGGGACATGTGTGCCACACGCATCTCATCTCTGATGCACAGGAAGTCGGCCTCAGTGAACCCCAGCTCAGAGAGCCTGGCTGCTTCCAGGCAGTTCTGAAACGTCCCTCTCCCAGCCTCTTCATCCAGGCGGGTGGACGGGGCTTGTGCAGCCGGCGAGCTGAGTCAGAGCCCCAGGAAGGTGGCCTTGCAGAGGGAGGGGGCGCTGGCAGCGGGGGCCTGCGTCCCCGTCTCCCTGTCTTCAGAGAGAACAGAAACGGCCTTCATTTTGCTTGAAAACTTCCGGAAAGGGTAGCTTTACAGCTCACCGAGCTTCTGAATTCTTTCCTCCCGGGGCCTGGTGGTCCGACCCCTCATCCCCGCCTGCCACCAAAGAGGAGAGAGAAAAAAATCAACCTCCCCCGGCCCCAAACACAAACCTCCAGCCAGAGCCAGCAGGAGGACAAACAACGCTGGGTGAGAAAGCGGGCTCTCCCCCGCCGCCGCCGGGGACAGCTCCTCCGGTACACGTTGTTCCGAAGAGGAGGAGGCGGGGCTGAGAGAGGAAAAAAAATCCCGAACCAAAACAGAATGAGATGCGGTTTGGGAGAACAGGCTCTGGGCTTCTGTTAGGAACCAGCCGCCTCCTTGCAGGGCCGGGGGAAGCTGGCTGGCTGATGGCTGCGTCTGCGAGCACCTTGATCCCCGTGCAGTTCTTGCGCACCTGCTGTGCACACCAGGCCTCAGTCTTGCACACCTCTGGGGGGACCCACGCACCACAGCTCCTGGCATAGAAGCCCAGAGAACGGGGGATCTCCATCAGGATGATGTCTGGGGACATCTGTGGTTGTCCCAGCTGAGGTTGCTCCTGGCATCGAGGGGGTGAGGCAGGGCTCCCACCCCGCCGTGCCCAGGACAGACCCCCGCAAAGAACGACCTGGCCCCCCGTGTCCACAGCGCCGAGGGAGGGCAGCCCTGCTCCAGCCTCCAGAAACGCGCACGCAGCCTGGACGGCACATGCTGGGCATCAGGGCGAGAAATTCAGAGGGAGGGGTGGGTACCTTGCGGTGTCCCCAGCAGTGCGATGGGGTGGCCTCCTGGCCTTGCCCCCGGCCCCAAGCAAGGTCACACCACAGAGGGGACCTGCAGAGAGCCATGGGCACCACACCAGCATTCAGACTTTACTACGAGGGAGACAAGAACTCTCTGACCTCCCAGCAACCAGGAGCTGAGCGAGCAACTCTGGCCCCCATCCCACCCCACCCCACCCTACCCCACCCCACCCCTGCCCCCAGCCAGGGCGGGCTCTGGGTTCTGGGCTCTGGGCTCTGGGCTCCGGGCCTGCCGCTGGGCCTGAGGTTCTTCAGGGTCATGGTCACCCTTGCCTGGCTGGGTGGGGAGGGCTGGCCACGTGAGGGCCTTCTGTGACTTTGGGCACCATGACCTTTGGTGGGATGTGCGGCCGTAAAAGCCCAGCTGGGTCTTCGCCAGTCGAGCGCTTCCCCCCAGGAGGCCTGCGCCCCCCAGAGACCAGCATCTTGTGACTCCCTGTCAGCTGGTCCTTTTGTGCACAGGCTAAATCGTGCCCTCTGGCAGCTATATTTAGAAAAGGCTAGAAAAAAGGGAATGAGTGAGGTGCCCACAAGCGAGGGGAAAACAGAGCGGCAGGGCAAGGGGCTGGGAGCCCTTGGCCAGAGCCCGGAGGCCAAGAACGAGCCGCCGTGGGCGCAGGCGGACAATGAGCCGTGGTGACGCACGGTGACGGTGCGGCTGATGCGCGAGCAGAAGAAAAGGCCCTCTCTGTCCACCCGGAGGCTGACTGCAGTCATATGAGAGTGTGCAAGCCAGGAGCCGGGCCAGGCCAGCTTGCCCAGTGCCTGTGTCTCATGTCACCTCTGTTCTCGGCTTCCCAGCACGGAGGAAGTACGTCACCCCAGCCCCCAGAGTGAGCAGCTCTGAGCCAAAGGGTGGGAGCCTGGGAGAGACGGGAGGGCAGGTCCAGGCCTTCCTACCTGAGCCCAGACAAACTCCTACACATCCTGCAAAACCCTGTGAAGTGTCATCTGCCCTGAGAAGCCCCTGGTCCACCGTCCATGCACAAGGCTGAGCCAAAACCCTCTCTCGGGGTGTCCACAGCTCCCTGTACATTCCTTGGGCACTGCATTTCCTGTGGCTGCTGTCACAGACTACCACAAATTTGGTGGCTTAAAACCATACACATGGATTCTCTCACGGTCCTGGAGTCAGGAGTCTGACTCGGGACTCACGGGGCTAAAACCCAGGCATGGGCAGGGTGGGTCCCTCTGGAGGCTCCAGGGAGAAGCGGCTCCTGCCTCTTCCAGCTTCTAGAGGCGCCGCATCCCTGGCTCGCGGCCCCCCCCCTCCATCCTCACCGCCAGCAGCGCAGCATCTCCTGTCTCTCTCTGACTCTGACCCCCCGCCTTCCTCTGATAAGTACCCTGTGATGACACGAGGCCCCTAGGGAATCCAGGGTCACCCCCATTCCAGGGGCCTTAATTTAATCCCACCTGCAAAGTCCCCTCTGCCCCGTGAGGTGACACGTCCGCAGGCCCTGGGACCAGGACATAGGCATCTTTGGGGGCAGTGCCTGGGAAACCTGGCACCAAAGGGCCATGTGGATGCGTGGGACTGCTGGCTGCAGGGCAGGGGTTTACCAAAGAGGTTCCTTCCAGGAACTCACTCTGTCCCCAGGGCCAATCTCTCTCCCAAGACAGGGCCCCCAGGACCAGGCTGCAGGGGCAGAGCACCTGGCCACACCTGATGTCCACAGTGGGTGCCACTCATGGGCATGTGCCCAGGATGGCATGCTCTGCAGAATGGGGGACCTGCCTGGGGCACACGTGCTACTGAGCGCAAACCTCGGACCTGGGCCACTGGCTCCAGGCCTTTGCTCTGGGCTCTGGAAGGTTGGCCAACACGCAGCGGACTGAAGGTTCAGCACCAGAATGACCAGGGGCTACTTAGCATCTGGTACGCCACCTCTGAAGTCGTTAGAAGGTCCTGGAGCAAAACAAACTCAGAGAGGCTCTTCCTACGGGTTAGCTGTAGGTAAGGACATTTTTCATGTTAAAAAAGAAAAAAAAGGGGGGCCATCAGTGTGCTTACCTGAGCAGTTTTAGAGACAGGCCTGCATGGGAAGGCAGAGTCTGGAGGGGGGTCTTACCTGAGCAATCAAGCCCCGGGGACACTGGCGATGTCTGGGGACATCTGCGGTTGTCACGACTGGGGGCTCCTGGCATTGAGGGGGTGGGGGCCAAGGAGGCTGCTCCACACCCCACAGTGGCCAGGACGGCCCCCCACAGAGAACGATCAGGCGATGTCAGCAGTGCAAGGGTGGGGAGACCCCTCCAGGACTGGCCTGGGAGTGTTCCAGCCACTTTCCTGGAAAATGTACACAGTTTTGGTCTCGTCGGGTTCAAGTGAGAAGCGCAGGTGGGCTGAGGCCCCTGCCATGGCTCCCGTGCAGCTGCTCCGTGCTACGCTGCACACCTTCAGTGTCATAACTCCCAAGGGCCCCCCACCGGGTACCCCCCAGGTGAGGATGTAGGTGTCTGGGACCGAAGGTCAGTGCCCTGCACTACAGTGAAGTGTCAGGATGTCTGGGGGGGACCCCTACTCGGGTGCTGCCCTAGTGTTTCTGGCTGGGAGCTTGACCTTGAAACAGCACCGGCGGTGGGGGTGGGGGCGGAGGAACAGCTGTCTTGGTCTAGGCTGCAAGTTTTGGCCTCAACCGAGCTGCTGCCGGGCTGCGTGCTCATCGAGGGACATGGACCCAGAGTACGTAGGGGATTTTGGTGTCTCCTGTGGAAACTTCTGGACAGGGACGACCTCGGCTACCCCTGCTGACGATCAGGCTGCACTGAGCGTCCGTGACCAGGACCGAGGGCGCTCGGGGCCCAGATGCCTGAGAGGGGCAGCAGGGGTGCTGGGGGCCAGTGCTGAATTTGCAGAAAACCCCCAGTGAGAGTGGGTTAGTCTCGGCTTCCCAGTGGCCTCGGCCCCAAGAGGAGGTTTCTGCGACATGCACGGAATTTCTAACAATGAGATCGAGTGTCTGCTTCTGCTCACGCTGACAGCCCCTTCCTCATCCATTCAAATTCCATGACGCCTTTTCTTGTTCATATAGAGACGCAGCCAAGGGCTGGGCTGCCCGGGAAGCGGCCCTCATGGGAAAGGGGAACCGTGGCCGCCATGGGGTTGGGGGCCCGGCTCTCAGAGCCAGCACTGCACACGGGAGGTGGAGAGGATGCCCAGAACGCTAGGACGTGACCTCATGGGATTCTCATGGGACTCGTGAGGGCAGCTGACGGGGTGGGTGCGTTCCCGGAGAGGGCCAGGCAGAGCTGCTCGGACCTCTGACTCCGCCCCAGAGACACTCCTCGCTGGCCTGATGAAGCAGGGAGCTGTGCTGAACAAGCTCACATGGCGAGGAGCCGTGGGTAACCTCTAGTAGCCGCCCGAGGCCTCCAGCTGACAGGCGGAAGGCACCCAGGACCCAGTCCTCCAGCCACAGGGTAACGAATTCTGCCAACACCCCCTGGGACCCTGGAGCAGACTCCCTGCCACAGTTGAGCCTCTGGGTAAAAGTGCAGCCCAGCTGACACCCAGCTGGTGGCCTGGCGGGACGCTGAGCAGAGGACCCAGCTAGGCTGTGCCTGGACGCCTGATTCACAGAAATTGTGAGATGATGAGTGGGCAGAGCCTGGGGTAATCTGTTATGCAGCATCACTAACTAACACAGTGGAGGAGCAGGACCTGGAGAGAGGAGCTGGGCCCAGGGAGATGGAAGGAGACATAGCCTGAGGTGACCGCCAGCACGCCCTCATTTTCCCCTACTATGGCATGTCAATCGGCCTTCCCCTCCTGAATGAATTAGCATGACTGTGAAAGTGGTGTCAACAGGAAACTAGGCTCCTGAAAAAGGAGTCACACCGCCTCCTCCTGACTCCAGCGTCTCTGGCCAAGGTGAGCGCCCTGAGGAGACGCGGCTGTGGGTCCTGCTCCGAGAAGCCAGCCCCAGCCCGTGGAGCTGGGGGGCAGCAGCGCTGGGAGGGGCGCTGGGCCGCAGCCGGCGTGACCGGCGAGGTTGTGGCAGGGGAGGAGCCACGCTGCTGAATACAGGGCTTTGCCGATTCACCGTCCAAGTCCAAGAGCCATTTTGCAAGGATGTCTTTTATGACACATACCTGGAACCCGAACCCGGAAGTCCAGGACGTTCCTGCCTCATCCCAGGCCGTCCATCCCCCCACCACTTGCTGGACATGTGCTTGGCGGGTCTCCCTTGCACCCAGATGGGTCCCACGCCGGGCAGGGGGTCTCTGTCACCTGCAGAGGCCGATCCTGGTGGGACCGAGACTCCATTCTCTAGTTTCACCGTTCGCTCCTGCACCACAGGACATTTGCAAATGTCTGCCCCTGTCTCCTTGGTGCAGCCACGAGACTTTGGGAACACAGGAAACAAATCACTGCGATTCAACCTCTCTGACACCCACCGTCACTCTGCCCTGCGTCCTCTGTATTTCCCTTTTGAAAACTTTGCCGAGATATAAATTCAGAAATCAAGCAACTCACCACTTAGTCTTCACCCATTCAATGGTTTTCTGGTGCGTTACCTTATTAATTTTTTAAAAATCGTGGTAAAAAATATATATGTGACATAACACTTGCCATTTTAACTATTTTTAAGTGTACAATTCAGTGGCATTAAGTGCATTCATGTTATGGTGCAACCATCAGCACAATCTAATTCCAGAACATTCCATCACCCCCAAAAGAAGCCCCATCCTCATCAGCAGTCACTTCCCCTCCTCTCCCCCCCAGCCCCTGACAACCAGGAGCCCCCTCCCTGTGTCTGGGGACTGGCCTGTTCTGGACATTTCACATCCATGGACTCACACGCTGTGTGACCTTCTGTGTCTGCTTCTCTCCCTGAGCGTCGCGCTCTCAGGGTCCGTCCACGTGGGAGCGGGTGTCAGGGCTGCTCTCCTGGTCACGGCCAAGCGATGCTCCGTGTGTGGAGGGACACGTGTGTGCCCGCTCAGCCACTGCTGGGCACTGCAGCTGTGCCCCCTTCTGGGTGCTGTGAATGGCGCTGCTGTGACGTCTCTGTACAAATGCCTGCCGGGGCGCCGGGGCTTGTAGACTCCACCTTCCCAGCTCAGCTTCTCAGCGAAGTCCCACGGTGGTCCCCATCCTGACTCTCTCCGGGGAAAGTGGCGATGGCCCACAAGGCTCTGTGGGGTCCTATCCCATTGGGCGTGGCTGTGCAGCCTGGGAGACCACGTGATGGTTAATTGCATGTGTCAGTCTGACTGGGCCACGGGCTGCCCAGGTACGTATGTGGGCCAATGGTCTTCTGGATGCTCCTGGAAGGTGTTTCTGGATGAGACTGCTGTTAGGCTGGGGGCTTTGAGTAAAACGGGATGCCTTCCAGGATGCTGGGGGAGGCTCACCCAGTCCCTTGAAGGTGGGAATAGAACAAAAACCTGGCCTCTCCTGAGCAAGAGGAAATTCTTTGCTGGAACTGTACCCCATAGCCTCTGTAACCAATTCCTTAGAACAACATTCTCTGTCTCTATATACGTCCAGCTGGCTCTGTTTCTCTGGAGAACCCTGATGAATACAGACTGCCCAGTGCTTTGCAGGCAGAGAGAAATGAGCTCGGACTCTGGCCCCTCTGTCCACCAGCCCTGCGCCTTGCCAAATCTCTGCTGCTGAGCCTCAGTTTGCCCACCTATAAAGTGGGGTTAAGGACCTGCTCCCCGGGGCTCCCACGAGAAATGAGACGAAGCAGCCAGGCCTGGCACACAGTAGCACCTGATAAGCATCTGCCGGGGTGCTGAGCGAGGTCAGCAGTGGGCCAGCCGGGTGCCTGGGAGTGGGGCCGGGGCCAGGCTGGAGGAGGCTGACGTCACTGTCACCGCCTGGAGCTCTGTTTCTCCCTGCCGGCAGGTGATGTGACGCCGGGACCTAATCCCACAGCACGCGGCCATGTGGCTGCCGCCCAAGCCCCTCCCCTGACACCTGCGCCTGGCTGGGGGTGGCTCTGTCGTGATCCTCCCCACGTGTGTGTCCCGCAGGACCAGGCACAGGTGAGCCCTGGTCTCCCCGTCTGGAAAACGCTCTGTGTACCCTGGCTTCCCTGCCGGGACGCCTGAGAGGCCCAAGAGCTGGCGACCACTGGGAACCGCCCCTGTTTCGATCATCATTTTGGTCACTGTCATTCCTGGCTGGGCTGGGGTGAGGACCGCAAGGCACCCGCCTCGGGCCCAGTATCTGACGGGTGCTGGAAACTCAGTCACGGCGATCACATATTTTCATGCGATAAAAATACATTTTTAGATGTCAAAATCAATACAGACTATCCATGATGAATCAAATACCAAGCTTCTCATGAGAGACAGGATCTGATAGGGCTGGGGTCAGGGCAAGACAATACCTTTTTTATTTGAATTTTTAATCTCCATCGTGGATTTTCTTGGCATTAATTTTGATTTTTAGGAAATACTGCTATGTTAAGATACGGCATGGCTAAATATAAAATAGATCAACAACAGGTTTCCACTGTGCAGCACAGGGAGCTACATCCAATATCCTGTAGTGACTTATGATGAAACAGAACGTGAAAAGGAATGTATGTAGGTACATGGATGGCTGAAACAGTACCCTGTACACAGGAAATTGACACATTGTTAACTGACACATTGTAACTGCCTATACTTCAATAATAATTTAAAAAATTAAAAATAAAGATACTACATGGAGATGACTGAGTTTTCCAGTGCCCCTTAAATTCTGCACGAGGGGCGGGGGGGAGTGCCTAGCCCTCCTCGCCCTGGGCCGGGTCTGCCCCAGGACACTTGCAGGCTGCACAAATCAGAGGTGTGGCATCCTCAGGGGCCAGTGAGGCCCAAGGAGAGTGCAAGCTGGGGCAGGATGACCACTATAGCTAGTGACCACCCCTGGGTGGGCCTGGCCTGTGTCAGTGCCTACAGTCCCTGAGGAACTCTTATCCCCATCTCACAAGTATGGGACGTGGAATGAA
The DNA here is from genome assembly GCF_036321535.1 of Camelus dromedarius. Lineage (NCBI taxonomy): Eukaryota > Metazoa > Chordata > Mammalia > Artiodactyla > Camelidae > Camelus > Camelus dromedarius. The sequence goes on from NC_087462.1 coordinate 1,679,037, forward strand.
CCCTCCAGATCACACCCTGGATGGTGGCAGGGGCCTGGGGCCCAGGGACTCAGTCGTGCCGCCACCCCCCCCAACCCCTAGCAACAGCCGCTGCCACTCAAAGGCCGTCGGGACTCAGGGAGTGAGCGCCCTGTGCCCGGAGGCATGCAAGTCAGAGCTGAGGGTGCTGGAGGGGAGCTGGAGAGTCTGACCCTGCTCGGGCGCAGCTGACTCTGGGGCTCTGAGCCACGTGGTTCGCAGAACAGGGTAGGAGCTGTGGACGAAAGCCCACCTCGCCCCGCCGGGGCCATGAGCAGGGGCTGGAGGGGGTGCTGGTCATCCCAGGGGCCGTGACGGGAAGCCCCACAGAAAGATTCTAGGGCGAGGGGAGCAGGCCCCTGAGATGTCTCGGAAGCACATGGTCCCTGAGCGGTGGGGAGGGAGCCCCAGGGACCTCCGGCTTCTCTCTGACCCAGGGTGCTGCACTCCCAGGGCCGCGGGCACTGGGTCCATCTCCAGGACCCCCTGGCTGCTTAGGGCACACAGAGCCCAGAGTGCTGTGGGTTCAACCGTGTCTGCCAAAAGATGCATTCAGGTCTTAACCCCTGACACCTGGGAAGTGGGCCTGGTTTGGAAATAAGGTCACTGAAGATGGACTTAGTTAAGATGACGTCGCAGTGGGGTCGGGGGTGTTCTTAAATCCCATGATGGTGTCCGCACGGGAAAAATAGATGGGCACACAGGGAGAGGCCATGTGAGGACAGAGGGAGAGAGTGGACCGGTGTATCTGCAAGCCAAGGAATGCCAAGGGCTGCTGGGAATGACCAGATGCTGGAAGAGGCAGGAAGGACCCTCCCTGGGGCCTCCAGGGCCTGCCTCACCTTGTCTGCAGGCTTCTGGCCTCCACAGCCACGCAAGGCTGCGTGTCTGTGATTTTAAGCCCCAGTCTATGGTACTCGGCGATGGCGGCCCCAGGAAGCTACTATGGGGTGGGGTGGGGTCCCCTCTCGGCCTCCTGTGCCCTTGGGCCTCACGCCTGCTGTCCCTCCAGTCGCCTGCTGTCCCTCCAGTCGTGTGAAGCAGGCGGTCCCCGTTCCACCCGGCCTTAAGAGCCCCGCAGAGAGGAGGCAGCGAAGCCGCGGGTCCAGAGCTCAGCCCCGCAGCCCCAGCCCTCCCCTCCCCTCATCAGCGCGCCCACAAAGCGTTTGAGTCGCAGCCATGCAACGTCCGCCTCAGAGGAAGGCGCCCGATGCCCTCTCCGCCCCAGTGGGTGCGGGGTCAGTGGCAGCTCAACCACGCGCTCTTCGACGGCCAAGGGGGCCAAGGAGGAAGCCCGCTGGGAACACCTGGCCTGAAGATGAGAACGCGACATGCAGAACGCCGCCGGATGCGGGACGCCAATGCGGGACGGCGCGCGGGGAGGAGGGCGGGAGATGCCTGGAGCCAGAGTCGGACGGGCACCCCCCACCCCCCGCCCTCCTGGGAGGGGGCGGGGGCGGGAGGGGTGCGCTCGGGCGCCGGGCCGGGCACGGCCGCCTTCGGGAGCCGCGGGGTGCGCTCCCCGCCGCGGGGAGATGAAAGCAGCCCGCCCCTACGTGTCGGGCAGACCGGGGGTTTGAACCCGGGCTTCCTGGCTCGGAGCCCGGAGTTCTCTTCACGGTGACAAACCCCCGCGTGTCACGTGTGCATGCAGTACTCTGGCTTGTTTGTTCCTCTTTGGGGAAAAAAAGAGATTCCAAGCTCATGAAGTAAGATAACAAGCTACATACCTTTTTCAGTTTTTCCAAGAAGCAGCACCGCTTTAACCTGTTTAGAAAGAGAGACAAAAATAAATCACGGTTCAATTTTTTTTATACTTAATTATCTTCAGCATTTTTTTGGAGAGATACTTGGCTGCCACCAAAAATGTGGCAATGGATTTGGAAACGACCGTGTCCTCCAGAGAAACTGGGGGTCTTCCAGAGAATCCCCTTTATTTTTTACAAGCAATCCATTCCGGAGAGACAACTGTATTTCTTTGGGTGGGGTAAGGGTGGGGAGTCAAGCTTTCTTCTGGAATTTGTATTATTCCACTTCGGGACCCAGGGACCCCAGGCCTTAAAATGGAACTGAGCCTCGACATGTAACACTTGGGGTTTTTCCACGTCTGGTTTTCTGCTTTGATGGAAGCCACGTGCCAGAGCAAAAAAGGGAGAGGCGGAAAATGTAATCTCAGGGCAAAGCCATTAACCTCGGGTGGAAGAGGTGACAGGCCTATGGGGGCAGGAGGGCAAGGGATCTGAGGCTGGCCGCCCTGGCCGTGATGGGCCCCAGGGTTGGGGGGCGGGGGGCGCTCTGCCATTTTCCAGGGGATGGGGCGCCCTGCTCCAAGTGGAGTCCTGGACTAAGCCAAACCTCTGATGATCACCGCACACAGCGCGAGGGCTAACCTGGGGTGTCAGGGCACCCCGAGACTGAACGCCAGCCTCCACCCTGCTCGCCACGCTGCACCCGCTGCCCTGGGGATGCACTGCCCGCCCAGGGAGGCACCCACCAAGGCCAGCAGCAACAGGCGAGCAGTAACCCCGACCCGTCCACACGGCCGGCACCCGCCTCCCGTTTGTGGAGGAGCAGGCTCCAGGCTCCAGAGGCCTGTCTTTTGCGGTGGGCTACACATTCGGCTTGGCCAGGCGGTGCCTCCACCTGTGGTCCCAGGTGGGGCCCCCGCAGCTGCCGGGCCATGGACCGCACTCCAAATCCAGCAGTTAGACGACCCTTGAGTTGGAGGGAGGCCCGTCCTCGGGGCCCATCCTACTGGGGGCTTGCCCCGGGGAGGGCCGCAGAAGCCGTTGCTCCTGGCCTCACGCCCAGTGCAGGCCGGACTTCCTGAGCTGCGGGTCTGCCGGGGCGAGGCTGATTCCCTCTGGCTCCGGAGGTCCCCATGGTCTCCAAGAGCCAGCCCCTCTTCCTTTGCAAACATGAGCTCTTTCCACAAACCAGCGGGGGGTTTTTTCCACCTGCACAAAGGGACGTGATCTGCTGCCACTCCTGAGACCAGTCCAGAGACCAGGACTTCTCCCGTTGGCAGTGCTGACAGTGGTCACTGCCTGCGGGGGCCGTCCCGGGCACTGGGTGGGGGGTGGAGCAGCATCCCTGGTCCCTACTCACGCGATGCCAGGAGCAGCCCTAGTTGTGACGACCACATATGTCCCCAGACACTGCCCAGTGTCCTCTGGGGGCAGAACCACCCCCAGGTGAGACCCCTGTCCTAAGGAAGTGCTGGGAGAGACACAGGCCCAGGAGTAAGGCACCCAGTGAGGAGAGAGCCCCTGCCCCGGCCCCATTTGGCCGGTGGACCCCAACTCCTATTGAAGACGCCCTGGGCCCCTGTGGCCTGGCGGGGAGACAGACCTCCCCGGGCGGGGTGCCTGGGTGGGTGGGGGGCGTCTCACCATCAGCCCCTCCTCCCTGCGGGGGCGGGCCCCCGAGAGTGTGCTGAGCCCGCCTTGCGGGCGACAGCAGGCCTGCGTGGGAACCGGGACGGGGGTGTTATTTAGGGTCGGGCCTCCTTAGCTGCGGAGTCTGTATTCGGGAATTCACCTACTGGCTAGAATTTATTTGTCACCCCAAATTGATACTCGGGGGGGTGCAGTCATCTGGGGACACATGCAGAGCAGTGACACATCTGAGTCACCGACAAGCAGGTTCCCAGCTGCGGTGGAACAGGCGGCTCTCTGCCTTCTAAACCAGGGTCCTTTCCACCATTTAAGACCACTTTTGTTGTTGTTGTTGCTGCATTTTTTGCTTTTTGATGGGTGACTCTGTATCTGAGATGCCCCCCAAGTGCTGGCTGGTGTCCCAAGCCCAAGAAGGCCTTTTGGGGAGAAAGTACATGTGCTACATGAGCTTCGTTCAGGCGGGAGTCATAGCCCTGTGGGCTGTGAGCTCAGCATCAGTGAATCCACAACGTATGTCAACTAAGGTGTCTTTAAACAGAAATGCACATCCTGCGACGTGTTGATCGGTTGACAGAAATGCACCCAGAGGCTCACGGGAGCGTGACCCCGCGTATCCCCAGAAGCAGCGTGTACCATAATTTATATTGTCATTATTAGTATTATGTGTGTATATAGTTGTCCTCTATGGGGTGTTTCAGTTGTTCCAGATTCCTTCCCAGCTTTAAAATAATTGTACCACAAAAGTCTATGCACGTAAAACGGACATCCATGCACAGGAAACCGTGTATGCCTCTTTCCTTTTTTTCCCTGAAGACGACCTCCGTAGTGTAAACCCTGAATTTAAAGGTATAGAGGACTGGATCCAACATCCAGCTCAACCTTCAAAAAGACTGCAAGGAGCGGAGGGTGGAGCTCAGCGGTAGAGCACGTGCTTAGCATGCACGGGGTCCTGGGTTCCACCCCCGTCCCTCCATTAAGTAAGTAAATAAATAAGCCTGATTACCTGCCCCCGCCAAAAAAAGGCCAAAGCAGAAAGGCTGCAGCCCGGTCCCACCGGCGCCACTGAGGCACCCCCACCAGCCCTGGGAACCAAGCGTTGTGGTTCTTGGGTCCGACACCTGTTATGCAGAGATCATGCCTTTTAAAAGCGTGTACTTCCATGTCACCACCACCTGCGTCAAGACACAACATTTCCATGGCTCCAGAAGGCAGCCCTGGGCCCCCTCCTGGAGGGAGTCACTGTTCTGATGGAACTGTTTATTGTGATGGTCAGCATCATTTTCAGTGTCTCATCAGCCCGACTTTCACTCCTGAAGACGGGAAAGAGGGGACAGGGTCTGACGACAGGACGAGATGTCTAGGTGAGAAGGAAGAACTGCCTAGAAAATTCTAGAAGGTTCTGGGGGAAGACAGCCAGCCTGCATCTGCTCAGAGGGGTGGAGAAGTCAGTCTTCCTGGCCCCAGGTGCAGGGAGGGGACTTTGTGCGAGCTCCGGCCCTGGCTCGGGGCACTTGGCTGGACGTCTGCCCACTGGCTCTCTGAACCTGGAAGCCCCGTCTGTAACACAAGGACCCACAGCATCGCTCTGGGGGTCGTGGCGAGGCCCAGAGGAGGCCAACATGGTGGCTTAGTGGTGCCGCGGAAGTCACCCATCGATCTACAGCGACGGTGATAAAGATAACACGACGGACGTAACCTACAACACACAGGCACGCCTCGTTTCGCCGCGCTTTGCAGGTACCGAGGTGTTTTTGTTTTTTGTTTTTTTTTTTTTACAGATTGCAGGTTTGTCGCAACACGTTTTGCAAGGAATAAAGGGTGTGCTGCTGTGCACTGAACGCAGAACGTGGATCTGGGGACGGGGTTTCCTCCTGGTGGGGATGCGGTGGAGACTACCGAGAGGAGCACAGGGACTGAGAGCGTGACACGGCCTGGGGGTGGAGCAGTGTGGCCCGGAGGACGGAGCCTGCAGCGGTGAAGGGAGCGCCCTGCGGGCACAGTGCCTCTGACAGCCGCCCCGCTGCGGGGGTGGGAGGGGGACGCCCCGAGGGCAGGAGCCGTCGTTGGGTCGACAGGCTTCACTGCCGCCCGCGAGAACGCGCGGGGTCACCCCATCGGCACCTTCCAGACGGGGCTCCCCCTCCTCCCCAGCCAAAGCTGACTGGCTGGAGGCTCTGATGATGGCTAGTGTTTCTTAGCAGTAAAGTGGGTTTAAGTAAGGCACGTACTTTTTTAAGAAGATAATGCTACTGTTGCGCCCTCAACAGAGTACAGTCTAGTGCGAGCAGAAGTTTTACACTCCCTGGGAGACCGAGTGTCCATGTGACCCGCTTTACTGTGACACTCGCTTTAGTGCGGTGGCCTGGACCCAAGCCCGCAGCGTCCGTGAGGTCAGCCCGCACAGCTGCACGGAAGGGGCCCGGTGGGCAGAAGCGGGCGCTGCCTGGACTGGGGTCGCCTGGGGGTGGGTGGGGACATCATGTTTGTGATGGGTCAGAAGTTGAAGTTCCCTTCTTTCTCCTGAGAAAGGGGTTACGACTGTTTTGCATACCCGGCTGGCAGGGGCCCTGCTGCTCTGAAGACACGTGCTCATCCAGCGCTCACTTGTGAGACAGAGGGAGGAGAGTTCCAGAAGCCCTGGCTCCCTGACTCTGCCTGTTTGTGAGCAATGTCCTGGGTAGGGGTCGTGTGTGTGTGTGTGTGTGTGTGTGTGTGTGTGTGTGTGTGTGTGTGTGATTGGGTGAGCGGGTCACTAGAGCAGGGGGCCTCTCCTGGGGCCACACCTGGGGACATCTGTGGCTGTCACACTGGGGTGGTCCTGGCATTGCGTGGGTGGGGCCAAGGATGCTGTTCCACACCCCACAGTGTCCGGGACACCCCCCAGAGGATGACAGTGTCAGCAGCGCGGGTGGGGGAGACCTGGCCCTGGTCCCTGCACGACAGTCAGTGTGACGAGCAGGGGCCGCCCTCTGCGCCCAGGGCTCCTGGCCTCCGGCTCCTGGCCTCCGGCTCCACCTCTGGGTGCCCTGGCCAGCGCTCTCCTCCTGCCGTTCTCAGCTCAGCTGCTCAACCACCCAGGGCCTCGTCCAGAAGGATTCAAAAATAGATCATCTGCTTCCCCCCCCCCCCACCAAGTCTCAGAAATGCCTGAGGCAGCCGCCTGGGCAGGGAGAGAAACCGGAAGTGCTTCTTTCTGAATTTCGGCAGCTCTTCTGGGCAGGCGGGAGGGGTAATCCCCTTCCTCGGGCAGTTCTCTTAGAAATCTCTCCGCGTCCTGCTTCTCAGAACGAAACCAGGCTCCCGGGCGAGCATTCATGCCCTCCGCCCACTCGGGGCTTTGCAGCAAAAATCCAACGGATTCGGAAGGTTCACATCAGAGCTGGGCCCCTGAGGTTCCGTGACACCCTAGAGCGGCTGCCACCGCCCTTCCTCGTGCCCTCAGCCAGTCCTTGGCCCAACAGGGGGGCCCAACTTGGCACAGCTGCAGGGAGACACATCTACAGCTGACTTAAAAATGACAAATAAATATTATAAATATATATTTATATATATATATATATAGTCAAAAGCTAGCCTCACTTTCAGTATTTACAATATTGGGGCCTGGGTCACTCGGGGGAGGGGGCGTCCTGGACACTGGGCGGTGTTGGGGCAGCACCCCTGACCCCCACCCACTCGATGCCAGGAGCTCCCCTGTCCTGACAACCACAGATGTCCCCAGGCACGGCCCAGTGTCCCCTGGGGGGTGCAGAGTCACCCGCACCCTCGTTCCACTGAGAACCCCTGCCCTAGAAGTACTGAGTTGCGTCTTTGATCCCTTCAGTGCATCTGAAGCAGGAATTTTTAATATAACTGTGTACTCTCAACTTACTTTTAAAAAAACGTATTTGTATTGAGAAACAATGGACACGCAACCCTGTGTGAGCTTCCGGGTTGATGTGTCAGCGTGATACCTTTACTTATTGCAACGTGATCACCACCTGCATGACGGAACACTTCCACTGACCCTCCCACCCTCCCCGGCCCGAAGAGGATTTGCCTGCTGCCTTTGTAAGAAATCACTTTTGACTGGTGTCTTTATAAGAAAGCGTTGGGGGAGATTTGATACTGAGACCCTCAGGGAGAGGCCACGTGAAGACCAGGAGGAGACTGGGGTGACAGGGCCACGTGCCCAGGGTGCCGCTGCCCCCAGAAGCCTGAAGAGGCAGAAAGGGTCCCCCTCTGGAGCCTGTAGAGGGGGCGCCGGCTTGTGACACCTTGAATTTGGACTTCCAGACTGCAGAATGTGACAGAGTAAACTTCTGTTTTAAGCCATGCAGTTTGTGTTCCTTCGTAACAGCAGCCCCAGGAAAGTAAAAAGTAGAATAAAATAAAATAAGATTGTCCCCAGGCACATGTCCCTGCAGCTTTGACAGCTGACCTCACCTGAGTGAGAAGGGCCCCCTCCCACTTCGGAGGGGTGGGCCCTGGGCACTGGCGGGGACGCGGGAAAGGCACGCTCAGCCCCTGCATGGCGCCTGCACCTTGCAGGGCTGAGAAACCCGTGCCGTTTGCGTCGGGGAAAGGGTCTGTTGGTTCTCTGCATCTAGGACTAAATCCATGAGAACCACAGACTTTTGAGATTAGGAACCAGTTAGCTCGCGGTTCCCAAACCTTGGAACCCCCTGGGGGGGACGCCATGGCCCTCCCAGGAGAACTGAGGCCGCTGGCGTAGGTGTGACCCACTAGAGAGGTCCTGGGCGATTCCACTGGGCAACCAAGGGTGGGACCCCAAGTGAGGCCAGCCCGCAGCCCCAGGAAAGGGAGGCCCAGATGTTCCACGTGCTCAGTGCTCCTGGATGGTGGGGGGGAAGAACATGTCCCAGTGTTTAGTGACGGCAGGAAACAGAAATAAAAGGTCAAGTTCCTGCCCTTGGGGACCTTTCTATGCAGTGGGAGGAGCGGGGAAAGGATGGTGCTTAAGATGGATAGACATCACAGTACATCACAGATGTACTGCATAATAAATACATTTTTTTTCTATAAAAGGCCAGATAGTAAATATTTCAGTTTGGTGGGTCGTATAGTTTCTCGGGCAAAGCCTCAACTCAGCAGCCACAGACAACACATAACAGATGAGTGGCGTGCCAATAAAACTTTATTTGCAACAACAGGCCGAGGGCCAGATTCAACCCCCTCTGCCTGGCTGTAGTTTGCAGAACCCGGAGCCAGGGAGATGAACCGCCTCTGACCTTAAGGAACCGCAGTTCCTCAAAAGGTTAAAATAGAATTACCACCTGCCCCTGTGACTGCACTCCTAGGTCTGCACCCAGGAGACATGCAAATACATGTCCACACAGAAAGGTATGCACTAATGTTTACAGCAGCACCGTCCACAATAGGCAAAACGTGGACATGAGCCAACTGTCCTTCCAACCAAGTGTGGTATAAATGTGTATATATATATATATATATATATATATATATATATATATATATATATATATATATACATGTAATGGAATATCACACAGCCACGAAAAGGCGAGCAGTGCTGACACCCACCACCATGTGGACAGACACTGAGAGCATGATGCTCAGGGAGAGGAGCAGACACAGAAGGACACACAGTGTGTGACTCCATGGATGTGAAACGTCCAGAACAGACCAGTCCACAGACACAGAGAGGGGGTTCTTGGTTGTCAGGGGCTGGGGAGGTGGAATAGGGTACAGGGTTATTTTGGGGGCTGTGAAAGCATTCTGGAAATTGATAGTGACGATAATGATGCAACCTTGTGAATGTACCAAAAGCACTGAATTGTATACTTTAAATGGGTGAATTTTATGGTATGTGAATTATAGCTCAATTTTTTTTAAAGGAGTTGGGGGGTAAGGTATAGCTCAAGTGGTAGAGTGTGTGCTTAGCAGGCACGAAGTCCTGGGTTCAATCCCCAGCATCTCTTCTAAAAATAAATAAACCTAATTACCTACCCCCTAAAATAAAATAATTAAATAATACAATAATAAATAAATAAATAAATAATTTTTAAAAAGGAGTTAACTACGAGAGGCTTCCTACAGTAGACAGCGTCGGTGCCCAGAGCTGGAGGGTGGGTAAACCCTGCGTGGAGGCCCCGCGGGAGGCCCTGACTGCCTGGTACCCAGAGTCCAGGCCAGGATGTGGGTGGTCAGAATGGAGTGGACAGGGGACCAGAGCCAGGCAGGTGTGGTAAAAAATGGACGTGCCTGCCGTGTGGAGAGTCTGGGCCTCTTCCTGGGGCTGAAGGAAGTTTCCAGGCCAGCAGGAATGTGTCCAGAGTGGAAAGGATGAAAGCAGGGCCTCACTATGATTTTTGAGGTCCCTCTCTGTAAAAAAAATACGAAACATACGCTATGACCACGTAAGTGTAAAGACGGACGCCCTCCAGTCTGGACCATTGTACTCAGGGTTTTCTTCTGATGTTAAAAGAAATGAAAGCTCTCCCACGGGCTTCATGGGTACGCGGCCCTGGGACCAGGTGGAGACCAGGAGGGGTTCAGTAGCCCAGATGAGAACCCTGAGAGGGGTGAGGATGGAGGCTGCGATGGGAATGGAAAGGAATTTAAGTGGTTGAGACGTGGGGAGGGATCGAGGATGACCTGAGGTTCAGGGGGCCCCCCCTGCATCCAAACCGAAGAGCAGGTGTAGGGGAGGGGAAGAGGTGGGGCCGAGACTGGGGAGCTGGTGAGGCCAACACCAGACACATCCTTTTTTCTGAGAAGTCACTGTAACCAGAGGAGCAAGCCCGGCCTGCAAGCAGACCTTGCCTTCTCCGTGACCCGGCACCCAGCCCAGCCGCCTCCGATGCTCGGAGTCCCGCTTTTGAGAGGGTGGCGGGGCCCCAGAGACACAGGCCCCTGGCCTCTGTGGAATGTGCTTGGTTTGTGAGCGATGCTTCCTGGTGACCCTCTGTGGTCTTTCCTGGTCCTCCTCCAGCCCAGGCCCCGTTGCCCTCGACCAGCAGGGCATCTGCTCCTCCACACTTACTGGGCTTGAGGACTTCTCTCCAAACTCTGAGCAGACACGGGGAGGAACCAAAGCTTATCTGAAAATAGGATTGTTGCAGGAGTAATTAGTCAAGGTGAGGTCATACTGGAGCTCGAGGAGGGGGCCCTAGTCCAACATGACTGGTGCCCTTGTAAAACGGGGACATTTGGACACAAACATGCACACAACGAGAAGGCCACGTGAAGACAGAGGCAGAGGTCGGGGAGGTGTGACAGGCCAAGGACTGCCGGCCACACCAGGAGTGGGGAGAGGGCACGGGACAGATCCTCCCTCGCAGCCTCAGAAGGACTGGCCCTTGCAACACCTGGATCTTGGGTTTCTGGTCTCCAGAGCTGAGAGGGGACACATTTCTGTTGTGCGGTGCTTTGTTACAGCCACCCTGGGGACTTGCACATACCCCGGGGTGTTGGCTTGGTCTGGCTCTGGGGGCGGGGGAAGGGTTGGCGACAAGGGAGCAGAATTTGGGCCTCGGCGACCCCTTGCCCCAGTGGCTTCCTCCCCTGAGTCCCTCCACCCCCCACCCCCTTGCTAAAGTCCTGGAGAGAGGTTATAAAGCAGGGCCGGCAAACGTCTCCTGCAAGGCTGTGGGCAGCCAGTCACGTTACTGCTGTGGCAGGAAAGCAGGAGACGCTATGCAAATGGGAGGCCCTGCCGGGTGCCAATAAAACGTCATCTACAAGACACGCTGTCTCCACGGGTCATGGTTTGTAACCTGTGGTCTGGAAGCTCCAGGACTGCAAGTTACGTGTGGCTGGTGATTCTGCCAGTGATGATTTTCCCCAAAACTCAAGTCGCCTTTTCCACCTGCAGGTTCCTTTCTCCTTTGGCATCTTCTGCTTTGTCTTGTTCACACATCATGGAGGGCGGCTTCTGCGCAAGGACAGGGCCGGCTGGCCGCTCAACTGGGGATCCCACTGCCTGTCTTCCCCGGGGAGCCCACCCAGCCTGTCAGGGGGAGAGCCCGCGAGCCCAGTGTCTGTGCCCTGGACGGGGGTCCCAGTGTCCTCGGGGGGACGTTGCTCAGATGCGCAGAGTGAACGGAAGGACTAGGGAGGCCAGCGTCCCCACAGCCTGCCTGGAAGCATCCTTCAGGATGCAGTGCAGGTACGGACAACGTGCTTACACACGCGGATGCACACTCTCCCATCACACACACACACACACGTACACACCCCACATGCCCACACGAATACACATAACACACACACATATACACCCTGCTCATACACACACAAACACACCCACACCATTCAAATACATAAACACACAGAAATACACATACAAATACACACATACATACATATACACAAATACACACATATACACACCCCCACAGAATACATATACAAACACACATACACAAATACTTCCATAAACACACATACAAATACACACATATACATACATACACACAAATACACAGACATACAGAGATGCACAGACACACACGCCACACAGTACACACAGTACAGATAAACACACACACACAAATACACTCACACACCACACACACACACAATCACGCACACAGAGGCAGCTCCGCACAGGGAGGAACCACGCGTGGACAGCCTGGAGGAGTCCGGGGACAGAAGTAAGGCTGACCGTCGAACGCACCGGGGCGACGAGGGCCGCAGGGCGGACGGCAGCCGTCCGAGGTCTGAGGGACAGGCACACCCGTCGCCGCGGACGCCCCGCCCAGGGCGCGGCGGGGGAGGAGCGGCGCCAGGTCCCCGCCCGCCCCGCGGGCCGGACCCGCTCTCGGTCCGCGTGGCTCCGCCCGGTGCGGCTTCCAATCGCGACGACTCCCGCCAGTCACCCGGCGTGGCCGCAGCGGGTCGGGACGGGAAGTCTGCCTCCGGGCCCTGGCAGCCCCGCACGGCCGGAGGCGCGCGCTCCCGCCCCTGCCGCGCGGCGGAGCACGACGCAGCCTGAAAGAGGAGGCGGGTCTCCACGTCCCGGTGTACAGCCCCCCGAGGGCATCAGCCTGGGTCAAAGGGAGTGAGCTCCCTTGACTGGATGGGGCCGGCGCGGGTCTCGGCCCCGGGCCCCACTCCACCAGCAGGTTACAGACTGATGGGGAAGACGGGCAGGTTGGAGGGACGCGACCCGTTGACACGCACCTTGTCCGTGCCCCGCCCCCTCGCATCTGTGTGTCCCTGGCCACCCTGCTTCTCCGCTCTCTGCAGAGAACCATCTAAGTACGGAATTGATGCTCACCTACCAAAGAAGCTGGAAGATGCTGGAAAATACTGCATGAATGCAACAGGTCTCAGGGGTTGGGGGAGGCCAGCTGTTGAAAGAGGCGGAGGCCCCGAGTCCTGCAGCCTTGAGGAGCCGGGACACCCCAAGATGGGAGAGGCCTCGCCCTACCGCCAAGCCCAGGTCTCCCGGGAGCCCGGCACACCTGTGCTGGGTGGAGTCCAGGCGACCCCCCCCCCACCAGCTTCTGCGGCCTCCGCTGTGCTCCTCCGACCACCTCTCTGGGGGTCTCACTGCACCTGCGTGCATCCTGGCATCTGGCCCGAAGCTCAACCATGTGGCCACCATGGACAGTTGTCGGTGTGTGCCCAGCCGGAGCCCGAGGCGAGCTTTCTCCCCAGGAAAGCCCACTTTTTATTCAAATTTAATTTAAAAAATGTAATCCTGCAAAGGGATGTCCCAGAAGGGCAGGTGCACTGTGACACCTTTTATTTATAAATGGCGGTATAATACACTTAACATAAATTTCACCATCTTAACCATTTCTAAGTGCACAGCTCAGTGGAATTAAGCATTCACATTGCTGTGCAACCATCCCCCACCATCTCCAGAACTTTCTCATCTTCCCAAACTGAAGCTCTGTCCCCATGAAACACTCACTCCCCAGCCCCTCCCCCAGCCCCGGCCCCACCGTCTACTTCCTGTCTCTGTGGATCTGACTCCTCCAGGGACCTGTGAGTGGAATCAGACCAAATCTGCCCTTCTGTGTCTGGCTTATTTCACTGAACATCACGTCCTCAGGTCTCCATCCTTTTGAAGGCAGAATCATATTCCACTGTGTACATATATCACCTTTAGTTTATCCATTATCTGCTGACGGACGCTTGGGGTGCTTCCACCTTTCGGCTATTGTGAACCATGCTGCTGTGAACACGGGTGTGCACATACCTCTTCTGGTCCCTGATTTCAATACTTTTCCAGATCAGTCCCTGACCCACAAATGGAACTGCTGGATTGAGTGGTAATCCCAGGTTTCATTCTTTGAGGAACTGCCAGACTGTTCTCCACAGCAGCCGCCCCACTCACATTCCCATCCACAGTGCATGGGGGTTTCACTTTCTCCACACCAACACCTGTTCCGAGCCCCATTCTTCTCTGAGCCTCAGTTGCTTCACCTATTAAATGGGCTCCCGGCTCCTCCCACAGGTCTGCTGGGAGGCCCCATGAAAGGCTGTGTTTGTGTATCAGGCTTTGTTCTGCTCATGGGGGACAACGGCCGTCTCTGGGCTGTCAGAGAACCAGGGAAGAAATGCTGGTTGGGTTTTGTTTTGTGTGTGTGTGTGTGTGTGCACGCACGTGTGTGCATGTTTGTGTTTGTGTTTGTCTTGCCGTCCCTGGGGATTCATGTAGAAAACATCTGGGAGAGGAACAGCCTGGGAGGAGGCATGCTGCCCGCACACACGCACGCCTGCATGCACGCAGACACACAGATACAGGCCGCGTGCACGTGTGCTCCCAGAGCAGGGGTCGTGGGGCTGATGGCCTCTGAGACTGAGTTTCTCACCCCACGGTGGGGCCGCCTCAGATGACATGCAGACGTGCAGCCCGGGCGGGCCGGGGAGGCCAGCCATAAAAACAAACACGCTGGGGCCGGCTCCAGCAGAGCACTCCGTCCGGGCCTGCACGTGGGGTGCTGGGAATCAGCACGGGGTGGGGTCTGCCCCTTCCTGCCGGGCCACCGTGGCTCCGGGACATGTGCAAAGCCTGAGAAGGACAGGGTCACCCTGTCCCGCTTGGGACGGGGGAGGGGCTAAAAGAAGCTGCTGGCAAGCCTCAGACACCTGGAAAATGGGGATCCTGGGTGCTCCATCTCTTCTGGACCTCCTGACTCTGCACAGTCCCCTGGGCCCTCCCTCAGTGCCCAGAGCTCTGGGAGTCCCCGTGTCTCCTCTGCAGGCTTGCAGGCTAGGGCACCGGCTCAGGGGATTTGATTTCTGTGCTGAGTAATGAATCGCCACCACCTAGTATCTCAGGGTCTGGGGGATCAGGAGTCAGAGCACAGCTAAGCCGGGACTCAGCTCCAGGGCCCCGTGAGGCTATAATCTGGGTCGGGGCTGGGGCTGCAGTCACATCAGAACCTCGACTGGGGAAGGGTGCACCTCCGAGCTCCCTCAGGCTACTGCTACAACTGGCCACCCCGTGGCTGCTGGACGGGGGTCCCCGCTTCTGGCTCTCAGCTCCCACAGGCTGCCCTCAGGTCCTGGCCACATCGGTCCCTCCGCGTACCCTCCCATAACGTGGCGACTGACTTCTTCAAGGCCAGCAAGGGAGGGTGTCCTGCAGAGCCTGCTGAACTGGAGTCTTGCAGGATATAACCCGCTCATGGTGTGGCCTCTGTGACCTCTGCCACATTGTCCTGGTCACAAGCAAATCACGGGTCTCACCCATGTTCAGGGAGGGGGGATTATGCAAGATATGATGCCGGAAGGGGAGGGTGGGGGTCATTGAAAAAAGTCTGCAATATGCCTGAGACCATCTCCCTGGGCCCCGGAGCTGAGCAGACAGAGAGAAGGTTCACGGGTGCCTGGGGCGGGTGCCCATGCGCACGCACATATGCACAGACATGTCTGTATGTGAAGGGAAGTACTGTCTGCGTGTTGCATGTGTGTATGCGTATATTGCATGTTTATGCATACACGCTGTTACCACAGACACATTTTTACGACCGAATCTAAAGAGAAACGTAGAGCTGCCCCATGTAAACGGCATGGTGTTCACAAGCTGCATCACGACGCCACGGAGAGGTGAGGCGCTGAGGCCTGCTGAGGTTCCGCGGGACCCTCCCCAGCCCCAGCCCCTCGGAAAAGCCCGGCCGGGAACCGGGGCCCAGAGGGCGGCCCCAGGTGAGCTCAGCCCTACTTGACTTTATCAAGCTGCTCACAGTGTTCTAGTTGATTGCGTCTCTCCCAGAGTGGTAACCTCAACTCTTCGTGGGACAAGGCAGAATGTAAATACATCAGCACAGCCCTCGGGCCGGGCCCTTCTCTGTGGCGGGCTGGCCTGGATGAGGGGCCGGGGGTGTGGTGAAGTAGGATCCCTGCCCACACCGCCCCGCTTCATTAGCCAGCCCCTGTGTCCACAGTGTCAGGTGTTACAGGAATTCCAAGTCACACGGCTGGCAAATCGTGCAGCGGGGCCTGGAACCCGAGGCTCCGGCCTCCTGGGTCAGGAGTGCGGATCCCAGACTGACCCCCCCCCCCCTGTGGAAAACCACCAGCCCTGGCGGGGCGCCAGCACCGCTTGTCTGCGAGGGGCCAGGAAACGGCTGGGAGGGACGGTTAAACGGAAAAACATCCCGAGGATGCAAATCGCTCCTCTCTCTGCCGGCTCTGGAGGGGCACTTACTCCTGGGGTCCTGCCCCTGTGTGGGCAGGTCCAGACACAGAGGCCCGGGGGGGCCGCCGGACGCACCTGACACGTGTTGTGCTGACACATGTTGTGTTAAGGAGAGCAGAGGAGGCCACTCCCGGCAGTGTGGCCACTGTCCTGGGCCACAGGTCACCCATCTGGCAGAGGGGCGGCGGCGGGCACCCAGAGCTCTGGCCGGTGACTCACCTGGAGCCCGCAGGGACCTGAGCCCCCGCCCTGGCTGTGGGGCTGGTTCTGGGAGTTGAGCTCCCAGGGAGAAGGGAAAGCGGGAAAGTCAGAGGGCGGCAGTGGGGAAGGCAGGCAGGGATGCAGCAGACCGCCTGGCAGGAGCCGGACAGCAGGGCTCAGGGGAACACTGGGGCACTCTTCGGCAAGTCTGGAAGCGTTTGTGGTGACAAGAGGGGAGACGGGCAGCTCCGCCTACCAGTCACCTCTTTGGGGACACTCAAGGGCGGGCCACCCATCTGAAGGACTCACAGGACCAATAGGGGAGGGTGAAGGATGCTTTTCTTAGTCACCAAACAAGCAAAGGACAGGCATAAGTCTCAGTTCCTCAGGAACTGTGTGTGCGAGTTTCCTGGGGCGGCCGTGACAAATACCACCCATTAGTGGCTTAAAAACCACACATGCAGATCCTCTGATGACTCTGGGGGTGAGAAGTCCTAAAACCCAGCGTGGGCAGGGCGGGTCCCTCCGGAGGCTCCAGGGAGAACCGGCTCCTGCCTCTTGCAGCTTCTAGAGGCGCCGCATCCCTGGCTCGCGGCCCGCCCTCCATCCTCACCGCCAGCAGCGCAGCATCCCCCGTCTCTCTCTGACTCTGACCCTCCCGCCTCCCTCTGATGAGGACCCTGTGATGACATGGGGTCCCCGGGGAATCCAGGGTCACCCCCATCCCAGGGGCCTTAACTTAATCTTGTCTGCAAATTCCCTCTGCCCGGTGAGGTGACATGTCCTGGGGTTCTGGTGATTAGGACATGTATGTCTTTGGGGACCATTATTAGAATTTTAAAAAAAAAAGATTGCCTATGTTTAAAATCAAGCCCTTATAGTCACTGATGTGATCTGCAGGGAGGCTGGGTGGTGGTGACAGTCCTCTGGCCTCCGGGCAGCCCGCTGTCGCAGGCTGTGTGAACACCGGCCAGCCCTCGGCCCAGTGAGCCCTGGAGTCCATCACGACCTGCTCACTGAGCTGTGACGCTCCTGGCTCCTTAGCGCGTTCCTGGGTGGGGCCCTCATGAATGGGATCAGTGCCCTTATAAAGGGACCCCAGAGCGTGCGCTGACCCACCCGATACACGAGAACACAGTGAGAAGGCGGCCGAGCGTAAACCAGGCACCAGCTCTCACCAGACACGGGCTCTGCTGGGGCCTCGATCTTGGAGCCCCAGCCTCCAGGACCGCGAGGAACCAATGCTGCTGCGTATAAGCCCGCAGGCTCTGGTGTTGTGTCACAGCGGCCTGAAGGGACCAGGACACTTGGAAATAGGGTCACCGCAGGTGTGATTAGTTAAGATGAAGTCACACTGGGGGCCGGTGGGCCTAGTCCAACATGAATGGTGTCCCATCAAAGAGCACGTTTGGGCACAGACTTGCACACAGGCAGAGGCCGGCTGACGACGGAGGCAGGGGTGGGGTGATGCCACGGACGGCCACCACCCCCAGAAGCTGGGAGAGCCTGGAACAGACCCTCCCTCAGGAGCCAGCCCTGACCTCGGACGCCCAGCCCCTTATAAATCAGGGGACAAATCACTGCTGTTAAAGCCGCCTGGTTTCCAGTGCTGTCTTCGGTGGCCCCAGGCAGCTCAGCGAGCACCACCTTCAGAGCTGGCGAGGATCACGCGGCAGGAGAGAGAACGCGACTCCCACTCTATAAATGAGGACTCTAAAGCAGAGAGGTTTCCAGCTCACTCATTTCCACAGCGCTCCAGCTGCGGGTGGGGGAACCCGCCTTCTGTCAGATCCCCCACTCCACCCCAAGCCCATCCACCAGCCTGCTGATGGCCTTCGGTCTGCCTTTCTTTTATAGACTCAGCTGGACCGCCTCCACTTCCAGGAAGCCTTCCTGGCCTTGCTCTGCCCTGAGCATGCTGCCTTAGCGCCTTTCCCTCCCTGGCCACTCTGCTAGGCTGTATCAGGACTTTGAGCAATCTTTGTATCCCCAGCGCCGGGCCCGGAGTCGACTCAGTAAATGTTTGATGAACTAGGAAGGGAGTGGTGAGGCGGGGGGACGTGCATGGGCAGATGACTGTACCCCTGCCCTGCTGCCAGTCCTCCACCTGGCACATCTGCCTGTCTGTGCAGGAGAGCCCTTGCCGGCCCAGACACCCCCCACCTGCCCAGCTCTCAGGGCCCATCTTTCTTCTCCCCTCTTCACCCTCACAACAGGCGTGAGGCCGACTCCACCGGAACCTTGTAGGACCATCTCCGTGGTTCCCCATGTCAGAAGCACTTTCTGGAGCGATCCCAGCGGACAAGTAATTCATTGGTGGTTTGGCCCCTCCCCACCCCCAAAAGAGCTTTTCTTAAGGACATAAAGTCCACAATAACAAGACTACAGGAAAAAACAACACCAAAAAAGGACCGTCTAGGTGAAGAATGATGGGGAGGGGGCAACCTGGACGCCAGGCGGCAATTCCCTCACTTGCAAATCGCCCAGGAGGGCTCCCAGGAGGGGTCCTTGGAGTTCCCAAGCCACAGGGGGGTGAGAATGGGCCTCTGCTCAGCCCTGGCTACCGGCAAGGCCGCACCTGCAGCGGAGTCCCTGGGCAGTCTGGCAGCACCGCGGCTTTGTGCCGGCCCTGCAGGGACAGGGTTTCCTGCTCCGTGTTCCTGGGACTCCGGTCCTTCTCATTCAGGGTGGAGACCATGAGACAAGCCCCCCACCCCCAAGTGCCCAGCGGGGTCCCACTCACTCCTCCTCACTCAACAGATGTTGGATCAGAGGAACACAGCCCTGCCCACGGCCAGCGCAGCTCTGTGCAGTAAGACCTGAAGGCTTCACACTGCACTGTGCAGCTGTCGGCTCAGCGCGCGCTGGGGGAGGGGGGAGTTTAGGAGAGCTGGGAAAGCACGTGCGGGAACAGCTGGCGGAGGCCCGGCGAGGGGCCTGTGCCCTGCCGGGTGCCTGATGCCTGTTCCCACGACACGCAGCACACACCACCAGCTCGACCTGTGAGACCTGGGCTGGAGCTCCGGCTGGAGTTGGGACTTGGCCCACAGGACTCCTCGTTCACCACAACAAAATAAAACGGCAAAAGGGGAAATACTCTGTCATAGGTACAGGGAACAAAGCGTTACAGTCCTTAATGTATAAAGACCTCCAAGAAACCAGTAAGAGAGGAACAGACCGGATCCCGGGCAGGATGGACAACAGTCAAAGCTGAGCAGCTGGCAAAACTGGTGAGATTCGATCAGTTCTGCGCTCTGGGCAGTAGTGCTGCGGGGATGTTCACTGCCTTCTCAGCTCTGATCGGTGTCCTGTGGTTATGGAAGATGTCGACCAGGTTGAAACCGGGAACTCTCTGTACTGCGTCCGCACTTCTTCTGTAAGTCTCAAATTATCTCAGACCCTTCAAAACGTACTGTTAACAACGGACGCAAACAATCTGCAAAAAGCATTACCATTATAACGACCATCGCAAAACCTTTAAAATTCTCGCAATCAAAACACTGTGGATAATACAATGAGATGTAACTTTTGGCCTTTGATCCAAGGAGACCCACGAGCCATGGCACCTGGATGCTGGAGGGGTCTGGGACGGGGGACAGCTGTCAAATACCACATGCGGCAGGTGACAGAATTTGGATTCAGACTGTGGCTTAGATAAGACTGCGTCCACGCGAAGTTTCCAGATTTGGATAACAGTCCTGCGGCTGCACAGGAGAGTGTCCTTATTCTTAGCAAACACCCACGGAGGTATTTAGGGGTTGAGGGGCACGATGCGGCCAACTTAATTCCAAGTGGCTCAGAAAGACCCATCTGTGCAGGGACAGCACATGACCGTGCGTGCCGCAGTATGTGTCCCATAGCTACGAGTCCGGGCGTGTGCCTACGTGCACACGCGCCCCCTCCTACATACGGTGTGTGCGTGCACACGTCTACACAGAGAGAGAATAATAAAGCAAGTGGAGCAGGTGTGCACAGTCGATGAACCCGGGCACCAGGGGTTTAAGGAGTCCCTTGTCCTAGTCTTGCAGCTTTTTGGTAAGCTTCAAACTGTACTGGAAACAACCGAAATTTAAATTTCATTCAGGGTGTGTTCACATGCGTAAAATTCACCCTCTTCAAGTGCACAAGTCAGTGATTTTCAGTATCTCTTCTTCTTTAAACCTCTGTGTGTTTTTTGGAGAAAAAAAAAAACCCTGTAAACAATGAGCATGCATCATTTTCATAAACGGGGGGAGAAAAACTGCTTGGAAATACCCGCCCTTTTGCCCCTTTACAAAGCGGACCCTGAGCCAGGCCAGGCGTGCCGGGATGTCCTGCGCCGGCTGTGTTGGGGCGGCCGCGTCCCACTGTCCAGGGCAGCTGGCGCGTCCCGGCGGGCCCCCCACCTGCTCAGCAGACCCAGGAATTCAGGGCGAGGGCGGCACGGGGAGGCGCCCGGGGCGGCATGTCTGGCCGGGAAGCTGGGAGCCGGGCGCAGGGTCCTTGAGCTGAATGGAGCTCAGGGCAGGAGGGAAGGACACACTCAGGCCCTGGAGACAGGCCGGCCTGGGGCTTGGACGTCGCCTGCCAAGCGCCCTTGGTCTTTGCCAAGATTCGATTCCCTCAGATGAAGAGAGGACAGGTTCCCCACCCTCTCCAGTGGGAACTCAGAATAAATATTACAAGTGGATCTAAATGAACACGACCTCAAGTCATCACCACGCGGCTGGGGGGGAGGCGGACCCCACCTCACCAGGGACAGCGGTCGTCCACAGCGGTGAGTCACACAGCCGGCGGCGAGAAGGCCCCTCACCTCCGAGGTCTCTCTGCCCAAACCCATCGCCCCAGCCAAGCTGTAAGAAAGACACCAGACAGACCCCCAAGAGAGGGACTTTCTACAAAGTTCCTGGTTAGTCCTTCCCAAAACTGTCCAGATCATCAAAAACAAGGGAAGTCCGAGAAACTCCCCACCCCGAGGAGCCTGAGGACACGTGACTACTAAACGTCATCATGTGAGTCCTGGGACAGACAGGGGACACCGAGGGAAGGATCGACGGGCTTGGAATACAGAGTGGGGCCCCGCTAAGTCCGGAGAACCAATCGCCCAGTGGCATCTGGAGCCAGTGCGAGGGGGATGGGGCGGGGCAGACGGGAACTCTCGGTACATCTGAAACTATCCAAAAAGAGAAAGTTCACTTAAAAGACAATTGCGGCCGGCCAAGTGCTCCCTCGGGTCCACGACCCCAGTGGTATTTCCTGTGACAAGGTCTGGCGGCCAGGGCACGTTCAGTGACACCGTCTTGGGAGGCTGGGTCGCCGCATGTGCTACTGGCGAGGGGTGAAGTGGGGACCGCTGGGTCTTTGCCGAGGGTCCTTCCTCTCTGCAGGTCATCTTTGGGTAAACGTCCTGTGTCCCGACAACATTCTCCCCATTCTCTCACCTGTGTGGGGTTGAATCCTGTTCCCCAAAAGACACCCTCAAGTCCCGACCCCCCCAAACCTGTGAACTCAACTTTATTTGGAAACAGTGTCGTTGCAGATGTGATCATGTTAACAAGAGGTCATGGCACTGGTGTCCTGATGAGAGAGGGAAACCGGGACGCGGAGAAACACGGGGAGAGGCCACAACAGAGGCTGAGACTGGAGGAAAGTGGCCACAAGCCCAGGGACCTGAGGATTGCTGGGGAGCCCAGAAGCTGGGAGGGGCAGGAGGGACCCTCCCCCGGAGCCTCCAGAGGGAGCGCGGCCCGGCCACACCTTGCTTTCTACTTCTGGCTTCCAGAACGGAGAGAGAAGAAATCTCTGGGAAAGCTGCCTGCGTGCGGAACCGCTATGTGGTCCAGGAGTTCACGCGGCAGGTGCTGGAATCCAAGACTTCCTTCCTTCTGTGTTTGACACAGAAGAGCATCTTCCGCCCTCTCCTTTTATGAGGGGAGTAAAAAATCCGGAAGGTGGGACATCCTGCAAGACTCTGGGGCTCTAGAAAAGGGGTTGCTTTCGTGAGAAAGGGACACCAAAAGTAGAGACTATTCCTTGACGGACAGAAGCCAAGGCGGCCTCTGGGCACAGCATGGGACCCGGACGGGGCTCTGGAGCCCGGAGAACAGCAACCCAGCTCTGAAAACACACTCAAGGGGAGGCATGGGAAATTCTGAATTTGGACTGCATATTCGGGTGCTGGTTTTGTGAGGATGTGTGGGGACGGCACAGCAGGTGTACACGGAGAGGCGTGGGGTCATTGCACGTGATGCCTGCAGATCACTTCCAAATGTTCACTGCAAAAAGAGTGTGCAGATGGATAAGCAGACGGGTGCCAGGTGGAGAACACACTGACTGAGGACAGCATCGGGAGACAGGTTTTGGATGTATCCCAAAGGGAAGAGAGAGAGGGGTGACGGGTCAGGCAGTAGACAGATGAGACGCAGACAGGTGACAACAGATGACAGGCGGGTGTGGATAAGCAGACGGTAGATAAAGTAAACAGGAGAGACTGCTGGTAGGTGAAACAGGCACAGGTCCCCGCCCCTCTGCACGTGACACGAACACGCCACACAAACGCACAGGCTCCTCCAGGCACTTCCTAGAGCCTCCCCAAATCTAAGGTGGCCGAGACATTCCACCCGAGCCCCCTCCCTGCCCCCCAGCCCCCGCCTCTCTGTCCACAGCAGGCCGGCGCTGCCCTGCAGCATCTGCAGGTTGTCCAGAGCTGCCCTCACCTCTGGTCCAGCTGTTCTGTGTCCTCCCTGCGCACGGCCGTCCTGCTGGGCCCTGAGCCTGACCCCATAAACCTCTGGTGTATTTCTGGCTCCCTCCCCCTTGGCACTGCGGGCACTCGGGGTGGGTCATCCTCCGTGGGAGGCCATCCCAGGACTGTGGGGTGTGGAGCAGCCTCCCTGGCCCCCACCTCCTCGATGCCAGGAGCCCCCTTAGTCGTGACAACCAGAGCTGTCTCAGACTCTGCCCAGTGAGACCAGCACTGGGTTTGGGGTCTCACTGCCGCTGACCTGCAGACCCAGGAAAAGATGGGGAGGTGCTGCCATCAGACCCTCCCTGGGCTTCTGGATCTGGAAACACTGCTTGGACCAAACCCTTTCCTGATGGGATCCAGGTCTCTCTTGCCCCCTAGACCTCACCTGAGCCCCTGTGCTCCTCCCTCTCCCTGGGGAGGTCTCTGACAGCTGACGGGCTGCCCAGGTCCCCGGCAGATGGATGGATGGATGCTCCCCGGGCAGCCGTCTCTGTGATGAGAATCCCAGCCACACAGAGTGAGGGGTGGGGCCCGGGGAGCTGTCAGATCTAGCACCTGGGCCTGGGAACACCAGGGGCTCAGGGTCGTTATGACAACAGGGAGCCCGGCCAAGCGGGAATGGGGCTCGCAGGCACCATGTCACGCCACCGCTGACCAGCCTGGGGCTGAGGGGAGAGCCTGCCCTGGAGGGAGGGGGGCGCAGCTGGGCTGCTGACTCACCGTGGGGCTTTTCACAAAAGGTTGTTAACCTGAGGCAGCATCTTGCCAATCACTGTAGCACGAAAGGAACAAGATGCTGTCATCCTCTGGGAGCTCACAGGAGCGTCTGATCATCCATCACTCGTGAAACGGGATTCAGAGATACCAGAAAAGTCTGGGAGTGGTCCCCGGGGCAGTGGGGGTGGGGGGGGGTTCATCTTAGCCAGGGTCTCCCCTTGGCCCTGCCTGTGCATCACTCTCTGGGGGGGGGGTGTCCTGGGCACTGCAGGGTGTGGAGCATCCCGGGCCCCAGCCACTGGATGCCAGAAGCCCCCTAGTTGTGATGACCACGGATGTCCCCAGATGTGGCCCAGTGTCCCCTGGGGGGGCGCAGAGTCATGCCGGGTGACACCCCCAGCACGACCACCACACGCACCCTGAATTGGGTCATTGTGGGTCAGAGGGACGGGAAGACAGGCTTGAGCTGGACTCTGTGCTCCGTAGAAAACAAGGTCACGGAGAGGCGATGAGTCAGAGAAAGCGCCCGGGGGCTTGGGGGGGAGGGCTGGAATTTCTGCTGACGGCTCCGGCTGCCTCCTCTCTGGGGAGCTGCTCGCTGCGTTCCTTCCCAGAAAGCTCAGAGGTGCAGATCCGCCCCCAGATTAGCGCAGTCCCTCACTGCAGGGTTACGTGGAATGGAAGCTGGGTGGGGGCTGCCTCTCCTTCCTGGTGCCCCGGCACTGCTCACGGGGTTAAGCCTTGCGGCAGCTCTCCACTCAGCAGACACTCACCCAGGGCCCCCTCTCTCCTGCAACTTCACCCTGTTTCCTGAGCGTACATTTAGGAAGGAAGAACTGCCCAGGCCACGCCCCCATCTGGGGTCCCCCACCTGGCAGAGGAGGGGGCGGGGAGCCATGCTGGTGCCCAGGACCTTGGGGCCAGCAGAGGGGGCGGGGCGAGGGGGCGAGGGCCCGGCGAGGGCCCGGCGAGGTCCGGAGGGCGGTGTTCTTGAGCAAGAGACAAACGTGCCAGGGGTACTCAGAAGCTGTTCCTTGTGGCTGGAGCAGAAGTCTGCAAACGTGGGAAGAGCGGGCCACAGGGACCCCAGAGCTGCTGGCTCGGAACTGGGATCTTAATGTGAACACACGGCTTCTCCAGCAGGCTGGGCGCGGGGGAGAGGTGACGGAAATTTCTGTGCACGCACGGATTCTTAGGCAGATGGCAGATGGATGGATGGGTAGATAGACAGGTAGGCAGACAGACAGATTTAGCTGAAAACAGTCAGACGCATACGCACAAACCTCTCCGTCGGTGCGCACGCGTGCGCATGTAGCTTCTGGCTCTGCCCCGGGAGAAGGCCTAGAAGCTAGGACGCCCCAGTGGCAACCAGCACACAAGAAAGCTTAGCCCATCCCCAGACGGACTGCCAGTCCCTGGAGATGTCCTCCATCTCGCACCTTTGGGCCCTCAAGAAATGTCTGCCGCTGTGGAAGGCAGACCTGGCAGACCCCTGACACCCAGGTAACTGCCCTGAACACGCGCCAAGACCTTGAACTTCCGGACCCTGGTCTCGCTGCTTATTCACCAACTTCCTGCAAAAGCGGAGACTCCGGTGATTCTCATCAAAACACTCCTTCCCAGACTCAGCCAGGGGTCAGCAAAGCACCGCCTGAAGCCTCAGCCCAGCCAGCTGCTTGCTTTTGTAAACAAAGTTTTATTGGAACACGGCCCCACCACGTTCATTTATAGGTAGCTTCTGGAGACTACAGGGCAAAGCTGAACAGCTGCAAGAGACCTCCTCGTCTCCAAAGCCAACAATATTTGCTCCTGATCCTTTCTCGGAAAAAGTCTGCCGACCTCTGGATGAAGCTGAGTTGAGGGTGGCTGGCAGCCCTCGACACTGAGAACGTCATCATTCCTCATCTGCTGAAAGGCTGCTGACATGCTTCCTGTTCCGTTTTTGCAAAGGGGCTGCCAAGCTCCTTGCTGCCCCTGGGCCTTTGCACATGCCACTTCCTGAAGCCTTCCCTGTATCTCCCTCCTCTCACAATGCTGGCCCCTGCCACCCTTCTGATCTCAGCCTCAGAGCCACTTTACTGGAGAGGTCTCCTCAACCCACCCCACTCCATCCCATTTTTTTTAAAAACAAGAGAAGACCAGGGGCAGAATGAGGATGCCCACTTCCGCCACATCTACTCAACATTGTACTAGAAGAACCAGCCCAGGCAGCTGGGCGAAGAAAGGAAATAAAAGGCATCCGACTGGAGAGGAAGGAGGAAAACCATGTTTCTCCATGCGGATGGCACGACACGGGTACATGCTGCCCGCCGCAGACCTGGTCCTGGAGCCACGAGTCCTTCCTGAGCATGCGGGGCAGGCGGGGGCTGGTGGCAGTGACGGGGTGTCCCATTGAACTGCATGCATCTGGCCTTTATGACCTCATCCACTCCCTTGGGACAACCAGAAGGGCATCAGATTAGAAGGTTCCACTGAGATGAGGCCATGACGGGCTCCCTGCAGGGGGACAGGTAGTAAGCAGGCCTCCTAAAACACGTCATGAGGTTTTTTGTTTTTGTTTTTAAAGCCCAGCAGAGTGGGTCAAAGGGCCTCTTCCTTGGCCGGGAGCAGCGCGGGGGCAGAGGGCAGCTGGAGTCAGACGCCAGTCCTGTGGGAACATCAGGGGCCGTATTTCTCCTCCACCCTCCCCTGACCTCTGTTTCCAGCTGTCGGCTGGCGTAGCCACCCTCAGCGGCTCCGTGGGAACCCCAGACTCAGGGTGACCACCTCGCCAGGCTGAGCGCCCTAAGTGCTGCGCCCCAGGCACCCTTCAGCCCCGGCGAGCCAGGACGGCGCAGATGCTGGTCAGCCCACGACCTCCTCCAGCTGGCCCCCTTTCCCTCCAGGCTCCCCCGGGGGGGCTGCCCGGCACCAGTGTCCTCCCGTTGCTTAGGTAGGGACCCCATGCTGTCGCCGGGCCCGTCCCCTGGCCAGGTCTGCTCAAATCTCCCACCTGCCTCATTCCCACCCCGATGGCCTGATGGCGGTCCCCTCCTCCCACGTGCGTCCAGGCTATGGGAACTGGGAGGATAATAAAACAGAGGTCTGGTGCCCCTGGGCCCCAGGCACGGAGGCTTCTACAGTGTTTACGATCATCTAAAACTTCACCATGGGGCGGGACTAGCTCAGTGGTAGAGCATGTGCTTAGCATGCCCGAGGTCTGGGTTCGATCCCTGGTGCCCCCACTAAATAAATAAATAAATAAATAAATAAATAAATAAATAAATAAATAAATAAATAAATAAACAAACCTACTTACCTTCCTCCCCAAAAAAAGGAATTTGAAAAAATCTTTAAAAATAGGTAAAACACCGTACACACACCTCAACATGGATGAACCCCAAAGCACGCTGAGTTTGAGAAGCCAGACACAAAAGACCACACGGCGTGTGATGCCATTTACGTGGCGTGTCCAGAAGGCAAACCCACAGGCACAGAGGTGGGCTGCTGGGCACCAGGGCCCGGAGGGCGGTGTGGGGTGACTGACGAGGGGGCGGGCTCCTCTTTGGAGGTGCTGACGTGTGCTGGAAGTAGGTGGTGGTGATGGCTGTAAAGTCCGTAGATACACTGAACCCTGTTGCACTGTGTACTCAAAATGGTGATGTTTACAGTGTATAAAGGAGTCCTGTGGGGAAAAGAGCAGGTGAAGGAGGACAGGAGGGCGGTTTTCAGCTTTACTCCTTCAGCACATGACCATTTTCAAATAGTTTACAGATGAGGAAACCAAGGCTTAGGAATGCTAGAATTATGTGAACTATATATCTAAAACTGTCATTCGCTGTCTCTCCATCCACCCACCCACCCATCTACCCATCCATCCACCCATCCATAAACACACACTCAAAATGGTAGAATTGCAACTAGAATTCAGGACTTGCAAACCATGGTCCAATACCATTCTTAGCCTTTAAGAATGCCAATAGCTATTTTATTTTTGAAAGTTGAACATGATTCTTATCAGTACGTTGTTCCCTGGACTCTTGATGCTCTTGGTAACCGAGCAACGCTGCCATCTCTCAGAGGACAAGGCAGAACACTGTCCCGCAGCATGTTCCACTCACAAACAAGCGCTCCACGCTCGGAGGCTGTGTGAACCGATGATGCTGAGGATGAAAATAATCACCCCTCCTCGACACCTCTTATGAGATTTGTAAGAAACACTCCTATGCGCCCGCATTGCCTGCCACCATACTACCCCATCTCCACTCTGCCCTGCCTTCTCTCCTGTAAGATGCCAGTGACACACACACGCTCCACAGACCCCGCGGGCCGCCCAGGAGCGAGGGCCTGCTGTCTACCACCGTGTCTCCAAGGACCGACCCGGCCCGCACAGCTTCAGGGTAAACTTGCTCTCCTGAAGCCCAGGTTGAACAGCAGTGGTAGCATTTAAGAGGAAAAACATGATATGGGCTGCTTCTTTATGCCCTTCTAGATTTCTCAGTATGTTGTTGCTTTTGTCATTTGAAAAAAAAATAGTTAATTGTTTTCTTTAAAGGGAGATATTATGGGGGACCAAGCATGTGGCCTGGAGTTCCTCTCTCTCCCAACTCCCTGCCAAGGCTATTCAACTAAAGAACCGACGTAGAGGAAAAGTTTTTCCCAGAGCTGATGACTAAAGGAAACTCTCTTCCACACATTGGGAGCTTCAGTATGGGTGAGAGCTGTAAATCCAATAAAGAGACAGATAATAACTGGAAAAATTAATTACAGCATATGTAATAGACAAAGTATTGGTACCTGGCATATGTAAAGAGCACCTACAAATCAACAAGAAGAAAACCTCAGGAAAAACAAAGGTACTTAATGAAGAGATAAAACAGAAGAAAGGACAGAAAGAAGGATGGGAAAAGGTGATCAGTCTCTTTAATGACCAAATAAATGAAGGTTAAAACATCAAAGAGAAGTCATTTTTCACACAACTTGACTGGCAAAACTTTTGCATTTAGTTATTAAGCACTGTGATGAGGCTGTGGGGGGACTGGTGCCGTTGAAGGGAGTTTAGCTTGGTAGAAGTTTCATGGAAGGTCATCCGTCAATGACTAGCTCAATTTTAAACACAAATATCCTTGGACATTACACTTCTGCTTCTGAGAATTTATCTCCAGAAACATTCAGGCAAGTGCACAGTTATGTGTACAAGGATGGTTCTGCTGCAGCGCTGCTCGTGTACAGGGAAAACTGCAAACATCAATAGCACGTTTTTTTAAATTGAAGTATAGTTGATGTATCATGCGGTGTTAGTCTCAGGTGAACAGCAAAGTGATTGGGCCATATATATATGGATATTGAGGGTTTTATGTATATATATCTTATATATCCATGTATCTTTTTTCTATACCCATATATGTATTCTTTCTTTTTCAGATACTTTTCCATCACTAGGTTATTACGAGATATTGAATGTAGTTCCCTGTGCTGTACAGCAGGTCCTTGTTGTTCAACAGAGTATTCTTCCAATCATTCTGGTGTATCTCCACATAGGAAAGTCATAATTAAAAAGAATAGAGGGCAGGGGTGTTGAACAGGTGGAGCCAGAGGACTTAGAGCAGTGACACTACTCCGTGTGCTACTGTCAAGGTGGATACATGCTACTGTACATTTGTCCAGGCCCCCAGAATGTACACCACCAAGAGTGAACCCTACGGGGGAGGGTGTAGCCCAGTGCTAGACCACATGCCTAGTGTGCGCGAGGTCCTGGGTTCAATCCCCAGTACCGTCATCGAAAAAAAATAAAGTAAGTAAACCTAATTACCTCTCCCCTGTAAAAACAAAAACAAAAACAAAATTAAACAAAAAAAAGAGCCCTAATGTCACCTGTGGGCTGTGGGTGACAGAGACGTGTCAGTGCAGGGTCACCGACTGTGGCAGATGTGGCGCTCCAGTGAGGGACGGTGAGCGCGAGGGGGGCTGTGCGGAGAGGGCACATGGGAGATCTCTGTACCCTCCCCTCAATTTTGCTATGAGTCGGCGAGTGTCCTAAATCCACTGAAAACAAAACAGAGCGTACTTATCGTCCTGACAAAGGGTGGCAGTCAAAGCACGCTGGTAAGCTTTCATTAAAGGCGGAAAAGTACAGGTGTCCTGCTTCTGCTCTGTTCTGAAGCCGACCTCTCTCCGTCTCGGGACCTGTGTCCAGCAGCGGGCGGACTGCATTGCTCCCGCTCCCGCCATGAAGCCCACGCGCCACTGGACTACGGGCAACGAATACCCTGCGCTCCGGAAAAGGGAAGGGGCCCAGCAGAGACTCGGGTGCGAGGGGCTGCAGACCTGGGCGCTGGGGGCGCCGGTGCTGGGCTCGGCCCCCACGGCCTGGGCACTGCTACTGTGTTTTCAGTCGCTCTCTCTTTTAAATTTCTACTTCAAAATTGTGAAGACAGCACAGGATTTCCACACGCGCCACGCCCAGTTTCCCCTCCAGTGTGATTCCTGCCATTAGCACGGTAGGTCTGTCTTAATGCATGAACCAATATTGATACATTAGTATTAACCGAAATCCAAGTGTATTCAGATTTCCTTAGATTTCCCCCATGTCCCTTCTCTGTCACAGGGTCCCACCCAGGACCCCACGCTACATTTAAGTGTCGTGATGGTTAAGTTTATGGGTCAACTTGAGCGGGCCACGGGGAGCCCAGATATTTGATGGAAGGTTGCTTGTGGGTGTGTCTGGGAGGCTGATTCTGGATGAGGCAGAATGAAGGCAAGTGGTCCTCCCCGAGGTGGGGTCCTCACCCAATGTGCTGAGACCCTCAGTAGAACGAGGGGCTGAGTAACAGAGAGTCCTTTCTCACCGCCTCACCGTCTGGCTGGGACACCAGTCTCCTCCCGCCTTTGGATTCAGACTCAGACTGGAACTCGGGCCATCAGTTCCCCTGGTCGCCAGCCCACCGACTGCACATCTGGGGACTTCTCAGCCTCCATGATCCCATCTGCCAATTCCTTCTCATAAATATGTCTCATTGGCTCTGTTTCTCTGGGGACCCCAGACGATAGAGTTGTCACATCTCCTGAGGCTCCTCGGAGCTACGACAGTTTCTCAGACTCCCCTCGTTTTTCATGACCTGGACGGTTTTGAGGACGACTGGCCGGGAATTCTGTAGGAAGTCCTGCTATGAGGGTGTGACTGACGTCTTCCGCATAGTTAGATGGGAGTGATGGACTCAGGGGAGCAGGGCTGCGGCGGTCAAGTGCCCTGTCCCTCCCGGTAGATGAAGAGGACACATGTCTTATACGTGACACCAAAAGCACAGGCAACAAAAGGAAAAGTAAGTTGGACTTCACCAAAATTGAACACTTTTGTGGAACAACAAGTTTCTCCTGTACAGCACAGGGAATTATATTCACTATCGGCATGGTAACCGTGCACAGCTGGTGGGGATGTAAAATGGTACAGCCACGGTGGAAAACAGTACAAAGCTTCCTTGAAAAATCAAACATGTAATCAGCATATGACCTAGCAACCCTGCTTCTGGGAATATATCTGAAGGTACTGAAAGGAGGAACTGGAACATATATGTGCACAGGCATGTTCACGGCAGCACAAGTCACAGCAGCCCGAAGGTGGAAGCCACCCGAGTGTCCAGTGACAGATGATGCATGAACAACCTGGGCCATCCACACAGTGGAATATTACTCAGCCTTTAAAAGAGAGGAGATTCTGACACCTGCTACCAGATGGATGGACCTTGAGGACGTGATGCTCGGTGAGAGAAGCCAGACACAAAGGAACAAATACTGTCCTGTTCTCACCCCAAGTGGCTTAGAACCTGGAGCTAAGAAACCAGCCTAAAGGGTGGTCCCACACATTGGAGGAACCTACCAGAACCGAACCACTGTGAAAGGACATGCTCTCAGCCCGGACCACCTGGGATCCTCCTGGCTAAAGCTCAGGACGGCAAATGTGCGAGGCACCCAGTGCCGTCACCCCCACCCCCACCTCCAAGGGTACACGCATGCAGGAAAGGCCCAGAAAGAAAGGTCAGAGGTGAAGGGGGTGGGGGTGGCACTGAGTTGGCACACTAGCCTCATCGGGCCTTCCACTCAGCTTTTCCCACAGTTATTCAATTCTACGCTCATGACAGCTCTGTGCAGGAGATGGTAATTCTTCCTCCAAACACGATGCCTGTTACTCCTTTGTACAAAAGGGGAAGCTGAAACGTACCAAGACGAGGAAACCTGCCCAAGGTGCATCATTAAAATTCGTGGCCGAATCCAGACTGGACACCTGGACACCTGGACCTGGCCCCCTGTCCGCTGCGTCAGTGATCATCCAACCCGTCCACCCGACACGCTCAATGAGGGTGGACTGGAGATTTCCACTTTCTCATGCCTGTGTCGTTAGCTGTATTTCTAAGAACATGCTCCACAGGTGGGGCGCAGTGCTGTGGAACTCGACTCCTGGGGAGGCCAGAAAAGTCTTACTCTTTTTATGCATACGGCACAGCTGTATGGATCGCTTGTGAACAGATACGCAGGAAGAAAAACACCAAATGATATCGCTTACATGCGGAATCTTAAAAAGTGACACAGAGGAACTTACTTGCAAAACAGAAACAGAGTCACAGACGGAGAAAACAAACTTACGGTTACCAAAGGGGAAAGGGCGGGCAGGGGTAAGCTAGGAGTCTGGGACTTGCAGACACACACTGCTATGTATAGAACAGATAAACGACAAGGACCTCCTGTACAGCACAGGGAACTATATTCAACACCTTGTAATAACTATAATGAAACAGTATGAAAAGGAATGTACATATATATGTATTCGTAACTGAATCACTACGCTGTGCACCAAAAATGAATACAACATTGTAAACAGATTAGATTTCAATAAAAATAAATAAATAAATAAAATAAAAAGGTTCTTTGCGGGGGGGGTGAACGGGGGTGGGGAGGGTAACAGGGGGAGGGTGATCATGAAAAAAGAAATAGCAGGGTTGAGAAAACACCGCTTTCTACTGAGCCAGTGTGGCTTCTGTGAAGTGAAGGGGAAAAGAAGAGTGAAACTGATCTAAAAGGTCCCCTCCCTACCAGGTGGAAAGAAATCAAGTTTCTACAGGCATCTCCAAAAGTGGGAAGTTGAGTTTCCAGTGAACATTTCCACGGCGCGCGGGCGAGGAAGAGGGGCCGCACGGAGGGGCGGGGCCGGGCAGGAAGTGGGGCGCCCCCCGCCCCGCAATCCCGCGGCGCGTGGCTGGAAAAGCCCAACGCCACGGGGCTCTGCCGCCGGCCTCCCCGCCGGCCCGCCCGCGGCCGGCGCGCTCCTCCGCGGGCTCCCAGCGCGAGCAGCACGCGGTGCGCGGCTGCGCGGCCGCCGCCGCCGCCGCCGCCGCCGGGCCGCCGACCTGGGCTGACCCCGGGCAGCGCGGCGCTACCCGGCCCCCCCCCCCCCCCCCGCTGACTCGGGGAATGTCTGTCTTCCTGAACATCTACGCTGCGATCGGAGGTTTCGATTTCATCAAAGTAAACACCGCACTGGCCCAGCCAGTGCTCCGTTCCTCCAAATAAACCAGTCTGGCTTCTGAGAGCATTTCAAGGGGTGCAGGTGGCGAGGGCGCGGCCCTGCCGGGCTCCAGAACGCGGGATGCGGGAGCTGCTGGGCCGCAGGCGGCGACCCTGCTCGCTCCAATCCCGGAACAAAAATTCCAGGAGGTCTCGGCACTTCTCGAAGGTTGTGAAGTAGGCTGTCCACCTGGCTTTGGGTTCAGAACATCAGAGTTCAGAGGAAACACCAGGGCGCGTTATGAAGGGGTCTGGTAGGTGGCCTTCCTTCCGCCCACTCCCGAGATTCTGGCCTCTTGCGTCTTTAAGGCCGGCTCCTTTGTCGACAGACCCAGTGGGGTTGGAACAGGGCTCCCCCCTCCGCCCCGCCCCAGGTGCTGCGGGGTGTGAAACAGCATCCCCGGACCCCCCCCCACCGGAAGCCGGGAACCCCCCCCACCCCGTCACGGCAACCACCGACACCCAAGACGTCACCCTGGGGCAGGACAGCCCAGATAAGAACCCCTGTCCCACAGTAGCTAGCAAGCTGCAGACAGCCCCATAGGCGTGTAATTATCCTCACCGCACAGCTGGGGAAACAGGCTGGGGAGGAGATAAAGCCAGCCTTCGGCCACCAAGCGAGGAGGGAGCCTCTGTAAAGGGGGCAGTCAAGAGTCCTGAACATCCCTTCTAATCAGGAGGGGCCTCTGCACTGCAAAGGAGTCACTGCGCAATTTTGCCACAAACTTAGAAGTGCTCCAAAAGTCTATTAAAAAAATTATTGAAGACCCCAGACAGCTTGTGTTAAAAAAAAAAACTATTCTAAAACTATTCTAAAAAAGCTGTTTGTAAAATTTTAGCAGGCCTACATATCTAAATGAAAAGCAGCAGTTTTTCAAAAAAACATTTTTTGGAAGAGAATAGAGATGTTTCTTACGTTCTGCAAACCTCTGCCGTGTCTGGCTAACAGAAGACAGCTGGGCTCTCGGGCCAGCCTCTGCGTTCAGTCGGCTGTGTGTGACATCAGGCTCACGTAACTGCTGGAAAACTGCACACACGCATGAGGAAATTCGAGGGACAGAGGCCAGGAGCACTTAGCGTCCAGACGCTACCCGGAGAACCCACTGCAGAATCGCCTCTTGGTTTCAGGGCTGGGAAAACAAGCTCAGGGTTGGCACCAGCCCTGCCCATGTCCACCAAGTGCAGCTCAAGCAGCAAGGTGTCTGAGATACGCCTTGGTACCCTGTGTCTCCAAAGACCTTGGCCTGGATCCATGGCCCCAGACAAACCACACCCCGGTTCAGTTCTATCAGTGGTTGATCGCCCAGCGTTTCCAAGGTGACTCAGTGGAGAAGCCCCACTGAGACCTCTGCCTGTGGCAGGTTCACGAGCCTATGCTGGGTATGCGTGGCTGTCGCCCCTGCCCTGCTGCCAGGGTCCCCACCCCTGGGTGGCCCCGGAAAAGAAAGGGACTTGCAGCCAGGCGGCGGATGTTGCCTCCCCCTGCAGGATGCCATAGAGGAAAAGAAAAGGAGGTGGGAATCCCCGGGGGTCCTTCACGCTCCTTCCAGAAGCTGTGAGGAACACTTTGGAGGCGTCCCAGGGAAGGAAGCCTGCTGGGCCCCAGGAGGGGACTCTGCCTGAACCACCAGTGAGCCCTGGCTTTGCTCTACCCGCCTCCTGCATGCTTCCAAGTGAAGGCTCAGCCTGCCCCTGGGCGGAGGGGAGAAGCTGCCAGCAGAAAGGAACATTCTGTGCGAGGACCTCGGGTTACACCAGCCCTGGAGTCTGCGGGTTGCAGGCGGAGGGGCGGCAGGGACACCTTGGGCAGGGGCCCTGGATTGTGAGCCACCACGCTCACAGCCTGCGCCGCCCTAGATGAGCTTCGGGATCTAAATTGATCCCAGACACGGGACCTGTGAAGCAGAAGCCGGGCTCTGCCCGGGCAGCAGGCCACCCCTCTCCACTTCCCTGCTTTCTCGCAGATCAGAATTGCCTTTTATAGCCACGTTGCTATTGAACAACCAGAAGAGGTCAGAGGCTAAGAGGGGTAACGACTGGAGGGCAGGGCGCGCGAGGACAGGCCAGTCAAGGCTGGAGCCCGGACCCCGGGCTCTGGGGCAGGCGCTGGGCACGGAAGGGCCAAGGGCTCGTAGGTCCGGGCTGGCGAGGGGCACCCTGTGACTTCTCCTCACTGGGGTGCATTCAGGGCTCCCGCTGCTCTGTGAGGGAGGCTGTGTCACCCACCTTCTCCTATTTTTAAAAAATATATATATTTTTTGTTGGGGGGAGGTACTCAGGTTTATTTATTTACTCATTTATTTTAACGGAGGTCCTGGGGATTGCACTTGTGCATGCTAAGCTACACACTCCACCACTGAGCTACACCCTCCCCCTCCCTTCTCTTATTTTTACTTATTTATTCGCCCTGTGTCCTGCACCCACAGGCAAAGCCGAGGTGCGCGAGCAGATGTGCTATGTCCTTCCCACCCCGCCGGCCGCGCTGGAGCGGGGATGGAGGTGGCTCTCTGGAGAGGCCCGAGGGACCCAGGTGTCCCCGCTGGGTCCTGCAGACTCAGGGCCATGTTCTCGGAGCCCGGGCCCAAGACCGACCAAAAGTCTGCAGGGCTCACGTTGGCGAGGCGCTGGCTCAATTTAGGAAACCCAACTATCTGGCGAGTGCAGCCTCTGTGTTTGGGAGGATAACGTAAGTTTGTTTTTATTCATTGTTCACAGATTTTTTTTTTCTTTCAGTTTTTCATAGGGTGTTAGAACTGGGAGGCATGTCAGAGTCTGTCTCCCACAGAGTCATTTCACAGATGGGGACGTGAACTCGTGAGGGAGGAACGTTTCTTTCTGAGGAACTGAAAGTTTTCAGCTCCATGTCTGTGAACCATGGCGAGAAGACCCTTCCACATGCTCGAGGGTCTGTGTCTCCCCCACCCCACATGCAGGGATGGAGTGTGGTCTGTGGGAGCACTTTCCCCAGAGAATGACAGAGGCCGAGGGTGGGGAGAGCAAAATGCACCTGGTGCTTCCCCCACCTTAGAAGAGTCAGCCAGGCAGGTCCGAGGAAGCAACTGCGCTGTAGGGGGTAGATGAGGTAGTTACTGGAATCCAAACCTTTGTGCCATCTGTGTTAGTTTTCTGGGGTTTCTGCAACAAACCATACTGATTTGGTGGCTGAAGGCAGCAGAAATGTATTCTCTGTGGTTCTGGAGGTCCAAAGTCCGAAATCAGCATCACTGGGCTGTAATCCAGGGCTGGCAGGGCCGTGCTTCCCTCGGAGGCCCCAGGGGAGGGGCCTTCCTGCCTCTTCCGGCTTCTGGGGGCTGCGGCGTCCTGGGCTTGTGGCCCCATCGCTCTGATCTCTGCCTCAGTCTTCACGTGGCCTCTTCCCTGAGTGTGGGTCCAATCTCCTTGTGCCTCCTCCTTATGTTGACAGCTGCATTGAGGGCCCACCAGGACACTCTCTCCAGCTCAAAAGCCTGAACCGAATCACACTTGGAAAGCCTTCACCCGATGGGTGACACGGCCCCAGGTCCCAGGGATGTAGCGCTTCTGTCTTTGCAGGCTGTTCTTCAGCTGACCACAGCCTCTCAAACTTGTGCACTCACAGGCACGCCCCCGTCCCCACAAACCAGGCCTTCTCACTGCCCTGTCCCCGCCTGCCAGTAGTCTGCCCCAGGAGCCGGGAGGAGGGAAGGCAGCTGGAGCAACCAGCGAGGTCTTCCTGGAGGACGCCCGACATGAAAATTGACTGATGACAGAGCTCCAGAACCAGACAGTGATGACAGTCACACAGCCCTGTGGATGTGCTGAACGCCAATGAGCTGTCAGCTTCAAAAAGATGAAAACTGGCAGAACTTTTTTTAAAAAATGAAGTTGGGAAATAAAATCCGCCCGGGGTCAGCTTCCCATGTAGAGGATCTCCCCCTGTGGGCTCCCCCACCCATTCCCACTGAAGATGCAGGGCTGTCACGGACCGCAGTGGGAACCGGCGTCGTGAAGTGTCAGGGTTAACCCGTGGTAACCACTAAAATCAAGTGACAGGCTTTCCAGGGAGCAGCACTGAGACGGCCTGACCTGCAGCTACGGCAGAGGGCGGCCGAACTGGCTCCTCCCCGGCCGGCAGCCAGGCAGCCTGCACGCGGGACACGCACAGGGGGCGCTCGCGAGGCTCGTGCAGAGCATCCCACGCAGCCCCTCGAGGGGCTCCTGACATCAAGGTGGCATTTGAGAAAAAGGTGAGGCAGGGCCCGCTCGCTGCCTGCCAGGCCACCGCACAGGTCAAACCACGTCAGTCTCGACACCTCAAAGTCAGAACGGTTTGCAGGTGGCGAGTAGGTGGAGGGGAGGAGGGGCTGGAGGAGGGCGGGCCGAGTGAGGAGGAGAGAAACCGAAACGCGAGAGTAATGTCTGACTCAGCAGAGGTGCTGCCCACACGGGATCTGCCCCGTGAAAAATGAGAAATCCAACGCCACGCAAGGGCAGACGCGCGAGCCAGGGTGACAAAGCGGCGCCGGGGGCCTTTCTGGGCTCGCGCATGCGCGCACGCACACACACGGGGTGGGGTGGGGGATGGGCGTGGGGTGGGGGTAGGGGGTCGGGGGGGGTGCAGGCGTGGGTATTCCAGCGGGGGCGGCCCGCCCGGCCCCTCCGTGGGAGCCGAGGGTAGGGCACATAAGCTCCCAGGGAGCCGCGGGTCGGCGACGGGGACACACGCGGCTGCTCACGTGGCCCCGGCCGCAGGCGCACCTGTGCTGTCTTGGACTCACTCCAGAGCCAGGAGGCGGGACCCTGGCAGAGCTTCCCTTGCTTCCGCTGGATATCCCACATCCCGGGCCAGGGCGCTCTGTGGCGGGAGCGGTTGGCAAGGGGGTCTCCAGCTGCTGCTTCTCCTGCGAAGAGCTTGCAGGGGGAGTCCCAGAGTCCCTCCCCGGGTGGACAGAAGCACAGGGCACGGTGGCCCGGGGCCTCTCAGGTCTGGGGTTTGCTGGCACCCTCTCGCAGGGCCGGGCCTCCATCAGGTGCCTGCAGGCCTGGGAACCCGGCCCAGACCTGAGTGCCTGCAACGCAGCCACACTTCCTTCTGCAAACTTTTAAAAAATTGAGGTGAGATTTGCATAAAGTCAAAGTAACCATTTTAAAGTAAACATTTCAGTAGCGTCGAGCATGTTCACAATGCTGTGCAACCACTACCTCTACCTGGTTCCAAAACTTTCTCAAGAGAAACCCAGTCTGTCGCATCAGCAGTCACTCTCCCACCCCTTCCCCAGCCCCTGACAGCCAGGAACCCCCTCTCTGTCTCTGGATTGGCCTGTTCTGGACGCCTCACATCCATGGAGTCACACACTGTGTGTCCTCCTGTGTCTGCTTCTCTCCCTGAGCGTCGTGCTCTCAGGGTCCGTCCACATGGCAGTGGGTGCTTTCCTGTTCACAGCTGAGTGATGCTCCGGTGTGTGGAGGGACCACATGTGTTTATCCGTCCATCTGCTGAAGCACATTTGGGTTGCTTCCACCTTCTGGCTGTTGTGAATCATGCTGCGTGGACATGACTGAATGTGTGTTTGTTTCAATGTCTCTTCAGTCCTCTTGGGTACATACCTAGGAGTGACCTTGCTGGGCCACCTGACTCCCTTTCCACCTTCGCCGTTCCTGAAATGCCCCGGCCATGTCTCCCCATTCTGCACCCCTGCAGCCGCCTTGCCGACAAAATAAAGCCCCAATATCAGCAGGCTCGTTGGGGGGATGAGAGTGCTGGCACGTGGTAGTT
The DNA here is from genome assembly GCF_036321535.1 of Camelus dromedarius. Classification (NCBI taxonomy): domain Eukaryota; kingdom Metazoa; phylum Chordata; class Mammalia; order Artiodactyla; family Camelidae; genus Camelus; species Camelus dromedarius. Next base: position 1,718,012 of record NC_087462.1, read on the forward strand.
TCTCAGGTGACACCAGGCCCCTCTCTGTCTCTATCCCCCAGGGCCCTTAGGACGAACTTCCCAAAGAAGGAGCCGTGGGCTCAGGGCAGGTGGCGAGTGCAGGTTTGCAGGTGCCCCGCGGCGAGGCCTTGCTGGAAAGAATCCTGGGGAGGGGGTGTGTCAGGGGAGGGGAGGAGGGGAGAAGGCCACTGGGCTCTCCCCAAGTCAGCAGAGCTTCCCTCTGGGGAACTTTCTGCTTCGCTGCCGCCCCAGGAGGAGGCCAGTCAGCGCTTTCTTAGAAAATTCTTTGCCCTGTAGGTGGCGCCAGCGGGCACCTCCCGCAGCCTTAGCCAGCCAGGCCAGGGTCCCAGAAAGCCAGGCAGGAAGGAGGTGCCCCCATACGGCATTCAGTCCCAGCCCCGGACCCACAGGGCTGAGTCTGGTGCCTGGTGTCCGGTGCAAGGCCTCTGGAAATGGGAGAGGATGCATTTCTGTTGTTCCAGCTGCTCGGCTTGGGTACCTTGTTATGGCCGCCCTTGCAAGCCAACACACTGGTTCACATGCTCAATGGCCTTCAGAGCCCAGGGCCACGGGCTGTCAACCCCAGAACATTCCGGTGGGGCCCTGGCCATGCCGGGTCTCCAGCCCCAAACCCTCAGGGGTTCATGTTGTTGGATGGAGAGGATGATGCTTCGGGGAGGACCTGACAAGGGTCTCAGCCACGGGCTCGGGCAGCCGAGGATGAGGAAAAAGACCAGCTGGAGCTTCTGCAAGATGTCATCCCACCGGAATGGGCCTGGCCGAGGCAGCGGGCACGCTTCTCCCTGCTGCTTCGGATTCTGTGCAGCCAGGGGTGCGCACGCCCGTGCTCTGAGCACTTAGTTTGAGACTCTGAGTTCCCAAAAGGCAGCAAAGGGAGGAAACTCAAAGCCGAGCCCTCGGGCCGGGCGGAGGGCCAGCTGGGAGAAAGGCCACAGCAGTTCTCGGACACTATCGCCCCCCAGCTCAAGCTGGTGGTGCTGGCGACGTCCTGCTCTGAAACTACTGTGGAGCCGGCTCCCTTCCCCGCCCGCCCGCCGGCTTTCCGAGAAGCGGGGGCCCCCGGGGTGCCGGCCTGGGCTGCCCCTCCCCAGACCATCAGCAAGCCAGTCAGCCGAGTGATCCGGCCCCTGGCGAGACAGCCTGGAAACGCACGGTGGGAGACGATGACCCAGCGGCAGGATCGCGAAGGTCTCCGCGGGCTGACTTCAGGGGAGAGGAATTCCGCCGGCGGGTGTCTAGACTGCGGTGCTGCCGGGACGCTGGACCCGGGAGAGAGCCGCTAGCGCGCGGGCGGGCTGTGCTGCCACCTGGCGGCCGCGGCTGGACGGGCCGCACGGCGACGGCGCAGCGGCGTGTCAGGTGGACCCCAGGTGTCGGGACGAGGCTGCGAGCGTCCTGTGGGTGAAGGGGCAGGCCGTGCAAAACCTTCATCAATTTAGGGCAGGTGAGGCCCCCGGGTTAGGGATCCCACGGACCCACAGGAGGCTGTGTGCTCCATGACCCTCTGACCTCCGAGGTCCTGAGACGCTGCATATTTAAACACACACCTGAGTGGGTGGGAAGGGAGGGGACCGCAGACGTTGGGGGACACCCTGGCTTACACCGTCAGACCCACTGGGATTTATTCTAGAGTCTAGCCTGAGTTACAAGTCAGATTCAGTATTTTCCAAATAATTAATGTAGGGTTTCTCCCTAGAGGTCCTGTGAAAGTGGGGGCTGGGCCACTCTCTGTGGGGCTATCCCAGGCACCGAGGGGTGTGCCCGCGGGGGGCACCACAGCGGGGCTTCTGCCACCTGAGGGCCCTGTGCCTCCAAGCAGTAAGCTGGAAAGTTGTGAGTTACAATTGCACGGCTGCGCAGGTGAAGACGCGCCAGGCTGGGCTATCATATGCTCATTAAGACACTCACTTTTCAGTCAGCTGATTTTAAAAGCGGGGAAGTGGCCCTGGGCACAGGCCTCTGGGACGGGCGGCTACGTCCGCGCTACTGGGACCACCTCGGTTGAGAGGTGCTTCTCCCAGAGGCCTCTCCCCTCGTCACCCCCACTCTCCACAGCCTGTGAAGGCACAATGTCCCTGGGGCCACGTTTGGGAGCCAAATCAGCAGGAGAAACAGACGGAGGGAGGGCAAGAGGACAGATCCCACAGGGCGGCTAAGTAAGCTCACATGGTGAGCATTCCGAGTTCCCTGAACAGGCACACGCTCCCTGCCCCCCAGGTCTGTGCTGGGGCCCCTGCCCAACAGGGCCTGTGTGTGTGTGTGTGTGTGTGTGAGGAACTGCATGTAACATAAAAGCTGCCATTTTCACCATTTTACACTGTTCAACTCAGTGCCATTTGTGCAACCATCTTAACTGCAGAACATTCTCATCTCACCAAAATGAAACTCCATCTCTATTGTCAGTTACCCCCAGCCCCTGACAACCAGGAACCCCCTCCCTGTGTCTGGGGACTGGCCTGTTCTGGACGTTTCACATCCATGGAGTCACACACTGTGTGTCCTTCTGTGTCGTCTTCTCTCCCTGAGCGTCGTGCTCTCAGGGTCCGTCCACGTGGGAGCAGGTGTCAGGGCTGCTCTCCTGGTCACGGCTGAGTGATGCTCCCGTGTGTGGAGGGACGCGTGTGTTCATCCATCATTGGTTGATGGACACTTGGGCTGTTCCCACGTTCTGGCTGTGGCGGGTCATGCTGTGAGCCCGTGGGTACCAGTGTCTGTGTGCACGCCTGTCTCCTGCCCCTCTGGGTGGGGACCTGGCAGTGGGGCGGCCGGGTCACATGGTAGCTCCACATTTAACTGACGGAGGAGCCACCAGACTGTCGTCCATCCGAGGGTGCACATTAGTCCTCTATGGCCAAGGTGCCCCCCTTCCATTTTAAATGAGCTCCTGCTGGCAGCAAGGCCCAGAGGACTGCCCGGGGTCTGACAGGTGCCGTCGGCAGAGCTGAAATTTGCAGCCATGATTCTCGCTGTGTTGTGAGGATTTGCTGAGATCGCATTTGGTGCGCCCGGAGGGGTGGCCCTCAAGAAATGGGCACTGGCTGGGCAGTGACATCCTTACAGTCACCCAAGAATGTGCCAGGCTGGGCAGTGGCAAATCCCACCTGCCTTCTGGGTGGCCATGGCAAGGCCACCATGTTGCGTTCCCTGTCACCAGCAGGGGCGAAGGCAAGGCAGAGAACTCCTGAGGGGGGCCTGCTAATGTCACTGCTGCAGGGCTGACGGCACTGGCTCCTGGGCGACCCAAGGTGACTCGACGTAGCAGGAGTGTTCACAGGCCACTGGTGACATCCCAGCCGTGTCATCCTCAGTGGGTCATCTCCCTGAGACACGTTATGTTCCGTAATCATCCGACATGCACTTGCCTAAATAAAGTTTTATTGGCACATGGCCACCACCAGTAATTTACAAGGGCAGAATTGAGTTGTCTTGATGGACAGTGTCTGGCCTGCAAAGCTGAAAGCAAACCCTTTCTGGCCCTTTCTGGAAGAAGTTTGCTGACCTCTGGCCTGGACCTAACACTCTGGACGGGGGAGAAACACGCACACAAATCACCACGTGAAACAGAGTCTCACTCAGTGGCTTCGTAGAGAAAAGTGCGCTGGTTCGGAAGGACTGGGGTGTCAGTGGAGGGAGGGCGGCGGCATTTAAGGACGATCTGGAGTGAGGAGACTTTGCTGGAAGGGGACCCCCGAGCACAGACCCTAAAGAGACGAGGGGCAGCTATGAGGACATTTGGAGGAGACGTGGTGGCAATGGGGCAGCTCGTGCAAATGTCCTGGGCCGAGAAGACACTGCTGGCGGGAGCGGGCGGCCAGGCCAGAGGCTGACAGGCCCTTGGCCACTGTGAGGCTGGCTTTAACCCTCGGGACACTGGGGAGGGGGTACGGGGTAGGGGCACATCATGTGATTTGATGTGGCTTCGAGGGCTGAGCTGAGCTGGCGTTTCTTTTCTCCACGGGACACAGCCCTGACTCAGTCTGGAGGTGGGGCCCTGACTCCCTGTCCACTTCCCCCACCCGGAGCGTGCTGGGAACAGGCGGCACCCCGAGAGCTCCCCCCTGGGACCGGGCGGGAGCTTCCTGGAAGCTGCGGGCCAGTGGCCATGGAGCGGCCTGCTGACATCACCATGCAAGGCCGCGGCCATCAAGACCCTGGGCTGCCGTGGAAAGGCTCTGAGGAAACGGGGACAGGCCATCAGGATGATGTGACCCCTCTCCTAGCCCCACGTCCCGTGGGGGACGGGGTCCTGTTCGTGCAGGGGGTGCAGAAGCTCCGGACAGGATGCATTTCCTGCAGACAGGCAGTGACCTGGGCTCCCGACTCACACCCAGTGCCAACTGGAGACAGGGTCACACCAGCTTCCTGGCATTATCCCGGGACACCCGAGACCCAGATCGTGAACTCTTGGGTCTGGAAGAGGTCCGGAGCCAGCAGTGGGTGGGGCATTCTCGGGGGTGGTCCTGGGTACTGGGGGCTGTCAACAGCACCCTTGGTCCCCTCCCGCTGGATGCTGGGAGCAGCCCTAGTACTGTGACCACAGGTGTCCCCAGACGTTGCCTGGTGTTCCCTGGGGGCAGAACCCCACCCGATGTGACCCCTATCTTGGTCCAATAATATAAGTGCCTTTGGAAGCAGCCGGTCAGACCCTGTGTCCGGGGCCCTGCACCTGCGGCGGACGTGTTGGAGGAGCAGAGTGGGGAGCGTCGGGCGTTGGCTCCCGGGCTGCGGCGTGTCCAGGCTGTCGGCACGGATACTGAGAGTCTTGCTGGCCCAGCCCCTGGAAAGCACAGCTCTCAGCCCTTCCGCTGCATGGCCAAGGGATCCAGCAGAGTCCTGGGTTGCGTTCCTGGCACCACGGTCACAGCGGCTCCGTGTGACCCCAGGCCTGTTCCCGGCAGGTGCTGGGAAAGAGACCGGCTGGCCCGGCGGCTCTCGACTCCACCCTTAGGGAGCCGGGCCTGCAGGCGGCTCTCACCGAGGGGGCAGTCCAGGGACACTTGTGGTTGTCATGACTGGGGGGCCCCTGGCCTCTAAGCATGGGGCCCAGGGAGGCTGCTCCACACCCTGCAGAGCCCGGACGCCCCCTGCAGAGTGGCCCGGCCCTGGTGTCCACAGCGCCGAGGGTTGGGGGGACCCTGGGTTACTATCTAAGGAAAAGACTGGGTCTGCTCCCTGCTCACGCTGGACACCAGAACACACTCCCGACGGTCAGACGGTGTGAGCCAATATGTCCCCCAGCGTCGGTGGTGGCCTCCTCTGCCCCCACCCTGCTCAGGTGTGTGTTCTGTCTGCAGGGCAGGAACAGGCTGGCAGGGGCGGGGTTTGGAGGATATCGACCCTGGTTCCCACTCAGGTAGCAGGTGAGCCTGGGCCCCAGAGGCCCCGTGCTGGCCACCAGGCTGCGACCATGCCCCTGGAGGCCGCCCTGCCGGCAGGCCGCGATTTCCCCGCCTTCCTCTGGTCAGCCCCGCCCAGCACAGGGAAGTAAATGTGGACGGGCACCAGGGACAGCGGCTTGGCCTCGACACAGGGGGACCCCACAGGGGACGTGGCCCTGCCCGGGGAGGGAGGGAGGGGCCTGGTGCCCCTCGACCTCAGAGCTGAGCCAGGCCCATGCTCTGCTCTGTCTAGAATCTCGCAGTCATTTTTAAACCAGGGGCCCGGGTTTTCATTTGAGACCAGACCCTGAAGATGCTGTCATCGGTCCCAGAGCTGACAGATGAGGGAGTTTCCGAGGTCGTGTGGCCACCAGCACCCAGGGGGAGGGCAGGGTTGGGGCGCGGGCAGGTGGGGAAGCCCAGTGTCATGGGCACTTGAATTTCCAAGCGGGGAGTGACTGAGAGTCCTGCCTGAGAGCAAGCCGGCTCCAGACCCAAGCAGCCCGCGTGAGCAGGGACTGGGCTCAATGTTTTCTCCAAATAATTAACACAAGGTCTCTCCCCTGGGCACTGCTGACATCAGGACCAGGCCATCCTCTGTGGGGGGCATCCTGGGCACTGGGGGTGTGGAAATGCACTCTGGCCCCACCTGCTCGATGCCAGGAGCCCCCCATCACCAGAACCACAGATGTCCCCAGACACACCCAGTGTCCCCCAGGGACACAGTCACCCCAGCTGAGACCCGCTGGCTAGGACGAGGGAGCTGGCTAGGACCCGGGGAGGCGAGCTGGCCCGTGTCAGGGGGCAAGGCCGACTTGCCACGGCAGCTCTGACCCTCCTCTGGGGCTGCAAGCCTTGGGCCATCCTGCAGGCCACCTGGCAGCCACACCTCACGACAGTCCACTCCTAACTGTCGCCTCCCGCCACCTGCCCTGCAAGCCCCCACCTCCAGGGAGTCCTCAGTGCCCGCCTTCTGCCCCCAGTGCTCTTCCCGCTCCCTCGGGGCCAGCGTGGACAGCCTCTCCTCCGGCACCCCCTGGACCCCTGGTTCTTGGTCTGTCGCTCCACTTGGCCCCACCCCCCAGCACTCTCCTAATTCCTTCTCCTCGTCCTTGTTTGCTGGGTATCTGCAAGTGCTGTCCTTGGAGGGTGGGGCTTTATTCCCCGAGTCATCACCGTGCCTGGCACCTATGACCGTCCTTGGCCCGTGCTGGGCACTGGATCAGTATTCTGACCAATGGCCGGACCCACTGCAGCTTCTCCAGCCACTGTCCCCGACGTGATCACTGGAGCAGAGGACAGAGGTCCATCCTCACCCTCCTCTGACTGGAGTGCTCAACCACACAAAACTTTGGTTCTGTCCTATTTTTTTAAACAAACATTGACTTTGAAATAATTTGGGGCTTACAGAAAAGTTGCAAAGACAGCGGAGACAGGGCTGTCTGCCCCTCACTGCCCACCCTCCCCTAGGGCTCATGTGTCAACAGCTGGGAAACTGACATGGGGACACTTTATTCAGATGTCACTAGTTCTCCCCCCACACTTTGCTGAGTCGTCACCTCTCCTTGGTCAACTCTGGGCTGTGACAGCCTCTTGATTTTTCCCTGCCATCTTCTCACTAATTATTTGTTTTGAAAAAAAAATTACTTCTCATTAAAAAAGTCATTAAAGGTTTATTACTGTTATTTTTAAATGAATTAATAAACATTTAAAATTTTTCTCAGTTTTAGTTTTGAATCCAGTAATTTTTGATAACTATAACCCGCATAAGACAAAAGCTCTTTGGAAACTTCAGGGCCAAAAAGTTGGAGAACCTCCATCCTACTCTGGCCTGAGGGCCACATCCAGCCCTCTGCACATTTTTGGAAAGGAAGCTTTCCGGGCACGTGGCCACGCCCAGTCAAGCAGGCATCCTCTCCCGCCGCTTTTAAGACACAAGGGCAGAGCTGAGCAGTTACAGTAAAGACTGGCCTGCAGACATGAAAATACCCAAGGCCTGGCCTGTCTAGAAGTGTAGCAAGTTTGTCACTCGTGCTCGTTTAAGATCAGGCCAAAACCTAATTAGGGTGTAGGGCTCCCACAGATGTCAGAATTCCATGGAAACGTCCATCAGGTAACATCTTGCAAAACCAAGCACCACTGTGGACAATTATTCAGTCACGAAAAGGAGAGAAGCTCTGAGACCTGCTCCCGCATGGACGGACCCTGAGAGCACGACGCTCAGGGAGAGAAGCAGACACAGAAGGACACACAGTGTGTGAGTCCATGGTGTGAAACGTCCAGAACAGGCCAGTCCCCAGACACAGGGAGGGGGCTCCTGGCTGTCAGGGGCTGGGGGAGGGGGTGGGAGTGACTACTGACAGGGTGGTGGAATGTTCTAGAATCAGTGGTTGCATAACTAAGTACTAAAACGTCCTGAATTGCACACTTTATAGGATGAATTGTATGGTGTGTGAATTACATCTCAATAAAGCTGCTATTTTTAAAAATGTTTTTAACTTGCAGAATTAAGGAAAAAGAGCCAAAGGCCTGTGCTCTGGCTGCAGGACACCCACCCGCTGCTCCATTTCTCTCTGCGCGGGGCCTCTGGATCACTGGCCCACCTCGCAGCGCCCCCTCAGATGTGGTGACAGCTCTCTCTCCCCATCCCTCCACTGCACCCCAGAGCAGGGCCCATGTCACCCTGAGTGGTCGCTCACGCCGCAAGATCATGCTATAAAGAAGGGAAAAAGTCAAAGCTGCTTCCCCTCGAAGCAAAGTGGGAAGATCTTGGGCAAGAAGCCAAGGCTTTCAAGCAGTTACAAGCAAAAGGGAAGGTTTCCAGGAAACGTGCCTGCTCCTAGTGGGACGCTAGGGCCGCGGTGCCAGTCACCCTCGGGCAGGGGGCTGAGGTGTCTCCCTCTGCTGCCCCGGCCGGCCGCTGGCGTGGTGCGCAGAGCGGGCCTGCAGGGTGGACGTGCTGGCTCCGCTGGGGGCTGCCCTGCTCCCGGCCCCGGGGCCCCCTGCGGCCTCTGCTGAGGCCTCTCCACTGCGATCCACAAAGGCGAGGAGGCCCCCTCACAGCAGCGCGTGTGGGGCTTGTGCAAACAGGGGCCCCTCCACGGAGCTTCAGTTGGTTGCAGCCCCCAACCCCGATCGGGGGGCCTGCCCCCTTTCCCTCCCACAACCCTCAGGCCCTCACTGAAGACTGAGTTTAACCCACGTTCCCCAAAATTCATTTCCACCTGGAACCTCAGGAGGTGACTGGCATGAACTGAACTGTGTTCCTCCAAACCCCCACGTGGAAGCCCTGAGCCCCGAGGCCGCAGACTCTGACTGTAGCTGGAGATGGCAGTCTTTAAAGAGTGGATGAAGGTAAAATGGGGCCCTGAACCGGTGGGACTGGGCTCCCTACTAGAAGAGGAGATCGGGACACAGACACGCAGGCGGGGAGAACGCGCAGGGATGCGGGAGAGGAAGTCCGGCCCGCAGCACCGGGAGAGCGCGCCTGGGGTTGACGGCTCCCGTCTGTGGTGGCTGGGCTGCGCGGCAGCTTGAGCAGACTGGCACCGTGACCTTATTTGGAAATAGGGTCTTCACAGGGGTCAACAGTCAAAGTAAGATAAGGTCACACTGGAACAGGATGGGCCCTGGCCCAGCACAGGTGTCCCTGTAAAAAGAGGAGAGGCGCACAGAGAGGTGGGGAGGAGGGCCCCGTGGGGACAGAGGCTGAGGCTGGCGACGTCTCTACAAGCCGAGCATGGCCTGGCGCCCCCGAAGCCAGAAGCGGCAGGATGGATCCCCCACCCACCTCTGAGCCGCTGGAGACACCCTGATCTCAGGCGGCTGGCCTCCGGACTGGGGGCACAGATGTCTGTGGTTCAAAGCTGCCCCGTCTGCTGCGGCCGCCCAGGATGCCGACCCCCTCCCCACACCCTGACTGTCTGCTGAAGAGCCAGGCCGTCCCAGCCTGCCTGCGATACACCCCTCCGGCAGGCAGAGCGGCTCCTTTGTCCACCCTTGTCCTCAAAAGCATTTCCAGTGCCCCGAGGGAACTGCCACGTGGACAGCTTCTGTTTACGTTTACTTTTGATAGGATACATCAGTCCATCCGAGCTGCTGTCACAGAAGCCCCAGACCGGGGGCTCCTCGCCATCTGGGAGGCTGGAAGCCAGCAATCAGGCGCCGGTGCTGTGGGTTCCTGGTGGGAGTCTGCCTCCTGGCCTGGGATGGCTGCTTTCCTGCTGTGACCTTGCGCAGCGGAGAGGGCGCTCTGGTCCCTTCCTCTCCTTATAGGGACACTAATCCCATCCAGGGGGCCCCACCCTCATGACCTCACCTAACCCAGATCAACTCCCAAGGGCCCCACCTCCAAACCCCGTCCCACTGGGAGTTAGGGCTTCAGCAGGTGAATTTGGGAGACATGAACACTTGGTCCACAATATAGGGGTAGGTTATTATTAAACACCAGTGTGTACAGGCCAGGGGCCAGGCGCAGGATGGGTGGGTCACCTGTGGCTCCATACCGCCTGGCAGGCACGGTCGCCTGGAGCCAATGGGCTGCGAGACACACTTCGCAACTTTTGAATTCTTGTACTGCAGCATATTTATGCAAAAAGCCTATTATTCTTCCTAGGGGCGTGTGGGCCCGAGTGAGGATGGGTGAAGGGAGAGCCATGTGTTGGCCCAACTCCCTGACTCTGCAGCTCAGACTGGGCTCCCCGCTGTCCTGGGAGGCAGACAGGTGACCTGCAGGCTGGGGGCCAAGGTGTCAAACCAGAACCAAAAGATGTTTCACACCCCAAAGAATTGACAGCAGGATCTCAAACAGGTAATCACACACCTGTATTCCCATCGTGATTCGTAGCAGCCAAGAGGTGGAAGCCACCCAGGTGATCATTAAGGCCTGATGGATAAACAAACGTGGCCCGTGCATACGGCGGAATGTGGTTCAGCGTTAAAGAGGAAAGAGATTCTGACACCTGCTACAATGCAGATGAACCCTGAGGACATGTTGCTCGGTGACATAAGTCAGACATGAAAGGACAAATGATTCCACTCACAGAAGGACCCAGAGGAGTCACATCCACAGAGACAGGAAGTAGATGGTGGGGCCGGGGCTGGGGGAGGGGAGTGAGAGTGAGGGTTTCGTGGGGACAGAGCTGCAGTTTGGGAAGATGAGGAAGCTCTGGAGATGGTGGTGGGGATGGTTGCTCAACAACGTGAATGTGCTTAATGCCACTGAGCTGTGCACCTACAAATGGTTAAGATGGTGAATTTCATGTTATGTGTATTTCAACACACACACGCGCGCGCGTGAGCAGTTGCTGCAAATGCTCACGAGAGCCCGAGTCTGTCCTGGGTGTGTGTGTAGCAACGCAGCCCGTGTGCAAACATGGCAACCCTGGTAGCCTCACAACATGGGTGACTGTCCCCAGATGGCATCTCCAACCCTCCGCTGCCAGGAGGGGCTGAGCACTTCAGAGTCCTACGGGAAGGACGCAGGGACCAGGTCGGCCAACCTTTCCTGACAAGTCCCAAGGACAGAGAGGAGGGCAGGCGGGCGGGCAGGGAGACCAGCACCGCTGCTCCCACCCCTGGCTGCCCGGGTGTTTACTGAGCTTGGACAAGTCCACTCCAAGGGCCCAGCATTTCCTGCCCCAAGAACAGGAAAGCAAGGTCAGCTCAGGACACGGAAGCACTGCCCCGGCTGCTGTCCCTCCTGGTGGATGCGGGGCTGGGCCCACAGACGGGGGACTCCTGCTGGTCACCTCCCAGGGGTGCGGGCTCTGGGTCAGGGGCATGTTCTGTTCCCACGGTTCGGTGGCTTCTTTCTCGCCCTCCGTCAAGCCAAAGGACCCCGGGATTGGGGGCAGGGGTCCAGGGATCACCACCACCACTGAAGGGCCTGGGGTCCCGCAGTCAGGCCCAGGTTTCCATGGAGACCAGAGGCCCCGGATAACCTTCACTGTCTTCAGGAAGGAGGAAGGCAGGGCCCAGGGAGGGGAAGAGTGCGGGGCTTGGGGTGGGAGACACCTCCAATGACAGCGGGGTGATGGGATGCGCTTCCCGTGAGCGCCCCCTGTGCCGGCCGCAGGGACACGGACCCCAGAGCTGGTGACCCCCTCTCCCCTGGGGCAGCCCTGGGTGGCGGGGCAGGCATTATCCCAATTTTAGTGAAGGAAACAGGGTGGGAAAAGTTGCCTGCCTGACCGGGGGGTCTTGGAGCTGGGAGGCACTGGGGCGAATGCTGCTTCCCAGCCTGGCTCCAGCACTGTGGAGACAGCCCTCTGCGCACCACTGCTGGGGGTGACTAGAGCACCCTCACCTTCCCTGTGCCTCAATTTCCTAATCTGGAAAACCAGGGAGGTCCACTGATTGTTGCCATGGGTGGGGCTGGAACCCTCTATGGCTCCCTACTGCCCTCTGGGTAAAGCAGTCTCTGCCTGCGGGCTCCTTGCTCCCTCCGCCTCACCTTCCACCCCTGCCCTATGTCTGGGAACCACCTGGAGGGTCCCTTCCATCTCCAGTCAGCTCCAGGACGTTGTCAACTTTGACTCAGATCCACTTCCTCCAGGAAGGCCTCCCTGAGGTCCCGGAGGAAGCACCTGCGGTTGCTCTCAGGCAGTGCTGTCACTACCAGCTCACTCAACCGGGTCTCAGCTGGGGTGATTCCATCCCCCAGGGGACGTCTGTGGTAGTCACAACTTGGGGGGGCTCCTAGCCTCGATGGGGTGGGGGCCAGGGATGCTGCCTGTGGTGGCCCCTGCAGAGAATGACCCAGCCCCACGCCTGCAGTGCCGAGGGGGCCAGCCGGCTCTGCCTCGTGTCACTGGGATGCAGAGAATGGCTGATGGTTTGCCGGGGGCGTGTGCGGGTGTGGCCCCACCTGGAGTCCTGGAGGCGGCCTCTCTACACGCCTACTTGGACTGTGCCTGTCCTCGGCCCTGCACCCTGGCTCCAGTCAAGGATGCCCACAGCCTGGCTTCCTAGCTTTGCGAGTCCCGTGGGCAGAGGGTCCTCCGAGCTCACCTGCCGCTCGTCCAGGCAGAGGTCTGAATCAGCCAGGAGGTTAGTCAGGGAGCCAGGTGTGGCGTGTCTCATTCCGGAGGCTCGTGAGCTTGGATCTCGCTCTGGCCGCTGACTCAGCCGGGGAGCCCGTGGGTGATCATCACTCCACTCCGGGCAGGGTGAGCACGTTCTCTGCTGGCCCCGATGTGTCACCCATCCTGGTCACAGGCTCACCTCTCCACTCAGGAGGGCAGGTGAGGGTTCGTCCTGGAGCCTCATTCTTTCCTTCCTTCACTCACTCGCTAAACATCCGGCCGGTGGCGCTCCCTGAGCTGAAGGAGCTTACGGTCCGGCTTGGCTGACAGACGCAGCTAATTTGAATGTCACAGAACAGTTACCGTGTGGCTCTGGGCAGTAACTTGACCTCTCTCTACTCTCATTTTCTCCTCTGTGAGATAGGGCTGCCATTTTAGAAAGAGTGTGTGTGAAGACAACCTGGCAGGTGTATCAGTCAGCTCCTGCTGCATGACAAGTCGCCACAAACTTCAGGTCTAAAACAATGCCCTTTGTCATCTCCTGGTTTCTGTGTTGGGAAATGGGGTGTAGCTTAACTGGGTCCTAAGCTCGGGGTCTCATAAGCCTGAAATCAAGGGATTGGCTGGGCTGAGTTTTCATCTGGGAACTTGGGGTCCCCTTCCAGGCTTATCCGAACGGTTGGCAGAGTCCACTTCCCCGCAGTGGTGGGCCGGAGGCCCCATTTTCCTACTGGCTGTCAGATGGGGGCTGCTCTCTGCTCCGGGGCTGCCTGGCCTCCTGCACGGGCAGTTCACGATGCAGCTGTCTGCTTTCTTCACGGCCAGCAGGACAGTACCTGCTGCTGCTGCTGCTGCTGCTGCTGCGCTCTCTCTTTATTGTGGTAAAAAGCATCTGACTATCTTAACCACGTTTAAGTGCACAGCTCAGCAGCATGAAGCACATTCACATTGTTGTGTGACCATCCCCACCATCCATCTCTAGAACTTTCCCATCTTCCCAAACTGAAACTCTGTCCCTATTAAACACGGACTCTCCATCCCTGCCCCCAGCCCCTGGTCCCCACTGTCTACTTTCTGTCTCTATGGATTTGATGCCTCTAGATATGCTTCTGGTCTCCTTTAAGGGCGCATCTGATTAGGTCAGGCCCACCTAGATAACCTCCCTTTTGATGAACTCAAGAGTCAACGGATCAGGGGTCTTTGTCACACCAGGAAATTCCCTTTGGCCATTTCACATCAGCCTAACCATAGAGTGGCATCACCTCTGTTCTGGGTTCTGCCCACACTCAGGAGCAGGAATCAGACAGGGTGTGGACACCAGGAGGTGGGGGTCTAGGGTACCATCTTGGGATATGCCACCTCCCGCAGGAGGGGCACAGATGTAAAGGGCACTGCTATGTAAGGGCTACTGTCAGGGAGAAGCACAGGACAGCCCCCTGGGGACACCCTCTCTGGGAGGCACAGAGAAGACAGCAGAGATCCTGGTTTCTCCCTGCCCTCCTCACTCCCCTCCACACACACACACACACAAACAAGCAGGAAGGGCTCTTTCCACTTTGCAGATGTGTGATGGTCTTGCACACCCAGGAGCCACATCTGCACGTGATAAATGGCATGGAACTCTGTACATACACGGGCCCCTTGCCAACTTCCTAGTTTTGTCCTATATTCACGTGAGATGCCACCACTGGGAGGAGCTGGGAGAAGGGCACATGAGATTGCTCTGCATGGTTTTTGCAACTTCCTATGAATCTGTGATGATTTCAAATGAAAAGTTTTTGAAAGATCAGGTGAAGCCACGGGTATGTTTAGGTGTGACTTGGACAAAACGAACCACGCCTCATTCAAACACCACCTCTCCACCCCAACCCTGACCCGCCCACAGCTCCTTCTCCCACTCTGTGGTCAGCAGGGTTCTAAATCCCCCAGAGACCTGCCCCCTGTAGACCAGCCCCCAGGTGTGTGCAGGACTGTGAACATGATAAGATACCATACCCTGATTAGGTGATTTTATACAGAAAGGATTTGGAGGATATAATTAAAGTCTCAAGTCACCTGACTTTGAATTAATCAAAGGACTCTTTGTCTGGGTGGGACTGACCTAATCAAGTGAGTCTTTCAAAGGGCAAGGCCCTTCCTGCAGTGGGAGTCTGGTGGGAAGAGTGGGTCTATGAAGGAGACTATGTGGTCAGGCCAGGACCTGGGTGGCCTCCAAGAGCTCAGGGTCATCCTCAGCTGGCAGCTAGTAAGATAATGGTAGCCTCTGTCAGATGGCAGAAAGGAACTGAATCCTGCTGACAGCCTGGGTGAATTTGGAAGTGGGTCCTTCCCCAGTTGAGGCTCAGGTGAGACATCAGCCCTGGCCAACCCCAGGGAGACCCCGCACAGAGCCCGGCCACGCTGCTTCCACACTTCTGCCCTGATAGGTGGGGCGGGTTGGGGGAAGCTGCTGAGTGTGTGGTGACTTGTTACACAGCAAGAGCTAGCAAGTGCACTCCTCCTGCAATGGCAGAGCAGAGCACCCAGGGTTTTACAACCACTATCACATTTAGTCACACACAGGGGTTGCTCCTATGGCTCAGGAAATTCTAAAGGTTTTGGGAGCTGGGAGCCAGGAACTGTAGCTGAAGACCAAAATATGTATTGATTTAAAATCCCAGGATCACACCTCTCAAATGCTCCATCTCCAATTACCACCAAGCTGGGGCGTGGGTTTTAACACCTGAATGGGGGGGACACCAATGGCAATTAGAGACAAGCTCCCAACACCCCAGTTCCCCGTGCCCTTGCATTTGGGGCACCTGCTCAGGCCCCCTCCCCACCCTCAGCCCCTTCAGCACCTCCCCCTGCCCCCAACCCCTGAGTGCACCCCACCCGGGCCTTCTCAGGCTATGCCTTAACCCTCTGTTACATGTACTCGCCGAGGGCATGGTCCCGGGAGCTTCTGTGCACAGACATGTGTGTTTTAGTCTGATGGGGCTGGGCCCATGGGCATCTGCTCACCCAAAGAATGAAGCAGGAGGGGAGGGAACAAGGAGGCAAGAGCCACACTTCCAGTGCCCCCTGGCTCAGGTGGAGTCAGGCCAGCACTCTGCAGGGCTGAGAATGGGCCCTGGGATGAGGGGGACCCCTTCTGCCCGCCCCAAATGGGCCCCTCTTTGGCTTCCACGTGGCTCCCCATCTCCCCCTGCCCCCCACCTTCCTGTCACTATTGTGTGTGTGACTATTACCTTCTGTGTGTTCTGAGTCAAAGGAGGCCTTGAATCTGTGACTCCACTGGTGGCCACATGGGCACATCACCCCTGCCCCGAGGAGGCTGGCTGCTCACGCGGTTGCCTGGGGACACTGCGGTCTCAGTGCCTTGGTTGTTGTGTCAGTTCTTACTGGCCCACAGGTGGGAGCCCTGCCTCGAGATACCGGACGTGAGCCTCTCTGGTCCTCGGTGTTCAAACTGGTAAAATCGGGGGTGGCATTAACCAGCCCACGAGCGGATTCCCCGAGAGAATCTGCAGTGTGCCTCAGCCCACAGGGTCCGGAAGAGCGGGGCTTGAGCGGGAACCATGGTGATAACACACAATAAAGAAGGCGATCTTGACTCACCCTGGGACCAACAATCTTGGGGAGCAGGGACCCTCCCCCTCGGCACTGCTGACACGGGGCCTGGACACTCTCTGTGGGGCGTCCTGGGTCCCGGGGGTTGTGGACCAGACTCCCTGGCCCCACCCACTCATGTCCCAGTCATGATGACCACAGGTGTCCCCAGATGTCACCCAGGGTCCCCTGGGGCAGGGTCACCATGGTGAGACCCTGCTGAGTGGGGTCAGGCTCGTGTCCTGGGAAGCACCCCATGGGCTGCTCTGCACAAGGGGAGCCTCTGGCTGCAGGGAGAGGGTTCTGGGCCTGCGGGCTGCAGCGGGTCCCCCCCGCGGCCGGGTTCAGCTGGGCACCCCGTAATTACGTAGGTACTGTGTCCGTTTTCTGTTGGGAGGGCGGCGGCAGCAGCCGTGACCTTCTGTGAGCAGGCGGTTTTAAGGTTCTGACCGCCTGTCTTGGCAGGTCTCTCGGGAGAACAGCTTGTCCACGGAGAGGACTGATAACAGTGCGCATTTCAACACGCCTGCCCAGGACAGAGCCGGGCGGGGACCGACGGGATGGGGACGGGGCGGGGTGGGGAGAAACATGCTCGGACTTGCACCCTGGGGTTGGAGTTTGCACCCCACACAAGGGCCACTCTCTCAAGATAAAAGTCCCAGGAGTGCTTTTGGCAGAACTGTTCACAAACTCCCGGGAGAACGAGGGTTATCAGAGAAACACTCTGCAGTTGGAGGTCACGGAGTTCTGTTTGTTCCCGTGCAGGGAGCAGGAAGGCTGGAGGAAGGCTTGAGAAATCCTTTGCGACCTAGAAGCACCGATTTACCCCAGTACATTCCCAGTGTACTCGTCTCCCCGCTGCCCGCCCTCCCATGCCTGTGGGCCTGGGGCTTGTGGCTACCACACTAGAGGGCCGAGCTCCGGACTCGGTGTTCACCTCAAAGGATAATGGCACCTTCTGGAGGGAGGCCGGCCCCCCAACAGCCGGGATGTCTGAGAGCCATTCCACGAGGCAGGAGTCAACTGGCTGTGGTCCCGGCCCCTCGGAGCTTCAAAGCCAGTAAGACGCGCCACCCGGGGTGCGGGGACCTAGCCACATCTAAAGACAGGACATGGGAGGCGCCAGGAGGGCAGGGTTTCACCCAGGGGGACCCTGCCCTCACGGGACACCGGGTGGTGCCTGGGGGACATCTGTGGTTGCCGTGACTGGGGGCCCCCTGGCATCGAGTTGGGGGACGGGGAAGGGAAGCTGCTCCATACCCCACAGAGCCCAGGATGGCCCCCGACAGAGGACGACCTGGACCTGTGTCAGCCGTGCCCGGGGGGACAGACCCTGAATGGTTCCCGATTCTCGCCGGAACGTCAGCCCTGTGTGAGCCGGTGTTCCACCCACCCTGTGCCCTGTTGTCCCCCAGGGCCTGGCCCAGCCAGACGCTCTGGAGTCCTGGCTGAGGGAACGAAGGAAGTCTTTGGGCGGACCCCCAAGGCCTGGCCAGTCCAGGCAGGAACTATCCCTGTGCCTGCACTGGAAGGTGACAGAAGCAAGACCCAGTCCTCCGGCAGCAGAGCAGCAGCTAGGCCGCCCACCCTCATCCTGTGGCCTTTGCTCCCGGGTCCAGGCTCTGCTTCAGCCCCTGGGGTGCGCCCGGGCTGGGGTGGATCTGTGGGTGCAGGTGCCCAGGGCCTCCAAGGTCATAGAGCTGTGTTCTCTGCCTCCCTCTTACACCCAACGGACCCACAGAATCTCTGGGTCTGTGAGGTAAGGGCCCCCAGAACAGGGTGACCGTGGGTCTCTGGGTGCTGGACCAGAATGTCCCAGAGAACGTGAACAGGAAGTCACAGGACTCTGAGAGGGGTGAGGTGAGGGGTTGACTGAAGACACCTGGATGCCCAGTGGCACCCCCTGTACCAACCTGCATCTCCATCCCCGCCTGGCTCAAAACCCAGCCCCGCCAGAGACAGCAAGGACTTTCTCCGCCCCCTAGTGGCCACCAGCAGGAACCGCAGCACTCTTGGGACCGTCCCCGGCCCAAAACCCCAGGCAGGAGCAAACACCCCAAACTCCGGGTCCTCGTTGAGCCCTGGTGTCTGTGGAAATTCAGTGCAGCTGGACCCAGCGGTGCTGTGGCCAGGATGGGCGGTGGTGGCCTTTGTTCGGTGACATCCTGGCTCCCCTGGAGAGGTAGCCACCCTGCCATGGGAGATCCAGGCTGCCCGGCCCTGCCCGGGTGCTGGGGAACCGGACATGAGGGCGCCTGCGGACATCCAGCACTGCGCCTGGCAAACAGGACAGGCTTAAGAGTGACTATGAAACTAAAAAGGTCTCAGGGAAAGTCCAGACTCCCCGCTTCGAGGAGTGTGTCAAGGGGAACAGAGGACCCCCTGCAAGGCTGGCCGTGGGCACCAGCTCAGCAGAAAATTCTGTCTCCTTCCAACACACCTGTCCACTGGGCACTGCTGACATCGGGGCCGCTCATCCTCTGTGCGGGCGTCCTCAGCGCTGCGGGGTCTGCAGCAGCAACCCTGGCCCCACCCTCTCAATGACAGGAGCCACCCCCCCAAGTTGTGACAACCACAGATGTCCCCAGACGTGTCCCAGTGGCTCCTGGGGGGCGTCTGAATGATCCCCAGATGAGACCTACGAGCACAGCTGAATTCCAAAGGGCGCAAGGATTTAAGTTGAAAACATGCGATCCGAACAAAAGGCAGGCGAATTGTTCTTTGAAACCCCGACATTTGGAAGCAGGCCTCGCAGAGCAGAGAGAGCACGGCTGTGCGCAGAGTGCTGCAGGTCCCCCGCGGCGAAACCCGCCAGGAGCCGAGGGCAACGACCACTGGGAGAAGCGTCCGCGGCGAAGGCGGCGGACAGCAGGCGGCGTCCAGAGACGCCGGGAGCGGTCAGACAAGTCACCCAGAGAGACACTCCAACAGAAAGGTCAGGACGCAGCCGGGCCCTTGGCGGAAGCAAAGCCTGAGAGGAAGGGACCAGGGAGACGCGGACAGGGCAGTGACTTAACGCTGGGCTTGGGAGGGCAGGGAGGCAGGCCCCGGAGTGGGCGACGTTGCCTTTCTGGAGGTCTTTGTGGCTGAAGGTCAGAACGTAAATGAGATAGCCCAGACCTGAATTCTCAGACCAGGGAAGCCTGCTTATGGGAATTTACTCCCAACGAGGACCAGCCCAGGACGTACAGAGTCCCCACAAGGACATTCATCCCAGAGAGCCGCCAAATTTAAAAAGAGAGCAAGAGAGAAAGAAAAGAAAAACAGAAAAAAAAGTGAACACCCCCCCAAAAAAGCCCACCAACAGACCACCTAAGTCAATTATAAAATTATTTTAAAACAAATAAATTACAATCCGCCCATAACGCGGAGTGCTAAGCCAGTGCTAAGTGCGTGCTGTGAATCTGTTTCAGACCCTGGGGGAGCACAAACAAGCCAGCTGGATGCCAGGGCACTGAGCACGGGCCCTGCGCACAGCACCACGCGCCCAAGCCCCCCTCCTCTCCAGCCCGACCCCGTAGCAAGAGCATGAGAAAACCCTTTAAACCATTGTACAGTTAGGCAGTTGCAGACACCCCTGCAAATGTCAGAGGGTCCTGCTCTGTTACGCGACCCCCCCCCCCACAGTTCTAGACTCTTCCCTTCTCCCCGTAAGACACCTGGTCCCGCAGCACAGCGCGTCTTAATTCCCACCCCAGTCCCTGGCAGCCCAGCAGCCTTTCTGTCCCTACAGGCTTGCTTCTCCTGGACATTCCATCTAAGTGGAATCATACGAAGTGTCGTCCCGGGGCTCTGCACTCTTGTCTAACAATTTTCCTTTACACGCACAGCACACACACCGGGTGAGAATGCACCTTATAAAGACATCAGGTCTCCCTCAAGTTTGTTGATACACTGAACACAGCCCGAATCAAAGATCCATCCAAATTGTTATTAGAAACTGCACGTTTACTCTCAAGACCCCGTGAAAGAGGATACTCCCGGGGAGCAGCAGAGACATTTGTGACAAAACAGAGGCGCACGGGAGGCACGGGCCCGGGGCCGCAGGCAGCCTCAATTTTTTCCATTTCCTCTTCATACATCACAAAAGCCACCTGGAGTCCTCTGAGGAGTGAGACCCGAGACAGGTAGGAGTGAGAGACCAGGACCCGAGCTTCAGTTTTCCTCAAATTTAACCCTCCCGAGGCCTCGCAATGGTGCCAACCTGCCATCGCGCCAGGGCGGGCAACAAGGTCCAGGTATTTGTCACGCACGGGGACCTACTCTGCTCTGGATGACAGCCTTTGACAGTTGTCATCTCCATGCAGATGACAACTGGGGTGAAGCACCAGAGCACCCTAATCAAGCCCCTCGAGGAGGAGGCTGAGAGCGGGAAGCAGGCGGCACCATCAGGCTCGCCACCCCGCACCCGTCCTGGGGGCTCAGGACCGGCACTCCAGCCCCACAGCCCCCTGCTTCACGGCGATCAACCAATCAGGAGCTGAGGGCACAAGGTGCTCCCTGTGGCTCCCGTGCGCCTTTGGTGGACAAGACCAAGCCTCAGAAACAAGCGAGCAAGGCCTGGCGTGGGGGACACAGGCGTGCACGGCAAGGATACCCGCCTGGACGGCAAGCCAACCTCTTCATTCTCATCTTGGCTCCCAACAGCCAACCAAACACCCACGTGAACTCCAAATCGAATATGGAGAAAAGAAAAAGCCCAGGACACTGACCTGTGCTCGAGGCCTGCTGTCCGCAGCGCCGCGGTCCAGGAACCCAACGTCCTCTCCCTGGAAGAAACACGCATCATGTTAGTTGAGCACGATTTGGCCTGAAATGCCAGTGAGTGTTCAGTGGTGTCAGCACAGAAGAGGCGCGGGCTCACGATTAGATGTAAAATCTCTGGGAGTCCTGCCTTTGGGTTTCTCTCCCCCACTGTGGGGACAGCACAGATAGGATGCTTCGAGACGCAGGGGAGTCAGACTGATCCCGGCAGTTTGCCAGAAAGCCTTCTCAGCACGCTGTTACCCCCGGTGAGTTTTCCATGTGTTCCAACACTACGGTGGAGAAAAGGATGCGATGTTCACATGACCTCTTTCTTTCTTTCTCTTCCTCCTTTCTCCCTCCCTCTCTCCCTCTCTCTCTTTCTTTCTTTCAACTGGAGGGACTGGGGAATGAACCCAGGACCTCATGCGTGCTAAGCACGTGCTCTACCACAGAGCTACACCTCCCCTGCCTCACGTGAACTTTTATAGTTTATGCAAGACATTCACCAGCATCATTTGACCCTCACAGTTTCCTGGAAGGAAGGGGAGGGGGCTGAGTCAACCCCTTGAACTGCGAGCCCTGGGGTGCCCAGCCCACCTGGGTTTGCCTAAGGCATGCGGCCGACTAAACACAGGTGGGATTCTGGATGGGATCCTGGGGCAGAAAAGGACACTAGGGAAAACTAGCAAAATCTGAATAAAGAGGGGACTGAGGTCACAGACCTGCACCCACGTCCACCTCTCGGTTGTCATAAATGCACTGTGCGTATGAGAGACAAGACCATTGGGAGAAATTGGGGGATGGGTAGGCAGAGATGGGAACTCTCTTCGAAATGCTTCTAAACATCTAAAATCATTCTAAAATTAAACATTTACTTTAAAAAATAACTCAGTTAAATTTGTTAAATGCTGGTTCCCTTTCTCTGGGAAAATCAGTTCAGGCTAATGATGGAGAACTGACATCCCCACAATCACCTGCAGGTGGCGCTGCTGCCCCAGGAACACCCTCTGAGCTCCGGGAGCTGCTAGACTCCGACCCACCGGTATCTGTAAGCCCGCGGGGCCACCTAGGATTGGAGCTGCTCAAGCCGCTGAGGCTAGAGGGGCGCCCTGGACGGTGCGGGGACCCAGACAGCAGTGGACAAGCAGGGACGAGAGACGAAAGGGCCAGAGCAACGTGCCCACAGACCTGGAGGCCAAGACTTGCCTCAATCTTGCAAGGACCGTCTACACGTACAGTCCTTCAGCTTTTTATTTTTGAAGAAGTTGCAAAACTAGTGCCGAGGGGTCCAGGCACCCTTCACCTGGTTCCCCAATGGCAGCTCCTTACACAACTGGGGGACATTATCAAAACTTGGAAATGGTGACCGATAATCTAAACATAAAATTTTCAGACAGCATTACTGAGACATAATTCTCATGCCACACAATTAGCCTATTCAAAGTGCACAGTTCAGTGGAGTTTCTTGTGTGTGCTTTCCCAAAGTTGTGTGACCATCACCACAAGCAATTTTTGAATATTTCATCACCACAAATATTTAATCCCCAGCAGCAGTGCCCCCCACCCCGGCCCCTGACAACCCTCTCCCTGTGTCTGGGGACTGGCCTATTCTGGACGTTTCACGTCCATGGGCTCACACACTGTGTGTCCTTCTGTGTCTGCTTCTCTCCCTGAGCACCGCGCTCTCGGGGTCCGGCCCCGTGGGGGCGGGTGTCAGGGCTGCTCTCCGGGTCACGGCTGAGTGGTGTTCCCTTGTGTGGAGGGACACATGCGTTTCTCTGTTTATTACTGATGGGCATTTGGGCTCTTCCCATTTCTGGCTACTGTGAATCATGCTGCTGAGAACGTGGGTAGCTCAGGAATCACCTTCAAGATGTTTCTCTCTTTCCGTCCTCACATCTACCATCCGTACATCTCCTGGTTCTTGGCCCTTTAACATCAGCTGCTAGCTGTCCTCAAGTCCTTGGAGTTGGATTTGGACCATGAGGTGACCACCACAGAGCCCCCACCGGGCTGTGCTTGGCCCAGACCGGCTTGGGCCGGAGCAGACAGGAGTGAGGACAAAAATCGTTCCTGCAGCGCTGTCCCCAGGGCTCACAAGACAGCAGGCTGCCAGGTGCACCAGCTGGCGCCAGGCTGTCCCCGGGACCTTCGCCCAACAAAGACGCTGGGCTTCCACTTCCCCATCAGGGCGCTCCCCAGGCCCCCATGAAGGGCCCGCAGGGGACAAGCCGCAGGGGACAAGGAGACGGGACGCAGCAGCGGGACCTGCTGCAGAATTTGCAGAGCTTGAAGCAAAATGAAACTGTGGGACCCCTTGTTCAAAGATTATTACAGATTTTAAAATAGTGACAACAGAGCCGTGGTAGGCAGGGGTCTGCAGACCCCACACACACCCTGCCTTTATGAACTACCCACAAGGCAGGGTCAGTAAATGTCAGACACAGACAATGAAAACTCCAGGCACAAAGTGCCCAGTGCTGTGAGGGAGGAAAAATCATGGGGTTGGAGTGGGGGAACAGGCAGAATGCACAACGGTGGCCACGAGGAGCCCGCATGGACAGGACGATCACCCGTTCCTGTCATGGGCAGCACATTCTTACAACCTGCGAGCCCCACCCTGTCCCCAGGCTTTCCTTTTCATGTTTTAAAAATTAAGATGGAATTCACATACTATAGAATTCACCCTCTAAAATGTCCAGTTCAATGGCTTTTAGGATGTTCACAAGACTGTGCGACCATCGCTCTAATCCTAGGACACGGCCATCTCCCTGAAGAGACCCCATACCCATCAGCATGCTATGGTTCAAAGTCCAGTCTCCCTCCGGAGAGGTAAGACCCCCAATTCAGGAACCACGTGTGCTTTGCTCATCACAGTGGTTCAAACTGGTTTCACCACCAGCCCACAGGAGGCGCTCACCAGGGCTCACTAGTTCTGGGGATTTTGCACAGTCCAGTCAGTGCCAAGGGCACAGCCTGCGGAAGTGGGTGCATCTGGGGGTGAGGGGTGGTGGGCGAGTCCCGCTCCTGCCACCATGTTATGTAAGACTGTGGCCTCCGTGTTGCTGCAGACTGTGGCCTTCTCAGCTTGCACACATCGATGACGCCATCAGCATGTTGGAGAGGTCCACGTGGCAGGGGACTGAGGGTGGCCTCCGGTCAACAGCCAGAGAAGAACCAGGGTCCCACAGGAACTGAATCCTGCCTAGGACCATGTGAACTTGGCAGCAGCAACTTCCCCAGTCAGGCCT
Source organism: Camelus dromedarius (assembly GCF_036321535.1). NCBI lineage: Eukaryota > Metazoa > Chordata > Mammalia > Artiodactyla > Camelidae > Camelus > Camelus dromedarius. The sequence goes on from NC_087462.1 coordinate 1,742,024, forward strand.
TCCTAGGAGACTCCAGCCCCAGCTGACACCTTGATGGCAACCAGTAAGAGACTCTGAGCAGAGGACCCAGCTAAACCACACCCAAATTTCCAACCCACAGAAACCATGAGATAATAAATGTGTGGGTTTTTTTAAGCCACTAAGTTCATGGCGACTTGTTACATGGCATTAGCTAACTAATATGATAGGAGACTATTTAAATAAATCATACAGTAGAACAAAAATATCTAATAGCTCCTGAATGCATATACGCCAGTCTCTGTGCTGAGTTTTATTTTGTGTGTATGTGTGTGTGTGTATCCCCTTACTTAATTATCCTAACAAAAACTATAATTCACTTTTTATGAAGCAAGAAACTGGAGTCACAGAGAAAGAAAATCGATTGCTCAAGGTCACATGTGAGCAGAGCCAGGACATAAAGGAGGTAGGACGGATGCCAGGCACAAATCCCTAATCACTTTCCCAATACCAAGCTGGCAAATGAGAACTATTAGATACAGGTGAAACGATGGGCTGGAGTGTGAGTTGGCAAACTCTGGCCCATGGGCCAAATCCGGCCCACTGCTTGCTTTTGTAAATTAAGTGTTATTGGCACACAGCCACGTGTCTTCATTTCCGTATCGTCTGTGGCTGCTTTTGTTCCACAACGGCAGAATTGAGTAGTAGCTACAGAGAGCATGAGGTCTGCAAAGCCAAATATATGCACTCCGGACTTTAAGAGTTTGACAATCCCTGAGCTAGAGTTAGATTCCAGGGGCTTCGCAGACCAGGAGCAGGGAAATCCTGAAGTGTGTGAGCAGAGACACACACTACACAAACAATGCTGGTGCATTTCACATGCTGGAGTGCCCCAGGGGAGGTCCCAAACACAAAGCGGTGTCACGGGAACTGACTGACGACTGTCTTCAAAGTTACAAGATAAGAACACTGGCAATAAAAAGAGAGACATAGGCACACAGGGCTGAAAGTCAGAGTGCTAGCTGGTTTTGAGTCGCGACTTTGGGGTTTCATGTCTTACTTTAGAAGGACATCCCTAGTTCTCCAAATTTTCCTTTTAAAAATCTTTCACTTTGGAATAACTGTAGATTTACAGTAAATTGCGAAGCTAGTACAGAGAGTTCCCAAACAACCCCACTCGGCTTAATCTCACATTTACATCTTAGAGGAGAGGTCAGCCAGCTCTTCTGTAAAAGGTCAAATGACTACCATTCAGGCCCTGTGGGCTGTAGCTCCCTGCTGCACTTTCCTCTGTGTTTGTTTCTCTCAACACTTTAGAAACATAAAAGGCATTTTTAGCTCCTGAGCTGTATAAAAACAGGCTAACGATAAAGTGTACTCCATCTGCACAATGGAATATTATTCAGCCTTTAAGAGGAAAGAAATTCTAACACGCTCCAACATGGATGAGCCTCGAGGACATGATGCTTAGTGACAAAAACCAGACACAAAAGGGCAAATACTCTCTGATTCCACTCACAGGAGGGCCTAGAGGAGTCAAATTCACAGGGACAGAAAGTAGCCAGTGGGGCCAGGGGCTGGGGGAGGGGGAGTCAGTGTTTAATGAGGACAGAGTTTCAGTTTGGGAAGATGAGAAAGTTCTGGAGATGGAGGGTGGAGGTGGTTGCACAATAATGTGGATGTGCTTAATGCCGCTGAGCTGCGCACTTACAAGTGGTTAAGGTGGGAGGGAGGGTATAGCTCGTGGCACAGGGCGAGCTTAGCATGCACAAGGTCCTGGGTTCAATCCCCAGCACCTCCTCCAAATATAAATGACTTAATTACCTTCCCCTCATAAAAAAAAAATGGTTAAGATGGGAACTTTTTTTAAGATAGTAACTTTTATATTATGTGTATTTTACACTATTAAAAGTAATTAATTATAATATAAATAGCTAATTAATACATTTTTAAGAACAGGCCAGTGTGGGCTGGATCTGGCCCCCAGGCTGGCTGGCCAGCCTCGCAGGCTCACCACCACCGTACGTTTGTTGCAACTCAGAAACCAGCGCTGGTGCGTTACTATCAGCGCCACACTTCACCCGGCTGTCACTGGTTTTGCCACGGACATCCTTCTTCTGTTCCAAGATCCCATCCAGATCCCACAGCGCTTTTATGTGCCTCCCTTTTCTGTAACTTAGTTCCCTCTGGATCCTCATTTCAGGAAAATCTAGAGCCTCCGGGCCACTAGGCAAGAAAGGTCAAATGAAGGGTGGTGAGGATGAACACGGGTGGTCACTGCTTGGGGATCTGCGCTAGGCACATCGCGGGGGGGAACACTGGACAGGGGCCAGGCGGGGCCACCGTCCACACGGACCAGGTGCTGTGTGCAAAGACTTCACAGCCAGGAAGCGGCTGGGCCTGGTGCAAACCCCAGGCCGCTGCAGCGTGCTTCTCCCGCCAATCTCTGTGCAGAGGGACGCGGGCTCTCGGTTCTCCCGGGCACAGTCCGGCTGTGGAATTCTGGGTTCGTGTGGCTAGTTGCTTGCTGAACCCTCTGAGGAGATGCTGGACTGTTTTCCAGAGCAGCTGCTCCATTTTCCATTCCTGCCCCTTCTGGCCATGTGCTCAGTCATATCATTGCTTCTATTGAATTATTTGTTTGTTTCAGATCTTTATTATTTTATTTTTATGACTTATTTTTAATTCTTATTTCATTATTTTATTTTATTTAAAAAGTATTTTTATCTTTTTATTTTTATTATTTAAAAAGTATTTTTATCTTCTTTCATTATTTATTATTTTTATCATTTAAAAATGTTCACAGCAGCAATCTTTACACTAGCCAAGACATGGCAGCAACCTAAATATCCATCAACAGATGACTGGATAAAGAAGTTGTGATATATACATATACACACACAATGGAATACTACTCAGTCATAAAAAAGAATTAAACAATACCATTTGCAGCAACATGGATGGACCTAGAGATTATTATACTAAGTGTAGTAAGTCAGACAAAGACATATCACTTATATGTGGAATCTAAAAAAATGACACAAATAAACTGATCTACAAGACAGGAACAGACTCATAGACATAGGAAACAAAGTTACGGTTACTAAAGGGGAAAGAGGGGGTAGATTAGTAGTTTGGGATTAGTAGGTACAACTACTATGTATAAAACAGATAAACAACAAGGACCTCCTGTACAGCATGGAACTATATTCAACAGCTTGTAATGACCTATAATGAAAAAGAATCTGAAGCCATATGCCTGAAACCAACACAATCTTGTAAATCAACTATAGTTTAATAAATAAAATTTAAAAAAAAAGAACAACAGTGGTATTTGGTCTGTGTGAAGAACATATTTACAAAAGTATGATTTCTGTTCACTCCCCAGATTCCGTGGCACAGTCTGGCCATTTTTTGTCTTTACAGACTGTTCACTGATCTGGCAAAGAAAACTCAATGAACAAGGATTAGTTCCTCAGCTGTGCTTAATGCGCAGAACTAAAACTGATGAACCTTATTTTTATCTTCCTTTTTATTACTCTTTATTTTTATTTTCTTCCTTTATTATTTTCCCTTTATCAGGATAAATCATTATCTCATTGTTTCATTATTACTATTACTTCATTATCATTGCCTCATGTTATTATTACTACTGTGTGTGTGGGTCTTGTCTTGTCTTGGGAGGTGGGGTGATGACCCCTCCCCACCATCTGGCCCTCCGGCCGGAGAGGACAGGAGAACTAGGCGCCCTCTCTGTTTCTGTAGCAGAAGGCGCGCCGCCTGGTTTACAGAGGTCTGCACCCTGAGGCTGGGGGTCCTGCTCGAACGCCCAGAAACCAACAGGGACCCCGCCCGTCCTAGGTCCCGTGGGTGCGGCGGCCCCACCTCTTTGTGGGCTGTTCCAGTAAAGTGCTTCCTTCCTCTTTTTTAATTGTCCTTTTCCACCCGCAGCTATCGCAGTGCGAGCTGGAGACCAACCACCCGAACTTCCTAATTCCTGACTCGCTGCGCCCGCGGGGCACTCTGCACCTCAGCAGGCCCCGGGTTGAAAAGCACAGGACCTTTACACATGCCATGGGAGGTCAACTGCTGTGACCCCCGCGGAGGCCAGAGTTCATCCACGGGGACTGACCATCAAGCAGACACAGGCTGGGAGGGCTTCTTGTCGGGGGCAGGGGGATGGAACAACCCATCACCATGGCCAGGAGCAGGATGATCAGAGCAGCCATCAGCGCCAGGATGCAGCCTCCTTGGCACGACCCAGCCGTCATCTCACAGCCTTGTAGCCAGGACTCCAACAGGCTCTTGGGGCTCAGTCCAGACGTGGGCAGGGTGGGTCCCTCCGGGGCTCCAGGGAGAACCGGGTCCTGCCTTTTCCAGCTTCTAGAGGCGCCGCACCCCTGGCTCGCAGCCCCTCCCTCCATCCTCACCGCCAGCGGCGCAGCATCTCCCGTCTCTCTCTGACTCTGACCCTCCCGCCTCCCTCTGATAGGGACCTTGTGATGACATGGAACCCTCCGGGAGTCCAGGGTCACTTGCATCCCAGGGGCCTTAACTCCACCTGCAGCGTCCCCTCTGCCATGTGAGGGACACGTCTGCAGGTCCCGGGGTGGGGACAATGACATCTCTGGGGGCGTTATCCTGCCGGCCGCACGCTGGAACGCCCCACGAAGGGCGTGCATCTTGCCCTGTAAAACTACTTTCCACAGCAGGTCGCCGAAGCGTACAGGCAGCGTGACGCCTTGCCTATAAAGTTAAAAACAACGCGACTTCCTCGGCCGGATGGATTTTTCTACTGTGCCCCCCCCCCACTGAAGCCCCCACCAGCATCATAGCAGGATCATAGCATCAGGATCAAGACCTCCAGCCTGGATTAACCCACCCCAGAGCCATCTCAGGCCCAGGGCTCACGGCGGACCAGACAACAGCCCTAATAGAATCAGGCGCTGGGATTACTCTGCAGTCTCACTTGGCGGGTGGAGAGCGCATCCTGACCAAGGCTGAGCGTGTTTCTGCAAGGCGGCCCCGGGCAGGAGGAGACCTCTTCCTTCCCCCGTGAAGGCTCACTGACCAGGCTCCGTGCCTTCAGCCCGACCCTCGCCCCGTTCTCACGGGGAGATTCCAGCAAGGAGGCCGCTCTTCCCCCCGCCCCGGCTCTAACACCACGTGGAACCAGAAATGGGACACCCATTTGTCCTCTGCCCGCCCTGTTTCTGTCGTCAAAGCTCTTGGGGGAGAAGATGCCCAAAGGCACCCCAGGGAGGGCCCAGAAGCTGCGGTCCCACCCCAGACACCCTGGAATGGGGCTGCGCGCCCGATCCCCGCTGAAATCACCAAGTCAGTCGCCTCAGACAGCACTTCACTGAGGCGGCAGCTGGTGTGCCCTTTTACTTATTTTTTTAAAGGGACATTGGGCAAGTAATTTAATGTCCCCATCACAATTTCTGGAGCTACGTTCCCCTGCCGTGGCAGCATCTCCGGCGACCCCTGCCTCCCTCTGCTGTGTCAGGGTGGGTCTGCATGACCAGTCACACAGCAGCACATCACTTCTGGAATAAGTCAGAAAAGGCGTGTGGCATCTGCCTGCTCTTGGGAGCCGGCCACCCTGCTGTGAGCAGGCCCAGGCAGCCGCAGGTGGCCCATGTGGGGAGGAGCCATGGGAGAGGCTGTCCCAGAAGTGGCTCCCCTGGCCCCAGTCGAGCCTTCAGATGAGGCAGCCCCGGCTGACATGTGCTCTACCACCCTCTGAGAGGCTCTGAGCCAGAACCACCAAGTTAAGCTACCTCCAAATCCCTGATCTATAGAAACTGCGAGAACATAAACGCCGGCTGTTTAAACCATGCTTTTGCGGTACTTTGTTACACAGCAATAGATAACTGATACACCCACCGTCTGGGCAGATTCACCTGACCGCCCCCATAGATGTTTTGCCAGTCGCTACAATTTTCTAATGGGGAGCAACAAACAGCCCTGGGTTTTTTCACTTTCCTGTTTTCCCACCATCTGGAGGCCTGACCATCTGGGGAGACACAGAGACTGACAGGAATTCAATGAGGGGAGGGCAGTAGAACAACTGGGATGAGAGAGCAAAGGCCTCAGGACTCCCAGATTATCGGGAAGCACCGGTACCTGGTTTCTTAGAGTGAAGCAGCCCGCTGCCTTTATCTGTTTCCCTCTAAAGCAGAGTCTCCCCCTCAGCCCTGCTGACGGGGGCCGGGTCCTTCTGAGGGGGGCCGTTCTGGGCACAGCCTCTTGGCTGCCACCCACTCGATGCCAGGAGGTCTCCAGTGTGACAACCACACAGGTCCCCAGAGGTGACCCAGTGTCCCCTGGGAGCAGGGTCGCCCCCAGTGGAGACCCCCTGCTCCAAGCACGCCCCTCACAGGTAGGGACGGCAGGACTCAGCGTTAGGTGACAGGCAGAACCCCCCGCCCCTCCCCGGGCTGCAGTTCCCCCTTCCAGGAACTGAGTGTGTGGGACTGGGATGTCTGAGCCCCCTGCCCTTCCCACACTGACACCCCACCCGCACGGGGCAGGAGCGCTTCTCACCGGAGGCTCAGTGCAGATGCAGAGCTATCTGTGTGCAGGCGCTGCAGCCACCACCCCAGCCTTCACTCATCACCACAGCAACCGTCTAAATGTGTCACCCTGAGGAGCTCTGATTGCAAATGAAGGCTGGGGGTTGGGGGGCGGCACCGAGCCTGGAGCCTGGAGCCTCCCTAGCTGAGCTCCTGAGCTGGGGACAGGGTGACATGCTGCTCCAGGGACTGACCCAGACCAGGCACCCCCCAGGTCCCAGTTAGATGGGACAGAAAGGCCGGGGGTACCTGACCCAGAGGCTCAGGAGCTCTAGGAGCCCAGCAGAAGTGGGGCGCTGCTGCCCTCAGCTATGTCTTGGTGCCTTGGAGACTCCCAACCCTCCTCCATGAAATACGGGATGGGGTCCCCCTGTTTTATATCGTCTGACCACGGGGGTTACTCTGCCGTGCCATGTGAGCAGGGATCAGACTCAATATTTTTCTGAATGATTAATACAGGGTCTGCCCCCTTTAGCACTGCGGACACTGGGGCCAGGTCATCCTCTGTGCAGGGCTTCTGGGCACCAGTCTCCCTGCCCCCACCCACTTGATGCTCGGTGAACCCCAGTGTGAGGACCCCAGATGTCCCCGGCCATTGCCCGGTGCTCCCTTGGGGACAGGCCCACCCACTGTGCTCGGCAGCAGCCCTCAGAGCCCCACCACCTGGAACTGTCCTATAGGGAGGGACGGGTAACTGATTTGGGAACGGGACCAATTTCCGATAAAAAAGAAAAAAAAATGTGTACACACAGATTTCTCTTTCCTCTCAAAGTCAAAATAGCTCCACTCTGTTCCCCAGAAGGGGGTGGGTGGGGACAGATATTCCTGCCTCTGAAAGGCACATGGCGGCGTGTGTCCCGACTCCACGCCTGACTCACTCCCCCGTGCCTCAGTTTCCAAATCTGTAACACGGAGGTGACAGCAGCACCTCCTGGCCAGGTTTGTTTTCTGGATGAAGGAAGTGAGTAGCTATAACATGCATAAATCAGTACCTGGAACGTTGTTAATAGTATGTAACTTCTTTATTATTAGAACTTCTTTATCACTTCAGAACTTCTATTGACCTGCTTTGTTGACAAGACCAGGGTTCAGCAAAGCATTTCTGTGAAGGACCAGATGGGAAGTGTTTTTGGCTCTGTGAGTCAGAGGGTCTCTGTCGCTACCGCTGAACTTGGCCAGTGTGGACAAGGGGGCGAGGCTCTGTGCGGATAAAAATGTACCAGCCAGGATTTTCTGGTCGTGGAATGGTAGGACCACGAGCTCGCCTCTCCTCGTGACTACAACAAAACCGCAACTGACTGCTAAACAGCCATTAAAAAAAAAAAGATTGGGACCTAGCAGAAAAGATTTTCTGCAACTGAAAACATAAAGAGGGAACCACAGCAGGACGGTAGGAGGGCAGGCTCGTGATATAATGGGGCCCCATATCCCCCGGGTGGGCGACCCCCAAGCTGAAGGATGATTAAGTCGCAGAGGCCCTCCCACAGGAGGGACAGTTCTGAGCCCCACGTCAGGCTCCCCAGCCTGGGGTTCGGGCACTGGGAGGAGGAGGAGCCCCCAGGACATGCGGTTATGTGGGCCAGCGGGGCTTGGCTCCGGGAGCCCCACGGGACTGGGGGAAACAGAGACTTCACTCTCTTGGGAAGCGCACACAGAATCTTGTGAGCGCCAGGTCCAAGGGCAGAGGCAGTGATTTCACAGGAACCTGGGCCAGGCCTGCCTGCTGGTTTTGGAAATTCTCCTGGGGACACAGGGGACGGCTGCAGCTCACCCAGGGGACGTAAAAGGTGGTGGCGGACATTCCAGGAGTGTTCATCTACATGAGCTTTCCCGGGGGCTGACATCTTGATTGGATCATTGGCGCCAAGACCCAGCCCCACCCAACAGCCTGTGGGGAAGCCTCAGGCCAAACACCACACAGGGTGGGAGCACAGCCCCACCTGTCGGCAGACCTCCCGAGCCACAAAGGCCTCTAGACAGGACCCTGCCCACCAGAGGTCCGGGACCAAGCCCCACCCAGCAGAGGGCAGGCGGCGGCTCCTCCTGCAGGGAACCTGCACAAGCCCCATCCACCAGGGGCGGGCACCAGAAACAAGAAAACAACAATCCCAGAGCCTGTGGAAGGAGTCCACACACACAGGCCAGACTCCACCCTGGGACCGGCTGGACCCTGGCTCTTGGGTGACAAGAGAGGACTGCACTGCTGGGACGCACAGGACGTCTCCCACAGAGGGCCACCTCTCCAAGGTCGAGAAATGCAACTCACCTGCCTAGAACTACAAATAGAAAGACAGACAATATGAGGTGGAAGAGGAGTATCTCCCAGGCCAAAGCACAAGATGAAAACCCAGAAGAAGAAATGTGATGAGGAGATAGGCAATTTATCAGAGAGAGTTTAGAGTAATGATGGCAAAGATGTTCAGAGAACTCAAGAGGAGTACAGATGCACAGAGCGAAGTTTTCAGCAAAGAGTTGGAAAATATAAAAAATACACAGAGATGAAGAATAAAATCACTGAAATAAATAACACACTAGAAGGAACCAAAAACAGACTAAATGAGGCAGAAGAACAGATCAGTGAGTTACAAGACAGATTAGTGGAAATCACTACTGCAGAACAGAAGAAAGAATGAAAAGAAATGAGGACAGCTTAAGAGAACTCTGGGACAGCATGAAGCGCACCCATATTCACATTATAGGGGTCCCAGAAAGAGGAAAGAGAGAGAAAGGACCTGAGAAAACTTTCGAAGAGGTAGTAACCAAAAACTTCCCCGACTTGGGAAAGGAAACAGTCACCCACGTCCAGGAAGCACAGAGAGCTCCACACAGGACCAACCCAGAGAGGAACCCGCCCAGGAACACGGTCATCAAGATGACAAAAATTGAGGAGGAGAAAATACTAAAATCAGCAAGAGGAAAGCAACAAATAACACACAAGGGAGCTCCCGTAAGGTTATCAGCTGATGTTTCAGGAGAACTCTCCAGGCCAGAAGGAAGTGGCACGATACATTTAAGTGATGAAAGGGGAAACTTACAGCAAGGCTCTTGTTCAGACTTGATGGAGAAATCAAAAGCTTCACAAACCAAAGCTAAAAGAATTCAGCACCACCAAACCAGCCTTACAACAAATGTTAAAGGAACTTCTCTAGTCATTAAACCATAAGAGAACAAAAAGAAGAAAGAGAAAAAAAAAACCTATAAAAGATTGCTTTGGCAGTTTGGGGTCTTTCATGGTTCCATACAAATTTTGGAATTGTTTGTTCTAGTTCTGTGAGGAACGTCGTGAGTACTTTGACGGGGCTGCGCTGGCTCTGTGGATTGCTTTGGGTGGTGGGGCCATTTTGATGATGTTGATTCTTCCACTCCAAGAGCACAAGATATCTTTCCATTTCCTTGTATCATCTTCAGTTTCCTTCATCAGTGTCTGACAGTTTTCAGAGTACAGGTAACCTCCTTGCTTAAGTTTATTTCTGGGTATTTTGTTGTTTTTGATGCAATGGAAATGTTTATGCCAGTTACAAAATTCTGGCTTGTGAAGTAAAAAAAAAAGTGAATGAAGAGCCACAAATGGCAAAATATCCTTCTTTTTTATGGGTGAGTTGTGTTCCACTGCGTATATGTGCTACCTGTTCTTCACCCATGTATCTATTGATGTGCACTTAGGATGCTTCCGTATCTTGCCAATTATAAATAACATTGCTGTTAATAGCGGGGTGTATGTATCTTTTTGATGTTTTTGTTTCTCTTGGATAAATGCCCAGGAGTGGAATTGTTGGGCCATATGGTGGTTCTATTTTTAGGTTTTTGAGAAACCTCCATGTTGTCTTCCACGGTGGCTGCACCAATTTACATTCCCACCGTGTACAGGGGTTCCCTTTTCCCCACACCCTCACCAACATTTGTTATTTGTGTTCTTTGTGATGATGGCCGTTCTGACAGGTGTGAGATGCTGTCTCACTGTGATTTTGATCTGCATTTCCCTGACATTAGTGATGTTGAGCAACTTTCCACGTTCCTGTTGGCCATCTGCGTTTCTTCTTTTGGAAAAATGTCAGTTAAGTTCTTCTGCCCGTATTTTAAACGGGCTGCTTGTTTGCTTTTTAACTGAAGTACAGTTGATTTAAAATGTTGGATCAGTTTCTGGTGTGCAGCACGGATGGTCTCGGAGGGCACTGTGCTGAGTGAAGTAAGTCAGACCAAGAAGGACAAATACTGTAAGAGACCACTTACATGTGGAATCTAAGAAAATACAACAAACCAGTGAATATAACAGGAAAGAAACACACTCACAGATGCAGAGAAGGGACGAGCGGTTACCAGTGGGGGGAGGGGCGGGGCGGGGCAAGACGGAGGGGGAGGAGGAAGAGGTGGGGACTATCAGGTGTGACAAGCTGCGAGGAAGCGCTGTGCGGCGTGGGGGGCGGCGCCAGTGCTTTGTAAGGGCTGTAAATGTGCAACCTGTAAAAACTGTGAAGCACCACATCGCACACCTGTAACATATAATACTGTACGTCAGCTATTCTTCAACTTAAAAAATACGATACTGTAAAATACGTGTATAAATAAATAAAAAATGGTTTTAAAAAAATGCACCAGTCCAGGCAGCGTGGACCAGCCTACGGGCTGCAGTTTGCGACACGTGGACAGGAAGACGGTCTATGAAGAGATGGCACCATGTTGGCCACCAGAGGCGGCAGAACTGTCACCTTTCATCCCAAAACCAGGTCTGAGGTCCACGAAGGTCCTCGCTGCCCTCGACATCACCCAGCAAAACTGACACCTGCAGCACGGAGCCTCGCCGCCACCCAGGTGCCGCGCCTCTGAGAGTCACAACACGGCTGCTGCTCTCCCACCGCCTCGGGGAACCCCTGGGGCGACTTCTGCTGGTTAAATACCTCCTCTTCATCGGCCTTGGCTGCCGAAGGCCTTCCTCGACTTGGGGAGCAAGACTTTCTCACCGTTCTAGATAGGGCAGTTAACCGCCTGCAAAACCGCCGCCTGTAACCTCCCCGAGTAACCCAGCCCCAGGGTGAGGAGTGGCTTCTGCCCACACAGGGTCTGAGAAACCCCCCAGGAGACATGGCAACGCAGTGTCCGGTGGCTCCTCCGGGGACCCAAGGCAGAAGAGGGGCATCAGAGGAAAACGAAAGATACTCAACTGAAGTATGGACTTCAGTTAATGAGAACATATCGGTATCGGTCTCTTAATTGTGACAAATGCACCAGACTGACGCAAGACGCTGACTAGAGGGGGGCTGGGTGGGGACGTGGGAACTCTCTGTACTGTCTTCTCGGTCTTCCTGGGAATCTAAAATGAGTCTAAAAGGAAAGTTCACTTCAAGAGAAAAAGGAAAGACGGAGTGACGACAATTAGCTACTTATGCTAGAGGATGCTCTGAAATGTGACTGAGGGAACATTAAGTTCCTGTGACAGCATCCAATAATGACAGGGTTATATAAAGCTCAGAAAAGAAAGCCGCTAAAAACAGGATATGCTAATCAGCAGGGGACGTGTGCTCTGAGGGAAGGAGTGAGGAGGGGGAGAAGAGACAGGTGGCTGAGTGGCTCCTGCCACAGCCACGGTGGACCCTGATGCAGGGACTGCTGCCAGAGGAAACTTCTGGAACATCCCAGTTGGATCTGGGCGACGTGGTGCATACACTTGGGAGGCAGTGGCACCCAGGTGGCACTCAAGCAATGCCCGTTGAGCATGTGGCTAGTGGCTGGGCCTGGGGGAAGACAGTGGTTTTATGGAGGGAGAGTTCTGGAAAATAAGGGTGAAGCCGTGGTCCAAAGAAACACAAACAACTAATACGATGTGGCATCCTGGTCTGTGCCAGTTAACTTACTGGACACTCATCTATGCCAGGGTCTGCCCACCTTGGCCTGACATTCAAGGCCAGGGCGTTCTCCGTGGGGCCGTCCCAGGCACTTCGTGGTATGACGCAGCACCCTTGGACCCCACCCAGGGGTGATGACCACAGAGGTCCCCAGACATCACCCATTATCCCCTGGGGCAGGACGTCCCAGATGAGAACCACTGTCCTACAATAGCTATCAATCTACAGACAGCCCCACAGGCGTGTAATTATCCTCATTGTACAGCTGGGGAAACTGAGGCTCGGAGAGGAGACCAAGCCAGCCTTCAGCCACCAAGCTAGAAGGAAGCCTTCTAATCAGGAGGGGCCTCTGCCCTGGGAAGGAGTTGGCTGTGCTCATCCATCAGCACCAAATCTGGCCCGCCCCTTTGTGTTTGTAAATAAAGTTTTATTGAAACACAGCCACACCTGTTCACTTAACAGGCTCACCTACAAAGGACTGGCTGGCCCTTCAGTTTACTGGCTCCTCACAGAGAGCCTCCGTCGCCACCTGGAAGCCCTGCCAGGCTTTCTTGCACGATCCTCAGTCCAAGTGCTCACTGACTGTTTTGGGGATGCGTGAAGACAGCAGAGGCAGCCTCCCTGGGAATGAGAGGAGTTGGGGCTGGTTCTGCCCAGTCCTGGCCGAGGAGGCCCAGCCCAGGTTCCGCTCCTCCGCCAGAAGGGGGTCTTCCCCCCCGCCCCCTCTGGCCCCACCGCAGCCCCCGTAGGTGTGCGGGGCAGCACGCCAGCCCACCTGCCTGTGAGCCTGGTGCGGGGGCTGTGCTGTCATCTCGCGCCCACTCCCTGCTTCTGCTCGGAGCCCTGGGGTTCGGGGAACCGCGCTCTCCTGACCTCCAAGGTCAGCCCTGCAGCCTCCGGAGGGTACAAGGTGCTGAGTGAGGACGGGCTCTGCCACCCCTTCATCTGCCTCGGTGGGCACTGCGTCTGGTGCCGAGACCCACAGAACGCGCTTCCACCTGGAGGTCACCTCATCCAGGCTTTCTCATCCACGCTGTGGACATCTGGGCCCGGGGCCACTCTCCGGGGTGGAGCAGCATCCCCAGCCCCCACCCTCTCGATGCCAGGAGACCCCTCATTCATGACAATGAAAAATGTCCCCCCACGTGGCCTGGTGGCACATACGGAAACTACTTGCTCCGTAAGGGTAATTTCTTGGCAGTGAGGGCGGGACTCTATGCATCATTCGGAGACCAAACCCGGGAGGTAGTGATGCAATGAAACTGCAAGTCAGGCCGGGCAACCCGGATACCTCTGGATATCTTGTCCTCGACAAGTTCCAAGTTCTGGTTTGCTGGGGGTTCTGTTCTTGTTTTCCAAACCCTGCTTACTTCATGACTGATCCTCGCCAACTGCATTCATTTCCTGGGGCGACCATCACAAATGACTGCAGACAGGGCGGCTTAAAACCACAGCAATTTGTCCTCTCCCAGTTCTGGAGGCCAGAGACCCGAGATCAAGGGTCTGCAGGACTGGTTCCCTCCAAGGCTGGGAGGGAGGATCTGTTTCGTGCTCTCCCAGCTTCTGGGGGGTCACTGATAATCCCTGGAGTTCTTGGCCTGTAGACACATCTCTCCAGTCTCTGTCTCTGTCATCACATGACCTTCTTGTGTGTCTGAGTCTCCACACAGCCTTCTCGTAAGGACACCACCACTGGATTCAGGGCCACCAGCATCTAGCACGACCCATTCCAGCTAATTACGTCTAAAGACCCAAATGCCAAGTGAGGCCCCCACCCAGGGACTGGGGTCAGTGTGTGATCTTCTGCGGGGACACAATTCAACCCACAGCACCCTTGCCTTCCCTCCAGTGGATTACCAAACCACTGGGTTGGTTAAGCTCCCAGGCGTTTGGACAGGATTTAGTCTATGGGGAGTGATGGTTAGAAGGTGGGGAGCCCCCTGGGGGACATGGAGCCCAGCCCTTCACGGGTCAGAGGGGCACAGAGGTCCCTGGCCCCCAGCAGCCTCTAAGCCAAGAAGGGCCTTAAAAACATGTCTGTGGACACCATGCCCGAGCAGGATCAGTGCTCACAGCTGCCCAGCCCCGAGCTGGGGCCCAGGGGGACCTTGAGGGAAATACGGCTGTAAGGTCAGGAACCTCTCCTTCTCTGCTTCAGGTAAGGAAAGAAGCTTTTTTTTTTTTAAAGCTAGACAAAAAATATTGCCCAAAGCCAGTAAGAGGAAAAGGAAGACTTCAGACTGGCGTTTGACTCCAAAGCTCACAAAACATAAGACTGACCCGGTGTAACACAGTGATTCCCACCTGGGGACACTCAGGGATGTCTGGAGACACGAGGGGAGCCCTTGAGGTCAGGGGTGCGGCTCAGCACCCCACAGTGCCCAGGACAGTCCCCCACAAAGAATGACCTGCCCCAAGTGTCCATAGTGACCAGGGGAAGAGACCCTGACCAACCAGGCAGGAGCAATGCCTGCTCACGCACCCAGATCTGTACAGACTAACACTGAAGTGGCCCGAGGTACTGCTAAGGGCCGAGAACTACAGACCAGTGTGTTGCCTGAGCCAAGCCGTCTGAGGTAAAGCCTTTTTCTTAAAAGGACATATTTGTATATGTGCTTGTAGATACAAAAAAAATTCTAGAAGAACCCACCAAAACTGTTAACAGTTACAATGGTGAGTAGGACTGAGGGGCGGGGGTGGGAGGTTATGCTTTGTTTTACACCCTTACGTATAATTTGAAATTTTATTTACCATGAGCGTAGTACTTTGGCAATTCAAGAACTGGTTCCACTAACTGGAGATCTGATGATATTAAGGAATTATCTAGCCCAAAATGTCAATAGCGCCTAGGCTGAGAAACCCGGACGTACGGAAAACACAAATTAAAGACACGACCCCTGAAGAAGGGCCGTGTCAGAGAGCACGTCCCCACAGAAGGGAGGCAGAGACTGGGAAACGAGAGGAAGCCTCATGATGAAGAGGGGAAAACCAAGGCGACCATCAGTGCAGATCAATACGGGAAACAGCTGGGGGCCGGGGAAGGCATTCAAGCTGTGACGTCACACAAAGTGGCAGCCGTGGCCTCCCCTACAGGAGACACGAGGGCAGATTTCAGGTCAGGCACACAGCCCAAACTGTGTTTTAAAGGCGGCTCTGTGGAGGTGGAGTCCGTGTGAAATTCAGTTTCGGAAGGCAGCGGCGCAGGCACGTGCAGCTGGTGACCAGGCAGCCCCCACCTGCCGTCACCCGTTTCAGGAGCCCACGCGCCCCGACACCGCTGTGCGTAACGGGCTGCGCGCTGGCCACAGCTTTCTAGAAGAGCAAGCTTGGCGATGTTAGCTGAGCTTTTGGCCTGGGTAATTAACTTCTAATTAATTGTTACAAGGAAAGCGACCAGGCACTTTTTTCCCTGCTATTTTTATTTAACACTGTCACTGCATTCTCTCACATTGCTAAGTGTTCTTTGAAAACATAGTTTTTCATTGGCTGCCCATATATTTACATTGAGTTAATGTATTATAATTGATGAGCCAGTTTCTTCACTATTGGCCATTCAGACTGTTCCCAATTTTTGCTTTATAAATAATGCTGTTGTGAACATCTTTATGCCCACCTCTAATTACTGAGGTATTTCTTTGCTTTTTATATTTTTATTTATTTATTTATTTATTTATTTACTTATTTATTTACTTATTTATTTATTTATTTGTTGGTTTGTTTTGTGGGGAGGTAATTAGGTTCATTTATTTACTTATTTATTTTAACGGAGGTACCGGAGATGGAACCCAGGACCTCGTGCATGCTAAGCAGGCGCTCTACCGCTGAGCTATACCCCCTCCCCCTGATGTAATTTTTAATATACATTTTTAGAGATGGCATTATGGGATCAGAGACCATTAAATATTTTTAAGGCTCTTGAAAACCCACTACTAAATTATTGTTGAGAAAGATTCTGCCATGTCATAGTATTCTCTGTCCACACCCTCATCAACACTAGTATTACTTTTATTGATATTCACCCATTTTAAAGGTGAAAAATAGGACCTTCTTTTTTTTTTAATAAGCTTTTTACTTTGGAATGACTTTAGATTTGCAGAAGATTTGCAAAGACAATACAGACATCTCCTGTGTATCCTTCACCCGCTTCCCTAATGTTAATCACTCACATAACCAGGGTGCATTTGTCACAACTAAGACATCAACGTTGCTATGCTACTATCAGCCGAGTTCTGCAGTTTATTCAGATTTCACTAGTTTTTCCACTGCTGGCCCTCTTCAGTTCCAGGATCCCATCCAGGACACCACACTGCATTTACTCCACTTTCTATGTGTCATTCCTGATTCTTAAAACAACCTTACATCTCCATTTTGCTGATGAGAAGATGGAGGTTCAGAGAGGGTAGATGGCTTAGACAAAGTCACAGAGCCTGTGAGTGGCACAGCCTGGATGCAGCACACATCTGAAAGACTCCACACCCGGGACTGCTCCAAGCATGCCTCCTCCTTCTCATCCCGCCCTGTGCCCCCTCCAGACGCGCAAAGGCCGGTCTGCAGTTCTCCATCAGTACACGAGGTGACCCAAAGCAAGGAAGTGGGCGACTAACCACTGTGACAGAATCAAGCAGGCATCCCTCCCTTCCAACAGCTACCTGGAGAGACCACTTTAGAAACAAAGCAGTATGCACCTCAGGACGTTTCTGGATGCGTCCTCAAAGATCACGTTCAGAGGCAGAGCAAAAGTTTTACACCTAAGAAATACAGTCCTGGGACTTGGCGATAACAGTATCTCCCCTTCAACCACAATCAGCCCTGTTCCTTTGAGGCCCTCTGCCTTATTCACCCCTAAATGACTCTTGGCTGGGTGGAGGGCACTCTCAGATGGTCTCCCAGTGATCCCCAACTCCTGGGACTCAGGCCTTGTACCCCTGCCTCCCCCTGAGTGTGAGCGGGACCTGTGACCTGCTTCTGACCACTAGAGCACGGCAGAGGGATGGGATGTCATGTCCATGACTATCTTACGTGCAAACAAATGTAACTTCCATCTTGCTAGCAGACTCCCTCTCCTGCTGCTGTGATGAAGTGGGCTTCCATGATGGGGAGGCCCACTGGACAACAGCCAAAAAACAAAAACTAAGAATGGCCTCCAGCCAACAGCCAGCAAGAAACTAAGCCATCCCAGCAGGCACACGAGTGAGCTTGGAAGCCATCCTTCCCCAGTGAGGTAAGACCACAGCCCATGCTGACAATTTGATTACAGCCTAAGAGACCCTGAGCAGAAGACCCAGTTAAGCTGCACCTGGATTCTTGACCCAGGGAGACAGAAATTGTGAGACCATAAGCATGTGCTGTTTCAAGCCACTAGGTTTGTTGTGATTTGTTACGCAGCATTAGCATACTGACAGAGACTGTTTCCAAATCAAATCTACCCTCTAAAGATGAAAAATCTGAAAAGTCTTTGAAACATACACATTTGCATATCTGAAATATATAAAAGCAGTGTAGCCTGCTCTTGAAGGCAATCACACTGCAGCGCTGTTCCAGGGACAAGGTCCCCCAAGGTGACTGTTTGAAAATGGACAGGACACCTGCTTCGATGTGAAATCTGGGTGTGGGGAACAAAACAGAGAAATCCTCAGTTGACAGTTATAACCGGATTTTCCCACTCAGCAGCATCTACATCAGGCAGTTTTCCTGCATTATCAGGTTTGAAAGCCAGGCTGTCACGTGTCACCAAAAAAAAAAAGCTGATTCAGAAAACAATGCTATACTTTTTTTATATATATATGTATATATCGTACTACTTTTCTTAAAACAGAACTGCTCTAACGCCTCCCCCTCCAGCTGAGACGAGAATAGATAAAAGTCCAGATTTTTACACACTTGGGACTGACAATGTTTTAACATATGGAACATTCTATGGGGTTGCAAACTGCTTTATATTCTGCAAACATATTCCAACAATGCCAGCCCCCTGGACGGTTGGTCATTTCAGTAAATGAACTGAAACAGATCACAGTCTTGGGACAGGTGCACAGTGGAACTAAAGGGTCTCCCCGCTACAGAGGGGGCCTAATTAAACCCCCGAACCATCGCTGAGAGCAGGAGTCCAGCTTTTACGAACTCTTGGAAGGGAGAGTACCATGGCCAAGGTCAGTGTTATCTACTGAAACCCGTGACTGCAAAGACCAGGAGATGCCGGTCAGCAGGGAGAAAGAGGTCGCTCAGAGGTGAAGAGGCAAGAAGCAACATTGCCAGAGCAGGCTGCGGGACTACAAGTATCAGCTGCGTGGCCCTTCTCCCGAGGACAGCTCTGGAGGACTGCCTCAGCTTAAAAACTGGTTCATGCTTGGGCCTCGACCCACAGAGAATTGCTGGGAAACAATCCCCTGGGGTGCTATAGAAAATGGAGAAAAACTTATACCCACATATATTGCACAGGGGTTCTCAATAGAGGAAGGGGAACAATTTTGCCCCCAGGGGACACTGGGCGATGTCTGGGGCATCTATCAGGACTAGTAGGGGGTGGTTCCCGGCATCAAGTGGGTGGGGCCAGGGAGGCTGCTCCGCACCCTACAGTGCCAGGGACGGCCCCCCAGCCCCCCACCCCCGCAGCCCCGATGTCAGCAGTGCCCAGGCTGAGAAACCACACCCAGCCTGGCCCTCGGGGCTAGAGGGAACGCACTCGTCTTTATTTACAGACCCAAATCTGTGTCACCAACGCAGAGGGAAAATGGCCACTTAATTACACTTCCATACATGCTACCAAGAATTTTTCTAGGCAAGACGGTTTGGGGACATCGGCTGGAGACAGAACATTCCAGGCGGTGCTGAGTCAGTGTGCAGCTTCGAGCTTCACTCTGACTTGTCGACGGACATCACGGAGCAGCCGAGAACTGCAAACATGGTATCTTCAGCTTTGATCCCATCACAGAAGACCAAGGGCAATTAGCCCTCTGCCCCCGACACTGGGCGATGTCTGTGGTTGTCGGGACGGGGGGGGCTCCTGGCTCTGAGGGGGTGGTGGGGCCAGGGGTGCTGCTCCACATCCCCCAGGGCCTGGCACGGCCCCTCAGCAGATAACCCAGTCCAAGGACCCTGCCTTACAGATGAGTCTGGAGGAGAAGGTCCAGGTGGAGGGTGAGGAACGCAGACGGTGGGGACGGCACCTGCTGATGGCAAGGCTGAAAGGCCAGGAGAGCACATAAGAGCACTTGCAATTACCTCCTCTGTCACCACCGTAACTCAGAGCTAAGTTTTATCCTTTCCCCATCTTGAAGGTGAGGAAACAGAGGAGGGAGGCCAGCGGGAAGCTGGCAAGGGCTCTTGCCGGCGACACCTGGGGTCACCAGACAGGTCGCTGTATGACCTGGGGCTGCTTTCACAAGCGCTCAGCTTTTCACTGCTCTCAACCAATGACAGCGACATCCACTTCCAGCGTTTAAGGCAGGGTCTCCCCATCGGCACTGCAGACGGAAGGCCAGGTCATTCTCCATGGGGTCGTCCAGGGTTAAGGGCTAACTCAACTTGGGCGGCTCAGGGGCTGGCACATGGTGGGAACTCAGTGAAGGTGAACCCTTTTCCATTTTCCTAGGGGGTCAGGTGGAGAGAAGGCCTCCCAGCCAGGCCCCGAGGGCCGCGGCCCTGATGCGGGCTCGGCGCTGAGCCCTGCACAGCCTCTGGGTTTAGGTCACAGGACTATCCCAATAGCCCGGCGGAGGGGCAGCTCGGCCCACAGATACCTGTCAGCAGCTCCCCGGCAGAGTAGGGTCACCGGACGCCATCCTAGCTGTGACATGGCATAGCCTGTGTGCTGCCATCCTTCCTCAGATGGGAATGCAGATGTCCCTTTGACTCAAAGGATAAATCCATCACTGTGACACCATAAGCCTCTCTTGCCCGCTCCAAGTCTCTCATTCTCCAGCCGCCTGCTTCTGACCACCAGGGCCTCTGGTGGGAGGACGGCGGCTGCAGTACCACCACCACGGTCACAGCGACACGCGTGGGGCGTGGACGTGCGGCGATCCCCAGGCACAGGCTTTCCATAGCCGGGCTTGGGCATGGAGTCCAGGAAGGGATAATGGAGGAACGATGGCATTGTGACCATCCCGGGTCTGTTGTCCCAGGTCCTCCTTAGCTTGGCCACCCTCGGCTCGTGGGACAGTCACTGGTTATGGGGGCAGTGCTGTGGGAGCTGAGACCAAATCTTCACTCTTGCCCCACTCAGAGCCTGGGGTTCCCCATTGGCAACACAGATGAGCAGTCAGATGGGGGTTCTAGCCAGGAGGGGAGACTGGAGCGGCAGGCATCTCCCCCCTGACTTCACCTCCAAGCCATCCGGCCTCATCCCGAGGGGCCTCCACTCCCGGGGCTCACAGTGGCCTTCAGTGTCGGGCCACACTCACTGCGACCAACAATCTCTCCCAACACGTGGCCCCCACATCACCAAGGATGGGCCTCATCTCCCCCGCACTTGGGTCCGGGCTGTGGCGGCAGCCGGCGGGGGCAAAAATATCTACGCACCGTAACACGACCACTAGCTACAGCATCAGGACAGTTCTAACATTAACAGTGACGACAGCCGTTGCAGGAATAACCCGTCCACCCCTGCCCGGGTCACCGCCCTGGGCACCATCTCGGCCCAGGACAGTCCCGGGCAGGGAGTCCTGTCCCACTTTGCCCACAAGGAAACAAACAGAGAGGTGCAACGCTTTCCCCAAAATCACAAAGAGTAAGCCGTCCAGTGGCTAAGCAGTAAGTCCAAGTCCAAAGTCTCACGATGCCACCAGGCCCCCTACACTCCACAAGGTTCCAGAAAGTTCCATAATTCTTGACCTTTCACTTCTTCCACTTTTTGCCCCCCGCCCCCACCCAAGTACCCCTTCCACAAAGGAGGACAGAACTTTGGACAATCCCACAGCCTCACCTCACTCACTGTGTTCTCCCAGGGACCCCAGAGCACCTTCCTTCCGTCCTTCCAACACTAAGTTACATGTGTGGCCGGTCAGGGCCCAGGGCCGGCAGGACCTACACCCCAGGTGTGACTGCTTACAGACCCAGACGTGGAAGAATTCACGTCCTTATGGCCGACTTTCAAGGACGGGACTTAAACTGAGGACGTGTCCGAGACCACAGCTCCACCGGGCGTGACCCGGGCCAGAGCCAACGGTCTCATGCCCTGGAAGGTGACCATGCAGACCAATAGGTGGGGTTTGGTTTTGTTTTTGTTACAATACACTTAATACAAAATTTACATGGTTAACCATTTTGAAGTGCACAATGCAAATGGCATTTGATGTAGTCACAGACTTGTGCAATTATCACCACTACGTAGCTACAGAACACTCCATCACCCCAAAAGGAAGCGTTGTCCCCGTCAGCAGTCACCCCCACACCCCTAGCCCCTGACAGCCCGGAGCCCCCTCTCTGTGTTTGTGGACTGGCCTGTTCTGGACGTTTCACATCCATGGAGTCACACACTGTGTCCTTCTGTGTCTGCTTCTCTCCCTGAGCGTCGTGCTCTCAGGGTCCGTCCATGTGGGAGCGGGTGTCAGTGCTGCTCTCCTGGTCATGGCTGAGTGATGCTCCCGTGTGTGGAGGGACCACATTTATTTATTTGTTCAACTGTTCGTGGATATTTGGGTGGTTTCCAGTTTTTTGTGTGGGTGCACATTCTCATTTCTCTTGGGCAGACAGCTACGAGTGGAATTGCTGGCTTGTGTGGAAACTCCATGTTCGACTTTTTGAGGAGCTGTCAGACTGTTTTCCAATCAGCCACCCCATTTTCTACAACGACCAGCAGGGCACGAGACTTCTACCCTCTCCGTGTCCTTGCCAACACTTATTATTGTCTGTGTTTTGATTCTAGCTGTCTTAATGGCTGTGAAGGGTCATCTCACTGTGGTATTTTTTTTTAACTGAAGTATAGTTGATGTACAACGTTGTGTTTCCAGTGTACAGCATAGTGATCTAGTCACAGTCACACACACACACACACATCCACACATCCTTTCCCACTATAGGTTATTACAGGGGACTGAACTTAGCTCCCTGAGCTGTACTGAGGACCTTGTTGTTTCACTGTGGTTCTAATTTGTGCTTCCCTTAGGGCCAATGGTGTTGAGCCTCTTTTCACATGAGACCACAGTTTTTAATGCTAGAAGGCAGGTGCACCAAAGCCGGCCTTGCATACCCGATTCCACCCAATTCCACGGCCAGAAGGAAGTGTGGCTGGTTCCCCCACCAGGACAAAAAAGCTTGTGCAAAACGCAGGTGGGGGGATCCGCTTTGTCTTGCGGAAGAACTGCGGAGCGGTAGAGCCGGGACTGGGGTCCCTCCTGGCTCGACTCTCGAGTCTCAATTTCCTTATCCAAGCGGGAGGGTAGAGCTCAGTTGTAGAGCGTGTGCCCAGCAGGCACGAGGTCCTGGGTTCAATCCTCAGTACGCCACCAAAAAGAAAGAAATCCTTCCCCCCGCAAAAAAAAAAAATTTCCTTGTCTGGAGACAGACCCTCAGATGGGTACCCCAGGGTCTTGGGCCCAATACCGCCCTGGGTGGAAATCACCCTGCCGGGAGTTAAATGCAAAACAACAGCCTGTCCTTGGAACCGGAACCATGACCTGGGGCAGGAGAAGCGGGAGGGGGAGGGAGACCAGCTGCAGCCCTGGAGCGGGAAGGCATCGCCTTAGCCTCAGGACACGCGCCCTGGAGCCTTCTGGAAGAATCAACCCTGGGCTGAGGGAATGAGAACCCCTCTAAAGAAGTGCCTCTGATGGACCCTTAACGGGAAGCTTGTCTCCAGGAGGCATCAGGAGAGACTCCTGTGTCGTGGGCTCAGCTACCCACATGATGGAAAGCGTGTGGCTGGACCCTCTGTCTACACTTGAGGGCCCCCAACGGGCAGGGGACACTGTGATCTGTGCCGTGGATGAGAAATGAGGTAAGAAGCTGTGAGGAGAGAGGGCATCATCTGTGCTATTGTTCCCAGGGCCCTCCAGGCCCCCACAGCTGCCGGAACGGATGGCCACAGACCTAGGGCTTCAAACCGCACACACAGCTTCTCCCACAGGAGGTCAGGAGTCCAGCTCGGGCCCCACGGGGCTCAACCCAGGCGTGGGCAGGGCTGGTTCCTCCCAGAGGCTCCAGGCTTCCAGCTTCTAGAGGCGCCGCACCCCTGGCTCGCGGCCCCTCCCTCCATTCTCACCGCCAGCAGCACGGCCTCTCCCGTCTCTCTCTGACTCTGACCTCCCTCCTCCCTCTGATGAGGACCCTGTGAGGACACAGGGCCCCCAGGAATCCAGGGTCACCCCCATCCCAGGGGCCGTAACTTAATCCTGCCTGCAGAGTCCCCTCTGCCCCGTGAGGTGATGTGTCCTCGGGTCCCAGGACCAGGACGTGGATGTCTCTGGGGCCATCATTGTGTCTATCGGGGCTTGATTCTGCTTTTTTCACTCCTCCATGTTGTCATCCGAACAAATTTTAAAAGCCCATTTTGTCCTGCACACTCAGTCCCTGCTGGCTACCATACATTCGTTCTGTGCAGTCTTCTCAACCGCCCTTGAGGCAGGAGCCTCTTTTATAGATAAAAGCAAGCAATCAACCAAAAACGGAAGCTCAGGAATGAGGATGGGGGCGGGGAGCTGGTGAATGGAGTCAGCCAGAAGGACTCAAATCCTTCCAAGCCCCCAGGGCTGAGCTGCGAGAGAAGCAGCAAATGGACAAAAACCCCACGAGGCAGAGAAACACAATCTAGAGGCCTAAGAACAGATGACGGCCCGCCACGCCACTCCTAGGCACCCGCCACAGAGACCCGCACAGAGCACGAGTCCTAGCTGCCAGAGGCGCAGGAGCCCAAGCGCCCATCAACAGATGGATGTGCAGAGACAATGGGTGCGTGCATACCGTGGGCTACTGTTCTGCTGTAAAATATGACCGTGGACGGACCCTCAGAGCACGATGCTCAGTGAGAGAAGCAGACACAGAAGGACACACAGCGTGTGACTCCTTGGATGTGAAACGTCCAGAACAGGCCAATCCAGAGACAGAGAGGGGGTTCCTGGCTGTCAGGCGCTGGGGCTGGGGAGCGGGAGGTAGTGTTTAACGGGGACGGTGGTGTCAAATTTACAAGATGAAAAGGGGCAGGAGATGGATGGGGTGGCCGGTTGCACAACAGCGTGAATGTGCTTAATGCTACTGAGCTGTGCACTTAAGAACAGGTAAATTGGTGAATATGCTATGACGTGTAATTCACCACAATGACAAAGCAAAACAAATCAGGGTGGGCAGAAGTGGACGCAGGGAGGTGAGTTAGGACATGGCACTGAGCAGAGAGACATGGGCGGGAGGAGGGTGGTGGGAAATAAATGGGACGATGACTGGTATGTGATAAACTGATTTATTGATCCACAGACACTACAGTGACTGGCAGGCTCCCTCCCCCTGGCTGCGGGAGATGTGGCGGGGATGGTCCCGTCCACCCCGCACCGGGCACCATCCTGCCCTTGTTTGCTGAGTAAAGAGGCCACTGAGAAAAAGGCTTCAGTGCAACAAAGGGTCCCATTCAGAGACCCAGGGTGGGCTCGGAGGGGCTCCCGCCCCCTCCGCCGGGACGTGTCACAGGGCTGCCCACTTTCACTTGTGAAGGACACACCAAATGCTTCCCAGCGGTCCTGTCTTTGCCAGGTGCTCTCCGGACCTGTGAGCCGGCTCCCAGGGTGCGGCTCTGGGAAGCAGGGACCCTGGCGGGGGAACAGGGACACCAGCACTGCCGGGAAGCTTCCGAGCCTTGGGTCACCTAGGCCGAAACCCTATCCTGGGCTCTGAGGCTCCCCCTCCTTTATCAGAAAGTGGCCGTGGTCACTACGCAGAGTTGGGCCCAAACACTCCGGCAGGGCTGGCTTCTGCTCTGATTTCAGGCACCATCTGCGGGACTGTCCAGCACCCATCACCAAACCACGTGCGGATTTGAGACCAGTGGGACCCACGTGCCCAACACCCTGCAGTATCTGCGGCCACGACCCCCAAGACAATGAGTTTCCAGCTCCCCAGAAGCATCTCCAAGAGCACAGGCTTTGTTGGGTGTGGCTGAACCAGGAGAAAGTTTACAACAGAGACCGAAGTCAAAGTTTGCAGCCCAGAGGACAGAGAATCCGGCGTCGGTCAGGGAACATAGGGAGGTGTTCTAGGGGGCCCCGGGACTCCCTCAGCCGATTACAGGCGGAAGGAGACTAATCCAGGCCTCTGAGAACCTGGCAGGGGGGCGAACGCTACCAGGGACAGGTGATCAAGGTTAACATCTGGGTGATGCCGCGTGGGTGTCAGGGACCCCCGATGGGAGGTGACAAGAAGGCCCTGCACCTGTGATCTAATGACAAGAAAAATGTCAGACAAACCCAGACCGAGGGGCATCTTGCAAAACTCCTGACTGTCCTCCTCACAGCTGTTGAGGCACGAAAGTCAAAGAAACTGTCGCCACTCAGAGGGGCTAAGACGTGACAGCTCTATGTCCTGTGATATCCTGGAGGGGTCCTGGGGCAGAAAAGGACATTAGGGGAAAGCGAGTGAGATCCAAGCAACGGTAACGCATCGGTGGTAACTTCCTGGTGTGGTGAAGCCGCCCCGGGGTACAGGATGCTGGCGGGGGAGAAGCTGGGTGAGGGGCATACAGGACTCTCTGTTCTACCCGAGACTTTTCTGGACATCTGAAATTAGTCCAAAGTAAAAAGATACAAAAAAAAAAAACAAAAAAACCAAAAACAGGTCTTTGACCTCAGTCAGCTGTCTTTCTCAGAGACAACACGTGGGGTGCTGAGCTGTGGTACCCGGAGCGACAGGCACGGGTATTGGCTTAGCTTAAGCCCCACTGCACAGCGAGGGAAGTGGGGGGCCCAGAGGTGAGGGGACTTCGCCAACTTGGAAATGAGAGATGGAGCGAGATGGGAACCCAGGGTTCCAAAACCCCGGTCCCGGGGCCTCTGTCGCCTGAAACCTGCACACACCTCCGAGGTTTCTGAACATCACCAGATGTGCTTTTGTTTTCTTTACGCAGCCCCTGAGAGACTCCTGGGACCCTCTTATGAGACAGACAGAGACAGACAGGAGCCAGCCTATTTTTTCAGACAATAAAAAAAATGCCCAGCGCATCCACAGAGCCCCACCCAGCTCCTCTTCCTCCCATCACCTCCCGCTGCCAACTATCGAAAATTCAAGTCAGAAAAAACTCTGTATTTCATTAAGTAGCAATTTGGAAAAGAAAATCCATTTCTCTCTGCTGTCTCGAATATTTAAAAATCAGCCTTGAAGAACTACTTTGACAGTTTCTCCTCCTAAAGACAAAGGCGCTTGTAAGTTCAGGGGGAGTTGAAGGAAGAGGCCTGGCCTGGGCGCCCAGCCAAGGAGAGGGGGCGTTAGCAACCCGCCTCTTGCCACCTTGCTCTGGGACGCTCCGCCTGGCAAACTGTGACCCTGGAACATCACTCTTAAAAAGCCCCATTGCCTGGCATTAAAAGGGTTTGTCTGAATGTGCATTCGGATGACCATTACTTCAGCGGGCTACTATTTCATTTTTACCTGCTTTTTCTGGTTTATTTTATAAAAGCTATGAGCACAGACTTTCATACATAGTTTCCCCTTTGAATGTCTTTAAGTAACATTATAATAAACATAACTAATATTTTCGAATGTGACTTATTTTGAGCTATCAGGTACCACAGTTTGTCAATTCTAAGAGCCTGTTCTAAGACGCACATAGTCTCGTGACACTAAGGAAAGGAAATGACCCGTTTCAGCACGGCACAACGCTGTGGGAAATAAAATCATTCCACACATTTGTTCCCAGATTGTTAACCCCCTGCTCAGCCAGAAGGCTGCGGAGTCCCCAACCAGGCTGCGTCGAGCAGCCCCTCGGCAGGTAAGTGCTGTTTGTTCTTCCAAAACTGGTGCTTAAATGAAGCCATAAAAGCTATGAAACCCCAAGTTCAAGTCCTAGCTTTGCCATGACCCCGTGAAACCTCTGGGCCTCAGTCTCCTCATCTGTAAATCACAAAAGCTGGATGAGGGGGTTGAAAGACTTTTTCTCCTAGGGGCCAGAGAATCGGTACTTCCTGCTTTGCGAGCCGCAGTTTCGAATGCAGCAGGGGAGCCGCCACAGGCAACATGCGAATGGATGCACGTGGGTCTGTGCCATGCCAAAAGGCTTTGTTTCTGGACACTGAAAGGTGAACGCTCCAGAATTTTCAGGTGACACAACATATTATGCTTCACTTGATTTTTTTCAACCATTTAAAAAATGTAAAAACCCTTTTTAGCTCAGGGGCCGTATAAAAAAGATTACGAGCCTGGATTTGGCCCATAAATCACGGCACCACTGAACTGGACGATCTCAGGGTCCTCCTGGAACGGACTTTCCGAGAAGCTCTGATTCCCAATCTGCATTTTCAACCAGCAGAGACTTCAGTAGCTCTAAAGGTGACCCTCAATGTGTCCAAATGCGAAGCTGCACTCACAGGCCTTCAGTTTTATCTTCTCCTAAAATTCCTCTCGTTCACGTCCTATACCTGCCATGTCCGGTGTGGCGGCCACTGGCCACGGGTGGCACTGAGCACGTGAAATGGGGCTCATTCTAAGATGTGAAAGTCTGTGAGGGCACAATACACATCAGATTCTGGAGACTGAATGAAAGAAGCAACGGAAACTAGCTCATTCATCCCTTCTTCAGGGTGATTATGTGATGAAAGGGTAATGTTTGGGATGTATCAGGTTGCATAAAATAGACCAATGAAATTAGTTTCACCTGTTTTACTGTTTGGACTGCAGCTACTCATTTAGAATTCCTCCTGAGGCATCCAGATGCCCCAGAAGCACGTGAAAAGATGCTCAACATCACTAATTATCAGAGAAGAGCAAATCACAACTACAATGAAGTACCACCTCACACCCATCAGAATGGCCATCACTAAAAATTTCACAAATGACAAATGCTGGAGAGGCTGTGGAGAAAAGGGAGCCCTCCTGCACTGCTGGTGAGAATGTAAATTGGTGCAGCCATTACAGAAAACAGTAAGGAGGTTCCTTAAAAAACTAAAAATAGACTTATCCTATGATCCAGCAGTCCCACTCCTGGGCATACGTCTGGAGAAGACTCTAATTTGAAAAGACACATGCACCCCTATGTTCACAGCAGCACTATTTACAACAGCCAAGACATGGAGACAGCCTAATGTCCATCAACAGATGACTGGGTAAAGAAGATGTGGTACATTTATACAATGAAATACTACTCAGCCATAAAAAAGAATGAAATAATGCCATCTGCAGCAACATGGATGGACCTAGAGATTATCATACTAAGTGAAATAAGTCAGAGAAAGACAAATATATCATATCACTTATATGTGGAATCTACCCAAAAAATGATACAGATTCTATTTATAAACCAAAAACAGACTCATGGACATAGAAAACAAACTGGCTACCAAAGGGGAAAGGGAAGGGAAGGATAAATTAGCGGTTGGGGATAAACAGACGCATACGTTACTGTATATAAAATAAACAAACAGCAAAGACCTACTACTGTATAGCACAGGGAACTATATTTGATTTCTTATAATAACCTATAATGGAAAAGAATCTGAAAAGAAAAAATATATATGTATGTATATGTGTAACTGAATCACTTTGCCGTACACCTGAAACTAACATTGTATATCAACTACACTTCACCAAAAGTTTTTTGAAAATAAAAAATAAAAAAATAAGACTACGCCTGAGGCTCCAATCCTGTTTCTATTGGGTGGGATCCGGGGAGGCTGCTCCACACTCCACAGCGCCCAGGACGCCCCCCCCCCACCCCCCGCAAGAGAATGATCTGCCCCGAGAGTCCACAGCGCAGTGAGCAGAGGCCCTGCCTTGGTCAAACCCATCGCGTTACTAACAAGAACACTTCATGTTTATGGAGCTTTAGAATTCCCACGGCCTCCTTCTGGAGGTGGCTTGTTCGATCCTCACAACCTGGAAGGTGGCCGAGGCGGTGTTCCTGCCCAGTCTCAAATAATCAAGAGCTTCTCCGGGGCTGCGGGGTCACCTGGGACCTCCTCCACGTCCCTGTCCCCGTGGACTTGAAAACTCCCACTTCCTCCCAGGGGCCGAGTCAGGCCCAGAGTTCCCTATTTTCTATGAGATGGTGCAAATTTTTCCTTTTCTGGTGTAGAGAAAGAGGGCACAGGGGAAAGGGGAAGGGCCATCTGGCAACTAGGATCATGAAGCCCCAGAAAAGCTGACTGTCACCTGACGAGGGTGACCCCTTTTGAGGTAGTGTGTCTCCCTCCCCTAAGAGACCTCCCTGGGACCTGGGGATGGGACCTGACTTGGAAATGGCGCCTTTGCATGTGTCACTGAGTTAAAGCGAGGTCACGCTGGAGTCGGGTGGTCCTGGTCCAACGACGGGTGTCCTGTACACACATGAGACATGACAGATTCTCTCCTTGGCCAGATGAGACTCAGGTTACCTTGAACTTTCCAGGGAGGGGGGCCTTGACTTTTGGGTTTCTGCACTGTCCCATTTTAGCAAGAAGCCTGCTAAGTTGGTTGATCGAGACACCCCTATCCTGTGTGTCTGACCACTCCCGATCCCGCCCCCAGGGATGTCTGATGGCCAGCCTGTGCACACCAGGAGTCCTGTGAGGTCTGTTTAGCCAGAATCCCCCTTAAATTTCCTCTCAGCAACTTTCCCTCCACTGACCCCCGCTTGTCCACGCTGGAACCAGGGTTGAGCCCCATTCTACGTGGAAGTTTCTTTTCCCTGTTGCATTAGTTCCTGAGTAAAGTCTGGTTTTACCATTCTAACTACCGTCCAGCCCCGGCTTTGCTTTGATGGACACACAGGGTAACGGCCACGTGACAACAGAGGCAGAGACTGGAGTGATGTGTCTATATAAGCCAAGGGGCACCAAGGATTGCTGGAAACCTCCACCTTCCAGAAATGGAGAGAGGCAGGAAGGACCCTTCCCTGGAGCCCGGAGAGGGGAGTGAAGCTCGGCCCACACCCTCGGTTTCAGACTTCTGGCCTCCAGGGCCGGGAGAAGACAGATTCCTGCGGCTAAAAGCCACCCAGTCTGCAGTGCTGTGTTATGGGGGCCCCAGGAAGTCAGGCAGGCAGTTAGGCAAGAACAAGGCTAGTGCGGCTGCGGCTGGACTCACCGACAGTCCCGGCACAGGCTCTGCATGGACTTGGCTGGATCCTTTCCTTCTTTGATTGCCCTGTGCTTTTTTGTCCACCACATTAAGGAGGTTCTTGAGGAGGCAGAGCAGGGGTCAGGGCCAGGACAACAAAGGACAAAAGATGTGACACGCAGTAACTGTCATGACGCAGAGCTGGCGGGCGGGTTTCAAATTCATCTGCACCCCAGATCCACCTGGCCCCTCGCCCAGGCGGAGAGCTCACGTGGACATACACGCACATCCACAGTTACGGTCAGGAAAAGCAGACTCTCGACTGACACACACCAGAGAGGGGTCATCTTTTGTACTTTATCATCTCCAAGTGGTTAACTTTCAGAAATTCCAAAGAAAGCAGCAATTTCTACATATCAGTTTCTCTCCTTCGGTGCCGCAACCTGGCATCAAGAGTGGGGGGGACGGGGAGGCTGCTCTCCACCCGGTGCCCGGGGTGGCCTGCACAGAGAATGACCTGCCCTAGTGTCCACGGTGACGCAGGGAGCAGGGGGCCTGCCCTAGATGTCAAGGAACAACCCACCCCACCTCTGCACACCCCCTTGACCTGTCCCCTGGCAAACTCCTCGGGGCGATCCTGCTCTCTGGCCTCTTCCCCTGAGGACTTATCCCCACCCCTCTGCCTCCTGGAAGATGTCTTACTGTCGTGGCACCTGTGGGGCTCTCGGAACACAGGCCTGGGCCCCCATCTCCGCCACCCCCGAGAACCCCGACTCAGAGGTCTGAGCCAGGGACAGCATGGCCCCGGGGCCCCCCAATCTCCCCATTGCCCCTTGCTCGCATACAAGCGTCTCATTCACATGGCGTTCCCGGCGCCTGGCACCCGGTCTGAGGCTTAAAATAGGCACACAACCAGCCTTTGTTGGGGAGAGGAAGGAAGGAAGGAAGGTTTCAGACAAAGGAGACAGCAAACTGCACCATCCAGGAAAGCTGGGGGTCTGTGCTGGGCGGGCGGCAGGGAGGAGCGGGAGGGGCCCTTACTGGAGTCAAAGTGAAGGACACTCCAAGGTTGGGGGGGGGCAAGTCCCGGTGCCACCAGGGCCGAGGGAGCAATTTTTATTTTGTCAAGAGAGTGGCAAGATGGCGAAGGTGGCAGGGAAATGACAAACCGATCTTAGCTGTAGAGAGGATTCCAGTCGACCTACTGGAGCCAGAGAGAGTGAAGGCTGATCAGCCAGCAGGGATGCTCTGTGCACAAGAAGGTGAAGCATTTAACTCAAGGGGGGAAAACACGTGGCAGGAGAGAGAGGTAGAGCCGGAGGGCTGACACCCGACCTTCCTGATCTTCAGTTCAGTGGGCTGTCAAATGCCCAGGAAAAAAGCCATTCCACAGCAGCCTGATTCTTCACTGCCAAAACGTGGGAGCAACCCAGATGCCCAGTGACGGGTGAGTGGATAAACACACATGGTCCCTCCACCCTCGGGAGCATCACTCAGCCACAAACAGGAGAGATGCCCTGACACCCGCTCCCACGTGGACGGACCCTGAAAACATGGTGCTCAGTGAGAGAAGTAGACACAGAAGGACACACAGCGTGTGAGTCCATGGATGTGAAACGTCCAGAAGAGGCCAGTCCCCAGACACAGGGAGGGGGCTCCTGGCTGTCAGGGGCTGGGGAGAGGGTGGGAGAGTGACTGTGAATGGGGATCAAGGATCTTACTGGGGTGATGGAAGGTTCTGAGACGGGTTTATGGAGATGGTTACACAACTTGATAAACTTACAAAAAACTGAACTGTGTGCTCAAAATGGAGGAGTTTTATGATGTGGCAATTGTACCTCAATTTAAAAAATAAAGAACAGTCAGACTTTTCCCCTTTGCAAGGTTCTCAATGAGACCCAGATCTATTTCTGGAAGAGTCTCAGAGCTGCCCACAAGCCCCCCTGCCCAAGAGCGGGCAGGACAAGATACAAGCCACAGGGTGGATGAGGAGGAGAGTGGACCCGAGTGCTCAGGACAAGTTGTCCCACCGTTTCAGTGGCCCGGTCTGGTCTCTGAGGTCTTCTGGGTGAAGTGTAGCAAACAATTCTCTCCAGACCCTTAAGAGAAAGTGAGGGGCCACACCAAAGGGCAGCCCGAGAGAAGCAGGGAAACATGTGGTCCAGAGCTGTCAAAATGAACACTGAATGTCGCAAACCCTGACGTGGTCAAGGACATGAGACTTCACGGAGACAAGCCTTCCCAGAACAAAGATGCAGCCTGGGCGATCAATCTCGGTCTGCTCTGCTCAGTGAAGACGCAGCTCAGAGAAGTCTGTGTCAACACCCAGCAATCACGCAACTGTCCTAGGGAACCGTCCTCTCTAGAAAGCTCTGGAAAGTTCCATAGTCATGGAGGCCAGGTCCAACCACACTTTCCCGTAAGAAATGACAGATGAGCTTCAAGAACACAAATGTCCTAGGAAATACGATCTTAAAGACAATTGTTTGTTTCCAGATGCAAATGAGAAAACCCGTAGTAACACCTTGGATAGAAGAAGGTACCTGTTACACTGCTACCGGGTTTTCCAAAAAATGCCCCTATTCAGGAAGCACCAAGCTGAACCGTCTGTGCTGGGGTAATTCACATTCAGCTGCGTCCCTCTTCACACCATAGGGCCCCGGGCTTCAGGAAACGCAAACAAGAACAGGGGTGCACGGCTTCTGTCACATCTGTCACAGGTGTTTTCTAGGAGGCCAAGAATCACCCGAAGACCTCAAGCTTCTACAGAAGCCTCGTGCACTAGGTTACAACCAGGGAAACAAATCTCAGATGCAGGCATCCTTCTGTGCCTGCCACCGATCAGTTACTCCCGTATTCAAACTCAGTATAAGGGTTCAAAAGCCACACAAAAGACCCACCTAGAAAGAAGTCAGAATTTCTAAAATTCTAAAAGCAGTGTGAATTCTTTTTTTCTCCTCTCGAAATGAGAACACGAGATGACTTATAAACCAACTCAAATCTGAATAGCTGTACTTCCTAAGGATCATAGGCGAGATGTGATTTTTTTTTAATTTTTATTTCTTATTGAAGTGTAGTTGATTTACAATGTTAGTTTCAGGTGTACAGCAAAGCGACTCAGTTATACATACACATACATATATTTTTTTTTCTGATTCTTTTCCATTATAGCTCATTACAAGAAATTGAATATAGTTCTCTGTGCTGTACAGTAGATCCTCGTTGTTTATTTACTTTATATCAGTAGTGTGTGTCTGTTAAGAGATGTGATCCTTCAAGCAGAAAATAACTTAGCTTTGTCTGGAAGAGGGGATCTCCACCAGAGGGTGATTCTGGCCCCTGGGAAAAGGGGGCACTGTCTGGGGACATCTGTAGTCTTCACAAATGGGGGTGCTCCGAGCATCCAGTGGATAGGGGCCAGGGATGCAGCTCCACACTCCACGGTGCCCAGGACAGCCTCCCATAGGGTGACCCAGACCCCCAGGCCAGCAGTACAAGGTCTGTCAGCAGTGCCCAGGAGGAAGACCCTGGTCCACCAAGTGAACTCAAGTTGTAAAGCTCGTATGTTTTAAGAGTGTATCATTGTGGCTCAATGGTCCCCTTCAGGGCACACATCCAAATGGCTCCTTTGGGGTACACCTAAATCAGAACGACCCAGGAAGATTTCTCTTAAATACATGTACTTGTTCCTTGACAAAGAGAATCCAGGCAGATCCTGGGAGATTTCTCTATTTTTTATTGTTGTCTTTCCCTAATTTTTTATAATATGAAGGGAAAAATTGCAGATTCTTTTTAAAAATCCCACAAGGGATTCTCATGTGCACCCCAAGACTGAGGGGCTGATGTCAAGCTCTAAGTGACTCCTCCCCTCCCCTCCCTGACAACCAGCAATTGTACCCACCCACCTTCCTCCCCCCTAAAAAACTTAATTTAGAACATTATTATCAATGCGCACGTACCCTCGGCATGTGCCAGGAGCTGGCTAGGTGCACGCATCCCCTCATTTGACCCTGGCAGCGATCCTGGGAGTGACCTGCTCCTGTTTTATTATTCCCATTTTACAGAGGAGTAGACTAACCCCCAGAGGCAGCACAGCCAAGCAGGCAGTAAGAGCTGAGGTTGGAATGCAGGCCCACCTTCTGAGGCCCACCACACTCTCAGTCTGTGCAAGACTTCAGCCCATAACTGAACAAGTTTGCGAACCTGGCCTTGGCCTCCCTGACTCCTAGCAACAGTGGAGGCTCTCAGCTGCGGCTCATCACATCTGTCTTCTCTCGCCCACCTTTCAGCCCCAGCAACCCCCGCTCCCCGGGAAAAATAAAGTGCCACCCACGTCCCTCAACATCCTTGTCCCCAAAACTCCCACTCTGATTCTTCGCTCCTGAGCCCAAAAATTCCTGAAAAATTCAGTCACCCACACGAGCCTTTCTCAGCTTCCCAAGACTTTCTCCTTTGCACCTGACGTCCCAGAAACAGACCTCGTGAAGTATGTCCAACACCCGTCTCCTCCAGCTCTCTGCGTTGCCCACGGGTTTCTCCCTCAGGACCCCTTCTATACTCAATTATCAGCAGAAGTGGGGGCTGATTCCCCGCCACAATCCTCATAACTGACTTCTAACCAAGCCCCCATTTCCTCCTGAAGTCACCCTCCCGCAAAACACCTGTGTGAGTGGGGGGGGTCTACCAGCCTCCATCCCACCTTCCTCCACCCCCCACTCCTATCTCATCACCCCCCTACTCCTAACTCTCCATTTCTCCCAATAGCCCCTGAGAGCCTTCTGAAAGGGGCCTGACCCCTACCTGCCTCCCCCAGCTCTCCCCAAACTCTGCTTTCAGGCCCTGTGCCAGCGCACTCTAACCCCGAGTTCCTCAATCACCCTCCCCAGCCGGCAGGACCCCCAACTCTATCGTAGTCGCCTCCCCAGCTAACCTCCAGCCCCAGGTCAGGCCCCCATCCCCAACTCCAGTGCCAGCCCCCACCTCCAGCCGGGATCCCCTGCCCAACCCCCACAACAGACCCTGACTCCCACCTCCAGCCTGGATCCCCACTCCTCCTTCAGTGGACCCCGGCCCCCAACTCCAGTCCGGATTCCCAGCCTCAGCCCCCTCCTCCTCAGCGGACTCTGACCCCCAACTCCTTCCGCAGTTGGCTCCCCAACTAACCTCGACCCCCAATCCCCAGCTCCGGCCTCCAACTCCAACCCAACTCCCCGGCCCCAGCCCCTCCCTTCACAGACCCCGACCCCCCACTCCAGTCCGGATTCCCAGCTTCAGTTCCTCCTCACAGACCCCCACCCCCAACTCTAACCTGGATCCCCGGCCCCAGCCGCTCCTCACAGACCTTGACCCTCAACTCCAGTCCGGATCTCCGGCCCCTCCTCAGCGGATCCCGACCCCCAAGCCCATTCAGGACCCCTGGCCGCCGCCCTCTCCTCACAGACCCCGACCCCCAACTCCGCCTGCAGCCAAATCCGAGCCGTTCCAGGACCCTCCAGCCCCGAGCCACGCAGGCCTACCGTCCTCCCCGGCCTGCACCCTGGACCCCCGGTGCCCGAGTCGGGGGCAGCGGATCTCGGCCTGAATCGCGGCCGCACGCTCCCTTACCTGCGCTCGGGCCAACACGGCCGCCTCAGCCCCGCCGCGCAGCCGAACCCACCGCGGGGCGCGCGAGCGCTCGCTCCCCTCCTACGGGGCGGGGCCAGCCGCGCGGGGGGCGGGCCCTGTCGGCCGGCATAGCCAATTGTGAGCCCCGGCGGCTGGAGCTTGGGCTGGGGGTGGGGCTCAGAGTAGGCAGCGGGGTAGGCTGCGCCTAGGCGAGGGGGCGGGGCGCGGGGCCCGGGAGGGGCCGGGAGGAGGAGCGCTGAGTGGCACCGCTGCTGGCCACCCGTAAGGGGAGAGCGCGCGGGGGGCGGGGCTATGCTAACACGTATAGTACGTACAATCGGTACTGTGTGGTGGACCCGGCGGCGGGGCGACAAGCAGATATTCAGAGGTGACTTGGTGACGTCAAGGAGGCGCGAGGCACTTGGCGAGTTCGAATCCTGGGCGGGCCGGGGGTTCAAATCCAATTCCTAGCTCACTTGCGGGGGAAGAATGTGCCCTCATAATCAGTCGCTTGACCTACAGAACAATAATAATTGCTCCTTCTCTTTGAACGCCCTGCATAAGGCTAGGAGGCGAAATGATATTATCCCCATTTTACAGAGTTAGAAACTGAGTCTCAGAGAGGTTAAACCCAAAGTCATTCACCCAAGCCTGTCTCATAATTTTCAGGGTTTCTTACTATCTAAACCCCTGGGCTTTGATTGTGAAATGCAGATTCCTGGGCCCCCATCCAGAACGAATGAACCAGGATCCTGAAGAAAACCTGACCCCTGGAATGTTCATTTTGAACATGCTCTCATGGTGATGTTGGGAAACCATTGGTATGTCTTCAAAATCATCCAGTTGTCATGGAGAGGACAGTTTCTTACACAGGAAGATGGAGACACCATATTCTGAAACTTCAAGAACTTTGTGCAACACTGTTACTCTGTGATCTGAGCTGCTGGCCTCCTAGTTGGGCTCCCCTGCCAGGGCTGCTGTCATCCCCACAGCAAACTCCCTTGCTCACCTCCTGCAATGCACAAAGAACCAGATGCCTGGGAACAGCATGGCATCTCACTCCTCAGCTCAGTCCCAGAGGAGGAATTACTGTTTGAATAAGGGTTGCATACTGGTGGCCCCTGGACAAGCTGTGGCCCAATATCCTGTAAAAATTCTAACTGCGTTGCTGACATTTAAAAATCAGGATGTTGGGGGAGGGTATAGCTCAGGGGTCCTGCTTAGCATGCACGAGGTCCTGCGTTCAATCCCCAGAAACTCCATTAAGCAAGCAAACAAGAAAGAAATCTCATTACCTCCCCCCCACCAAAAAAAATTTTTTTAATAAAAATAAAAATCAGGATGCTTCACAAAAAGAAATCCAAATTTCCAGGTGTTCTTAAAAAGTCAGAAGAACTGGCGATTCCTGCAGCAGTTGCATGAAGTGGCTGAGGGTACTTCACTCAAGGTCTCCTTAGTGACCCCAAAGACAGATTAGGGCAAGGCTGGGGCAAGGCATGTGGGGTGTCCCAAAACAAATAAAAGCACTCACTATCAAGATAAACACTATGTTAATGCCGTAGGTTAAAATTTCAAAATAAATACATAAATAATCCATGATGAACAAAATATCAGAATTGTAAAGAAAAACAAGATCTGGTTCTGCACTTATGCAAACAAATTCCCTTGCTTTTCCCTACCCCTGGCCCTGTCAGATCCTGTCTTTATTTCAAATATTTATGTTTTGTTCATCATGGCTTCCTTTGCATTAAATATTGCATTAAAATAACGTAACTGAACGTCTAAGATTTTGGCACCGGTGGCAGGAGAGTACCTTGCTCTCCTCACCCTAGTCCCAGCCTTGCTTATAAATTTGCAAATCCCGCCCTGAGCCATTTAGCAGATGGGAAAACTGAGGCCCTGCAGTTTTCCCCTCAAGTAATATGGGGCTCATAGTGCCTGCATGATGCCTTCCACTGGCTCTAGTAAGTACAGGGTCTGGCAGGGCCTGTGAGATTTCTTGCGGGGGCTCCGTGGGAGGGGCCCTGAAATGTTCCCACGATGCCCAAGAGTCCCCCTTACAAAAGTCCAAACTCTTCTCACAGCCCCATCCCTCACTTCCCATCCTTTGCAGGTGGCCAGCTGACCTCCCCACCCCAAAGAAGGCACACTGGTGCAGGAGGCAGGATCCACGTCTTTATTGCAGGAAGACTATTTCTAGAGCGAATGTTACACAGACCCCACAATGGGGAGTTGGGGCACCCACATGCGAGGGGGAGGGGGCAGGGGCACACAAGCATGGCCTGGTACGGTCACCAGACCCAGGGATGCCGAGGCAGGACGGGCCAACAGCTGGGGGGGGGGCCCTGGTCCTCTCCTGCTGCGGAACTCCTCTCTCCCCCAGGGTCGGGGCAGGGCATAGGGCAGCAGAGGCCTGGAGGTGGGCAGGGCCCCAGGGAGATTGTGCTATCAGGGTGTGTCCCTGAGAATGGTCCCTGCCCAGCCCCACTTTCTCCGGCACCTTCAGTGGGGAGGGGCCAACACCAGTTGCTGGTGGGTCCTGGACCCATCAGGATAAAGGTACTCAGCTGTGCTTAGATAAGATGCTACCAATTCTTCTGAGGGCCTGTCCACACGCCAGGTGGGGACACACGCATGCACGTGCACATATACACACAGCGTGCCCAGTAAATATTTGAGGAATGAAAAGCCCCACAAACACAGAGGGGAGAAAATACACTGCTACCAAGATGGACACAAACAGTCTCTCTTGCCTACACAAAGCGCGTGGTCACCTGGCTACAGCCCCGTGGCCTCTCTACCACACACGCATCTAGCTTCCTGATGCCTAGTGACACCAGTGCTGCCCGTAGCCCCAGGGAGAGGCCCAGAAGGCAGGCAGCTGAGCCCCCGTCCTAAGACCGCAGGCAACTGAATGCTGCCCACAAGCACGTGAGCCGCGATGCAGATCCTTCCCCAGGCAGGCCTTCGGATGAGACCACAGCTCGGCGGTACTGATCACTGCCTTGTGCTGAGAGCATACACGTGTGCTGTTTCGAGCTGCCGAGTTTGTGGTTGCGTGTCGCCTAGCAACGGCTGATGCATACAGGTGGTGAGCTGAGAGCCACCTCGCTCCAGAGTGAAGCCAGCGCAGTGTGCCTCAGACAGGCAGGATCAACAAGCCTACAGAGGATCCCCGCTAAATCACATCACCCTCCCCCCAAAATGCAGCTGCTCACGGTCGTATTCTCGCGGGTGCAAAGGCTCACACATCCCAAGTGTCCAGTCTTGTTGGCAACCACATGACCTGCCCCTATGTTCACCCTACACTGTTACTACACATTGACTGTCACACAAACACACACACACAGGAGCCCCCACACAAGCTTAGACACAAGCCATCCGCCCAGCACACTGAGGTGCCCAGTACGTCATCCCAGACCCCCTCCACCACTGCCACACTGCCACCCAGGCCTATAGGGCACCTTCATACTTGTCCCAGGTCCCACCGGTGTGGCATCATCTAGACACTCTCACAGAAACACTTAGAATCTCACTGTGGTGGACACATCCTGACTCCAGGACACCCGCATTCCTGGGCGGTCCCCCCCGGGGCCCAAGAGGAGGGAGGAAGCAGGCCGGGCAACGGTTTGCCTCCAACGACCCCCAGCACCTCGGGTCCCTGCCCCGGCTCAGTGGTGACAAGCTGTACCCATCTCTGTCTGCACGCTGTGGTTGGGAAGCTCCTCCATATTCACTCCGGACAGTCCCCTGGAGTTGTGCTGTGGCCATCGGCTAGTCCTGGGCCTCCCCTGCCTGCCCCCAGGCCCAGGCCGGGTGAGGAGTGGGACTCCGGGCCGGTGGAGCACTGCTGTGGGCCCTGCGGTTATTGCCTGGCAGCCGGAGACCCAGCCCACAAGGATCCCACCAAGCTGTGGAGACTGAGGGTGAAGGGGGTGGTCTGGAACCTGGGGGGGGAGGCACAGGCCGGAGGCCACGAGGGATGAAAGGGGGTGGATGTTAAACACCAAATAGGAGAAAATAAAGTCTGAAGTCTATGTGCATTTCCACTCCCTTCTCCCCATCAAGGTCACAGTGATCTAATGAGGGGCAGGGTGCAGGTCCGGCTCAGGGTGCCCAAGGGAAGGGGTCAGAGGTGAGGGTCCTCGGAGACACCATGACCAGCATCTTCATTTCTGACGGGGACAGGGAGCTTCCCCATTTTCCCATGTGCAGATCAAGGGGGCCACCTCCAGCACTTGGCTTTGGGGGTACAGACAGGATGGGGAGCAAAGATGGTGGGGAGGAAGGCAGAGCCGTGGGACAGAGCCGGGTTGGAGTCCCAGGTCTGCCATGGGCTCACTGGGGCCTCAGGTTCCTCGCCAGAGATGCTGGAGGAAGGAAGAGAAGTGGGAGAGATGAGAGGGAGAGGGGAGGAGGAGGAGGACCCCCGGGAGGCCTGGGCCAG
The DNA here is from genome assembly GCF_036321535.1 of Camelus dromedarius. Lineage (NCBI taxonomy): Eukaryota > Metazoa > Chordata > Mammalia > Artiodactyla > Camelidae > Camelus > Camelus dromedarius. The sequence continues at coordinate 1,782,616 of NC_087462.1, forward strand.
GGCAGCGGGGCGCCTACACGGGGCGCTGGGCTCACATGAGGATGCATTTGCCCTTGATGCGGTCTGTCCTCTTCTGTTTGCTGGAGCGCTTGCCGTCGATGTTGAGGCTCATGTTCCGGCGTGTCTCCAGCGTGAGCAGCTCCTGGAAGAGCTCCTTGACGTTGTAGTTCATCTTGGCCGACGTCTCCATGAAGGCGCACTTCCACTCCTGGGCCACGGCCTGTGCCTCGCGGGTGTCCACCTCCCGCTGCGTCTCGTCACACTTGTTGCCCACCAGCATGACCGGGATGTCCTCCACGCTGCCCTTGATCTGCACAATGAGCTTGTAGATGGGGCCCAGCTCCTCCAGCGACTGCTTGCTGGTGACGGAGAAGACCAAGATGAAGGCATGGCCCTTGGAAATAGACAGCCGCTGCATGGCTGGGAACTGGTGGCTGCCCGTGGTGTCGGTGATCTGCAGCGTGCACACGCTCTTGTCACAGCTGATGACCTGCCGGTAGGTGTCCTCAATGGTGGGGATGTAGGTGTCCCGGAACGTGCCCTTGACAAAGCGCAGCACCAGCGAGCTCTTGCCCACTCCGCCTGCCCCGAACACCACCACTCGGTAGTCGTTGCTCTGCTCAGGCATCTTCTGCGCGGGGGAGGGGGTCGGGGCCGGGAGGGCTCGCGCGGGCTGCTAGAACCCCGGACCGACCCTGCACAGAGAGGAGTGTCAGACGCAAAGGCCACTTGTAGGGAGGGAGGGGATGGGAGGGGCGGCTTCTCGGAGGAGGCGGCATTTCTCTTGTGACCCCAGGGAAGACTTCCCTGGTGGATTTGCCAGACTTTGTAGTTCTGTCCTGCATGTAGGCTTGGAGCCAGCCCCCTCTGCCTGCTTCCCTTGAAACGAAATCTGGGAGGAGATGGGGGGATTCTGGGCTGGAAGAGGTGTGGAGATGCCAGCATGGGGTGCCCTCCAACTCCTTTCTCCACCTACACGCTCCCCTACACCCTCCCATAGGCAGCACCAGCTTTTTTTTTTTTTCCTTTCTTCCCAGTAGGCCTGGCTCTGTGACCTGGGCACATTCATTTGCCACCCTGACCCTCAGTTTTCTCCTCTGCAGAATAAGTAAAACGGGGCCTCTCTCCAACAATCGCAGGCTCCCTGCTCAACCCCCCAGCCCAGAGGCTCCTAAACCTCAGGGGAGCTGTGTGGTGGGGTGTCTTTAAGATGCAGATTGCAGGGCCTCACCCCTGGAATTGATGAACCCTTTGGTCCAGGGCCACAGCCCTAGGAACCAGCATTTTAAAACTGCTCCCCTCGCCTCTCTGCTCTCATCCTGGAAGTGTGATCCTGGGGCTGGAGGTCAGAGAATTTGCAAATCTCAAAGGAGGTTTCCCATAGCAGCCCAGGCTGTAGATGAGGAAACTAAAAGTTAGCCTCAAGAGAAAAAGCCCCACTCCCTGAACGCCAAACCCAGGCTGTGGTCTGGCCCGCCCTGGCCTCCTGTTTGGGTCTGATGTGTCTGTAGGAACAGAATCCCCTGGGAGAGGGATTCAACAGAATTCCTCTCTTTCCTCCCCTGTGCTCAGAGAAGTCCAGTAACCTCAGGAGGTCACACAGCAGAGCAGATCCTGAACTGATGGAGGTGGGGGAAAACCGGGGGCTGGGGGTGGGAAGGCCGGAGGTCTGTCCCCAGCATCTGTGTCCTTATTTACAGAAACATGAGAGACCCCTTCTATGCCTCCTCCTCAGCCAGCTCTGAGGGTCCTTCAGCATGGGCGGGGGGGTGGGGGGTGTCTCTGGCGGGAGGGAGAAGAGAGGGCAAGACTGCACCCTGGCCGCGCCGCCTCCCGCAGGTGTGCGTGCGGGAGTGTGAGCCAGATGCGACGGTGTGAGCCTGGCAGTGAAAACCCAGGCAAGTCAATGGTGTCCCCGAGCCTAGGTGTCCTCAGTGAAGACAGACGGACATGATAAGGGCCCAGTGTACAAGGCACTTGGCTGGTGGTGGGATGGGAAGTCGTGTTCTGACCGATCAAAAGTATCAGGTTTGTTAGAAAAAGACGTACGATGAAGGTAATGGCCGACAGGTACCCAACAAGTAACGTGCCCAGCAAACTTGCGGGAGGGAGCTTTAGCAGTTCTAACTCACTGCGGACCAGTAGGCACATCGGTGACATGCACAGCCTGGGAGGAGGTTGGGGGGTTGGCAGGGCTGCCAGTCTGCTCTGCAGTCACTGCCCTTTCCTGGGCAGGCACCCCGAGAAGCGGGCACACCAGTGTGCAGCCAGGCACTGCTGTGACCGGCTGGGGAACCTGGGCTGGCTGGTCACCATCCAATCTGCCGCCCCAGACCCAGTGCTCACCTTGCTCTGGGCGCAGACCCCCAGGCACGGCTCCAGGACTTCAGCAGGGTGTCTTCCAGGAGGGGACCCCCGACTAGGAGCCCTCATTCAATAACCCCCAAGCCCATGCTGGGAACCCACCGGGTGCTGTTTGAATCCCACCCTCTCCTCCCATGGGCTGGGGGAGGGGGAGGGGTTGTGGGCACTGAGGCTCAAAAGGGGGTGGCATGGGCTCAAGGTCACAGCAGGGAGGTGGCAGAGCAGAGAGGGATTTGAACCCAGCCCTGGTTGGTTACAAAACTGGGAGTCCTTCTGCTGTGCAAAGCCGACCATCCTGAGAATCCCGGGCCAGACAAACCTCCCCATCCTGGGTCCCCGGAGCCCAGTGCTGCCAGGAGGTTGGAGCGACCTCAGGTGCAAGAAAGCAGGCCCTGACCCAGGCAGGGGAGGGCCTGGGGGCACAGGAGGCCTGCCCCAGACTCTGACCTAGGGATCCCCTGACCAGTGGGGGATTGATGAGCCAGGGCCTGCTCTAGGAGGCCTGTGGGAGGGGAGGGACACCCCGGGGGCCAGCCCATGGGCTCCCCTCGGCCCAAGCAGGATCTAATTGGTGGGGGAGGGGGAGCCCACCAGGGGAGGGGCTCCTGGGTGAGCGGCTTGGCTTGGCTGAGGGAGCGGGAGGACGAAGGGGATGTGTGGTGGGGGCAGACGGGCCCAAGGCCCACCTGACTCCTCGTGAAGTGGCCCTGAGAGCGGACGGAGAGTGAGGCTGCGGTGGGCCGGAGGAGGGGCTGGCTCGGCCGAAGAGCTCCCCGTTAGTACGGTGGGCGGAGGGGGGCGGCAGGGAGGGAGCTGTCCAAGGTGGACGCGCGGAGGACGGCCGGGCCAGGGACCCGCCGGGCTGGGGAGGGGGTTCCGGCGGAGGGCTCGGCGTGGGGGAGGAGGGTGGGGCTCGGACAAAGGAGGGGCGCTCAGGGAAAGGACCCGCGGGCCTCCAGGGGGCATGCAGCGTGCCCCGGCGCCCCGGCCCCCCGCCCCAGCCACCTACCTGGGCGCTCGTCCCTGCGGCGCCGCCGCGGCTGCTGCTGGCCGGTTCCGTGTCCGCTCCGGCGCCGCCGCCCCCCGCACGCCCGCCGCCGCCCGCCCGAGCTGCCGCCGCCGCCGCCGCCGCCGCCGCCGCCGCCGCCGCCGTCGCGCCCGCGCCCGTCCCCGCCCGTCCCCGCCTGCCGCCGGGCGCCGCGCTCCGCCCCTCCCCCGGGACCCGCGCCCCCCGCCAAGGTCACCGCGACCCCGCGCCCCGCCGCGTGCGTGCAGCTCCTCTTGGACCCCCACCCCGGGCCCCTGCCCAGCACCCCCGCCAGGACACCGCTGGGACACCTCCGGCACCCCACCTGGTGTACACACGGTCCTGCCGGGGGCACAGTGGGATTGGGGTCTGCTTATCCACCAGTAAGCTGGCGCATCCCAGGGTCACCCAGCAGCCAGCGGCTGGGCTAGAGGGGTGCAGAGCTCAGGTCACCCAGGAGAAAAGAGAAGGGGCCAGTTAGCAGAACTGCAAATAAGGGGACTGGAGGGCAGAATGAGATACCCTTGGGTTGGTGGGGGTAGTGTTCCAGCACAGGGCCCCCCATGGGGGAGGGTGCACTGGCAGAATGAACAGATGTATGAGAAGGCAGAGGTGGTCCAAAGGGGCGTGCGGCAAGGGGGTGTACCTGGAGACTGGTCCCCATCCCAGGGCCTTCGTCCCGGCAGGGGTGGGACTTGGTGTGGGCTTGTGCCCCTAAGGGGAGTCCACTGAGGCAGAGTCTGGAGGGGCATTTGAAGGTCGAGCGGTAAACAAAGGGGGCCAAGGGGTCTGGGTTTGCAATTTTCTGGTAGGAAAACATTATCTTCCTCCAAGAGGAGTTGTCTCTAAGAATAAATGTTTGCCTTTGGGACGCATCTGTGCATTTGATGTCTGTGTGTCCACATTTAAGCTAACAGGATAACATCACCCCTCACTCCTGAAGACTCAGAGGTCAGAGACGCATCTCAGAGAAGATGGGGCTTTGGGGAGCAGCAACAGGACCAGGGGTGAGTGTGAGGCTGCCCCAGGGCCCAAGCCTGTTAGAGGAAGGTGCCCTTGATGGGGAGGCTGACACTAAGGCCCCACAAGGAGGGTCAGAGCAGCTGGTGGGTGAAAGAGGCCTTTTGTCAGGTGGTGAGTTCCCCGTCATGAGGTGCGTGAGCAGATGGTGGGCTGGAGTCCAAGGGCCCCTCTGGCTCTTGGCCCCTTGAACCTTGCTGGTCCACCATCCCCGTGGTTCTGGCTGGGATAGATCCTTCCTGCTTGCTTGGCGATATGGGCACTGCCCCCAAGACCACCTGGTTCCTGCAGAGGCTGGTCCCCTGAGGTTCATCTGCTTCTGGGGCTTGAAGGGCCCCATTTCCCTCTGATTCAGCCCCTCCGCTACACCCCCGGCCACTTGCACCTGGACCATCCCACCTGCCTCCTTCCTGGCCTCCCAGGATTGCCCCTCCAGCCCTCCTTCCACCCTGGAGGTCACCGCTTAGCCTCCTCTACTCCAAAGCCGCCGGTGGCCTCCTGACTTCCAGGTCAGGAAACAGCTTCTCAGCCTGGCGTTCGAGCTCCTCCAGACCCCACCCGAGCTTGCCCCGGTTCCCTGTCCAACCCCGGCTGCCTGGAGCTGTCCTGCAGGCACTGCTCCCTCCAGCCTTATCCTAGGCCCCATGGGGCACCACAGAGGGTGGCCTGGCTCCGGCCCCGCATCCCAAAGTGCTCTCAGCCAGAGATGGAGACAGCTTCGTGGGCAGACAGGTCCTACACTCTGGTCTGGATCGCCACGTCCCAGCTGAGGACTCCTCTGAGCCTCAGTTTCCCCATCTGTGAATGTAGATCATGTTGTCTAGCCTCTCAGGGTCACATGGCATCCATCTTGTGGGGCTTTCCAGCACCCAGGCGCTTAGAGACGACAGACCCCTCCCTCCCTCTTGGACCGCCTGCCTGCCTCTGTGATGGGCGGCTCTGGGCCCAGCCTCGGGCCTCTGTCCAGCCCCCTGGCTCCTCCAGGCGCCAGCCCAGGCCGGAGCCGGCTGACTCATGCGTAGGAGCGTGGGCGCAGGCAGCAGTTCCACTCTGCGGCTGCTATTTATAGCTCCAGGCCAAGCTCTCAGCCCTGTGAGCCTGGGGAGGGCGGCCCCAAAATCTCCTCCTCACTCTCCCCAGGGCACTGGGCCCAATCCCCACCCGAGCACCCCAAACAAGGGCGGCAGCCCTGGCCTTCGTGACCCTGCAGGTTGTGCTGGGTATCGCCAGCGCAGAGATAGGAATTGGCTCGCTGGAGGCAGAAGCTGGGCTGGGGCTGGAGCCTGGGTCCATCAGGCTTTGAAGCCACAACCCAGCCTTCCTGCTGTCCCTGGCAGACACACACCTGGCTGTCCCCGTCCCTGATCTGCAGGCGTCCTCTTCAATGCAGAGGGGCAGTCACTTACCTGCAAAATCCCAGCTCCTCACCTGGCCTTGCAGCCTGTGGGCCTCCTCCCCACACCACTCTGGGCCAGGGCCGGAGAGTGCTCTCCAGGCCCCCCGTGCAGGGAGGAAGGCAGCTCTGCTCTTTCTTTCCCCCCTGGATTAATATAATTATGTGAGCGAAGTTGAGGCTGAGCGCCATGGCCTCTCACAGATGCAGTTTGGCCACAAAGGTTTTCTGTTTGTTTTTAAGTTTGGCATCAACATTTAAAAATAAGAAGATCATTTGTCAAAACACAGTTTGCCTTGGAAAAAGGAACGGGCTGGCATCCTGAGCCCAAATTCTGCCCACCAGCACCTGCGGGAGCTGGACCCCAGCCTACGATGGGAGATGCTGGTGCTGGTCCCTCCCTGAAGCCACCTGCCTGGCACCTATGGGTGACCTGAGGTGCCCCTCCACCTGGGGCTGTATTGTCATCACCACCTCTGAGGAGTGGGGTCACTGAAGGCTTCATCGTTGGCAAGATGAGCCCCTGCCAAAAACGCTTGGAGCTTTTAACAGAGAGCCAGGGTAGCTTTGATCAGCCACAGAAAAGGACTGTGATGTGCAGGGAGACCTCAGGGCCTTTGCACAGGCCACTCCCTCTGCTGGAAAAGCTTCTCCCCTACCTTTTGACTCCAGTGAGGCCCTCAGAGATATCCTCCCTGACCATAATGCTGAAATAGTCCCTGCCTCCCTTTGTGACTCTCCCTTCATCTGGCTTTTTTCTCTCCAGGGCACTTACTGCATGTGTGTTGATCTATCATGTCACACTAGACACAAGCTGTCTTAGGTTCTGGGGCTGGGGGGGTCTCACTTGGGTGTGACCTTGCTCCCAGGGGACACTGGGAGATGTCTGGGACATCTATGGTTGTCATGCCTTGGGGGGGTTTGCTCCTGGCAACCAGTGGGTGGGGCCAGGGGTGCCGCTCCTTACCCCCCAGCACCCAGGACACCAATCCTCCCAGGATGACCTGTTCCCATGCCAGCAGGGCTGGGGGGGGGGACCTGGAGGAGGGCAGTGGGTCTCAAAAGGGTCCCCAGACCAGGGCGGCAGCATCATCTGGGAGCTTGGTAGAAATGCAAACTCTCCAGCCCCACCCCCAGCCAGGAACGCTGCTCACATCCTGCCAGGCACAGCATTGGGCGACAGGGTCCCTGTTTTAGGGGCCAGCTTGTCCGCCTCAGCGGCTGGACCCGAACTAGCTCAGGGGGAGGCCCACCCGGTCCCTGGAGGGAGAGGGCCTGTGAACCTTCCATGTCCTTTGCTCTAAATGTGGCACCTCAGCTGGGCCTCCCAGGCACTGAGGAATCGGGGGCTCCGGAGGGCCCACCTGCCCATCTCATTTTCTCCTGCCAGGCTGAGCACACAGCAGTCACTTCGGCCCGTGTCCAGAACTTCACAGCCTGCCAGGTCAGCTGCTTCTGCCCCAGGAGCTGCAGAGGCCTGGGGGGGTCAGGCTGGGGACAGGAGAGGGGTGTCTCTCTTCTCCAGCCCAGTCTGGCCTCAGCACCCTAAATGGCCCAAGAATTCTAGGGTTTTCCCACCACCACCCTCACGCCCTGCAGCAGCCCCCCTCTGCTGGAGTCCCGGCCTAGTCCCGGCCTGCAGGAGGCTCTCAGAAGGTCAGATGAGTCAGTTGCTGGCTCTGTCCCCAAGATGACAGACAGCTCAGGCTGGGACAGGTGGGAGACACACCCTCTCTTCCCGCAGGGCCGAGGGTCCAGAGCTGGCAGTCAGGGCAGGTCGGGAGGCGCTGTGCTTGCAGGGACGCACAATCCCATTCGCCTGCTTTTCAGGGCTCCAAGGACTCAGCCAGGCTGGGAAGAGGTGCTCCCCCGCCCAGCCCCACACTAATAACTTCTCCACCAGAAACGCAAACAGCAGACAACAGAAGCCGAGACACGCTGTTATTACAGTTGATTCAATCTGAGAGGCCTGGGTGCCGCCTCCTAATTTTCTCCTCTTTTGTTTCCAGATCAGGGAGGGGAACCCGGGCGACTCCATCCAGCTGTCGCCTGTGCTGTGAGCCCTGTCTCCATGCCACTGGGGCGCCGCGGAGGGCGGCGGGGCTGGGCCGGGGGCTCCCTGGTGAAGGGCGACACTCCAACAGGCTTGGCGGAGGACAGGACCCAAGCCCCACACCAGCCGTCCCACTGCAGGGCTCCGAATGGCGCCCCCACCCTGTGCTCCCACAGTCATGCTGCTGGGAGTCTGCCTGGCTGAGGCCTAGGGAAGTCCAGGGCCAAGCAAGTGGCCACGGGTGGCCCTGACCCAGCAGGGCACATCTGGATAAAGGCAGTGCTTGCAGTTTTGTTTTTTCCACAGAAAGGCATTTGTGCTACTTGGGAACACCCTCATCCAAGTGAAGGTAGCTGTGCCTGGTCTTTGCCAAGAGTGTCAAACAGTCCATCAGCAGGTGTCCGCCTCCCTCTCCTCGGTCTCTGCCTTGGACACGCACGCAGAATCTCAAAGCAGCAAAACATCCCTAATGGTGCAGTTGCACAGACATACATGAAGGCTTTCCTGGCTGACGACAGGGATGGTCGTTGGCCTCAGGCTGTGACCAACCCGCAGTCTTATTCAGCCAGAGCTCCTGTCACCACGTGTCAGTGGAGAGGGGACGGAGCCTCTGAGCTGGCCTCAGCTGACCCTGGTCTAGGCCAGATATGACCAGTCCAGGCCAGGGGACCTCAGCAGTGAGGCTGGCTTCTCCAGGGCCTCCATCAGACGGGACAACCACGCATCTTCTTACCCCCACATGGAGACACTTTGATTCTTGCCCAAAGTGGGGAGAGATGACGGAAACCAGCCAAGAGACACCATGACCCCTATGGCCCCTGGAGGCAGACCCCAGAGATGACACTTTTCCTCTGACCACAGCAGACAAGAGGGGTGGCCTTGGGGGGCCAGGAGACAGCCTGTGTGCAACCCCCCAAGCTTCTTGGGGTCGCAGCACCCCCAGGGGGCCTGGAAGCAGTTTTGCTGGGGCTGGTGGGACCCTAGAGCCAAAGCCTGGCAAAGAGGTCAAGCAGGTGCAGGCACACAGGGAAACGGGTGGCAGGCGGGGGCACTGGGGTTTCCCCTCCTTGCTGGTGTGGGAGCACTCCTCCTGGTTCAGAAGCTGGCTTACAGTGAGGGGGGATAACATGGCCTTGAAGGCTCCAGCAGGGGGAAGAAGGGGGGTGTGGGGACTGAGGGGAGGACAGGCTTGTGGTGTCCCCAAGGCATTCCAAGAAGCTGATGGCTGGGGGGTCAGGACCCTGCTGTGTGTGTGCTTTATGACCTGGGAACCTTTGGAGCAGACTGCTCTCCCCCCACGGCGGGGTTCCTGCTGGATTCGGCGGGACAGGGGCCCCTGAGCCTTCCTGAGTGGGATGCTCTGTCTCCACCTCGTTCCCGCCCAGCTCTGTTCCAGAGACCACGTCCCCCCAGCTAAAGGCAGGCTCTGGAGTCTGGTGGCTCCAGTGTCCTGAGTGCCCTGCCCACCAAGGCAAAGGTGGAGTGATGTGGGTGCAGGCGGACACCAACAATGCCGGGTTTAGGACAAGGTGGATGTGAAGTTCCCACACCTACAGAGGTCACTTTCCCAGCATAGGGACAGGGTCAGGCCATGTGGGGTTCACAGTGGGTCCTGGTAAATCATACAGAAGTTCCTGGAAGCAGGCCCAATTACTTCCAACAGCATCGGGGCGGGGGCCCAACAGAGCAGAGATGGGGGCCTTGGACACATGGCCCTGCTTCCTGAGACTTGCAGCAACATGGAAGGAGGCGGGGGCCAGGGCCAGGGTTGTGTGCTCTTGTGCCCGGTGCTGCGGCTGGCTAGCACCTGGGGTGCCCCTGGGACAAGACCCTAGAACCCCCACCAGGCCGGAGCCACAGGCTGGAGGCCTTTACAAACCCAGGGCTTAAGGTGGAGGGTGGGGCTTTCCTTGCTGGGAGCTTAAATGGCCTGCGTGTGGGCAATGTGGGTCTGGGCAGGGGCTGGGGTTGAGGCAGGAAGGAAATCGGGGATTCTAGGAGGGTGCGCACCTGGTCCAGCCTGAAGCCACGTGGAGGAGTGTGGATGTAGGAAGGGTTGAGTGACGGGCAGGCCCTCACTGCCCAGGACAGAGCTGGGGAGGCCGCCCCTCCAAGCTGGGAGGCAGACACTGGGAAGCCCCCAGGAAGGGCCCTCAGCTGCAGCTCATTCCCTGGGGCAGCACCCGTTGCCAGGACTATGTTAACAGAGGTTGTTGCCACGGTGCAAAGCCGCACAGGGCTGTTGGTCTCCCAGTTCCTGCACCCCCAGAGGGAGTCTGGTCTCATTCATGTCTGGTGAGGAGAGCTGCATCACGTGGTCCCTGTCCCCGGCCTGTAGGAGGCCGTCTTGCTCTGGAGACCCTGGGTGTGTGGGCCACCCTGGACTGCCCACACATCTTTCCTGCCCTGGGGCCCTGTTGCCCCCGGGGACTGGGATGCTTAGTGGCCCCAGCACCCTGGAGAGCAACCTCCCCATGCAGGGGCCCTTATAGAAAGCAGTGAAGAAGAGAGCAGTCCTGAGGCCCCCTGGACCTCGCCCTCCCAGAAGCGCAGCATCGGGTGGCAGGAATTGCAGCCTCCCGGCTCATTGTGGACCAGAGGCTCCTCGCTGGGGAACTCCTTTCGAAAACCGCTCACTGAAACCTCTGCTAACCCTGGGGGCGCACCAGCCACGTGCTGTGGGGCTGTAGCAAAGGCTGAGGGTGCCTAAGGTGTCGGCACCGGAGCCAGGAGTGCACAGGACGGTAGGCATCGGGGCCTCCAACAGCAGCTCAGTCGGCCTCTCCCGCCCTCGTCCACACCGTGGTGTGCAGGGAGAGGAAGGTCTGGGTCTGGCCCTGCCTCCCATACGAGTCAAACGATTCCCCGGCTAGAGGATGACATGGCCACACAGCTTTGGTAAGTACTTTTAAGAGGAGTAATTGTAAAAGTTGTAGCGGGGCCCCCAGGCTCGGGGTGTAGGATCCAGGGCGCAGCCCAGTCCTGGGCAGCACCTCTGTGCGTGGACAGCGGCTCTGGGCGGAGCTCGCTCCCTTGGGGAGGCGGGGCCGGGGCGGGGCTCCGGCCGGTGGAGGCGGGGCCTTCACCACTTGAGGAAGACCAGGCCGGCCAGGACAGCGTAGCCCAGCACCAGGAAGAGGACCTTGAGAAGCCGGTCGCTCTTCTCCTCCAGCTCCTTGGCCAGGATCTCAAAGAAGGTGACGAAGAGGAAGGTGCCGCCTGCCAGGCCCTGCAGCAGCACGGAGGCCACGCTGCCAGGCACGCCCTGGGCACTCTGGATGCCCAGGCCGAGGCTGATGCCCAGCGGGATCATGGCGCTCACGGTGACCGCCAGCTTGGCTGCGTCCTTCAGGGTCATGGAGCTGCGGGCCATGCTGATGCCCAGGGCCACGGCCACCAGCGTCTCGTGGATGGCCACGCCCACAAACAGGCTCATCACCTTCTCCCCCTCCTCCTGCAGGCCCAGGGCCAGGCCCTCGAAGATGGAGTGGGCTGACAGAGCGAAGACCAGGCTGAGGAGCCGCAGCGGGCTGGAGCGCGTCAGCTCCTGGACACTCAGCCCGTGGCTGTGTGCGTGGGGCGCCCCGTAGAGCGCGTGGCCCCGCGGGCCGCCCATGAAGGGGCTCTCGTACTCCGAGTCGCTGCCCGCGTCTGAGCTGGCGTTGAACGTCTCCAGGTCGATGAAGGCCGGCCTCTCCTTGCGGAACGTCAGGACCAGCTGCTCCAGGAACACGGTCATGAAGAAGCCCAGCAGCACGATGGTCTCGGCCAGTGGGTAGTCGGTGCTGATGTGCCCGAGGCTCAGGACCTTCTGCAGCTGGAGCAGAGGGCGCGGGAGGGGGAGGGGAGGCAGAGAGAGGTTCAGAGGCCGGCGGCCGGCCCTCCGCAGCCCACTCAGCAGGGTTCATCGCACAGCACCGTTCATGAGCAGAGCACAGAAAGACCCCACTCATACACGGCTGAGAAGAGGAGAGGGGGATGGGCTCATCCTTGACGGATTTAAAAAAAAAAGAAACAACTCTATGAGAAAGAGAACTGGCCTCATGTCACGTCCACTAGGTCAACCAGTTTCAAAATACCAGAAGGAGCTGCACTGCTACCCCTAAAGGATGCATCCGCCAAGAAGCTCAGAATGTGACCTCATTGGAAAGAAAGGTTTTCACAGATAAAATGGAGATGCTGTGAGCTGATCTGTGTCCCCCCAAAAAAAGTTTTCTATATTAAGTTCTCCCAACCCCTAGTACTGCAAAACTAACCATATTTGGAGACAGGGCCTTTAAAGAGGCAATTCAGTTAAAAGGAGGCTGTTAGGGTGGCCCTGATCCACTAGGTCTAGTGTCCTTATAAGACGTAAAGAGACATCCGGGACCACCACATGCAGAGGCAGCCAGAGGAGGGCCACCTGCAGGGCCTGGAGAGAGGCCTCAGGAGGCCCAGCCCAGCCAGCACCTTGATCTTGGACCTGTGGCCTCCAGGACTGACATCAAGCAGGCCTCTGGCCCTGATGCCAGTGGAATTTCCCCGACGATCTGTGCTGTGTGACATGGAAGCCACTAGCCACGCACGGCCCATGAGGACTTGAACTGTAGCCGGTGCAGCTGAGGGCCCGCATGTTGAGTTGCATCTCATCCCAAGGCACAGAAAGCTGACTGACCAGGATGGCGGTGGCAGCCACGCTGGACAGTGAGCTCTGGATGCTGGCCAGTGAGCTGGGCATGGGCTGCCCAGAGCCTGGGTTGTTTGTCCCCAGACTCGTAAGGATGTTTGCACACACTGAGCCCTTCCCAGCCCCGAGGCTCAGAACACGCCATTGGCTCTGTCCAGAATGTTCCTCCTCCATTTCACTCGTGGCCAGTGGACACTCATGCCCTGGGTCTCGACTGACAGATAATTTCCAAGTGCTCTACCCAGACCAGGTGCCCCAACGCTCCGCGCACAGCACCCTCTCCTGCCTGTCATGGCCTTCATTACAACCTGTGCTCACACAGAGCACTTCTCAATCCAGGGGACACTGCAGCATCTGGTGATGTTGTGGTTGTTGTAACTTGTGAGAGGAGGTGTTGACACGAGGCCAGGCCATCCTCTGCGGGCCATCCTGCGCCCTGTGCAGTGCTGAGAGCGGCATTTCTGCCCCTACCCACTCAATGCCAGGGCCCCTAAGTCCTAACAACCACAGATGTCCCAGACATGGCTCACTGTCCCCTAGGAGCAGAGTCGTCCCCGGATGGGAAGCCTTGTTGCAGCAGAAGCTTGTGTTTCCGTAGAGAAACCGTCTGTTCATCTGTGCAACATCCTACTTCTGCTGTGCCCGTGAGAAGCGTGGCCGACCCCAGAGGGACGAGCGTGAAGGGGGAAAGACAAGGCACATGCATCCGGCCAGGGCTTCGGTGCCATCCTCCGAGGGGTGACCAGGGTTGGGGCAGGCACTCCGGCTGAGGTGTAGGAAGCCCGGGGCAGGGGCGTGGCACCCAAGTAGTTTGGGGAGGACTGACCATGAGAAGGCCACATGTGCTGAAGGGGGACAGGAAGGGGGAAGGTCACTGCAGCAGTCCATGCCTGAGGCAGGACAGTGACATCATGGAAATGCAGGAAATGGGGGGACCTGGGGGCACAGAAGGCGTCAGAGAAGACTCAGATCTCAGCCTTGTCAATGCCAACTGTACAAATTTCCTGTGCTGTGTAGCCCAGAAACATATGCTTAGCAGCATAAAACAGCACCAACACATCACCTCACAGTCCTCAATGTCAGACGTCCAGGCACTGGATGGGGCCTGTAGATAAAGCCAACCACATGGTTGGGAGGCCCACCTGGCCGGTGACTGAGGGTGGCTCCCAGCCAACATTCAGGGAGAAACTGGGCCCTTGGTGTGACAACCACAAAGGAACTGAACCCTCCTTACAACTATGAGTTCAGAGGCCAATCCATCTGCAGGTGAACCTTGAGGTGAGACCATAGCTCAGCAGATACCCTGACTGCTGCATCTTAAGAGCCAGGAACAGAAGACCCAGCCAAGTGGCGACCAGACTCGCGACCCACAGAAACTGTGCGGTAATGTATGTGTTGTTTCAAGATGCTAAGTTTGTTATAATTTGTTACGCAGCAGTAGCTAATCACTACAGGAGCTGAAGAGAGTCCACAACTGCCAGCTTCAGGACAAAGTGCATGCTGCCCGGGGTGGGCGGTCTGGTCAAGTAATGACTGATAAGCCCACTAGCTAGGAACCCCAGGTTAGGTGCAACCCTTTGTTTACCAGATAAGACCCAGAGACAAGAAGCAACCAACTCATAGTCACGTAGCAAGTTCATTTTCTACTTCCCATCACCCTTAGAGTGTCAAGGCACCCAAGCTCAGAGTCAGAGTTGAAAAGCACCAGAGAGGGTGGAGGGGCAAGATAGGGGTAGGGGATTAAGTAGTACAAACTATTATGTGTAAAATAAATGGGGGGGAGGGTATAGCTCAGTGGTAGAGTGAGTGCTTAGCATGCATAAGGTCTTGAGTTCAATCCACAGTACTTCCAATAAAATAAATAAATAAATAACCTAATTACCTCCCCACTGCAAATAAGTAAAAATTTTTTTAAAAAGTTTGCTACAAGGATCTACTACACAGCACAGGGAACACAGTCCGTAGCTTATAATAACTATAAGTGGGGTATAATCTTTAAAAATTGTGAATTGCTGTTGTACCCCTATAATTTATACAATATTATACACCAACTATATCTCAATTAAAAAAAAAAGAAGCCACCACCCAGGGAGCCTTACCTTCTCCCTCACGGCCGGCAGTAAAGCATTGAAGCACGTGGCCAGGAAGACCCCGCCTCCGAAGGTGTTGCAGAGTGAGAGGACCTTCTTTGAGCGATGGGCCTTCTCAAAATCTGCCTCGATAATCTTCACAGGGAGCAGGGAGCCGAGCAGCATGAAGAAGAACACACCCACCATGCACAGGATTTTGGCCACCAACAACTTCATCGTGGCAGCAGCCCGGGCTGCTCCGGTCACCGGTCACTGCAGGGCCACACCATGTGTGGGCGCACGCTCTGTCCAGCGACGCGCTAAGGGGCCCAGCCACACAGCCGGGGGCTCATGCCTCAGCCCAGCCACTGTGAACACCAGAGGCACCCGCATCAGCTTGGATGGGTTATGTGACCAGCTCTGACGACCATGCCCATCACCCTCAGCCCTTCACCCTATTTCTGGCCTGGTATGTATCTCCCTCCCACAGAAAATTCTCCATGACTGTGCTGTCCAATACAGCAGTCACTAGCCACGTGGGTCTGTGTGAGTTCATTAAAATTAAATAAAACATGGCCTTGGTGGTCTTTAAAGTGCCAAGCCTGTTCCTGCCTCAGGGTCTTTGTGCAGGTTGTTCTCTCGGCCTGGACCACTTCTCTCCCTCAACCTTCCAAGGATGCTGGTCGTTCAGGTCACTGCCTCCAGGACCCCTTAGGAGCACCCCCCTGGGCTGACCTGGCCCTAAACAGCATCCCTTAAGGGTACCTACCGAAAGGCCTGGCACAGAACAGATGCTCAGTGAGCGCTGGCTGAACAGATGGGTGAGCTGAAGCATGTGGACCTCTTTACAGGACTCAGTGAGCCAAAGCGAAGCAGATCTCACCCTAGACCTGAAAATGTCACCATTAGTGCAAGGGGCCTTGGCTGCTCCCCATCCCTGGGCTTTCTCCCCAGCCTTTCAGTTCTCACTGCCCGCACCCCCCGTCAGCTCAGATGTCACTGGGGCAGGCGTCTCCCACCTCTCCCCCTGGCATGATTTTCTGGCATTACTGGTGCTACGGAGAACTACATAAAGTCACTGAACGTCCTTACTCACCCTAGGCTGCAACCTCCACGGGGGTTAGGGAGTCTATCTTCCCCAGCCCAAAGCTAGGTACATAGTCGGCGCCCAATAAATACCTGCCGAGTGTCCGGATGCCCCCGTTTGTGGCGTGGGGCTGAGGGTGGCCTGGACGCTCAAAAACCGGGGGCTAATGGGGCTGGGCAGAGGGGACGGGCTCATTCACTCAGCCTTTCGTTCATCACTTATTGAACGCCTTCTGTATACCTGGCCCTGCACCGGAGGCCCGCCCAAGGAGAGACAGCTCGCGTTCCGCTGGGGGAGCCGGATGCAAATCACACAGATCGCATGTAAAGGCAAAGCCAGGGTGGGCGCCGCGGCCGGGCCTCGGCTAACGGGCAACGGAGCTCGCCAGGCCTCGAGCCGCCCGGCCCGGTCCCTCCCCAGGCCTCTAGCCCCGCCCCGGGCAGCACGTACCTCTGCTGGGCCCTCGCCCGCCCGCCGAAGCCGCCTGGCACTCAACTGCCGCGCAATGTGGACCCCACTGCCGCGCTCCCAGCGGAGCCCCAGCTCAGCGCGCCGCTGCCCACGCTCCGCCCACGTCCCTGCCCATTGGCCACCCCAAGCCCCGCGGACCAAATTCTCCAAGCCATTGGTTGCTACGGCTGCCACTCACCCTGCGACTCCACCTCTCCTACCGGCTCGGAAAAGTGGTTTCTTCCCACGGAGCGGTGGGTACGGCCACCGGGCAGCTCCGGCGGGAAACCTCTACCTTGGGGGAAGGGTTCCGGCCGCGTTTAGCTTCCAGAGCTGTCCAGGGGCCCCCGGTGCTGAATCCCATTCGGATTGAGGCTTGGCCATCGACAGGAAACGATTTGCTACGGGAGACTGTCCCTCTCGGAGTGTCCTCGCTGCTATTGCCCTTCCCGTCGGCTTAAGAAGCAGTTTTATCCGTTCAACATCTCTGCCTTCTATATGCCAAGGCCTTTTCTTGGAGGACATCTATCAACAAAAGGCAGATCTCTCCCCTTTTGGAGCTTAAGTTCCAGGAGAAGACACAGAAAATAATTAATAAACGTAATAAGTAATAAAGTTATGTCAGAAGGTGACAAGTGTCCTGAAACAATAGAGCCCAGTAAGGGTTATCAAGAATGCTGGGTGGTGGGTTGCTATTTTAAATAAAATGCTCAAGTAGACTTCATGGAGAAAGAGATATTTGAGCAAAGACTTCAACGTGGAGAAGTCATCAAGTGGATATATGGAGGTAAAGTGCTCCATGCAGAAGGACCTAAGGGTATGAAGGCCCAGAGGCAGGAGTGTACACTAATGCCAGTGTGGCCAAAACACAGTGAAGTGGAGAGCTGTATTTGGAGGTAAAGGGAGGTAGATCATGGAAAGCCTTAGAGGGCATCAAAAGGACTTTGAGGTAAATGGGAGCCATTGCAGAGTTTTAATCACAGATATGACAGATCCAACATATTTTAACAGAATCATTTGGTTATTACGTCGATGCTGCCAATAGATGAAGTAAGATGAAGATGGAAAATTGATTATTGATTTTTTTAGATGGGGAGAGGGGCCATTTTATTTATTTACTTTTTAAAATATTTTGTTTATTATTGTATTATTTTAACTTTTTATTTTGGGGAGAGGAGGTAATTAGGTTTATTTATTTCTAGGGGAGATACTGGGGATTGAACCCAGGACCTCGTGAATGCTAAGCATGCACTCTACCACTTGAGCTATACCCTCCCCACAAGAAGAGGACATTTAAAAAATAGCTTGTTCCACTGTCCATGAAAGCAACCAGATTTATGAAAGAGAGGACTGCATTAACTCATGTTAACTAAACTCTTTTTGTCAGCCTACCATGAGCCGGGCATAGGGAAAGGTGCCAAGAACAAAGTGGGAGCAATGCTACAATGTGGATGGACCTTGAAGACATCAGGCTAAGCAAAGTAAGACAGTCACAAGAGGACAAGTACAGTCTGATCCCACTCACAAGAAGTCCTTAGACGAATCAAATCCACAGAGACAGAAAGTAGATGGTGGGGGCCAGGGGCTGTGGGAGGGGCTGTGGAGTGAGTGTTTCACAGGGACAGAGTTTCAGTTTGGGAAGACGAGAAAGTTCAGATGATGGCGGGATGGTTGCACAGCAATGCGAATGTGGGTAATGCCACTGAGTGGTGCATTTTAAAAAGGTCAAAAGGGTAAATTTAATGTCATGTATATATCATAATGTTTTAAAATGTTAATAAAACGGAGTGAAAAAAGCATGCTAAGGCATCTGGATTTCACCGTCCAAGCAACACGATTCAGTGATGAAAACTCACTGACGAATTGTAAGTCGTTGAAGGTTGCAATCCAACTGACATTTTAAGGGTCATTCTGAGTCCTGTGTAAATAAAGGTAGGGTTGTAGGGGAGCAAGAACGAAAGCAAGAAGACCCATTAAGAGTCATTTGAGCAAGAACTGATGCTCGCTTAGTTGAGGGATTGGCAGGGGAGGATGAGTCTGAGAAACATCTTAGAGTGTGACTTGGCAGGACCTGGCACTGGTTTGTCTGTGGGCTGCAGGAGTAGGCGGTTGGGGATGGCTTTAGATTTTCTAGTTTGAGCAATTAGAGGGATGCTGGAGTTTTTCACTAAAATAGGAAAGCCTGGAGGAGGCACAGACGTGGAAGGTGCTGAAGGACTAAGTTTGGCTTTGCAGAGGATAGTGTGAGAAGTCTATGAGTTCTTCGTGTTCAATGCCACCTTCTGCCTGCATGGACCTTGCTTCATCATAACCATGCAATATGTGGTCGCTGTCTTTATTGTTAGACACAAAGTGACTTGATGCTTTTTCCCATTTTCTGTAATTCACAACAATGAAAAAGTTCATTCATAATAATAGCACAGAGAAATGCAAGTCAAAACTACAATGAGGCACCTCCTCACACCAGTCAAGAGTGGCCATCCTCAGAGAGTCTATAAGCAATCAATGCTGGAGAGTGTGTTGAGAAAAGGGAGCCCTCCTACGCTGAGGGTGGGAGTGTAGTTTGGTGCACCATTGTGAAAAACAGTATGGAGATTCCTTTAAAAACTAAAAATAGACTTACCATATGATTTAGAAATCCCACTCCTGGGCATATATCCAGAGGGAACTCTAATTCAAAAAGATATGTGCACCCCAGTGTTCACAGCAGCACTATTTACAATAACCAAGACATGGAAACAATCTAAATGTCCATCGACAACAGATGACTGGATAAAGTAGTTATGATATATATACACAATGGAATACTACTCAGCTAATAAAAAAGAATAAAATAATGCCATATGCAGCAACATGGAAGGACCTAAAGATCATCATTCTAAGTGAAGTAAGCCAGAAAGAGAAAGAAAAAGGCCATATGATAACACTTATGTAGAATCTAAAAAAGATACAAATGAATTTCTTTGTAAAACAGAAACAGACTCACAGACATAGAAAACAAACTTACATTTACCAAGGAGGAAAGGGGGTGGAAAGGATAAATGAGATTTGCAGATACTAACCTCTATATACAAAATAGATAAACAAGTTTCCACTGTTTAGCACAGGGGACTATATTCAATATCTTGTCATAACACATAATGAAAAAGAATATGAAAACGAATATATATATGTGTATGTATGACTGAAACATTATGCTGTGCACCAGCAATTGATGCAATACTGTAAAATGACTATACTTCAATTAAAAGGTTTTTGAATAGCACATCACTAAACGCTCACAGGACGACCCCCTCCCATAGGAGAACTCATAATACGCATAATTTATTCATAACTATCTAGAAGACAAGGCCGCTCAGAGCAGAGGCCGCACAGCGTCCAGCTTCTGTTCATTGCTGACAGATTTCTGAAAGCTTCCTGGACCCCAGGACGTATGTAAGCGCAGATGCCTTCAGAGTCCAATAGAAAAAAACACGGACAAATTTGACTGCGGTGACTATTTCAAAAATCTCCTCTAGTAAATGACTCTATGAATGGGCTAGAAAGACAAGTGACAGGCCGGGAAGAAATGTTGGTGACGGATGACACGGGGCAGCTGACAGAGAGCAAACATCGTAAAATGAAAATGGGGAGGGAGATGGACAGACAGGTCTCAGGAGAACAGACGCAAGAGCTGACTGCCTACAGGAAAAGCTGCCTGAGCCATGCAGACAGTCCTGGAAACAGGAGATCAAACCATTGTCACGGCTTAATTGAGGTGTGATGGAAGGACAGTAAACTCTACGCAGTCAAAGTATACAATCAGGCAAATGTCGACATAGGCTCACACCTGTGAAACCACGCTCACAATCAAGGTACGCACATAAACTGCACCCCCTACCCTGCAAAAATATCTCCTCCTGCTTCTTTCCATCCCCAGGCAGCCAGGACTCAGCCATGGTGTTCAACTGTAGTTTCCGGGGTTGGCTTTCCTAATGACACTGCTTCCAGCGTTCCTCTGCTTGCTTTGGGTGGCCATCCGCACACGTTGCTATTGGGTGTACATCCGTGGGGGGGATTGTACACCCAGGGGTTCTAGGCTATGCAAATGAGCAGCTTTAGAACTTAACATATGGCTGGCTTTTCCCCTTTGGGGTGGAAAAGAATGAACACAGCAGACTTGAGAGTTCTGTCTTTTGAAAAGGCCCTCAGCAGCATCTGGAACTGGTCTTGGGGGCTCCCTGTCCCTAAACTGTCTCTGCAAACACGTGGTTTATGCCGAGTACCTGCTCTCCAGAAGGGAGTCTGAAGTGTTGGCCGTGCCAGGCAGAGGCGCCTGTGTGACCGGCCCCGTGAGAAACCCCCGCGCTGGGTCTCTGTGAGCCTCCTTGGGGACCATTCCTCACTCATGATGCTGCGTCTTGTTTTGGGGGAACGAAGTGCATCCCGTGGGACTCCCCTGGGAGAGGACTCTGGGAGCTTGAGCCTAG
The DNA here is from genome assembly GCF_036321535.1 of Camelus dromedarius. NCBI lineage: Eukaryota > Metazoa > Chordata > Mammalia > Artiodactyla > Camelidae > Camelus > Camelus dromedarius. Next base: position 1,803,214 of record NC_087462.1, read on the forward strand.
TGCCCCGAACCCCACCCCACACCTTTTCCCTCTGCTGATTTTGCTTCATATCCATAAACCACGGCCATGAGGACAATCACTGCTGTGTCCTGGGGTTCCTCCGAGCAGAATGGTTTTGGAGATTCAACCCACACACTTGTGTAATGAACAACAGTTGCTTTTGTCTCTTCCTTTTTCGACATTCTGGTGTGTTTATCTCACATCATGGTTTTAATTCACATTACCCTGTGGCTAATGAAACTGAACACCATTTCATGTGCTTATGGGTCAATGATATATCCCATTTTTAAAAGGTCTTTTTCTATGCCTTTCTTTGCCCATTTATAAAAACTGGGTGATTTCTCTTTTTCTCGATCTGTAGGGGTACTTTATATTTTTATCAAGTATATATTGCAACTGCCATCACCCGTGCAATGGCTCACCTGTACTGTCTCTTTTAATGCAGTCTAATTTATTGATTTAAAAAATGTGGTTAGGATTTGTATTTGTCAGTGTTCTCCAAAGAAACAGAACCAGTAGGATGTCTGTCTGTCTGTCTACCTACCTACCTATCATCTATACGGCTACAGAGAGAGGAAGAAGGGGAGAGAGGGGAATTTACTCCATGAAATTGGCTCCATCATGGGGCTGGCACGTCTGGAATCTGGAGGGCAGGCTGGCGGGCTGGAGGCCCAGAGAAGAGTAGACATCACAGCTCGAGTCCCAAGGCTGTCTGGAGGCAGCAGTTCTTCTTCTTTGTGGGGGGACCTCAGTCTTTTCTCTTAAGACCTTCAACTGATTGGATGTGGCCCACCCATACCATGGCAGGTCATCTGGGTTACCCAAAATTGACTGATTTAAATATTAATCTCATCTCAAAATACCTCCCCAGCAACATCTAGACGGGTGTTTGACCAAATATCTGGGTGCCATGGCCTAGCCAGCTGGACACATAAAATGAACTACCAGAGTGCTTTTTGTGTTCTTTTTGTTGTTGCTGGTTTTGGTTTTTTTATTTTTATTTTATTTTTTCTTCTTGTGTTCTCTTTAAGAAAATTTTGCCTACCTAAACCATATTTTACCTTCTCTTCTGTCATCTTTCTTTCACCTTTCATAGATTCCATTTGTATATATTAAAAAAACAAAACAAAAACCAACAGGCAAAACTAACCCATGGTGCTGGGGCAGTGTTCTCTTTTGTGTGTAATGAGTGGAGGAAGCTGGCTGGGGTCTGTTCTTGGTCTGCGTGCCAGTGACACGGAGTGGGGGGTGGGGTACTCCCTTTGTGAAAATTCATTGAGCTGTTTGCTTATAATCTGTGAGCTTTTGTGCACATCTGCTGCACTGTGATAAAAAGTTTAAGCGGCACAGTAATGAGAGAGAATAAAGAATGGACTCCTGAAGTCTGCAAGAGCCTTTGAGGAGCTGGGAACAGCTGTGAGCTGGGCAGGATTTGTGACTTGCACCCTCCAACTTCTGTGCTGAAGGGATTCACATCTTCTAATCCCGCGTGGTGTCATGCAACCCAGGATGGTGGCCCCATCACGGCACAGCACCTAGCAGGACATCCCTGGTTAGGAGGACTTACAATTCTGAAAGAGGAATCAGCCCCAAACACACAACGCCAGTCTCTAAGCCCAGGGCTGTTTCTAGGCTCGAGCCTTGTTCTTTCTGGTCATGATGTTGCCGGCGGCCCCCAGCGATGCAGGTGGCACCACAGGGGAGGCCATCGCGCTGGCGCGCCCCCTGGTGGCCCCAGCTTCTCATCTATGTGGGCCACAACCAGTCTGTGTTCTGACCTTGAAATAATTGGTTTTGCTGGGGTGGGGGTCGACTTGGGGAGAGGTCGGGTCGAGTGGGGAAGCCAACGCAGTTTGGGGTTTTCAAGTTACCTAGGATGGGATGAAATCTTTGCTACGAAGATGCAGGGGCACTCTAGAGCCAGTGAACAAATTATTTTTGCTGGTGGCAAAATGGTTTGAGATATTTCTTTGACACATTTACCTGGGGCTTACTGTGTGCTGGTAACGCTGCTGGGCAGGCCGTCTCAGCCTGAGCACCGCCGACTTCTGAGGCCAGGAAGGCCTGCAGGGCCGCGCTGGGCGCTGGGCGCTGGGCTACGGGGCCAGGTGCCTGGCCTCTCAAGGCTCAACGCGCCCTGGAAGCTCTGTCCGAGTCATGATTTCTGCTGCGTCTGTGTTTACTTGCTGTTCTTAAAACCTCAGTGCGCCTCTGACAGGAATATTCAGAAATATCCTATTTCTAACTCGTGTGGGATGGAGCAGTAATTATCCACAACACACTTCTCATCAAGTCACATACAGCAGCCGCTGGCTCCTGGGGTGAGATGTTGACAGTTCCTCCTTTATTTTTACCCTTTTCTTTTCCTCTTCCCCACGCTGCTACTGGTTCCCAAACGGAAAGTTTCTGGATCTTTCCTGAACACCTAGGCTGGGCATGGGGTAAATCTGGAGGAGGCTCTGCAGGACCTCCCAGTGCTGGACACACAGGATGCAGAAGGAAAGGAGACTGTCTGAGAAGACCTAAGGGACACGCAGTTGCTCCTGGAAGATGCAGCTCAAATTACTGTGCTTCTCCAAGTGGGCTTCTCCAAACAGGGGTGTCACAGTCACCTGGGCTGCTTGTTCAAAGCATACAGCCAGCAGGCTGGCTACGTAAATTCAGCAGGACGCACAGAGTGGACCAAGGTCTCAAAGCCCGTGGGGCGGGGGGAGCAGCATTCCTGGTCCCCATCCACTCAGTGCCAGGAGCACCGGTCAAGTCCTGTCATCCAAAAATATCCCCAGCTGTGGCCCAGAGTCCTTTGCAAGGCAGGATTACCCTGTTGACAATCAGCTCCCTGGGTTGGAATGGGAGGGATGCGGGTACTGGTGATAAGGACCAGTGGCTCTACCGGCAGCCTGCGTGGGGACCGTTTGGCTCTCCCCTCCGCGCTGGGGGTCACCAGTGCCCCTTTGCTAACCGCAGATAAGGAGGAAACGGGCGTGACCGGCACCGCGGAGCACACAGATTTTGCCAGAGGCCTGTTGCAGGAGGCTGCTGGGGTTTTACCCTCTCCCTTCCAAAGAAGTCTTGCTGGAACTGATTGATGTAGACGGGGACCCACGTGGAGGAGGCGGGTGGGGCTGCGGAGGGGGCCTCACTAAGAACCCGAGAAGGCGAGCCTCCCACCAGACCTGGGCCCTGGTGACACACAGCTGCTCTTCCGTTTTGGACCTTTGGATGTGACTGCCCTTCACGGAGGCTGCGAGGCTGGGTGATCGGGCCGCTCTGATTGGCTGGGAGACTTAGCTAAGCTCAAGCCGGTGGCAGGAAGGCTCTAAGGCACCCCAATAACCCCCACCTCCTGACGGTCATGTCCTACACAAGCCCCTCCCAGAGGGTGTGGACGAGACCACTTCTAACTAACAGAAGAGGCGCTGACCACCATTCGCAAGACAGCATCACGTTACCTAAGATTCCACCCTGCTGGCCCACTCCCTCGAGATGCTCTCCCCCTGCCAGCTTGGATGAATTAAGTGGCCGCGTGTAAGGCAGACTGTTGAGCCCAGGGATGTCCATGCCCGAATCTCCAGAACCTGTGAACAGGGTACCTTATATGCCAGTAGGGACTTTGCAGGTGGGACTAAATTAAGGTCCTTGAGATGGGGGTGACCTCGGATTACCCGGGGCCGGTTGGGGACGGGGTCCAGTGCCACCACAAGGGCTGTTATAAGGAGGCAGAAGGAAACTGGACACACAGAGGGGCCATGGCAGAGGCAGAGACTGCAGCGACAGACCACAAGCCCAGGCCGCAGCCCCAGGCTGGGAGGGGCAGGAAGGCCTCTTCCCTGGAGCCTCCCTCCCCAGCACGCGGTCAGCGAAGCACTGGGCCTCAGCCTGCAACGTAGGGACTGAACTCTGCCCACAGCCTGCAGGCAGAAGAGAAGGTGGCCCAGCTGCACCACTGACCCAGAGAAACCGAGAAGTGACCGAGGTATTGTTTTAAGCCACTGAGTCTGGGATGCTCTGTTTTCCAGTAACAGACAACGGGTTCCAAAACTTCAGTAGGGTTTGACCCGACGCAGGCGGGTGCATCAGACAGCGAATGGGCCTCCTGGAGTCAAAGAGGTAATGCGCTCCCCACCCGGGCCTGTGGACTCCAAATACAATCTCTCCTCTGAAGACGCCTGGCGCACAGCAGGTGTTTGATAAATGTGACTCCTGTGACAGAGCCGTGGCTCGTTTATGTCCCCGTCAGTAGCAATGTTAACTTTAAAACACTTTTTGAGTAGTTGAGTAGTTTCTTAAAGCCCTATGAATGAGTAAAATGTTTATAATCAAGGTTAAGGACCAGTTCCTAAGTTATATGGCCATAAAACAGGAATGAAGTTTTGATAAAGTGACACACACGGACAGACCGAGAGCACGACACTCAGTGAGAGAAGCAGACACAGAAGGACACAGTGTGTGAGTCCATGGATGTGAAACGTCCAGAACAGGCCAGTCCTCAGACACAGAGAGGGGGTTCCTGGTTGTCAAGGGTAGGGGAGGGGGTGGAGGTCACTAAAAATGGGGATGGCTTCTCTTTGGGTTGACAGAATATTCTAAGATTAAAGGGCGGTGATAGTAGTACAACATAGTGAATGTGCTAAAACCCACAGAAGTGGGTATTTTTAAATGGCAAATTTTATGTTACTGAATTATATCTTGATTTTTTAAAATGAACCATTTTGCTAAGCAGGTAGCTGGAGCTATGTAAATGCCAGGTCACGGCATTAACTCAGTGGCTCTCAAGAATTCTCTGCATAGAAGTCATCGAGATTCTGGGGAAACACCTGGGGAGCCCAAGGCCAGCGGGACCGCCTCCCGCACGCCCTCCAGCAGGGCCCACGCCAGGCAGCTGGGGTGGCGAGGGGGCTGAGGACTGTGGCAGCTCTCACCCCCCACCCCTCAGCAGCACCAGGGATGGACCCTTCCTCCTCCCTGAACTTCCCTCTGTCCCTACTGGCCCCCATCCAAGAAGCAAAGAACAAGTCAAAGTAACCTCTGCAGGGTGGCAGCTCAAGGTCACCGGAGGCTGGAAGGACCACCATCAGTCCCCTGGAAGCCCCAGCCAGAGCAGGGGGCATTTCTAGCTTTCTGCTCGAAGGACCTAAAGTGCTTCCACAGCCCAATGGCCAGCTGGGAGCCGGGTACAGCCCCGGCGCCCCTCTACCTACCCCATGCGTTCCAGAAGCTGGACAAGGCAGGGAGCGTCTCCTCTGGAGCCCCTGGAGGGACTCCGCCCCGGGAGACCTGTGTCTGACTTCTGGCCTCCAGAACAGACATGATGCATGTGGTTAAAAGCCACTGAATTTGTGGGGACGTTTCAGTGGCAACAGGAATTCACACAGGACCTGGCTCAGCGGTTCCAGGGTGACCCACTCAGGGTCCAGGCCGGGGGTCCTGGATGCTCAGAAGCAGGGAGGGTGGTGACGGTTGGAGAGGTCAGCACAGAGATGAGCAGAGGTCATGATGTCTATTTATTCCCCACACATTATGCTTGCCACCACGGCTAGCACTCAGGAGTTGGGACACATCACCAGACAAGCGCCTGACTGCGGGTGGCCCACCTCCGTATTGGTTCCTACAACACACATGGCACTGCAACTACCTCTCCGACCGCTGACACCCCCGGAAGCCGCCAAGGATCCAGCCAACCTCTCCTCCCAACCCGGCCAGGGCCACTGGGACACCCACACGGCCGCCGGCCCTGGGTCGCTCTCCTGAGAAGCAACTCTGGTGGCCGCCTCGCAACCTCAGGCCAAGACAGGTGGCACAGAGGCCCCATGGCCCCACCCTAACCAGGCGGAGAGCCCGCTGGGCAGGCGGACACCTGCGGGCAGAGGGCAGTGGCTGGGACACAGACAGGCGGGGACAGGCTCGGGGGCTGGGCCAAGGTCATGAGAACACCACATGGTCCAGTGGTCCTGAGCCCTGGGAAAGAGGATGGAGATCAGACAGGCGGCCGTCAAAATGCTTGATTGGAAGAAAAGTCCCAGAAACGGGTCCTGCGCACCCAGGACGTGGGCTCCCACCGGGCGCGAGGCGATGGAACCATCTTCTAGGAACCCACGACTGGAGTCCCTCCTGCGAGAGCCGGGCCCAGGGCCGGGCGAGGCTGGCAGTGAGCTTGTCCGAGCAGAGGCAGCGGGGGCAGCCAAGGTCCACTCAGAAAGCAGCTTCCCGTGGGCTGGGAGGCCCCTGAGGATGGACCGAGGGGGCGGGGGCTGCAGAAGGGGCTTCAAGGACACAGCATCCCCCGTGCACCGCTGCTCGGAGGGCCTGCCCCCCACCCCGGAATAGTCTAGAAAACAGTGACTGGGTTTTGGCAGGGGGGCGCTGGGAGGGAGATGGGTGCTGGTCTCTGCACTCACAGCTTGCTGGCTCTGTTTCGAGAAGGGTCTGGGGGCCGTGAGAGAGTACAAAAAGGGAGGGAAGGGTGGAGGCAAAAAAAAAAAAAAAATCCGTCTTAACATGCAGGTCGAATTTCTTTCTCTCTCGGGCAGTCCAACGGGAGAAGACGGCTTCCAGGCGGCGGCAGACACGGTGGAAGGACCCGATGTGCAGGGATGGCTGGAGGGAGGACACGGGGATGGCGGTCAGGAGATGGAGGAGGCCGCGCGGACGGGGACACAGCCACCGTCACAGGTGCTTCTGGAGGCCAGGTGCAGGAGTGTTGAGGAGGGTTCTCTGGGGACGTGGTTACAGCTGATAAACACAAAACTGACCTCAGATGCCTGTTGGTTTGTTTTTTCAAAAGAGCATTTAGGGAGGAGGGTATAACTCAGTGGCAGAGCTCGCGCTTAGCACGCACGAAGTCCTGGGTCCCATCCCCAGTGCGCCCATTAATAAACTAACAGACAAACCTGATGACTTCCACTCAAAAAAAGTCAAAAATAAATGAATAAATAAAAAAGCATTAAGAAGACGAAGGAAAAGTACACAAAACATTAACATGTGTTGCTGTGAGTACAAAGATTAAAGTTGGTTTTGGCTACTCTTTTATGTTTTTGCCCTTTAAAAATTTTTTAATAAAAACCATGGTTAGATGTGTGAGGACAGATGACGACAGATAAAGAGGCTCCGTCAAAGCAGCGACAGCACCGCGTGGACAGGAGCACCGCCTGCACCCGCGACGGAGGTCACGGCCCCAGGCACTAACCAAGCCAGCCAAAGCCACCGGGGACTCTTCTGGGACACCCGGGTGTATTTTTAAGCAACCGTGTAACATCTGCTCACAGCAAAAACACCCCCAGCCAACCAAGCAACCAAGCAAACAGACGATCACAAAGCCCAGGCAGGACACCCAGCGTCAGCGAGAGGCGGGCGCCTCCCGCTCGAGCCCGGGGAGCAACCTGCCACCGGCCTCTCTGCGCGAGCCTCCCTGTGCCCGCCCGATGGGGGCTGTGGGGTCCCACCCTCATCTGTGTGACCCGCCTGAGTGGGAAGAGGGAGGGGGAATCAGGTGGGGACTCCTGGGAAGGAGACGCTGGCCGCGCACGCCCCCTCTAGCCCCGGGACTCAGGTGGGCGGCGCCCCCTCCAGCCCCGGGACTCACGTGGGCGGTCACTCCTGCTGGTCATCATTGCTGGCACTGGGGGTCCGACTCCGGATCTGACTTCGGAGCTGCTCTATCAACTCTGGATTCTGCTGCTGCATCTGCTGAGCAAACTGCTGGCCCCTGTGGGGGTAAGGGGGGTGCTCAGCCCAGGCCAGGGCACCCCCACCCCGGCCGCCTCCCCCACGTGTGCCTGAGGATGCCCGGGGAACACGCGGAGCCGATCCGTCTTCCCTTGGGGCTGAGCTCCACCCCACCTATGAGCCCCACTTGGCAGGTGGACTCACGCCTGGATGAGACTGGCCAGGTCATTCTGCGAGGGGCTGGTGCCGGGAGACCCCAGAGGGTTGTGGCCGCCCGAAATCATGCCGGACATGCTGTAGAGAGAGACTTGGACCCTCGAATGGCACAACCCCCTCCCCCTGGCCCCCCACCCCCACCCTGGGCCCAGCCTGCTCTCTACTGCGGCCCGTCAGTTTCACCAGCTTTCCCAGGAACGTCCTTTTTGGATTAAGGACAGGGATTCTCAACGGCACAACTTTGTCCCCCAGAGACAATGGCCGATGCCTGTGACACAAACGGCCACACATATGGATCCACTTATACAAAACGTCTAGCACAGATAAACCAGCAGAGACAGAGGGGGTCTGTGGTTGTCAGAAGCTGGGGGGCCTGGGGGGTGACTGCTGATGGGAATGGGGCTTCTTTCTGGGGTGATGGATGTTCTGGAACTAGATGGTGACAACAGCTATGTGACACTGTAAACATACTTGACATCACGCAATTGTAAACGTTAAAATGGCTAAAACGGTGAATTGTAGCAATCTTTCACCATAAAAGCAGCTTAACCATAAACCCTGGAGGAGAACGGCTGTCACTTACAGCTGCTGAACTTGGGGGTTGTTCATGAGGTTTGATGCCTGAAGAAAGAACAGACCTGTCACAAAGAGCAAGCTCCCAGAGCATTCTGTCGGCACTGCAAGCACGAGGCCTCCAGCCGAGCGCCCGGGGCCTGCCTGCCCTCCTCCGTGCACTGGGACCCCCCCGCTTTCCCACCCCGATCTGCTGTAAGAGACTCCAGGCACCGCGTCAGCCTTCCCGGACCCGGGACACTCCTGGAGAGTCAGCGTCCAGGTCTGCTCTGTGGATAAACACCATCACCCTGGACGCCTTCCTGCATCAACTCCTTCCCATTGGGATCATCTCCTTGGGGCTCAGGTCAACGTGTGGCTAGGAAGGAAGCCAGGGGGGCGCCCCCAGGCCACAGCTCTGTCCGTAATGGGCCAGAGAGCACCCCTGGCCAGCCTCAGCCCCATCCACCTGCCCTGAGAGCGCCTGGGCATGGCTGGTGCTGGGGGTCGGGTCCTCTCTCCTGTACCGTCTGAGACCCAGTGCCCTGAGAGCCCACAGTGCAGCCCGAGGTCCCACAAGACCACCTAGGGAGGGACGGTCTGTGCGGCGCAAGCTGGGTGCCTGCTCTCCGAGGACATCTTTAAGTCTCTGGCCCCAGGAGGCAGTCCTTCCTCTGCAGGGCACCGTGCCCTCCCTGCGCTGTCCCATCTAAACCCCTGGAAGCAGGCGCATCTATACCACAAGGGGGCCAAGCTGGGGATGGAGTGGGGACGGAGATTTCCCGGGTTACTTTATCTGGCTGGGAGAGGTAGGTTCAGCTTGTCCTCTGAGCTGGGCACTGAGGGTCCAACTGGGGGGCCACCTGACAGCACATGTCTGTGGTTATCTGACTGCAAACGGGGCGGGGGGGTTACCATGCTCATGAAGCTCGGGTTGTTGAGCAGGCCTGCGATGTCAAAGCCGCCGACACCTCCTGTCTGTGGGTGAGAGAAGCCCCAGTGAGTGGGCTCTGGCTCCCAGGAACGGAGCGCTGAGGTCCCCTGTGGGGCAGACTGGGAACCCGGGCAGCCTGGATGATGCTCCAGAGAAAACATGCGGCGCGGGCCACCCAGGAGAGCTCGACTTCCCCATTCCGACGCGCACCTGGGGCGGGGACGGCCCCTCCCGGGGCCAGGGTGGTGGTGGGGCAACCTCTAGGGACTGTCAAAGCCCGCTCAGGGCGACCTCTCACGTGCAGACTGCCCTGCAGAGCCCCCTCCCCCTCCCCCAGGGGCTCCCGCACCCGGCCCGTCCCCTGCCCCGGTCAGCTGGCAGCCCCTGTGCCCCCACCTGGCCCCCCCTCCCCTGGGAAGCACAGCAAAGGCCCCTCCCTCTGCCTCCTGGCTGAGCCCGGGGCTTCCCTATGTGACGTGTGCCCCCACCCGTTTCTTCATCTTTCACGACAGGACAGGGTTAAATGGATGCCAGGCCCCCAAGGCCGGAGACGTTCTTCACACAGTTAAGCCTGGCCTTCCACTCACAGGCCGCAGGAAGCCAGCCTGGCCGCCCACCCCCAGCCCGGCCCCCGGGGGAACTCACAGGACTGGGCGCCTCTCTCAGCCTCAGCTCCGCGACCTTGAGGTTGGACTTGTAGGTCTCGTTGTCGGGGTCCAGCTCCAGGGCCTTCCGGTAGTAGGCCACGGCCTCCGTGTGCTTGTTCAGGCTGGACAGCGCCAGGCTGCGGGGGAGACGGTGGGCGTGGAGGGGGCGCCAGTAGGCCACCTGCCCTCCCTCCCCCCAAACTGCTGGGGGTCACTATCCTCATCCAGTCTGGGCCAGGAGGTGGCGGGCGGGTGGTCAGAACTCCTCCCCAGCTCCTGGCAGAGCTGAACCGCAGGCCTGCCCTCTGACCACACCTGAGTTTATCCTCTGAGAAGCCTCAGGAAGGGCTGCTCGGATCAAGGGGTGGGAACTCACCCCAGATCCCCCAGGAGGGAGGGGGCACTGGAGACATCATAAAACTTCCAACAGTGAGACTGGAGACTGTCCCCACCGGCGACGGTGTCTTGTGTGCCAGGTGGGGGTGCACCCCCAACCCCACAGGGCAGGCCCTCCCCAACCTCGCCCTCTGCCTCATCTGCTCTCTGCGTCCTTCACAATGAGCCGCTAAATGTTCCATGAGCCTACCAGTGGATCGCTGTGCCCAAGGAAGGGGTCATGGGACCCTGATTTATAGCTGGTCCCTCAGCTCAGGGAACAGCCCGGACTTGTCACTGCTGTGTGAGGCGGGGCGGAGTCCTTACCCTGTGGGGTCTGCATGACTCCAGGCAGAGAGTGTCAGAACTGGACTGCCCTGGGGACAGGAGGGGCAGGGCGGCCGGCACTCACCCCATCCGGCCGTAGGCTTTGCTGTAGGACGGGTCTATGCAGATGGCCCGCTCGCAGTCCTGCACCGCCCCAGCGTAGTTGCCCAGTTTGCTGTAGGCCGCGGCTCTGCAGGAGGCAGGGCAGGGCAGTCGGGGAGCTGGGCCCTCACGGGGGGCAGCCCTGGTCTCCCTTGCTGTCAGACAGACCCGGGCTCTGCTGTGTCTGCAGGGCGCCATTCCGGGCGCGGGGGGGAGGTTCACAGGGGACACAGGGCTGCAAGGGGCAGTGGCCACAGCGCTTGGGGCCCCCGGGGCTTGGAGCCCACGCCCAGCTTATGTAGCCAGGCTCCTCAGTGTTATCTTTCTCATCCGAATTTCCACCTTGTGTCTCTTCCAATCATGGAAGGACAGAAAGGAGTCAGGCAAGAGACACAGGGAGGAGCAGCTGGGCTGGGCGGTCGGAGGGTACAGGGAGCCCTCTGTCCAATCTGTGCCACTTCCCTGTGACTCTAGACTTGTCCCCCAGGAAGCATTTAAAAACAGAGCCCAAAGCACAGAGTGGCTCCCCTTGGGTGGGGGGACAGGCTCGACCGGCCCCCACCTCTCTGATGCCTGGCCACTCCCACGGCTACTCCATCCTCGGCCCTCTTTCCACTCTGAGCCCCCGGCCCTGGCACATCCTTTATGGGCAGGCCAGGCATGACTCTCATGGTCAGTGGTGACACCACCACAGGCACCGTACCCGAATCCTGGGGCACCACCCCGTCCACGCAGACACTTGCTGCCTACCTTTGGCGTCCCTGATGCTCGGCCATACCTCGCTGGCCACCTGGCACGGGCTTGGGATTTGGGACAGTGGCTGGGCTGTCACACACCTTGGAACCAACACCCCTCCCATCTGCCTGGGGATGCGCAGCCCTGCCCGCACCTGTTACAGAAGTAGACGGCGTTGGCGGGGTTCAGCTCGATGGCTTTCCCGTAGAAGTGCACGGCGGCCTCAAAGTTCTCCGCCTTCATCTGCTCGTTCCCTGAAGAGAAAGGGGAGACGTTCCATCAGACCCCGAGGCCTGGGCCGTCACTCCTAGCTCTCCCGGCTTCTACATGAAGGTGTGAGACGTCGAGTGGCAGGATGTGGGCTGGTGGTGCTGGCGTGAGGAGGAGGGTGAGGTTTGCGTCCAGCGCGGGCCCGGCCTGACCCTCACTGTGTCACTGCTCTGGCCATGGTATTTGGGAGCCTAAGTCGCAAACACTGTCACTTCCGCTTCTTCCTTCAGAAACAGCCCTGTTTTAACTAATGTAAGTCAAGTACCATGAAACTCACACTACGAAAGTGTACAACTAGGTGGTTTTTAGTACACTCAGAGTTGTCCAACCCTCACCACTATCTAATTCCAGAACATTCCATCAGCCAAAATAAAGCCCTGTCCCCATCAGCATCACCCCCACCCCCCAGCCCCTGACAGCCAGGAGCCCCCTCCCTGTGTCTGTGGACTGGCCTGTTCTGGACGCCTCACATCCGTGGACTCACACGCTGTGTGTCTGCTTCTCTCCCTGAGCGCCGTGCTCTCAGGGCCCGGCCCCGTGGGAGCGGGTGTCAGGGCTGCTCTCCTGCTCACGGCTGAGCGATGTCCCGCGTGTGGAGGGCCGTGATGTGGGCATCGCTCAGCAGCTAAGGGGCTCCAGAGCCCAGGACCAGCTGGCCTCCACCCTCCCACACCATGGACAGGCCAGGTGGGCGAGGTGCCCGGCGGCCTCTTACCTTCGGTTTTGAGGCGCTCCGCCTCGGCCGAGTCCTCCTCCGAAGGGGGGCTTCGCTGCGGGCTCCTTAGGTCCTGCGGCAGCTCCTGGCCCGAGTGAAGGCCAGCTGTTTGAGGGACAGCAGGGAACCACCGCCTCCTCCTTCCAGCCCGGCACTTCTGGCCTCCCCCCCAAGGACAGCCGAGCCCCGAGGGAGAGCGTCTCAGGCCCTCGGGCCCCGCGGTGCCCAGCATCCTGGGAGAGGACGCGGCCTGGCCCGGGCACTCAGGTCCCAGCGCCAGAAACCCCGAGACTCACCCTGCTCGCCACGGCCGCTTCGAAGATTTCCGGCAGAGTCTGAGGGAGTGCAAGGTCGCTGTCCTCCACGGTCACCCCAAAGGCAGTCTCCAGGCACTGGATTGCAACTGCCAGGGGACAAAGGTGTGCTCTTCTGAAACTGACCCCCAGTTTACGGCTTTGGAGGACAGCGCTGCCACTCTCTCTGGAGCGCGTTCGCTGAGGCCTCGGGACGCATCGGGTCCCACCTATCCCCCCTATAGGTCCTGGTTTTGATTCCTGGAGGAACTCGGGACGGACATGCCCCTGGAGCTCTGAGGGCAGAAAGGAGGGAAGACGCTGTCCCCTCCCAGCGGGGCTCAAATGGTGACATCAGGGCTCTCTGTGGGGCCATAAAGCTGTGGCCGCCTGGCTGGGGGCCTCGGGGGCTCAGCGCGGCCTGGAGCGCCTCACGACAGATGAGGTGCCTGGGTCGCTCTGTCTGGCTCTCGGGGAATCTGGCCAGAGCCTGAGGCTGGCCCGCCCTGTCTGCACGACCGGGCGGCTGCATGATGGCTCACAGGATGGCAGGGCCAGACCCTGCAGCCGCCCACCCACCCCAGCGGCTTAGGTCCCCATAGGGCCCACCCCTGCCCCTCTGCTCCACCCCAGGACACCAGGGCTGCCTCCTCTGGGGGTGGGACCCTCTCAGCCCTGGGCCCTGACTCCACAGTCACTCCACCCCCAGGAGAAGCCCCAGCGATGGGTCCTCAGCCCGACCCTGGGCTCCTGTTCACAAAGACCTGTGGGGAGGGGGAGGGGTGGTGAGTGGCACGCTGAGGACCCTCAGCTCAGCTGAGCAAGGCAGAGGCCCTCCCCGCCGGGTGGGGACGAGGTTCCTGGGACAAGGGCACAGAGGACTGGGTGCCTGAGGACCCTGACCCTGGTCAGCCACCCCTGCCGTGCAGCCAGGCACCCAGCGGGCTGGCAGCAGGTCTGGCCCAGGCTCATGAGCCTTTCCCCTTTGACTAGTACAGACACACACGATGGGGGTGGGGTGGAGAACCTTCTGGAATCGCACTTCCACTTAAGTGGAGATAAAGAAGATACCTGTAGGAGGCCCAGGGAGGTGCAGCCCTGCGCGGGGGAGAATCCTGGGCGGGAGCAGGACAGGCTGGTCCCTGAGCCTGCCTGGGGCTCGGTGGCCTCACCTGGGACAAGGATGCAGCTGGCACCTCAGGCTGGTCAGATGTGCCAGCCCATCACTCCCACCCGTGACAGGCCGAGGTGCTCATGAGGGGTGGAAGGGAGATTGGGAGCTGGGGGGGGGGGGGGCTCGCATCCTGGTGGCCTGCACGTACCTTCCAAGCTCTCCTGGGCGTCGGATGAGAGCCCCCCGTGCCGGAGCTGGTCATGCAGGAACCGGATGATGGCGTAGGCCAGGCGCTTCTTATTATCCATTTTGAAATGGAAAGAGATGAGGCCTGGGGTTTCAGGACCTGAGGACGTGGACAAGGGGGTGAGGACGGGACAGCCGCACAGGGGGCCTCTCTGCCCCCGCCCCAGCCCTCCTGCTCCAGGCCCTCCAGGCCCCTCAGGAGCCACTGTAAACTCACTGGCTAATTCACCTGCCTGACAGTGAGGCAGAAACGTTAAGTGTCCACACTTCACAGATGAGAAGCCCAGAGCCCCTCACACTCCCACCTGATTCTAACCCAGGGGTGATGCAGCCCTGGGCCTGGTGGGTGTCCCCCTTCACCAACTGGGCAGGGCTGGAGGGTGGTCCCCAGGCACACGGAGGGCCAGCCACAGCCACACCTGCTGCTTCTCTGTGCCTGGGACACCAAAACGGTCCAACAGTTTCTGAGCCCCGAACACCTGGGGGACAGACACCACCCATGTGGGTCAGACAAGGACCACTGGTGGGCCTGAGCAGACCCCAGGGCCAGAGGGCCCGGCTCCCCTCCCACGAGCTGTAGTGCTAGGCTGGGCAGGACGCTGGTGACGTCTGGGGACAGGTGTGGTCGTGACTGGGGGGCTCCTGGCGTCGCGTGCTTGGGCAGGGATGCTGCTGGGTCGAGGCGTAAACCCTACAGGAGAGTGAGCGCAGGAGCGGGGGGTCCAACCCCGGAGGGCTGGCCCGGTGCCCTCCCCAGGACCACCTCCCCCTCTGGGAGGGTGCCGCACGCTTGTCCGAGGCCGAGCAGGACCGGGGCGGCTGGGACCTGTGGTGTGAAGCCTCTCGGTCCCCGTAAAATGCCCTGTGGGATGAGCAGCCTGTGTGTCCAGGAGATCGAGGGGTGGCCTCCTGGGCGAGTTATCACTGACCGGTTGTCCACTGGCAGCAGTGAAATCAAACCGGGAGGAACAAGGCCTAACCCCCCGGGCTCTGCACGCTGGCCGACAGCAGACGGGGCGATGCCAGCCCTCAGCACTTCCGAGTCCCGGGCGGGTGCAGTCAAGACGCGACGCCAGCCATGCTCAGGGCGCTTTGTTTCTGCTTCGTGAAAAACTACATCCGTAGACAGCTGCTGCTCGCAAAAGGGCAAGAAGCAGACACAAAGGGCCACGTGGCATGCGATCCCATTTATGCGAAACGTCCAAGAGGCAAGCCCACAGACAGCGGGGTTTGCGGTTGCCAGGGGCTGGGGGAGGGGATGGGGTTTTTCTGGGGGTCATGGAATGTTCTGGACTTAGTGGTGATGGTTGCACAGCATTGCGAATATACTAAAACCTACTGAATTTGATTGTACGTGAATCACATCTCAAATTTTAGAACGGAAGCCTGTCAGGCAGCTGTGTTTTGGACAGCTGGACAGGGAGTTCTGCCACCCCCGGGAAGCTCTCTGGGGACGGTCATGAGCTTCCTCCCCCATTTCTGGATACAATGAGCCTTTACCAAGCAAGGGCCTTTGGCCCAAGAGCGTCCCTGGAACTGGGAGGTCTGAGATCAGGACGTGACAGAGCCCAGAGGACAAACAGCCAGTCCCAGATCCCGAGGACCTCAGGGCCGACACAGAGAGGCCCATGGAGATAGAGCGCCACAACCTGCTAGTTTTGAAGACAGTGAGGCCCCAAAAGGCCAGGAGTCTCCCCAGCTGAACCAGCTGGCCAACGCCCAAAATGTCAACGTTCTTGTGTTTAACGGATATTTAAAATATAAACAGATAATTGTTGCCACAGATAGCATCACTCACAACAGCCGAAAGGTGGACACAACCCAACGTCCACGGATGGATGATGGACAAACACATGTGGTCCCTCCACACGGTGGACCATCACTCAGCCTTAAAAAGGAAGGAGATTCTGACACCTGCTACAAGACAAATGGACCTGGGGACATGAGTGATGCTCAGTGAGAGAAGCAGACACAGAAGGGCAGATACGGTCTGATTCCACTCACAGGAGATCCCTGAAGGAGTCACATCCAGAGACAGGAAATAGACAGTGGGGCTGAGGCTGGGAAGTGGGTGTTTCATGGGGACAGAGCTGCAGTTTGGGAAGATGAGAAAGTCCTGGAGACGGTGGTGGGGATGGCGGCACAACAGTGTGAGTGTGCTTAACGCCGCTGAGCTGTGCTCTCACAAGTGGTTACGATGGTGAACTATACCACACCTATTTTACTGTAATTAATGGTTCCTTCTGTGGGGGACTGTGCACTGTAGGGTGTTTAACAGCATCTCTGGCTTTTGATGTCCTCTGGGAGCGGGGGATGGGGTGAGGGTGGGGGGCAGAACCACTCGGGGTGACACCCCCCCCAGGGTTAGGAGTTTCCACTGACACCAGGAGACTGTTCCACACTCATCTAACCTACTGCGGTCCCAGAGTGCCACACATACTTAAGTACACACCTGAGTGGGAGAGGGAGGAGGTGACTCAGACACTGGGGGTCACCCTGGTTTACAACATCTGATCTTGGGGTAGTTTATCCTGGTGTGTAGTGTGAGCAGGGATCAAACTCGATTTTTTCCCAAATGATGAATGCAGGGCCTGCCCCCTCAGCACCACTGACACCGGAGGCGGGGTCACTCTCTGTGCTGGGGGGTAGCCTGGGCACCGTGGGGTATGGAACAGCATCTCCGGCCCCCTCTTCCATTGGTGACAACCACAAAGGTCTCCAGACATCCCCAAGTCACCCCTAGTTGAAAGTCACCGATCAACGCTGCATGGGAAAAACAAAGGTCACCACAGGTCGGGTTTTCTGTCCACATGACTTTGCCGCAAACTTTCAGCAAATCTTGTGGGTTTCAGAACTGCAGGTCAGGGACCGTGGGTCCACGACAAGGACCCAGCACCTGCACAAAATCGCTGGAGGCCCTTCATCCCCGGCCTGCCTGCTCCTCACTTTGCCGGCCCAGCCTGATGCGAGGATCTGCTTTTCCCCAATGGCCACTGGGCGCTGGGGTCTTAGGAACAATCCTGACTTGTCAGGCTTTGGCTGCTGGACAGAACCCTTGGAGGGCCCACGCTCCCCGCGAACAGCGAGGGCTCTGTGAGGCTCAGACCCGAGGTGCGGGTCTGCAGGCGCAAGCCCGGCCAGGGACAAACGCCGGCCGCAGGGCCCCGTACCAGTGCCTCCCGTGCCTGTGGGACCCCTGCCGGCTCTCAGCCCACCTTTCATCATCTCATTAAAACCTCCCAACCGCGATCCCTTTTACTTCCCTGCGCACAACCGACCATTCAAAGGAAAAACAGCAGGTCTCACCACCATGAGTGACCCGGCCTCCAGGTAGGAGCACCCTTGCTCTGAAGGGCTCCCACCCCTGCGGGGTGCCCCACCCAGCCCCCACCCCAATTCCAGCTCTCCTCACAAGCACGCAGGTGTGCAAGCTAGTCCTCTCTCCCCTTCCAGGATACCGCAGGTCTCGGAGAAACACTGCCCCAAGAGCAAGAACTCGGGCTTCAGCCCGCTCCCCATAGCGCAGCCGTGCTTCCTTCTCAGATGCTGGCAGGCCGTCACCCCCACAGACCCTGGGCACACGAGGCCCCTCCCAAACCTGCTGGTTCCGCTCAACACAACTGCTCCCACCATCTGGGAAACACCTCCTCCTCCTCAGCAGCAAGCTGGAAGGTTATCTACCCAGATGGTGGGAGGCCTCTTTTTTGGGGGGGCAATTAGGCTATTTATTTATTTGTTGTTTTTAATGTCAATACTGGGGTTTGAACTCACAACCTCATGCATGCTAAGCACGCATTCCACTACTGAGCTATATCCTCCTCCCAAGGACGGCCTCTTCTTCCAGCAAAGCCCACGTCCCAGTCTTGCTTCTGGTTCGGCCTCTCCTACAAGGCTTCCCAACTCTCTCCTGGCCTGCTCACCCCTGCCCCCCACCCCCGGACCATGAGATGTTGGACAGATCTCCTCCTGCTAGGACCCCAGCACTCAGCGGTCCCTATGCATTCAGGAAAACCTTGGGTCCTGGTCGAGTTCAAAGCCACATGACCGAGTTCCTGGGGGGGGGGGCATTTCGCTTGGGTCTCAGTTTTCTCTTTAGCAGAGGAGATAACAAACCTTGTGACTTGCCTACCTCCCCACTGTCCCCTGTATGCTATCCCCCTCACTAAGCAGGGGCCGCTGGGACCAGCGTGGGGTCTCAACCAAAAAAAAAAAAGTGCAGAAACAAGTAAGACTACAGCTTTCAATCCCAGGCAGAGCTTAACCTCACTTAGAGCCACTCGCCCTTCCAGGAAGACTGAACTATAAACCTCAGGAAATCCTCAGAGTGCCCAGGACTCTCCAGGCCCTGAGCTGAGTGTTAGACACACAACAGCTTATTTCACGGGTCAGCAAACATTTTCTGGAAAGGACCAGAGGGAGGACATACAGCTTCCCAGGCCACAGGTGACATGTATGGGATTGGGTGGTCTGTGTTCCCACGCAACCTCACTCACAGAAACAGGCTGCAGTGGGATTTGGCCCCCGGGGTTACAGTCCCATTCTACAGAACAAGAAACTGAGACTCAAAGAGTTGGGGGGCACCACTCCAGGCCAGCCGGCGAAGATGCAAATCAGTAGCCTTGAACCTGCAGCTGATTCCAGAGCCTCAACTCCAAAGTGCCCTTTACTCTCACCCCACAGAAGTAGGCAACCACACAAAACTTGGCACTTGATTTCCTGTCAGTTCACACGCCCCGCCCCCTGTGGAGCCCATGGGTGAAGAATCACTAGGCCAGGGTAGGACTGAACTTGGGCACTATGAACGTTTGGGGCTGGACCGTTCTCTGTGGGGGCATCTTGGGCATTGTGGGGTGTGGAGCAGCCTCCTTGCCCTACCCACTGGATGCCAGGAGCCCCTCAGCTGTGACAGCCACAGATGTCCCCAGACATGGCCCAGTGTCCCCTGAGAGGACAATTCACAGGTCTAGGGAGAGGAAAAGCAGACAAAAAAAATAATCAGAGAGAAACAAAAGAACATGGGGATACCACTCAGCAGGGATGCAGTGTGGGCACGTGTTTCCTGGCCCCTAATAATAAAAAAACTAGCTGTTCTTCAGGAAGCTCTAGAAAAGTAGCAGGAAGTGATTAGAGAATGTTCCCCATGTATTTAACCTCACAAGGACCCTAAGAGGCATACACTGCTACAGTCCCGATTGTAGGACGAAAGGGGAGCAGGAAAGAGGGAGCGACTTGTCCAAGCTTACAGAGTAAGCGACTTGTCCAAGCTTACAGAGTAAGCCTGTCAGAGGCGGAGGAGCGGCCCTTAACCCGACTTCTCCCATCTCGAGCACAAGACGCAGAAGACCCTCCGTGTGAATTCAGACTAACCACTGCTGACCCCTTTGAGCCCCGACTTGGCGCTGGGGGCCCTGTGGCTTTAATCCTCCCGGGAAGCCCCCCAGCCCAGGCAGGGACTGTGACGACGCCCGTTTTACAGAACGGGGGCAACTGAAGCTCCGAGAAGCCGAGAGGCGGGCCAAGGTCACCCAGGTGGGGAGTGGCGGCGATGGGACAAGAGCCCCGACTTGAACCCCACGAATTGGGGCCCCCAATTCAAAAGGACCGTGTTTCCGGGAAGCAGCCCTCATCCAGCGAGCGCTCACGACGTGCGGGGCACTTTACCTCCCGCGGTCCACATACAGGCCTGCGAACACGCATTCCTCGGGCCTGGGGTCCGCGCGAGGGAGACCTGGGGCCGGCAAGGGCCTGCCAGACGCCGCCCGGCCTCAGTTTCCCCCCGCGCCGCCCACTCACTGCACCCTGCGGATCGCAGCCACTCTGGCCCCAGACCGACGTCCTCTTACAGGCCCTGGAACCCCCGGACTCCCGAAGCGCGGGCCTCAGGCCTGTGCGGCTCAGCGCCGAGCCCCTCACTCACCTCTCAGGCAGCCGAACCCCGACCCACCGACGGCCGCGCCTGCGCACCGCGGCGCCGCCCGGCCCCGCCCCCCCCCCACCGCGACGCCTGCGCGGAAGGAGAAAGCGCCCGCCGGCGCTCATTCTGCGCAAGCGTGCCAATTATCAAGGCAGGAGTGAAAGGAAGTGACGCAATTTAGAAGCCGGGCCGAATTGGTCGTTGAGGCAACTGACCTCTGCGACCGAACGGAGGCCGGAAATCAGGACTGACTCGTCCTCTACAGCCGGGATGGAGTGGTGCATGGTGGGACGGTGGTGGACTCTGGCTGGTTGGCAGAGCCCGCCACGTGGTGCAGCTGCGTTTGGGTCTCTGGCGCCCAGAGCATCACAGGCGCTCTTTAAATGGGAGCGACTGTTACCCAGTCACCGTCTTTGTTCATTTATTCATCCACCCATCCACCCACAAGTGCATTCTTTCATTCATTCAATCCATAAGAGTAGAGCAATACAGAGATATTTATTTACAACAGGTGCCTAACAATCAAATATTGCACACCAACTATAAAGACCAGAAAAATGCTTGCTTTCATTATCTTTTATTGGGGTGGACAAACTATAAACTAGTAAGCTAGTACATAAATGAACAAATTTTACTTAATGACAAGCGCTATGAAGAAAAAATGGGGTATTGTGATTGGGGAGGTAAGTTGGCTGGGATAGTTAGGGAAGGCCTCTTTGTCATGTGTGGATTTGGAGAAGGGGGCGGGCTGCGGGGCGGGGGTGGGGGGCAGGAAGAGCTCCAGGTACAGGAAACAGCGAAAATGAAAACTAACGTAGAATAAAGGTTGAAGTCCTAAAGAGAGAAAAAATCAAGGGCGGGTAATGAGAAATTCCCTATTTAATGACCGCCATTAGCATTAAAGTTGCCAGAAGTGTTCTCCCAATTCATTTTTATCCTACTTAAAACGCAAGCACGTGTAACATGCTTGGTTATTTTCATTTGTTTTGCAGAAACAAAGGAGGTGGGTTTGGGGGCCAGTTTAATTCTTGTTTTTTTTTTCCTGCGTACCTTAGACGGTTCAAGATTTTGTTCTAACCGACAACACTAGATATAGGTCAGGCAGTTGCGCTGTTCCAAAACACCTGTTGTTTGAGGTCCTGGCTTCGTTCACTGAAGCTTTCTCGATATACTTACTTGCTTACATTTGTGACTTTAAAGAAGTGTATGTTTAATTTAATTGATTAACTGAATTTAGCTGACAAATGTGGCTCACTTTCTCTGTTCATCAGATGCTAAGAACCTGGGCAGGATGCTGGGAATGAGATGAGCGCCTGAGATGTGGTAAGCGATCACTAAAGGAGGACCTTAGATGAGGGAGAAAACTCGCAAAACTAGCCAAATACACAATTGAGGTAGAAAGGAGGCAAGTACAAATTAATACAAGAGCTAGAAGCCTAAGGCGAAATACTGTTTGAAAGAACCACATGGAGGATCCGAGGCGCCAGCTGCGTGTAGGTTTCCATGGAAACGCACCTCCCTGGCCTCCTCAAGGGCTCCGCCCCCTTATCACCGGGAGCCAATGACGAGCAGGGGTGGTTCCAGCGCGTGCGCAGAGTGAGTCAGTGCCTTGGAGCACCGCTCCGGGGATGTGGGCGGAGCTGGGGCACGTGTGCGCCCCGTAGTCCTGCGCACGCGCTCTCCCAGCATTCAGTGGGCGCGCGGGCGGCGGGCGCCTCAGTCCCGAAGGCTGCGGCCGCTGAGTGGACAGTGTTGGCCGACCGCTGAGCCGACGCGGACCAGGTGGAGGGAGGGACCGCAGGTGCGCACCCGCTCGTCATGAAACCCCCCGCAGGTACCGGCCGCCCCTTGGTGCGTTCCTGCTCGCCGGTCCCGTGCGCCCCAAGCGCCCTGGCGCCCCCCTGGGTCGCCCCCAGGGCCTAAAAGCCGAGCCCAGTGACCCCCGAGTGACCGGGGCCGGGGCGGGGGTGGGGGTCTGTGAGCCCAGAACCCCGCCCCCTCGGTTGCCGAATGAATGAACCAGCTTTTCCGGCTCTTCACTCATTCGTCAAACTCCGTGTCGCTTCTGCTGAGGACGGGTCGTGCTGTGGTCTGGCGGACTCTCAGGGAGTCCTAGATGCAGTTCCAGAGCCGGAGACGGACGTTCGACAAGCAAAAAGCAGGCGAGGGCTTTAGAGAGTGGTCGGTGCTTCTTTAGGGAGAGCGGCCCTGGAGGGCTTCTCGGAGGAGGAGGTGGCATTTAGAAGCAACTGTCCTGCCAAGACCTGCGGGAGGAGCGTCCCAGGTGGTGGGAACCGCGAAGGCAAAGGCGGGGAGGCCAGCACACGGGTAACGCGTTTGGAGAGCAAGTCGTTGTGGCTAGAACGTAGCTGGGGGGTCCCGTTTATGTTAACGGCAAAGGGGCGTAATGGAACGGTTTTCACTTAGAGGAAGAATGTGAGCCGCATACTCTATTTTAGAAAACCGCTCAGGTTGCTGAGTGGGGGCTCCCGGAACTTTCTCTTGCCCTCCTAACCACCTCACCCCACCCCACCCCCAGCTCTTTCTGCAGCCCTTTGAGATGATGATGATAATTGTATTAATGATAAAATCATAATTAGGGTTATTCAAGCCTCGGGAAGGAATGTCATTTGCCTTGTTTGCTGCAGAGTTGTTAGCTCAGAGCCCTGGCACGTAAGGTGGTAATCAGCAAATATTTGTGAAGTGAATGGATCTGCTCAAAGTTTACAAATCCTAGCTCTTCCAGGAGGTTTTCCTGACAATTCCAGCTTGTGCGGATCTCCCACTTTTCCTGAGCTCCTGGAGCCCTTCTTTACCACCAAATTTAATGCAGACCTACAGTCCCTCTTCTGCAATTCTGAAATCCAAAATACTGTGCAAACAAAGATTTTCCCTAAGTTCACAGCAGTCATTTCGCTGGAAAAAGCTAACCTCTACTGACTTAAGAGCCTTTTTTTCTTTCCGCCTAATGTGTGTCCTTTGTCCTCAGCTGGAGTGATTGTGTCCCCCCCCAGAGGACACTTGGCCATGTCCGGGGACATCTGTGGTCATCATGACTGGGAGGCTCCTGGCATTGAGTGGGTTGGGGCAGGGAGGCTGCTCCACACCCTGCAGTGCCCGGGATGGTTCCCCACAGAGAATGACCTAGCCACGAATGTTAATGCTGTTAAAAAAACAAACAGAAACAAAACCTACCCAAGAGACACCAAACACAGGCTGGAGCCAGCAGCACCCTGCAAAGACCCCCAGTAGGCGGGGGTCTCAAAAGGGGGTGTCCGGCATCACCGTGGCCCCCGCTCCATTCCTGCCTGCCACAAGAGGGAAATGGGGCACAGGTGGGTGTTTCCTGGAGTAGCACCTTCTACTCACTGTGCACCACACACCCCGCTGGGGGGAGTGCACAGTCCCCCCATTCACTCAAGTAATTTGGGACAGGTGTGGCCATCACAGACCTGCAAGTGCTCCTAGAGTGCCGTTGGGTGGCCTCTCAGAAAGCGATGAGAAAAGGAAGACTGGCACGGGAAACTTGTTGAAGAAAGCCAGTGTGGCGGGGCACAGAGAAGTTGGCAAAACCATCTGGCCAAACCTGCCATGCTGGACCCAGTAGAGTCTGGGCAGTGGAGAGCAGGGGTCAGTCTGTATAGGACCACATGGGTTAGACTTGACTGTACACTTCAGTCAAAGCAGAAGCAGTTTTAGCTCTGGGGCTGGACAAAAACAGGCAAGCCGTTGTTTGCCAGCTCCTGGTGTAGGCTCCTATAAAGCGGATGGACTTCAACCCTGAGTGCATGGTGGAGCCCTGGGAAGGGAACAGGACCTGACCCCTGGGTGTGCAGATTTACAAAGGTGGGGTGAACATAGTCCACTGGTGCACAGTGTGGGGGCTAAAGTAGGCCGCCTGGCTTTGAACCACACCTCTGCCGCTTGCTGGCTGTGGATCATGGCAAGAGCCCCGAACTCTACAGACCTCAGAATTCCCATCTGTGAGGCGGGGCAACATAGGATTCTTATATAGAACTGTCTGAGGAGTCAGTGAGGTCACAATATCCCTGAATACTGCAGGAGGGTTTTAAAGTGATGGCTGTTGTTTGAGACCATGATTTATTATCCAAACACTGGGGGCTAGGGATGTTTCACTAGTCAGGACGTCCTCCTCGTTCAGAAACGTGATATAGTACGAATGCCACGTCCAGGGAGGTGGTGGGTAACACCCTGTAATCTAAGGGCTCTTTCAGTGAGATGCAGGAATACGGTGGACGTCCACCTCTGCACTGCTGGCGTTTGGGGCTGGGTCTCTCCTGGGGGGCTCTCCCGACACTGGGCTGTTGAGAGGCATGCCTGATCCCACTGATGGAGCAGTGTCCTTTCCTAGTCATGGCAACCACAGACATCCCTGAGTGTCCCCTGGGGACAGGATCACCTTGTGCTCTAGAGGACCAATTGCCCTGTGTGTCCCCACAAAGCCCCTGGGCCTTGCTCATCTGCTTGGAGAAACGGTGGTCCCCTCCTCCCCTGCTTCCCATTACTCTGATTCTGATTCTGGGCCTGAAGCAGACACACTGGGTGTGGGGTTCTGTCTTCGTGTCCAGCCTGCGCAGGAGATGCCCTGGACGTGGTGGCGCCGTGCTCGGCGGTAAACTATCTCCGGTGGGACCTGAGCGCCCAGCAAATCAGGGAGCTCACCGCCGAGCTCATCGAGCAGACCAAGCGCGTGTATGACCGCGTGGGCTCCCAGGAGCTCCAGGATGTGTCCTACGAGAACACTCTCAAGGCGCTGGCCGATGTGGAGGTGTCCTATACAGGTAAGCCAGGGCGGGGTCCAGGCAGGGAGGCGGCAGCTCAGGCCTGGACCCTGTGCAGGGTGACGCCGCCTCCTCCCTGGGGGGCCGATGGAGAAATGCGCTGACCAGGTAAAGGCGCCTAGTGGGTACTGGTCAGCGGGAGGCAGCCTGGAGGGTAGCCAGTGCCCCTGTGCCCTCTTCCATGCCCCCCAGACACGGCCTGCACGCTGTCCCTGGGTCCAGGTCATCTGAGGGCCCAGAGCGGGCAGCATCGGACAGTGTTTGAAGCCCTCCTGTCCCTGAGCCAGCACAGGTGCCAGCCTTGAAACTGGAGCCCTTCTCACCCTTCCCACTGCCCTGTGCTCCGGTAACCTGATGCCGCCACCCCGTGGCTCCTTCCTCCTCTCCTCTGTGGGGTCAGGTGGACAGAGCCTGGCTCCCGGAGCCCCTTTGGAGGCTGACAAGGCAGAAAACTCCAAGCCATGGAAACCCCCACCCCCAAAGCTCTAGGAAAGTTGTTTTTCTGGGAACCATCTAGAACCCCTCAGTTCCAGCTGTAGGATCCTCACGTGTCCCTGACTCCTCACCCTGCCAGGTCTGCCAGCCCCTGGCCTGTGGCTCAGACTCCCGTGGGCCCGCTGTTGCAGGGGGCTGGTGTGCTGTGGGCCCGGAGCTGAGGGCTGCGGCCCAGGCGGCGGGTGGGCCTCGGTCTCTCCTCGTCCCTGGCAGGAGGCCCTGAAGGGTTGATGATGCAATTCCACTTACCCAGCGTGACCCTGCCAGACGTGATTTCATTTCCCCACCCCTACTCCCGAGGCTTCTGATTCCTGTCTCCCCTTAGTAGCCTGGGTAATTTTAAAGAAAACTAGAATTGAACCGTGGCACTCCCCTCGGCCTGCCCTTAGTGCCTTCCCACTGCCCTCGAGGTGAAGGTGGGGCCCTCAACGTGGCCTTTGGTGCCCGCCTCGTGCCACCTTGCACCTCCTCCTGGGGCTCCGTGCCGGCCTGGATGTCCTCGCCGCCCTGCTTTGCCAGGTGTCGGGTTCTCTGAGCCCAGATGGACCTCTGCCCCTGGCGCCCCTCCCGCGCCCCCTCGCCCCAGCCCGCCGCCGGGACTAATCCCCCGTTCTGCTCTTCTGTTGTCACACTCGGTGCAGCCACAGCCTGCAAATCCCCGAAGGACAGAGGCTGTTTCTGTCCTTTTCACGGCTCTCTCCAGAGGCCCCCTGTGTTTGGTCTAGTCAGCTGAGCGGGTCACTGCCCCATGGAGGTCTCCTTGGGGCCGCTCACCCACCAGACCTGCGGACAGTGTCATCGGCCTGAAGCCGTGGAAGCCAGCAAACTATGATTTTAATTCAGGTCTCCCCACTGCAAAGGACATGCTTTTTAGACTGCTCTGTTGAGATAGAATTTGTATACTATGTACATTTCTTTAGATTTTTGTTTAGTATATTTAGAACACACAGTACCACTATCTAATTTTAGAACATTTCTGTCACCCCAGAAAGAAGCTCTACCCCCATTATCACCATCCCCCAGCACCAGACAACCAGGAGCCCCCTCTCTGTCTGTGGATGGGTCTGTTCTGGACGTCTCACATCCATGGAATCACACTGTGTGTCCTTCTGTGTCTGCTTCGTGCGCCCAGGGTCCGTCCCCATGGGAGCGGGTGTCAGGGCTGCTCTCCTTTCTGTGGCTGAGTGATGCTCCCGTGTGTGGAGGGACAGGTGTGTTCATTCATCTGCTGATGGACATCTGGGTTGTGTCCACTGTTTGCTTATTACGGATCATGCTGCTGGGATCGCGTGTGTCCCAGCTTTCTGGTGGACAGTGTTCCGTCTCTCTTGGGTATCCCCCTGGAAGTGGCATTGCTGGGTCATATGGGGGCCCTACTAACCCTGTTCACAGAGTGTGCACCGTGGTGTAAACTCACCGGGATGTGGGGCAGACCCGTCGGCAGCTGGGGCTCTCTTTCTAGCATTGAGTCCCTCCAGCCTCTCCTGT
The DNA here is from genome assembly GCF_036321535.1 of Camelus dromedarius. NCBI lineage: Eukaryota > Metazoa > Chordata > Mammalia > Artiodactyla > Camelidae > Camelus > Camelus dromedarius. The sequence goes on from NC_087462.1 coordinate 1,830,104, forward strand.
GCTGCTCTGTTACCTTCCTGGGCTTGGGGTGTCGTGAGTGAGTCCATTGAGTCCATTCCCACTCGGACTGTGAGGTCCCTGAGGACGTGGGCGGCTGTGCTCTGGACCAGGGCTGCCGTGGAGTGCTAGCTGAGGACTCGGTGACGCGGATGAGCCCTCTGCCAGGGCTGAGGCCGGCACTCGCCAGGTTCTGTGCGGGGCCCAGCCTCACAGCTGCCCCTTCGTCCCCCCATTTCAGTTCAGAGGAACATCCTGGACTTTCCCCAGCATGTGTCCCCATCCAAGGACATCCGGGCGGCCAGCACGGAGGCGGACAAGAAGCTGTCGGAGTTCGACGTGGAGATGAGCATGAGGCAGGATGTGTACCAGAGGATCGTGTGGCTGCAGGTGAGTGAGTTTCTGTTCCTCTAAGAGAAAGCGTTAAAAACATGACAAAGCCAAGCGAAGAGGAAAGAAAAGAAGTCTGAGACACCTCGGACTCCAGGATCCCTTCCACGCCCGCCGTCCTGGCCCTCTCCCGACCTCACTGGCGCCACCCGGAGGGTGCGTCCCACCTGCCCCATGAGGCTGGGGGATGAGGGGCACGCATGTGCAGGGCCCGCCCAGTCGGTGCCCTCACATCTGGCTGAGCGCCGCCGCTCCCATGGCAGGCGCTGCGGATGCTTCTCGTGTCACTGGTGGGCGTTCCCTCGGGAGCAGGGGGAGCCGCAGGGAGCTTTGTGCAAACTCGGTGCAGACGGCTCTGGAAGCGCAGTGGGGTTTCTTTTAATTGAAGTGTTTATTGAGACAGTTGCGAGTTCACCCGCTCTGCCCAGTGTGCCCCGGGGTCCGGTTCTGGGAGTCAAGTCAGCCTCACGCAGGACCCTGACGGCGCTGCCCGCCCCTCGCCCCACCCTGCGGGAGGCCCTGGGCCGCTATCGCTTCTGGGCTGTTCCCAGTAAGGGCACATCTGTGGCAGGTTCTGTGAGGACGGAGTCTCCGGTTCTCCAGGGTGACCGCCCTGCCGGGCCCTGGGAGAGGGGCTGCTTCGCTTTGTTGGAAGCCGCCCGGCTTCTGTCCCCGGCGGCCCCCCCGCGGCCTGGCGCTTGGCACTGCCCGGGCCTCATCAGAAGCACACCTGTGGGTTTCTCGTTCTAGGAGAAAGTCCAGAAGGACTCGCTGAAGCCCGAGGCGTTGCGGTACCTGGACCGGCTCGTCAAGCTGGGCAGGAGGAACGGCCTCCACCTGCCAGTGGACACACAGGAGGCAAGTGCCCACCCGCCTGAAGGCCCAGCCCCCGGCCGAAAGGAGGGTCTGCCCTTGGGTCTCTGGGGTCACAAGGGGCTCCGCAGCCAAGGAGAGTGTGAGGGGGCACAGGCCGTGTCAGCCCCTCTCTGAGTCCCTCCCAGCCTGCACCCCCATCCGGTCCCCCCGGGCTCCTGGGCGAAGGTCTTGAGGAAGAACCCCCTCCTCTGGAGTCTCCTCCACCTGCAGCACCTGCTCCCGCCCATCCTGACACCGGGCCTGGGGGCTCTCCCACAGCCACTCTGACAGCCCGTGTCCTCCAGCTCAGCTCTGTCCCCACCCACCCAGGGACAGCGTCGGAGCCCGGGGTTCAGGGCTCAGGTTGTCCTCTGTTCTTCTGGCTGACGGGCTGTCAGAGGCTCCCACGTCCCCTCCCTGGGTTCCGTGGATTTGCTAGAGCGTCCCCCAGAGCTGGGGAAAGCAGTCGACACACTGGGTCCCCAGGTTGTTACAGAGGAAAGGCCAGAAGCGGGGTATGCGGGGGAGGGGCGGGAAAGGGCACCCGGCTTCCTGCCCTCGCCGGGCACCACCCTCCTTACCTGGCATCGCCCTCCTGACGCCTCCACGTGTTCACCACCCGGAAGATCTCTGAACCCCATCCTTTTGGGTTTTTACTGTTGGCAACTGATTCAATCTCCAGCCCTGAGCCCTGTGTCCTCCTGGGAAGTGGGGAGGGGTGGGGCTAAAAGTCCCTGAGGTTTTAGGTCTTAAGAGCTGTGTGCCAGGAATGGGCGCCCCGACCAAACGTAACTTTGTTCTTACAAGTCAGAGTCTCACGTGCGGTGTCTCTGGCTCCCAGCTGGGCACCAAGGCTGGGAGGGTGACGAGAGGCCGACAAGTGTGGTGTCTGCCTTCACCACTCTCTTTCTGCTGAGCCAGGCAGCCCCACGACTGCCCGGGGCTCCCGACGGGCTCACGCCCCCCACCCCGGGCCTGTCTCCGCCGGTCCTCCCAGCCTCCTGCGAGGCCTTGCCCTGCTTCCTGAAGCAGCAGTGTGTCCCCCCTTTGGCCGGTGCTGCCATTCCCGTCGGTGTGGCCCCACACCCTCCAGGGCCGAGCTGTGGCCAGTGGGGCTGTGAGGCTGCAGTGAGACCAGGCCTGCACCCAGCAGAGGCTGCCCACCACGCCAGTGGTTCGGAGCCAGTGCTGCCCGAGGAGCCTGGCAGAGCCATGGGGCCGCTGCCTCCACCCACCTCGTCCTGACGGGCAGGTCGGCTCTGGCCACTGCGGGGCTGCGGTCCTGCCGAGGGGCTGGGCAGGTTCCCCAGGGAGTTGCTCCCTCGCCCACACTCAGTTGACTTTTGCTTTGAAAAACCAGACTGAGCCCGAGAAAACAAAAGTTCAGCTCCCTTAAAATGGCTGGAGCCCAGGCTCCCGACCCTGGAGGTAGCTCCCGAGAGGAGAGGGTCGGGCCTAGCAGATGGGACCCCAGCCCCGGGGTCCCCGCAGCCCTCTTGTTCCTGCCTCTTCTCCCTGGGGGCCCCTCCTGTCCCCGTGCATGTCCCAGCTCTCACGGTGGCCTCCTTCCTTCAGAAAATCAAGAGCATCAAGAAGAAGCTGAGCCTCCTGTGCATCGACTTCAATAAGAACCTGAACGAGGACACGACCGTCCTGCCGTTCTCGCGCGAGGAGCTGGGTGCGCCAGGCGGTGCGGTGGCGCGAGGGCCGGCCGCGGAGGGCCTTCTTCCCACCCCCGGGCCCTCAGCGTCTGGAGCCCAGGGTTCTGGATCCTTCCCTGGGGAGGGGGAGGGCTGTGATCTGTCTGCCGAGATTCTGCCTGACCCGCAGGCGTCCCCCAGACCCCCGCCTGCTCTCCGTGACGCCTGTCCTTTCATCTCTGGGCCCTCCTGCAGCTGGCTGTGCGTGGGGCCCGGAGGGGCTGGGGCCTGGATGGCTTTCTTAGCTTCTGCTCTCTTCCCCAAATGCTCTGGAACACGTCACACCTGTGGGAAAGTGGCAGCAATAGTACGAGGGAGACCCCGTGGGCCCCGGGACGCTGTGTGTGTGCTGTTCCTGAGCCCAGCCCTCCTTACGCGTCCCCCCAGGAAGTAGGGCACCAAGCAGGTCCCCTAGCCATCCCTAGGACCGTCGTGACGTTTCTGTCCCTCTGGCTCCTCTCAGGCCTCGAGCACCACTTTCAATTCTGTCTCTCCAGGCTCCTCTCCGGTCGAACAGTTCCTCAGCCTTGACAACCTTCCTTCCATCTTTCCCACGTTGACAGTTTGGAGAGACCCAGGCCGGGTGGGCAGTGGCCTCTGAACTCTGCCCAGGGGCTCAGCCCTACAAGGGGCTGAGTATCCAAGCCAGTTCTGTGCGTCAGGGTTTGCCTGTGACACAGCATTTCCCTGGGGTGATCGCCGGCCTCTGGGATCCCGCAGCTGAAACCGCTCGCACTCGCCGTCCCATGGGGCTGCTTTTCCGCCCACCTGTCCAGCCCAGGGGCCCCGCGGTCTTGGCCCAGCCTCCTGTGCCGGAGCATGAACCCTCAGCCCCGTGGAGCACACGCTGCAAACCCCAGCCTCACAGGGCAGGGCAGCGGCCAGATGTATGTGGTCAGCCCAGCAGGGTGGGGCCCATCTGCAGTTTCAGTTCCAGCTGAGCTGGAGCCCCGCTGGCTTCCTCCGGCTGGGAAAGGAGGCGGGGTGTCATCTTACACAAGCATGGATGGTCTGTTTCTGTCTTGTTTCCCTCTCAGTCACATACACGTGTGTTTACAGGTGTATAAAACTTCATTTCCTTTTCCTAAGTCTTCATCCCTTGGTTAAGGCGATTTCCACCAGGCGTCCCTGTAGCATCACTGGTTCCCCTTCGTAAGCAGTGATCTTCCCAGAGATGCTTAGACACCGCGGCTCCTCGCATCTTGCCCGCTAGTTCTTCATCAGCGGATGATTCTCTAACTCCACGGTCTTTGTCAGTTTGTGTCCTCTTGTGAGTCAGAAGGGCTCCCGCCCCTCTTGTGTTTACTGCCCGATCTCTGTCCGCCCGTGGACTGAGAGGTCTCTCTTATTCAGGGAGTGGTCCCTCGCTGTCCTCGTTTGCTTTGGTGCGTGACTGTCCAGTTTGGCCTAGAGGGACCCCTTCAAGGGGACGTCCGTGCCCTTGCAGTTCTTTGAGCACCTTCTGTTTGACAGCGGGTGCACCAGGCTTGCTTTGCCCTGGCCCGACCCTGGTAGGGTAGTTAGGGCCAAGGTCTGGGTGCAGAGGGCGATTGCTCCTAGGCCCCCTCAGCAGACGGGGGCCGGGAAACCCTTATCCGTGCGCACACGTCCGTGGTGCGTGCCACAGCCTTCTGCTTCCCCGCCCCGCGGGGTGGTGCCCCCTCATGTTTTCCTGCCCTCCCCAACGCTGAGAACCGGATCCCGGACGAGAGAGAGCGAGGGAGTGTCCCGGGGTCTTACGCCCGAGGAGGGGCGGTGCCGGTTCTGGCGCGAGGGCCGCTCTTCCTGGGCCGTTTCTCCACGCCAACTGGGCTGGGTCCACGGCTGAGCTTTGCTGATCGAGTCACAGGCACCCCTTTGTAGGGGCCTGCCGAGGCGGCCCACCTGAGGGGGACCCTCCGGGATGCCTCTGCCCCTCCCTCAGTTCCCGTGCCCCAGGGCCGAGCCAGATGGTGGGGGCTCCTGGTGGCCTGGCCTCCGTGGTCTGAGCAGGGGTTACGGTGGCCTTGCATATGTCTCCTCAGCTGTGAGGCCTGGGCCCCTGGAGGTTTTAGTCTGAGGGCAGTGCACCTGGGTCTCTGCATTTGGAGGACGGGCTGGTGGCCAGAGACCAGGTGGGAGGCCATCGCGGCAGTGCTGGCTGCAGGAGGGGGCGCGGGCTCTGCTCAGTAGGGGCTGGTGCTGCTCACCCAGAAAGGACACGAGGGGAGCCGGCAGCGCCTGGCAGACCACGCTTGTCCCAGGGTAGAGACTGTCCCCACAGTGGAGCTGGACGTAGCTTTGCCTCCCCAGGGGCGTCCTGATGGGAACAGCAGCAGATCTCCGCAGTGGGAGAGCCCTCGACATCTTCCCTTTGGGGTGTGGAGGAGGAAGTGAGCGGCCAGAGTCCCAGAGTGTGTGGGAGGCTGTACCCCGTGAGCTCCCACACCTCCCCCCCCACCTCGGCTGGACGGCCTGCTGGTCCTCTCAAAGCCCCGATTTCACTCCTGTAGGAGGGCTCCCTGAAGACTTTCTGAACTCACTGGAGAAGACAGAGGATGAGAAGTTGAAGGTAACCCTCAAGTACCCGCACTATTTCCCCCTCCTGAAGAAGTGCCACGTGCCCGAGACAAGGAGGAAGGTGGAGGAGGCCTTCAACTGTCGGTGCAAGGAGGTGAGGGGCGCCTCGGGTCCCGTCTGCCTGAGAGCCCTGTGGCTCTGCCTGTGAGCGCTGGCGGCTCAGTGACTGGTGGGGCCCTGCCAGCTCGCTCTGCCCTCCCAGGTTTCTGTGCCTGTTTGCCCAGCCCCAGGGACCCTCTTCCCAGCTTGTCCTCCATCCCACCCCTTCGTGCCTTAGTTTCTCCGGTGGCAAGCTGGGATTTGCCGGCGTGCCCCTCTCTTCTTGTGCCTCCCGCATGAGGGCCGGCCTTCTAGCTGTGGCCCTGGGGAGAGCCTCGACGCTCAGCATGTGGCCACTGTCTGCTTCTCCTTTTGAGCCTCAAACAGACGGGGCAGTGATTGAACCCCATCATCCTCCCCGAGGACACCAGTGGTGCTCCCATGACCTTGCGGGTGACCTTGCAGGGGAGCACATGGGAAAGTCCTGTGTCCCTGCCTTCTTGGGGTGTAGACAGGCATGTCTGGCCTGCAGTGACCACGGGCTCCCAGGAGAAACCTCCATTGCAGAACTGGAGACCTGGCCCCAGAGAAGACGGCCACCTTTGGGGCTGGGACTTACCAGCTGCTGGCCGCCTGTAGAAGCGTCCAGGGAACAGGAGTTCGGGCTCCCTGGGGACGTGCTACTCTCTGTGGGGCAGCAGAGTTTGTGCTGTTGAGCCTGAGCCCGCAGATTCGCGGGCTGGTCTGCACTGGGTGGGGGCTGGTGTCTTCACATCCTCCTGGCCCCGGGCTTGCCCAGGGCAAAGCTTGAGGGTGGAGTTCTGGGATTGGGGATTTAGTGCCCCTTGCCTGGCTGGACACTCTCAACTTCCCGGGTGTAGCTTGGTTTCCCACGGATGAACTGGGCTGGCAGGCATTCTGTTCTACTTTGAATAGGCCTGTTTCTCCTTGTAAACTAATCAGTCGGGTGTCGTCTGGTGTCTGTCCCACAAGCTTGGTTGGCTGGGTGAGCCCGGAGCCCCGTGGCTCTGCATGGTGCTGCTGCAGAACCTGGCACACTGCCCTCTGCGCTCGGCCTTGGAGCCCGGCACGGTTCACACCCTTTCTGCTTCCGAGAGGACCTGGGGCTTACAAAGACCACGTGTTACGACAACACCAAGTGCATGGAAATCCAGCCAAGGGGAGGGAGGCGGGGAACCGGGTGCAGCGGACAGCATCCCAGGTTCCGGACCATGTCCCCTAGCGGCCTGAGCCCCACCCTGGCCTGCCCGCCGGGACTGGGTGGGAGAGGAGCCGCACGCGGGGAGGGCGTGGCCCGTGGCCCACCGCGCAGCATCTGTGGTTCCAGGAGAACTGTGCGATCCTCAGGGAGCTGGTGGCACTGCGTGCCCAGAAGTCCAGCCTGCTGGGGTTCAGCACGCACGCCGACTACGTGCTGGAGATGAACATGGCTAAAAGCAGCCAAGCGGTGGCCGCTTTCTTAGGTAACCCGCCTCCCTGGGTGCCTGAGAGCCTCACTCTGCCCGCCCGGGGTCCCAGTGTCTGTCCTGATCCTTTATTTGGCTTCGAAGACACAGGGTGGGGGCCGCCGCAGGAGGTACCCTGACCTCTCCCCCCGCCCCCAGACGAGCTGGCCCAGAAGCTGAAGCCCCTCGGGGAGCAGGAGCGGGCCGTGATCCTGGAGCTGAAGAAGGCCGAGTGCTCCAAGCGGGGCCTGGACTTCGATGGGCGGATCAACGCCTGGGACATGCGCTACTACATGAACCAGGTGGAGGAGACGCGCTACAGTGTGGACCAGAACCTGCTCAAGGAGTACTTCCCCGTGCAGGTGGTCACCCGCGGGCTGCTGGGCATCTACCAGGAGCTGCTGGGGCTGACCTTCCAGCTGGAGGACGGCGCCGCCGTCTGGCACGAGGACGTGACACTCTACACAGTCAGGGACTCGGCCTCGGGCCAGGTCATCGGGAAGTTCTACCTGGACCTCTACCCTCGGTGCGTGTGGGCCGGGCTGGGGTGTGTGGGCAGCTCTCTGTGGGGCGGTGGGGTGTGTAGGATCTGGGCAGGGCAGGCCAAAGCAGTTAATCGAGGGGCTGACCCGCCTCCCCCCAACCAGGGAAGGGAAGTATGGGCACGCGGCGTGCTTCGGCCTGCAGCCGGGCTGCCTGCGGCAGGATGGGACCCGGCAGATCGCCATCGCGGCCATGGTGGCCAACTTCACCAAGCCCACCACCGACGCACCCTCCCTGCTGCAGCATGACGAGGTGGAGACCTACTTCCACGAGTTTGGGCATGTGATGCACCAGCTCTGCTCCCAGGTGGGTGTGCGGTGGAGGCCGGGGGGCAGTCTGCAGCGGGCCCCTCACTGTCGCATTCTTCATCCAGCGGCACCACGGACACGGTGACGCCCTCAGACCCCGCAGACTGTGCCGCATGAACAGCAGAAATGTGAGCTCATGGCCCTAGCGGCGGGAAGTCCGGGACCAGGCTGTCAGCAGGGCTAGTTAAACAAGTGTACGCTTTAAAAGTTTTCTTTTGAAAAAAAAAAAAAAAGGGAAAGGGCGAAAGGAATGTTGCCCCTGGGGCCCGATGACTGCCGGTGATGAGAACTGGAGGGAAGCTCTGGGTCCGGTGAGCGCCGAGCCCAGTGAGGAGGCTGCGGGGCTGCCACCCCCCTTGGTGGAGGTACTGGCCCCGCAAGTCCAGGTGATTCCCCCCATAGGCCCTCAGGGCAAAGGCAGACTCACCCTGGGATGCCTCGGCCCCCAGCCTGGCCTCCGGGGCATACCAGCTGCCCATCTGCCGTGCTCTGCCTTCTCGCCGTCAGGCAGTCCTTTCTCCTGAGAGCGGGGCTCTGATGGCTGCACAGGATTGCGTCAGGCACCTGACCAGGCTGTACGGCCATCACTACTGCCCGTCCTGGAACATCTCCATCGCCCCAGAAAGATCCTGCATGCCCCTTTGCAGTCACTCCCTCCTCCGCCTCCCCAGCCCCTGACAACCAGGCCCCTCCCTGTGTCTGTGGACTGGCCTGTTCTGGACGTCTCACATCCATGGACTCACACACTGTCCTTCTGTGTCTGCTTCTCTCACTGAGCATCGTGCTCTCAGGGTCTGTCCCCGTGCTAAGATTTTCTCCTGTTTTTTCCCCCTAGTTTTGTAGTTTTAGCTCTCCTTTTTGGTGTCCTCCATTATGATTGAGGGTAGGGGGTCACCCACTCGCAGACCAGCAGCAGCTCAGGGCAAGTCGGCTTGTGTCCATCCGCTGGCTGGAGCCCTCGTGCCCCTCAGCCCCGTTCGCGCCCCCTCACCTCTTCCCACTTCTGCACCGTCAGCTCACGCATCCCTTCCCATTCCCACAACACTCCTCTGCCAGCAACCCTCACGGCCCCTCGGTTCCCTCAGGTGTTTTTTTTTTTTTTTTTTTGTAATAACGTAGTCTTTTATTTTTAATTATTATTTTTAATGGAGGTACCGGAGCTTGAACCCAGGACCTCGTGCATGCTAAACACATGCTCTGCCACTGAGCTATAACCTCCCTCCACCACAGGGCAGTCTTGATACAGTTGATTTCATTGTTCGAGGCAGTTCTGTTCTCTAAAATCACTGAGAACACTGAGCGAGGGAGGACACGGGGACCGGGCTCCTGCGAGCCACTGTCACCACACTGTCACAGCCATTCCATCACAGTGTCATGTGATTGTTCACTTCTGTTTAAAGACACCTTTTCTGCTGTGAGTTGATTTCCTCACACTGAGCTCCTGGCTGGCAGGGCTGCAACTCTCGCCCAAACCAAGCTCATCTGACACTTGCATTTTCTCAGAGGACAGCATCGCCCTCCTGCACGGGGGACACTGGCCAGTTGGGCGGGGGGTGCATTTTAGATACAGAATCACCCACCAGAACAGAACCGGAAAGATCAGGGTGCTCAGGAGACTGAAAAGGACGCTTGTTTGCAGTGAGCTGGAACCAGAGGTGGGCGTCGAATGACCCTGGCGCCTCCCGACGGGGCGAGTTCACAGACACTCAGGCCTGGGGAGGACGCGCCAGGGGCGGCTCCTTGGCTGCAAGGCGGGGCTTCAGCTGCACCCCGGCGGTTATCCGGGAAGAACTGCCCAGGCACCGTCGTCCAGACTCCCGTCTCTGGGCCTTTTCCCTTGGGGGTGCAGGGCTTTCTGAGGGCATTGGCTGCGTGGGTGGGGTCACCACCGCCACATCCTGCCGCCGCAGCTCCGCCCCGCCCCCACAGGCAGAGTTCGCCATGTTCAGCGGGACGCATGTGGAGCGGGACTTTGTGGAGGCGCCTTCGCAGATGCTGGAGAACTGGGTGTGGGAGGCGGAGCCGCTGCTCCGGATGTCCCAGCACTACCGCACGGGCACTGCGCTCCCCCAGGAGCTGTTGGACAAGCTCATCAAGTCCCGGCAGGCCAACACCGGTGCGCAGCGCCCGCCCCCCGTCACCCTGTGCCGCACCGCCCCCCCCTCACCCCGCACCCCAACGCGCTTGCCTTCCATCGTGCCGCGCCCGCACTGCACCCGCCCCGTGGCACCTGCCTCGCGTGGTACTGCCTCTCACCTGCACCCGCACCGCACCCGCGAGAGCTCTGAGTAGGGGACCAGGGTGGAGGAGACCCCGCAGCCCCTGGGCCTTCTGGGTCCCCAGTGCCCCCGCTCACCGCTGGCTCGTGCCCCTTCCTCCTGCTCAGGCCTCTTCAACCTGCGTCAGATCGTCCTGGCCAAAGTGGACCAGGCCCTGCACACGCAGACGGCCGCAGACCCCGCCGAGGAGTACGCCCGCCTCTGCCAGGACATCCTTGGGGTTCCAGCCACGCCAGGTAGCTGCGCTCAAGCCGGGCCCACCTTAGAGCACAGGGTCAGGAGGGTCTGCTGGTGATGCGTTAAGGGGGACCAATCTACAGGCTTCAGCCAAGGCCATAAGGAGGCACCCGACCTCTGGCCTCTTTCTGCTTTGGTTCCTGGGCGGGTTCCTCCAGCCCTGTGGTCTGGGGTCCGTGGTCGGGTCCCGGGGCAGGGGCGCCCTCCACAGGCGGCTTTGTGAAAAGCCCGGAAGCGGCAGAAGAGATGAGGGGTTTCGCACCTGACATAAAGGGGAGAGGAGGTTTGAACTAGCGCACGTCGGCACAGACACACAGTCTGATAAAGTAGGAAGCCTTGCAGTGGTTCACCCCTTCATGAGCTTCTAGAAAGTTCCTTCAGGAGCGTTGTAGCCAGCGCAGGCTCCTTGTTAAGGGCCATCCCCACCTGCTCAGTGTGAGCAGCTGACCTGATGGGTGAGACACTTTGGGGTGAAGCTCCCTGGGCTTCAGCAGGAAGTGGGCAGAGCTTCACTTTCTGCGGCCACATTCCCGCAAGGCAGGCAAGGCCCCTGGTCTCTAGATGTGTCGGGCCAGCTCCCTCTTCTGGTGGGGGGTCTGATGGGGCTGCTTTGAGGCCTCCTCCCTTGGGAAGGGGCCGCAACAAGAGCCTGTCCACGTCTGTCCCAGGGACCAACATGCCTGCGACCTTCGGCCACCTGGCGGGTGGCTACGACGCTCAGTACTACGGCTACCTGTGGAGCGAGGTGTACTCCGCCGACATGTTCCACACACGCTTCAAACAGGAGGGCATCCTGAGCGGCAAGGTGGGAGGCCGGCCTGGACCCAAGTGCCTGTGCAGCTGCGTGGGGCAGGGCACCCCTGGACCCTCCTGGGTGGGGGGCCACGCTGGCCAGGGCTCCAACCCCTGTGCAGGTGGAGGTCCCCTGAGGATTTGTGAAGGATGGGGTTCCTGCCTCACACGCTTGTGCGTCCCCCACCCCGCACATCCCCATTCTGGTGTCTGGGTGTGCTCCCCTCTCTGGATGCTGCCCTGCCCCTTGGAGCGGGGGAGGGGACTCTGGGACCCTCCTCCAGCCCTGCCCCCGCCTCAGCAGGTCGGCATGGACTACAGAAGCTGCATTCTGAGACCCGGTGGCTCCGAGGATGCCAGTGTCATGTTGAAGCTCTTCCTAGGTCGCGACCCCAAGCAGGACGCCTTCCTACTGAGCAAAGGGCTGCAGGTTGAGGGCTGTGAGCCACCGGCCTGCTGACGGCACAGGTTCTGCCCATCCCTGTGGGCTGGACCCGGCTCCCTGGCCCTGGTGCCTTAGCGCCCAGCCGGAAGCAGGGTGGGAAGTGGGGGCTTCCAGCCTGGTGATAGGTCGGGGGAGGGCTACATGTCCCGCTACTCTCCAAGGTACCCCCAGCAGCTACCCTGGGCTGAAAGGTCTCCGCCTGAGGTGTCTGGGGAGCCTTGTGTCCATTCAGGGCTCCTGTTTGTTGCACTAACGCGGCCCCTTCCCAGGGAGTTTTCCTAGTTAAGAAACAGTTCTTGAAATGCAGCCATTAAAAAAAGACTTCTGGTCTGGTCTCTGACTCCCTTCTACCACAGGGGAGTGGCATGTTGGAGTGGTCTGGATGGTGACACGTTTGGGTCACCGGGAGACGGCTGAGCTGTGGAGGGAGTTCTTCCAGGCGGTGGAGACAGTGGTGCCAGCCCGCTAGGATTGCTCCCCAAGGTGCCTGTCTCCTGCCAGCCTCTCACCTGTCACTGTTCTGGAACCACCCCGCCTCGTCCTTGCAGTGCTGGCTGGTGCGGATGCCCTCAGGCCGCACTCCTCTCTTGAGCCTGGCATCCATCTTTGGGATTGTGACAGACGGGGTGTGGCCTTGATGAGTGGGTGCAGCTGAGGGAAGCCGGGCTGTGGCTTTCCTGCCCCTGGACCTGCTCGCACGGCTGCGCCTGCCCTCCGCTCGCAGCTGGCTGGCTCCCTCTGGCTGTTGGCAGCCCGGTGAAGCCTGGACCACGGCAAGGGGCTGCCTTCTGGGTCCTGGTGATTCTGGAGGACGGCCTTGGTGGCATTGCCTGGCCCTGGTGGGAGTTAGGAAAGGGCTCTTCACTCAGGCAGGGGGGTGGGTGCCCGCTTCGCCTGGTCTGGGCCGTCTGTCCTGTGCTTCCTTCCCTGGACTTCCATCCTCTCCAGTCCTTCTCCCTGAGGCCCTGGCGGGCAGGCCGTGGGGCCCCCCGATTTCCCCTCTGCTGCTCCCTCACCCACCCCGTGCTGGCGGCTGTGGCCTGGGCTGTGGGGTCGGTCCCTCGCAGACCCGGCTCAGCTTCCTGCCCCAGTGTCTGCACCTTCTAAACAGGTGTTCCCAGCGGGGCTGTGGCCCAGAGCTGGGGGTTGGGCGGCCCATTGCCAGAAGAGCGTGCTGAAAGGCTGTGTTGATGCTGGAGTCACCCAGGGCTTGAACCACAACCAGCCTTCTGTCTGGCCACTTCCTGAGGTGGATGGGTGCTGGGGTCTGGGAGCCCTTGTCTTCTCCTGTACCGAGCCCCCAGATGGGTGCCATCTGGTCCCCGTGCAGAATCCAGATGTGGTATTGGCACCCCCAGCTGTGCTCCAGGCAGTCAGGGGGCTGCAGGCCTCAGGGTTGTGGGTCACATGGTTCCTGCGTGGGCAGTTCAGGTCTGCGAGGGTGAGTCCCGGCCCCAGTCTTCAGCCTTCTTTCCCCAGACTCCGGGCCCAGGGTCTAGTCAATGCCGGCTGGAGGTTTTTGCTTGCTCTCCACAGCTTCTGCCCTGGCATGAGCCCCAGATTCATGCTGAGCTCAGCTGTCTGGGGCCCAGACTTCCTGGCAGCTGGTTCCTGTGTGTCTTTGGTCATTGATGGACTTGAAGTAGGGGCCCAGCCTCTGGGGTGGGGACCCTGTGCCTCATGGAGACTATTGCTCTCAGAGCACCAAGGAGGTGGCGGGGACAGCGGGCGCTGGGGTCCTGCTGGTGTACGTGGTCGCCAGGGTAACCAGAGCAGCCTCGTGCCGTGGGCTTGCAGTCTCACCAGAAAAACGAAATATGTCCAAGGAGACCCCAGGGGTCAGGAAGTCCCTGGCTTTTCTCTGTTGACTGTGAGCGACAGGCGGGCTCGGTTAGGCTTGGATGGACTCTACGAAGGTTCTTTACGTGGCCAAAGCGTCGGCCACAAGCATTTCCTTTTTATTAAAAAAAATTACTTCCCAAAGTGGCTGAAATTTTCTGGGAATAATACTTACAAAATGTAATGGAAAAGATAGAAAACTATGAGTAGAAAATAATTAGTTGCAGAAAAAAAGACCCAACAGATTTGTTAAAGAACTAATTTCCAAATGTTAGGTCCAGGTAAGTTTATGTTTTAGTTCTGAGGAAAAACCAACCCCGACTGCAGGTAAGTTGTTCCCTGTGGCAGTGGGAGAGGTCCAGATGACCAATTCTTTTCTAGTAATAATAATAGTTGTATTGTTATGTCATAGTAAATGCCACACACTAAGTTTAGCACTATTATTGGACCAGGCTGGTTTAATTCTCCCAATAACCATGAGATGTATGCAGCCTATTTGATAAATTTGATGAATGAGGCTTAGTGATGCTCAGTACTTTGACCAGGGCAGTGCAACCGTGAGTGGAGAACCTAAGGTGTAAAACCAGTTCCAGACACCAGAGACCAAGCTCTCAGCACAGAGCCACACTCTCCCCATCAGAACCAAATTCATCCAACCATCAGAGCCTTCTACCTGATGTTTATTCTACCCAAAAGCCCCTTGAAGACTAGATTCCCAGCCAAGGCTTTGAAGCAGGCAAGACAGAACTCTGGAGAAAGGACCCTAATCCATTTTGCCCAAGCACCTGTTGGTCAGATGACAAAGTCACAATCAGAACATCACAGAAAACACCATCAAGTGCCAACAGGTCGTTAGCTGTAATGGGGGAAGCAGTGTCAACTTCTCTCCATTCTCTGGACACTTCATTTCTTCTCGAAGAGAAAACGTGTAGAGGGCTTGGGCTGCTGCATACACAGTGCTATATAGAGAGAGAGAAAGACAGAATCAGGGAAGAGAGAAAATGCATCACAGCTTAATCCAGTAGTAACAACAGTAATAAATAAATATAATAAATACTCATGTAACTTATTAATAAACATTATTAAATGATTACATTTACCATATATATTAATTATGTTACCATCTTGTATTAAAAATATATTACTAACCTATAATACATACATTTTTAATCTTTTCCTTTTTTTAGTCTTTTTAAATTTTTTTTCTATAATATATTAACTGTGGCAGTTTTATTTAATAGAATATTATTAACAAGTATATTATTACTGATAACTAAGCACCATTAAAACAACTTTACTAAGTATACAATGACTTACACATTTATTAATTTGTTGATAGTAATTATTTTAATGGCAAATCTTTATGTCCCTGTCATCGTGCTAAACTTGCTGTGTTTTCTCTCTCAGTAAGGAGAGGCCGCGCGTGCGCTCGGAGCCCGGAGGGCGTGCTCCGCGGCAGGAGGCAGCTCAGTCCTGTGGAGACACCTCCCGCCCGGAGAGGGTGCTGTGACTTAACTCGCGGCCCCCTGGGGGGATAGGGACCCCAGCGCTGCGCCCGGGGCCTGCTGGGACTTGTAGTTCGCGGGCTCGCAGCGCGCAGGCGTACTGCCGAGCCCGTCCTGGCGCGCGTCCGGGGGCGGCGGCTGCGGCGTGAGTTAACGGGGGGCGCGGGCGGGCGGAATGGCTAGGGGCCCCCAGCACGCGCGGCACCGAGTGCCTCCGCCGTGGCGGGCCCCAGGGGGACCCGGCGGCACCTGAGCGCTGCGCTGTGCGTCCCCTGCGCTCACACCTGGGGCTGTGACGCCGTGACGCCGACCCAGCCCGGCCCGCGCACCGCGGCTCCCTGGCCCGCCGTGAGGGCGGTTAGGCGGGCGGGGGGCGGGGCGGGGTCCCGGCGGGCGGGGTGACCTGGGGTCTTCCCGTTGGGTTCGCTCCGTCACTCTGCAAGGGAGAGTCAGAGAGGTCGGGCAGCTTGCCGAAGGCCGCCCCGCACCCAGAATGGCAAAGTCTGAGCCCTGCCCTGCGAAAATGCCCCTGGGTGACAGGTCCGTGGGGCAGACTCTGCTGTGAAGTAAATAGAGCGCCCCGAGGCCGAACGTTACAGGGAAACGGAGTGAACCACGCCCAGCTCCCGAGTGTAGACTCACTCGGACGCTTGGGCTGGCCCGTGGAGTCTCATCTGGTGGTTCTGCCCGCCGGGGACGCCGGACGGTGTCTGGGGACGTCTGTGGTTGTGGCGACTGGGGGTGCTCCTGGCTTTGAGTCGGGGCGGGGACGCTGCACCGCACCCCCCAGTACCCAGGACGGCCCAGCCCCAGTCGCCAGTACTGAGGGGGAGGGACCCTGGCTTACACCTTAGCGTTGTGATCCTAGTGGTAAGAGATCAAGGGTCCACTCCAGTTATGGCCACACGCACCTGCTAAGGAGTAAGGAAGCATCTCGCCATTCTGTCAGTGTCCCAACCCCAAGCTCACCGACCTCTCCCCTCCCTGGGATTGATTTCCCTTTTAGCCGCCGGGAAGTCCTCATCAGGCCTTTCTTGGGGAGGAAAGATGAGTTTTAGTGTTTTGATACTGAAAGAGAAGACCCTGAACCAGGTGCCACAGGCCTGGGTGAATGAGTGTCTAACGGGATCAGTGACATCAACCACGAGGGAGGGATCCAGTGAGCCACCCAAGGGTGGGAGAGGATTGGTCCGGAAGGGCTAGGAAGGGGCGGGGGGTCCTGGACTCATTGCCGTGAGCTGCAATTTAAAGGCTCAAGAGCAGAGAGACCAAGGGGTCACAGGGTCCCGCTGCCTCTGAAAGGGGAGGGTGCTTCCTACCTCTTCCAGCCTCTGCTGGTGGCCGTTAGCCCTTGGTGGCCCCTGGCTTGCAGGTGCATCACTGCAGTGTCTGCCTCTGGGTCCCGTGGCCCTCTCCCCGTGTGTCTGTCTGTTTGAAGGACCCCAGTCATAGTGGATGTAGGGCCCGCTCTGCTCTGGTATGACCTCTTCTTAACTAATTACCGCTGCAGACATCATATTTGCAAATCAGGTCACAGTCACAGCTACTGGGGGTCAGGACTTGAACGTTTCTTTTCGGGGACATGATTGAGCCCCCAACAGTCTTATCACCAGCAGATGTTTCCCCAGGGTAAAATTATCGTGTGTCCTAGAGATGTAGCTGATGCAACTGTGAGGCTTGGCTGGGCACAGCGTTGTCACCCACTGCTCGAACCACCCAAGTTGAGTGAGTCAGAGATGCTCTCGGGAAAAGCATTTGCATCACACCTTTTCTGGTCCCTCATCTGGGGAGCTCAGTGGAAGTGGCTGTCATTTTTTTATTTTTATACTTTTGTTCTATTTTATCTTGATTTATGCTGTTTACAAGAGAAGCTGACTGTGCATCACGTCTCCCCTGATACGTCTCATGAGCCCAGGTCCTTTTTGGTGCCTTGACATCTTTGGATGTCTGTCCTTGCTGGCTTTTTGCCATGTACTTACACGTACATGTATCTATGTATCATGTAGATCTGTAGGTAAGTATCATGTTGGTTTCAGGTTTTGTTAGTTTTATTACTTTTTATAACAGGTTTATTGGGCTGTAACTCACATTCCATACAGTTCATTCATTTAAAGTATGAAATTTAATGCTTTGTAGTATTTTCACAGAGTTTTGCAACTATTATGTCTAGCTAACTCTGGAACATTCCATCACCTCAAAGGG
Source organism: Camelus dromedarius (assembly GCF_036321535.1). Taxonomy (NCBI): domain Eukaryota; kingdom Metazoa; phylum Chordata; class Mammalia; order Artiodactyla; family Camelidae; genus Camelus; species Camelus dromedarius. The sequence goes on from NC_087462.1 coordinate 1,847,260, forward strand.
AAACCCCACCCCCAATAGCAATCACCCCTCCCCCAGCCCCTGACAGCCAGGAGCCCCCTCCCTGTGTCTGTGGACTGGCCTGTTCTGGACTCCTCACATCCATGGACTCACACACTGTGTGTCCTTCTGTGTCTGCTTCTCTCCCTGAGCACCGTGCTCTCAGGGCCTGTCCACGTGGTGGCGGGTGTCAGGGCTGCTCTCCTGGTCACTGCCGGATAATTTTCCATTGTGTGGATATGCCACGTGGTCTCTATCCATTCCTCACTTGATGGGCATTTGGGTTGTTTCCACCTTTTGGCTGTTGTGGGTTTTACTGCTGTGAACATGGGCATACGGGCTGTGTGTAGATGTGTTTTTTTCAGTTCTTTGGGGGAGAGATGTAGGAGTGGAGTTGGCTCCTGTGAAAACTGTAATAATTTAAGGAACTGCCAGACTTTTTTACGGTGGCTGCACCGTTTTCCACTACCACACGCTGTGTGTGAGGGTTTCGTTTTCTTCCCATTCTTTTTGATTCTAGCCATCCTGGTGGAGGTGAGATGCTGCCTCACTGTGGGTTTGATTTGCATTTCCCTAGTCACTGGTGACATGAGCATCGTTCCAAGTGTTTATTTGCCATTTGTGTATCATCTTTGGAGACATGTCTGTTCTTTAAATGAGCTTTTTATTTTGAAATAATTGTACATTTACAGAAGAGTTGCCAGAATGGAATGGAAAGTTGCCATGTACTTTCACACAGCTTCTCCTCAGCCAGTGTTCTCAGTTTTTGTTTTCTTTTTACTATTTTTTTAAAACCTTCAATTTTTTTAAATTGAGGTATAGTCAGTTTACAATGTTGTGTCAGTTTCTGGTGTGTACAGCATGTTTCAGTCATACGTACACATACATGTATTTCTTTTCATTATAGGTGACCACAAGATACTGACTATAGATCCCTGTGCTGTACAGAAGAAACTTGTTGTTTATCTGTTTTATGAATAGTAGTCAGTATCTGCAAACCTCGAACTCCCAATTTATCCCTTCCTACCCGTTTACCCCCTGGTAACCATAAGATTGCTCTGTCTGGGAGTCTGTTTCTGTTTTGTAAATGAGTTCATTTGTGTCCTTTTTTTAGATTACACCTATAAATGATATCATCTGGTATTTTTCTTTCTGTTTCTGGCTTACTTCACTTAGAATGATGATCTCCAGGTCCATTCATGTAAAACTTTACATTTTTAATGAATTATAGACTCAGGAGAAGTTGCAAAGACACGGCAGAGTCCCACGTGCCCGCCTCCCACCCCCCACGGTGGCAGCTCCTATAACAATGGAAACCGGCGGGGACTCTCCCTGAAGTGACTTAGCAGCGTTTTTCCAAAACACAATGTAAAGACGAACTTGAGAGCCCAAAAGTCAAGGCATATTTGGGATGAGAGCTCAAAGGGGCTTGACTAACGCGTGCTCAAGGACAAAGTCCTGTCACCGTGCAGGGTTCCAGAATCGGCACAGCCCAGATCCCCCCGGAACTCTCTCCCTGGAAGGAAGGGGAGCCCCTAGGTATCGGGGGGGCTCAGGTTTCCCCATGGGCCTTCAGGGCCACGTGCTGCTGCTGCTTGTAAGGTGGGAGAGGCCCATCTGGATCCTCCCCACTACAGCACCCAGCAGTTGGGCAGAAGAGTCCAGGGGAGAAGGAGCCGGCCGTGGGGAGAGAGGAAGCTCACTGATGCAGGGGTGGGGGCACTTCCAGGGATCTGAACCGAGCCTTCCTGGTTGTGGGTCTGGGACGTTGTACTGGGGTTGAATTGTGTCCCCCCCAAAATTCACGTTGCCACCTGGAAACTCTGAATGTGACCCTATTCAGAAAGAGTCTTTGTAGATCTGAGTGGTTAAGATGAGGTCATACTGGAGCCGGGGTCAGGGGGATCCCTAATCCAGTGACTGATGTCCTGATTAGAAGAGGAAAGAGACACACAGAAAAGACGGCCACTTGAAGGGGAGGCAGAGTGATGGGGCCACAAGCTGAGGGTGCCTGGAGCCCCCACAAGCTGGAAGAAGCAGGACTCCAGGGGGACTTGGCCCTGTCACCCCTTGATCTCGGACTTCCGGCCTCTAGAACTGGGAGAAAATTAATTTCTGTTGTTCTAAGCCCCTAGTATGTGGTCATTTGTTACAGCCGCCCCAGGACGCTGATACAGGGTGCTTCACCATAGAACTTGTGTGCTTCCAAGACCCTCAGTATCTTCATCTACAAATGGAACCATTAAGACCCCGGCCTCTTCTGGCTTCCGAGGACCATCCTCTGGGCGGGGGAGGTCATGTCAAGTTGGGAGGGGATTCTGGGATTTGGGGACAGGCTGGATCTGGTCCTCACTCTGTCTTTGTGTCCCCACCCCCCCGCAGCCCCGCCTGCCCAGTAGCCTGCTTCGTTCCCAGGAGGAGAGGATGGCTGCAGGGCTCCTGCTTCCCTGGCCCCAGGTGAGTGCGAGCTTCCTCCTCCCCTGGAAGATATCCTTTGGGTCTGGAGGGAGCTCGCCTGCCAGAGCCCGAGCCCCTTTTGCTGTGTGGGAAGGGAGGGAGGAGTCCCCAAGAGTATCTGGGCTCAAGCCCTTGGGCTTTTCCAAAGATGTGCGCAGTATCCCTGCCTGAGGGCTGTGCTTCCTTCTGAGGGCGCTGCCTGAATGCCTCAGAACTTCCCCCATGATGGGGCTGCCCCAAGGCACTGTCCCCTTTAACATATGTGTATATTTAAAATTGTAATGAAATACACATAACATAAAATGCACCATCTTAACCATTTTAAAGTGCACAGCTCAGTAGCATTAAGCACATTCACATTGTTGTGCAACCATCTCCACCATCATCTCCAGAACTTTCTCGTCTTCCCAAACTGAAGCTCTGTCCCCATGAAACCCTCACTCCCCAGCCCCGGCCCCACCGTCTACTCTCTGTCTCTGTGGATGTGACTCCTCCAGGGACCTCCTGTGAGTGGGATCAGACAGTGTGTGTCCTTCTGTGTCGGGTTCTCTCCCTGAGCATCACGTCCTCTAGGTCCATCCACGTTGCAGTGAGTGTCAGTATCTCCTTCCTTTTGAAGGCTGGGGATACCTGCACTTCAGTTGGGGCAGCAGATCTGTCAGGAGAGGGTGGACAGAGTCCCAGTCCCCTAACTCTCAGCTTGGGGTGGTGACCATGCGCAGTGACTCTCCACATCAGAAAAACAGGGCTGAGCCCCAGCTCAGCGTCAGGTCCCCTTGGAGAACAAGCCCTTTCTTGTGGACATCTGCTTGTCACCCAGATGGCCCAGGCAGCGCCTGTGATAGTCTCACGGTTTGAGCCCTTGAACAGGCGTCCTGGGTCTGCTCTGTCCCTGAGTCCAAGTCCTGGTCATGGCGCCTGTACCTGGTCTCAGCTCAGCCCGGCTGTGGCTCCGGACATGGGCAGGTTCCAGCTGGGAGCTTCGCGATAAGCAAAGCAGTGGCCTGCCACTAATACTTTTGCCCCCGACTTTCCCCGACTTGAACAACCTCTCTATTATGAAACTAATAATGTATTTATATCGTTTATTATAAATAATAATCATAATTTATTATAATACTGAAATGATGCTATTATAATTATTATATAATTGTACAAATATATTATTTAATAAATATAAACCAATATTTCATGCTCATTTTTTATTATCCATTCTTTGTAATAAAACACCAAGCCATTAACATGTTTTTCCTTCTTATTTCCTTGCAAATTTCCTCAAACCCTTGCAGTGAGTTAGCAACCACAGGGTTAACATTAAAGCTGGGGTCAGGGAGCCAGCTGGAGCCAAGGGGCCAGTGGGGGAGTTTGTAGCAGCTGCAGTGGCGGGGACTAAAGGCTGGTTTTTTCCTGCTCTATTTAAAGTTTTGCGGCAGCCCTGGGTGCTAATTAAACATTTGTCCTCCCGCTTGGAGGGACGGGCAGCGGGGACGTGGAGTATGCTTGGCCCACGTCCCCGCTGCCCCTTGGGGGTGCCTGAGCCCTGCCTCCTCCTGGAGGAGAGAAGAGACCACATGCGCCACCAGCACGAGCTTTTTATTTTATTATTATTTTCTCAATCCCCTTCATTTTAACCAGAATGACCCAAACCTTCCAGGGGGCCCAGCACCCCGCTTTCCTCGGGTTGGATCTCTTACTGTCAAATTCCACGGGTGAATTTTCCTTCTGGGGACAGCCAGCAGCCCAGCTGGCCAGACACCAAACACCCCCACCCCTTCATACTGCCTTTCCCAAACTCTGCCCTCCCCCATTTCTGGGCTGGGGCGGGGCGGGGGTTGGGGGGCTTCAAATCCCACGGCTTCTTCCTCTGTGCCTTGTCACAATGGAATGCCAATTCAGGGCCCCAGAGAACCGGTCTCCAGGACCTCAGGTTCTGGAGGGCCTCCCTGGTCAGACGTAGAGACGCAGAGCCACAAGTAAGCTGGGGCAGAGTCTCAAGCGGGTGGGTCATTCTCACGGCCCCAGAGGTTAGAATCAGCAGTTCGATAAGAAACAAGGAAGGGGAAAGCATTCCCATCAGACCTGGGCGCTGGTTGTCTCTGCTGCGCCTGCCGCAGCCCCCCGGGTTGGAAGCCACAGAGTGGTACCTACGAGTACCACGAGTAGGATCCGACTTCTCCATCCAAACTTCCTCCTCTGGATGCGGGTTGGAGAGCATCCTTCTTGAGCAGAACTGACATGGTGTTGTAGGAGGTCGTGACCTTTGAGGATGTGGCCGTGTACTTCTCCTGGGAGGAGTGGGAGCTGCTAGACCCGGCTCAGAGGAGGCTCTACAGAGACGTGATGCAGGAGACCTGCAGGAACCTGGCCTCCGTGGGTGAGACCCGCCCGTTCCTTCGCGCGCCCATCAGGTCACGTGTACTTAGCATCTGCTCCGTGTCCAGGTCTCTGCTGGGAAGTGGGGCTTTAGTGCTGGGTAAGGGGGCCATGGTTGCTGCTCCGGTGGGGCCCACGGTCTGTTGGTTTCTCTGGCACGGTGAATGGCCTGATTGCTTCAGGCTGTGGAAGCCGGAGCCACCGTGGACACGCATCTTAGCGCAGGCGGAGGTAACGCCCTGAGTCCTCCTGGCTACAGACTCAGGGCATTTGTACTCTCTCCGCCAAATTGAAGAGCCATGATTTAAAAAAAATTTTTTAACTGTGGTAAAATATATATAACATAAAATTTGCCTTTTTAATAATTTTTGAGCATTCAATTCAGTGGTATTAATTACACTCACAGTGTTGTGCAGCTATCACCAATGCTTCCAAAACTGTTTGATCACCCTAAACTGAGACCGTGTATTAAACACTGACACCCTCCCCCTCCCCCACTCCCAGCCCTGGCCCCACCGTCTACTTCCTGTCTCTATAGATGTGACTCCTCTGGGTCCTCCTGTGAGTGGGATCAGACAGTGTTTGTTCTTCTGTGTCTGGCTTGTTTCACTGAGCATCATGTCCCCAAGGTCCATCCATGTTGTAGCAGGTGTCAGAATCTCCTTCCCTTCTAAGGCTGAATTACACTCCAGTGTGTGGATGGACCACATTGTGTTTATCCATCACCCACCAGTGGGCACTTGGGTTGTTTCCACCTTTTAGCTGTTGTAAATTGTGCTGCTGTGAACACTGATGTACAAGGATTTCTTCCAGTCTGTGATTTCACCTCTTTTGTGTCTGTTCCCAGAAGTGGGATTGCTAGATCTTACAGTGATTCTATGCTGAACTTTTTTTTTTGTAACTTTATTATTTTTTTCTTTCAATTGGAGCTAGTGGGAATTGAACCTGGGACCCTGTGTTTATGAAGCATGTGCTCTACCGCTGAGCGACACCCCTCCTCCCTTACGTTGAGCTTTTTGAGGATCCATCAAACTGGTTTCCATGGCATCTGCCACATTTTACATTCCCACCAGCTGGGCATGAGAGTTCCCATTTCTCCACATCCTTGCCAATACTTATTTTGTTTCTTCCTTTTTGAAAAACAATCACAGCCATTTTAATAGGTGGTGAAGTGTCACCTCACTGCCATCTTGATTTGCATTTCCCCGATGACTGATGAGGTCGACTGTCTCTTTATGTGCTGGTTCAACATTTGTCTCCCTTTGGGGAAATGTCAGATCCACATTTTTTAAGTTAGGAGAATAAAATCTTCGGCGTGGTCTGCGGGCAGCCCCTCCCAGGCACCCTTGTCTCCCCCAGAGGCCTCTAGGACACGCGGCCCTGGCGCGGGCGCAGCGGGTGGTGCGGGGCCCCTGGCACGCGCCCCTCCGGTCAGCAGTCCCTGTCCGCCGACGGCGTGCTCCCGCGTTCCGCCGGTGCTGCCTTTTCCCCGGGCTCGAGGAGAAGCCATGTGCATGGCGGGGAAAGGAGCTCCCCAGGCTTCTTGTTCGGGTAAGAACCGGGCAGATCTGAGCCACTGGGGCGGGGGCAGCTGCCCGGGGACTGTTGGCCAGAGACCCCCCACAGAGGCCCTCGTTGTCTACGGAGAAGGCTGAGCTCCTTGGCTGTACTTGTCCCCCGTACCTTCAGCTCATCCTCCAGCCCCCTTCTCCTTCCATAAACCAGCGTCTACTACCCCACTTCGGGTACAGAAAAAAATAACATCCCATGTCCTTCTGGAAGCCATTCTGCCTGTGTTTCTGTTACATCTCTCCACTCTCTGCTTCCCTGATAATTCTTCTTCTCTCCCATTTTTATTCCCCCTTCTTTCTAGAGAAGTTCCTTCTACGTCTCCACCCCCTACCCAGCAGACTGACCCATCTTCCCTTCGCCTAGCCTTCCCCCGTGTTCAAAGCTGACGTTTGCACATGAATCCACATGTGCCTTGTACATCTTAGAAATCCTTTCGTGCCACCGTTCTTAAGTTAGAAGTTTCTTTCTTCCCCCGCCCTTCAATTTATTTCAGGTTGGGAGACTAAACTGAAAAGCCAACAGTCAGTTTATAAGAAGCTGGTTTTGGCAGAAGAACCACCTGGTGATATGAATATTATAAAGCTCCCCAGAGAAGACCAGGGATGTGGTCAACTTGAAGAGATACATGAAGACCCCCAGAGGCTTTTGAGGCAAATGGGGTACATCCACGTAGAGGCATTTGCTCAAGAGAAGGCTACTGCCTGGTATGAATTTGGGGAACACTGCAATCCGAGCTCAGACCTTGTTATATCACAGGGAGTTTCTATAGAAAGACATTTCCACGATGGTGACTTAGCTATTGAGAGTTTGGTGTCTGATCCATTGTTAAACCACCATCAGATGGGATACACAGACCAGAAACCTGATGAAAGTGTGAATGCGTTTGGAAAAGGTCTCAGGCAAAACAGTCACCTTATTCCACATGGAAGAACTCAAACAGAGGGGAAAGCTTCTGCACGTGCAGACAGTGGGAAATCACTTCTCCATGGCGTGGCCCTTACCACACACAGCAACAGTAACACAGCCGAGAAGCCCTACGAGTGTCGGCAGTGTGGGAAGCTGTTTAACCGGAGACATTCCCTGAGTGAACATCAGAGGATTCACACAGGAGAGAGACCATACTCGTGTCAGGAATGCGGGAGAGCCTTTACGCACAGCTCGACCCTCACTCGCCACCTGAGAACTCACACTGGAGAGAAGCCCTACGCCTGCAGGGAGTGTGGGAGAGCCTTCAACAGAATTTCGTCCCTCACCCAGCATCAGCGGATTCACACGGGGGAAAAGCCCTTTGGATGCAAAGACTGTGGGAAGTCCTTCTGCCAGAGCTCTTACCTGATCCTACACAAGAGAACGCACACAGGCGAGAAGCCCTATGAGTGTAATGGATGTGGGAAGGCCTTCAGCGACCGTTCATCTCTTAACCAACATGAGAGGACGCACACGGGCGAAAACCCCTATGAGTGCGACCGGTGTGGCAGGGCCTTCAGCCAGAGGTCTTCCCTGGTTCGGCATGAGAGAACCCACACTGGAGAGAAGCCGTATCGCTGTTGTGAATGTGGGAGAGCCTTCAGCCAGAGGTCTTCCCTTCTCACACACCAGAAAGCTCACACCAGCCAGAAAACCTATAAGATAATTGATTGCGGGGAAGCTTTCTCCCAGAGCAGCCACCTCGTTGGGTTTTAGAGCTTGCCTGCTGCCTTGTGAAGTACTTAGCGCTCTCCCACGTAAGTATGTTCAGACTTTCCCCAGTGACGTACTGCTTGAGAAGAAGCAGGCTTATGCCACACTCTTGAAGGAAAGCCCTGAGGTCCGGAGCTATAAAGGGACCTTTTAATGGGGAGAAATTGCCATTGAGCTAAACCCAATGAGCTCAGCCCTCTTGGAAGAGATTGGTAAATGGGTAAACGCTAACAAGGATTGAGATTTTGCTGAGATTTTCCACATTAATTTAGTGATTCAGACAAAGGTATTCTGTTTCAACTTTTTGTTTCAAGAATCTGTTGAATATCTGTTCAGTATGTTCAATAATATTTTGCTCAGTCATTCTGCCCCTGTTGGTCACTTGGCTAAGTCCTGACTTGTCTCACGCACCACCATGGCAATGCAGAGCATGTGCTGAGATAAAAAGTGCTTTGGCTGCAAAGAGAAAAGTAGAGAGTGCAAAATATGTGTAATTGTATCCAGTGAAGTCAAAATACATACATACATACATGGGAAGAAGCTGGATGGGGATGTGAGAAATGACCGTGTTTACCTTGTCAGGGTCTTCTGGTGATGTGTGATTTTTTTCTGCCTTTTGTCATTTTGTTTGGTATTGCATTTCGACCACAAGTAAAAAACAAATGACCCCCAAGGGCTATCGAGTGTCATTGATCAGTTGGGGAGAATTGTGGATACCAGGGTGTGGCAAGGAGACAGCACAGTAGGTCTCAGCACGTGGAGAGGTGAAGTGACCTTCGGCGGCCTGGGGAGAGTCCCAGTGCTGAGGGTACTTGCCAGAGTAGAGACCAAAGTGTGGATGTACATCGTACTCATTAATGTGTATTGGGTGTTGACTGTGTTCCCGGCACCACTCTAGCACCTGTGTGTGTTTCCTCATTTCACCTTCTCAGCAGCCCTGTGAAATAGCAGCCACTCAGGTCCCCACATTGCAGAAGTGGAAAGAGAAGTAAGGTATCTTGCCCGAAGTCACCCAACTAGAAAGTCGTGGGATCTTGATTGGAACTTGAGCAACCCATGCCAGGCCAAGGCCGTGTTTGCAAGGAGGGATACAAGGGAGCTGGGTTTTCCAGATCACCCCTTAAAAGTCACCAAACTCTCGTGGGAGCCTTCCCCCTTTCCTGGAGCTAGTGAGAGAGGTTGCCTGTCAGAGCTCATCTCACCTGAGTTGGACCTGATGATGTGAATACCTTTGCCTTTCTGTAGAGGTCCCCCAGCTGGGGTCTGTGTGGACTGACTCGGTTGATGGGTACGTTTAAGGGCTGTGTGAACAACCATGAGCTGGATGCAAAATGTGTTTGGGGGCATACACGTATTTTCTGGGGAAGCATCTCTAGGCTTCATCATATTCTTAGGAACCCTTGGATTAGAGATGTCTTAAGTGCACTACTTTCCAGTTTTCAGTCTTAATCACCTCCTCCCTCCCTCCAACAATTATTTATAGAAACCCTGAATTCTTTGTTTTGCCAGGTGGCTGTGGATAAGACAGAGAAGGTGTCTGCCTTCGCTAAAGATAATGTCCCGTGGTCAGGAAATAGGATAGCTTCATGAAGGGCATTGGATTTGTGTAGACACCCAAGGCTCCAGCCTCGGAAATGTCCTGTGATTGGTTTAATACTCTGCAGTACCTGTCTTCACATTCTCAATCACTTTGAACAACACCCCCCCCCCCATTTTAATTTTGCAGTGAGCCCTGCATGTTACGTAGCCAGTCCTGTGAGGGCTTGAGGGCCAGGGACAGATGTTACTCAGGTAGGGCCTTTCTGAGGACCTGATATTTCATTTGAGAGGTGAGTCATTGGAGGATCCAAGGTGAGGAATTTAGCCAGAGGACAGCCTCTGCTAGCTTTGTGTTCACATTTGGTTTTATGATCATTTAAAAAAATGTTTACAATTTGTGTTTTGATTTCTCTGACTCAAAAGTATTCTTTACACTTCTGGGGGTTTAAATGTCCTTTCCTCACTCTTTAAAAACAAATTCTTTTTCTTGTCTTATTGCACTGGCTCTGTCCCGCAGCAGTGTTGAGTAGGAATGCTGAGAGCAGACCTCCTTACTCTGACCCGGACCTTAAGGTTAAAGCATTCAGTCTCACACCATGGAGTACGATGTTCACTGCAGGGTTTCATAGATGCCTTTCATCAGGGTTCATTTATGAAGCTTCTGCTTTTATTATGCTGTGCTCTGAGAACTGAGTCTCTGAAATTTATTGAGACTTGCTGTGTGGTTTACTGCGTGGTTGAGTTTTATAAGTATTTCGCAGATCTTAAGAAGAAGCTGAATTCTCTGCTTTTATGATTTGGAACCTGACCTGTCTATTCCATCAACCTTATTAACCAGTGGTTCTCAAATTTCTTGTCTGGGGGTTCAGACTTAGTAAGTGGGAGCTGGAGCCCATTAATACGCATTTTTAAGTAACTCACCAGGTGGCTGCACTGATGCCCCATCTCTTTCAGTCCCACTTTGAGAAACTGCCGACCCTTTACTGTCCTCAGTTTGTTGACTAAGACAATGGGCTCAAGAGAACTGTTACCATTTCCTGTTGTGCTTAATCTCCCTCAGGGCTTACTGTCCACTGTTTCTGCTTCACCTTTTTTGTTGTTTCTGTTTTGTTGTGTTTTCTTTTATTTGGGGTAAATAATTCATGGCAGGTCTTCATTGTGAATTATACCCTTTGTCATTTTGAAGTGATCTCTTTGTCTGCTTTAATTAATAGCACAGACGGCTCTCTCTGACTCTGACCCTCCCGCCTCCCTCTGATAAGGACCCTCTGATGACACTGCCATCCCTTAACTTCACCCTACCTGCAAAGTCCCTCTGCCTGCAGGGCCTGGTGCTTAGGATGTGGATATCTTTGGGGGCCTTTATTCTGCTGATCACAGCTACCCTTTGATATTTGCTTTGTGATGTGGGTCAAAATGCTGCAAACCGCTTTTCTACTTTGCCAGCAGCTTCGGCTAGTGGCAGGGAGGATGGAAGGCGGGAAGAGGGAGAAGAATTTGCTCCTCACTGTCCCTCTCAGGCCTTGTGGATTTGAGAACGTCTTTGTTACCTCTATGCGGGAATAACCTCCCAGCGTGGTTCAAGTATCTCGACTCACACCTCCCTTCCCTCGGATCGCCGTGCTTGTTACTCTTCTCTCCTGCGGCTGTGGATGTTTGGGGAAGAATTCAGAAGCCAGCCTCATTTTTCACCTTAATAGATGAAATGGCACATCCTTTGTGTGTGATGCGCAGGGAGTATATCTCTGAACACATTATGGCAAACAGACAGGAGTGCTCCAGGTCTAGGCCAGGACCCAGTCTTAGGGCAGGCTTCTAAACTCCATGCTGATTTATTATTGATCCATATTTTAAAAGCACATATTTTTATTTTTAATAGGTTATAAATCCAAAGAGTCATTTATTTTTGCCTTGAACTTTTTAATATATTATATTTCTAAACACTGTTTATGAAAACATCTAAAATCTTTCTGGAAACCACAAAAAAGGAATTTTTAAAACAAAATGAAATGTGATAGAATTTGGGCATCCACTCAGTGTCAAATGAGAGCATGCTTTCTAAAAGAAGCAGGCATATTAAATGCATTAGGGGCTTAGCCCCCTTCCATTAAGTGTATTCAGAGTCTTCAGGTCCATCCCAAATTTATATAAGCTTTTGTCGTCGTTTTTTATCAGCTAACGTGGGAATTCAATTGCCTCAGGGATATCATAGCCTTTGAAAAAATAAAACCTTTAAAAAAATACTGTGCAGGCCCCATGTGCTCAGTATTTCTTGATTGAGTGAAAAAAAATATTGTGACAGAATATACATAACACGAATTTTACCTTCTTAACCATTTAAAAACGTACAGTTCCGTGATATTAAGTACATTCACACTGTTCCGCAGTATGAGAACCTTTTCATTTTCAGAATTCTCTGGGGATAGACTAAAAACCTAATCAGACATGAATTTCCCCGCTTGTAAAATGCACACCTGGGAACTGTGGCATCGCACCCCTGTAGCTGTGCTGAGACCAGTTCTGCACGGAGGCTGGGGCCTCGGGGTCCGACTTCCCACGGGGTCAAAGGTCCCGGGGCTCGCTGGCCTCAAACCCCAGAGGCAGGGGCGGGGCCTCCCGGTGTCAAAGGTCACACGTCAAACTCGAGCCAGACCCTGACTTGAAGAGTGTGACGTCACTGTGCGTCTTTGTTGTTAAACAAAGGGCACGTTTTCACGGTGACCTCGCCCCCGGGCAGACCCCTGACCCCGGAAGTCGCTAGACACCCCTACCCCCGTCCCGTTGCTTCCAGTCCCGGCACCGGACAGGGGACGCTCCTCCGGGAAACTGAGTCAGGCCCACGAGGAGGACGAGGAAGGGCCGCCGAGCTGAGGGCGGGCGCCGGGTCATTCCCGCCGGGTGCGGGTTCTGCTCGGAGCCCAAGTCTGGGGCGGGCGGGTCAGCTACGTGAGTCCCAGAGGCCTGTCACTCAATAATAGGGGCGAACATGTGAGGACTGTCCAATCAGAAGACAGGGGCGGGGTCCGGGGAACAATCAGGCACGCAGGGGCGGGGTCCGGAGAACTGTCCAATCAGGGGCGCCAGGGTCGGGTCTCTGGAAACCGCCCATTCAGGGGCTCGTGCAGTAGGAATGCCTTCAGCGCTGTCAAGTCAGGGCGGCCGGGCGCGGAGCATCCTCCAATCAGGATCTCGTTGGAAGGGAGTGCCAGGAGCAAGGTCCAATCAGGGCCGGGGGTTGACGCTCTCCAGCCCCAGTGCGCGTCGTTCCCCGCAGGCCGTGGCGCTCGTGCGCACCTGCCCCGCGGGGCCCTGGGTGTCTGGTCTCTGTCGCTCTCAGCTGCCCGGGCCACGGGTAGGACGGTGCGAGAGCCTGGAGCGGCGCGGAGATGGTGAGTGCGCGGGGCCGGGGCCTGAGACCGAGAGGGGCTGGCTGGAACCGGTCGGAACCGGCTGAAAGCGGTCGCGGGGTGGGGTCCCGGCTTGTGGGTCCGGCGTCTCAGGACTGCCTGCGTGACCCAGGTGGGCACAGCTGCCCTCCGCCGGGGGGGCCGGGGATATTAGTCCCTGGTCGGCTCCTCCTGGCGGCAGCCTGGGGGAGGGGGGCCCCGGAGACCTGCTTAGGGGCCCTGTGCTGGGAGGGGCTCCCGGTAGGGCCTCTGTCCTTTGTGACCCCAACCCCAGTTCTCATCCCCTGGAGGACTCTCGTCAGCTGACCGACTCCGGTATTGAAGGGAAAAGACAGAAATGATTCCTGTCCCCTGAGTTCTCCCGGAGAAGGGGGAAAAACTAACCCAAAGGTCAAGGAAAGGCCACCCATGAGGTGGGGGCAGTACCCAAGGTCCCGCAAGAAGAATGCATCGGCAACACAGCGGGGACACAGCCGGCGTCCTTTGTTCTGGGAGCCCTTCAGTGAGCAGTGGCGGTGGGCGCCCCGCGTGGCAGCGTGGCTGCTCTTGGCCCTTGAGTCCTCTGTGCCTGTTCCGATTCAGCGCTGCCCCTCCCTGGGCTTGTCGCCTTGGAAAGATGTATTCAGTTACTGGAACCTCAGATTTTCAGCAATTGTAAAATACATTTAATTAATACAGCAGGAAGCATAAAATAAAATATTTTCAAAGGGGTGAATTTCAGGAAGAAATAAAAGAAAAAAAGAAAATGTCTTACATCCCATTTGTTAAACATTCTTTTTCATCTCCAGTTTGTAGTAAGTATCTCAGGTCTGTTCTTTAGAGTGGTAACAAGTGGAATTCCAAGGCTTAGCCTCCCAAGTCCTCCTGAGGAAAAGAATGTCCGGGAAGCAGAAGACACCCCCCCCTTCCTGTGCGGCTGCGGAGAAGCGAATACCCATAGCACAGTGGTGAAATTGGCGCATTTTAAAGATCCCCCCAAATACCAGTTATTTAACTTGTGACAACAATAATGCTGTTGTTTCTTACGGTCGACAAGGCACTTTGTTTAAATCTGCAATAAGTTGATTACTGCCCATGGATGAGGTGGGAATGCAAGCTGCTTCCTCAGATACCAGTTTGTTCTGTGCCCTGTATTGAAGCCTCTGTCGTTTCTGCCGGGCTTGGAGTGGCTGCCCTGTCCTGAATCGGGTCTCCCCGTGGACACAGGCCTGTGTCGGGCTCCGTGCCTTTCCAGACCCAGCTGTCCCTGCTCTGCCAAGCCCGTCGTGTTGGGAGTGCTACTGCTTTAAAGTCCTTGCTCCCGCCTGGCTCTTCAGAATATTTTGGCTGTTTTTGGACATTTGTTCTTATTAGGTTTGCAAAGTATTTTACAAAGACTCGAGGCCTGTCTTGGGAGGGTGGGGAATTGATGTCTTGGTAACACTGAGTTATTTTAAAGAATATGTGCCATCTTTTCATTTATTTCATTTTGCTTTGTTATTATCCTGAATGTTTAAAAAATTTTCTAGTAGGTTCTTTGTATAGCCTTAATTAAACCAATTTTTGTAAGAGTTAAATTAGGTTTTTACCATGGTATCTGTTATATTTTTAAAGTGAACTTTCTTTTTTTTTTTTAAAACATTTTGATAGTTTTTTTTTTGGCGGGTGGGGGAGGTAATTAGGTTTATTTATTTATTAATTTTAATGGGGGTACCGGGGATTGAACCTAGGACCTTGTGCATGCTAGGCACGTACTCTACCACTGAGCTATACCCTCCCCACCTAAAGTGAACTTTCCAACTTTCTAACTGCTGCCATTGATTAGAAAGATAATGGCATTTATTTTATTTACTTATTTTTTTATTGAAGTACAGTCAGTTGACAATGTTGTGTCAGTTTCTGGTGTACAGCGTGATGTTTCAGTCATACATGTACATATGTATATTCCTTTTCAGATTGTTTTTCATTATAGGTTACTGCAGGATGTTGAATGTACTTCCGTGTGCCATATGGTAGAAACTTGTTGTTTATCTATTTTATATATACTAGTTAGTATTTGCAAGTCTGGAAATCCCAGTTTATGCCTTCCCACCCCCTTTCACCCCTGGTAACCATAAGTTTGTTTTCTATGTCTTGAGTCTGTTTCTGTTTTGTAAATGAGTTCATTTGTGTCTCTCTCTTTTTTTTTTTTTTTAGATTCCACATATTAGTGATATCATATATTTGTCTTTCTCTGTCTGACTTACTTCACTTAGTGTGATAATCTCTAGGTCTGTCCATGTTGCTGCAAATGGCATTATTTTATTCTTTTTTATGGCTGAGTAGTATTCCATGGTATATATATCACATCTTCTTTATCCAGTCATCTGTCTATGGACATTTAGGTTGTTTCCATGTCTTGGCTGTTGTAAATAGTGCTGTTGTGACATTTATTTTTATATTGAGTTTTTAGTCTGAGATCTTGTTCAAAATCTTACTCTGTGATTATCTTTCTGTTCTGTTGGTGTTCTCTATGTACAGTCGTTCAAGTTAGGTATTAGCACAAGTGTTTTTTTTCCTAGTATAATGTTGCCTAAGAGTGAGGTCAACAGGCGTACTTCACTTCTGCCTAATTGTCTTGGAGAAAACAGAACTTCATACCGTTTATATGTTCTTTGTTCTTTTTTGAACATGATCTTATTGACTTTCCTTCATCGGGTCACGCACATTACCATCTACCACTGGGGAGTGGTAAGCGTGTTTGTGAATGATCGTTGAGTATTACAAAATGGTTTCCGGCAGCCCTTAAGGTGACTGCAGGTAGATCACGTGAATTGATTTTAGAATTTTCTGTTGCGTAAGATAACGTCAGTGCAGGAATGTGCACGAGACGTATGTACTGTTGACAGAAATACTTTAAAAAGTCCTCTGTGAGTTGAAACTCAGCCCTAAATGTGGAACAGGCTTTCCCGCCAGACTTGAAGTGCACGCCAGTGACCGGCCCCGCCCCCCTCTGCACCTGTGACCGACGCGCTGCGTTACGTGAAGCTGTGCATAGTTATGTGTAATCATGCATGTGTGTATTTTTACGTATCAGTTTGTAGCCTTATCTCGAATGGTTATTTTACTTTTGTTCTCCTCTGCAGCCGCTGCTTCACATATACGTGTATCGATGTCAGTGTCTACATGCACACACGCACGGGAGGGTCTCTCCTTCCCTCTCCTTCCCTCTCTCTCTGTGTCTCTCTCCTCTCTGTGTGTGTATATCTCCCTCCACACCCCCTTGCTCTGCCACATTTTCCTCAAGTACTTATATTTGATTTGCTTATTTACTGATTATTTTCCTCCAAAAGAATTTAAGAGCCACATTGTTCAGAATTTTGGCTTTTTTTTTTAGTTCTGTAGCCCTGGTGCCCTCATGTCCTAGGACCTCTGTAACTATAACCTGAATACACTTTACTGAATGACAAAGCCAGACGTAAGGTCTTCAAACAAAGCAGTCTTGCATGAGAGCTAGGGCTTTACCAGGAGAAGGAGTGGAAATGTGAGGGCGCAGCAGGGTGTTTCTGTGGACTGCTCGCCACGCGCCCAGCACACGTCTGGCTCTTGTCCACATCCCACTGGGAAGTGACAGTCCCGATGGTGGAGCAGCTGTAAGGGGTGCCTGAGAGAAGGGCCAGGTTCCCAGTTGAGCAGTATTACTAATTCACTGTTCTGAGTTTCCTCTGCCGGGAGCTAGTGTTAATGATGTCTGCTTTATGGAGTTAGAATGTATGGGCTAGTGTGTAGAAGGCTCTGTGTATGTCTTTCTCGGGTAGTGGGTGCTTGAATCCCATTAACCATCAAGGTCTTAGAAAGCCTTCAAGTTCTGTATTCTCTGCACGTGGCGTCCCCCCATATGCTGTCTTACCTGGCCTCAGGAGGCAGCTCCCGCACGGCCCAGCCTGGCCAGTGGGTTGAAGCTGGCCTGAAGTTTCTTCCTGGGATATGACAATGACCTGGTGGGATGCCCACCGAGCAGGACAACCCCAGAGGGCACACGGGGTCCCCTGGAAGGGCAGAGCCACTGGTCGGCAGGGCAGCTCGGGCAGGACTGCCCCGGATGGGCAGCCTTCCCAGGACCCTGGGGCGCAGACCGAATCAGCCAGGCTGGCTTCATTTCTGTTACCCAGGACACGTGTCCACACCTGTCAGTGGTGTGGACATCCTTGGAGGCTGTCTGCGAGGAAAGAACAGCTCTGCGGTTCATCCATGGCCTGATCCCCAGTGGTCCCCTTGCAGACCTGGCCCTTCCTCCATGGTGATTGTGATGATCTGGCGGGTGGGCAGCCTCTGAGGTTTTCCTGGTCAGGGCCGCAAGGAGCAGTGCTCCAGATGGGCAGTGTCTCCCGAGGCAGGTCCTGTCCCTGGTGGGGGCGGGTGCTGTCGGGTCTGAGCTTGCAGCCACGTCCAGGGGACTGGGACCTGTGAATAGGGTCCCACACCGCGCAGCCCAGGCCCTGCGGGCTGGACGGCTATGCTCCCAGCGCAGGGAGCCTGGAGGCTCCCTAAGCCCTTCCTTTCTGGTGCGTCTGCCGCAGAGCCCACTGACCCCTGCCAGGCGGGCCGCGCCCCCAGGGCAGTGGCAGTGGGTTTTCATAAGAGCTCTTTAGCAAAGTGCAGCTGCCACCTGAATTCCGTAAGTGTGTCTCTCCTCAGAGATCACCTGTTTTTTCATTTTCTTTCTTTTTTTTTTGAACCTCCAATAGGTAAAAGTCATAGTTTAAAAAAAATCATGTATGGAGACTCCAGCCTGTGTCTAGCGCTGCGTTTCAATCCCAGCCGGGGTGCCAGCTGCAGACAGCTGGGACGTAGGGCTCGCTTTGCCTCTGCGCAGGCTGGGGCACCTCTCCGGCATTTATAACATTGTGTTTGTGTCCGTTTTCATCATACAAGCGGGTGCGGTAGCCACACACACAAAACCATTTTAAGTGAAAAAAGCCAGCAAGCAAACAAAAAACCAAGCCCTTCTTTTCTCCTGGAATCAGACCCTGTGTGGGTTTCCAAGGGCTGCTGTAAATTACCACCGTGAGGGAGGCCTCGAAGTGCGTCCTGTCACCATCCTGGAGGCTGGACATGTGAAACCAAGGAGTTGGTGGGATGCGGCGCCCTCGGCACCCTCCGGGGCTCTAGGCTCGTTTCCTGTCTCTTACCGCCTCTGGAGGCCCCAGCGAGCCTGACAGATGTCCGTCTGTACGTTGCCACCTTCCTGTGTCTCTGCCGTCACGGCATTTCCCTCTTCTTTTAATAACACTAGCCACTGGATGAGGGCCCACCCTGATGACCTCGTCTTAACTTGGTTATTTCTGCAAAGACCCTATTTCTAAATAAGCTCACATTTACAGGTGCCGGGGTTAGGCATTCAGCATGTTTCTGGGGAGAGGGGACAGTTCAGCCCATAACAGTCCCCACGTAGTAACAGGGATGGCGTGACCGCTGCCCAGGAAGGTCCTGGCTGGCACGTGCGGTGGGCCCAGCAGCCCAGCAGCCGGGGGCAGGGGGAGAGGAAGGCCAGGGTGTCCCCTGCCCCTTCCCTTCGGTTTGTCCTACTTTTTGCTTCAGCTCCAGGATCCGATGTAACTTTTTTTTCTCCCAATACAGTTCCATCTTGTCATGCGATTTCTTGCCCATTTGGGGAAGCTGGGGGCCGTTCTCCTGCTCTAGAGGGGAGAGCAAAATGCAGACACCAGTGTCACCAGTGCTGGGCTTTGACTCCCATCTCACGTGGCCGGCGTGGCTAGCAGTGGCGGGTGCGCCATGAGCCAGCCCTCCCGGAGTGGGGCTCTGCCTTCCTCTCCATCAGCTTTCCCAGCTACCGGCAGCTCGGGGACCCCAGCGCCACCTGAGCAGCACAGCTGCCTTCACCCTCCCACTTTGACACAGGGCTTTTGCCATGTTTTAGTAAGTCAGGGTTGTTCTAGCAAATCCCACTCCTCATGTGTTGGGTGTCCCTGAGACCCCCCCCAGGCCTGCTAGTAGGACTCACGTGACTCAGCCTATAGTTGTCCTCACACCTGACTGGTCACAGCGAAAGGACACACAGCAAAGCCAGCTAGGGGAAGGACACAGGAGAGCGCCAGCGGTAACCAGGTGCCCGCTTCTAAGAGTCCTTTCCCAGTGGGGTCGCACAGGCCGCCCCGACGTCCGCAGCAGTGAGCTGTGATTGTGTGAAACGCCGCCCACCGGGGAGGCTCACCGGCGACTCGGTGCCCGGATGTTTACTTTTTGACAGCTGGTCACATGCACGTCCTCTGCCTGCCAGGTACCCGAAGCCCAGACTCCCAGCACAAAAGCAGGTGTTCAGCGTTAACCCTGTTGTCTGCACAATCAGTTTAGAGACAGTGAGTCATCATTAGGGTGGTGTGGAACCTTCCAAATTCAGGTTCCTCGACCCCAGGCAAAGCCAACCTCGCCAGCAGTCATTGCTAAGAATAAAATTAACGCTTACAGTGTTAGCTCCTTTCCTGCACCCGCGGTCGGGGAACTTTGTTAGAGGAGACTACAGATAACTGCTCAGAGCAGCTCAGCCTGACTCGGGGAGCTGCCAGCAGAGGTGTTCCTGGCGGGTTCCTGCTCTGTTGAATGGGTACCATGTTCTGGCCTCAGTTGCATGAGGGTGTTTCCTTTCCCGTGCTCATGCCTGTGTGTCGTGGATGGACGGCTTAAGGGAGGCGTGCAGCTCGCTGGTCCCTGTGCCTAGGGCCGGGCCTGACGTGCTCACGCGCCCGCGGGGAGGGGCTTGGGCGCGGGAGAGTGGGGACTGCCGCCGCCTCGGTGCTCTGGGTGTGTCGCTGGCTCTGGGAATTTGAGGCGACGGAGTGTTCCCTTTGCAGGAAGTGCTAAATTCTTTTATGTATGTTAGAAGCAAGGATAAATTCACTGTCAGGTTTTTTTTTTTTTTCAAAATTTTAAATTAAAAAAAATGTTTTGGCAGGGGAGATAGGTTTATTTAATTTGTTAATGGAGGTGCTGGGGATTGAACCCAGGACCTGGTACATGCTAGGCATGTGCTCTGCCACTGAGCTACACCCTCCCCCCATCAGATGTTTTTGATGTTAAAGTCCTTTGTAAAATAACAGTAACAATAATAATAATACCACTTTTATTCTCAAAAATGTCCTGGCTTGAACCATATGACACGGTCACCCTAGCTCTGACTTGATAATGTGATTATTCCTTCCCCCCAAATTGTTCAGATTAATATATTCTAAAAGACAAATGGATTTATTCAGATACCGGGGAAAAAATAAAGTCCTTTGCAGAGTAGGACTCTTATCCCCGAGGCCAGCGGGAGTAGTCTCATGGCTGCGGTAGAAGGGCTGTTCTGGCAGCAGGTGGCGCGTGTGTGAACTCAGGGCTGGTGGCAGTAGCACTGGACTCAGGAGGGTGGGGAACTTATGGAGGTCCAAGTCCTCGTGTCCTTTTCCTCTTTCCTGAGCTCTCACTTCTTAATAGAGTCCCATCTTCATGAAAATCTGTGGAGAAAAAAGAGTAGAAAGTGAGCTGGTGGTAACTATTATACAAAAAAGTTAAAATTCATCCTTCTAAAGAAACCTTTTTGCTCTGCTGGTGGGACTGTCCTTGTAGCCTGGGGATCTTTAAGACAACGTGGCTTGCTGGCCCTTGCAGCACCCTGGGTCCCCCAGGCCCATTGGCCTCTTGTGTTTGGTGAGGAGGGTAGAAAGACAAGTTCCCAGTCTTCCAGTGTGTTTTTACTCCTTAGAGCCTCATCCAGGTTGACCTTGGGCTTCATGTGCCTGTGGACAGTGTGCCAGAGGAAGGAGCTGAGGTCGCTTGTGTCATGAGGGCTGATGGGTCTTAAAATGCAAATCCTGTTTCATCTGTATAGCTTCTTCCTTTCCCCAGCGTGGTCTGAACGCTTTGGTGAGAGAAGAGTGAGACTTAGTGGTCATGGTGACAGTGCTGAGCCGAGCTCAGTGTGTTAGTGCTGTTACACCTGTGAGGACATGTGGACACAGTAAGAGGTGTGATGACCGGGTCACAGAGTGGATGTCGGGTGACCACAGAATCTCGTTTGAACTTCCTGTGACTGAAGTCCAGAAGTCCCACGCTGTGCGTCTCACCTGTGCTCCTGCACCTGTACTGGATGTTTCAGGACTCGGTGGTCTTTGAGGATGTGGCCGTGGACTTCACTGTGGAGGAGTGGGCTCTGCTGGATTCTGCTCAGAAGGAGCTGTACAGAGATGTGATGCTGGAAAACTTCAGAAACCTGGCCTCAGTGGGTAAGAATGATGTCGTTACTTCACTGAGTCACTTAGAGACGAGCATTTCTGGCACATCACTTGTTCCAGGACTGGGAACGTGGAAAGGGAAGACGTTAACTGGTAAGACGGACACGGTCACAGCCAGCACAGAGCTGGACTCTGATAGTTTCTCCCCATGAGGGTGAGAATCTATGTATCAGCTGAGTTTTTCTTGCCGTAAAGAAATCTCCTGTTGGATCACTAGTGGGTCTAGGTTTCATGGGGCCCTAGGTACCCAGTGAGGTCTGTTTTTGAGCCTTTGAGAATTTTACTGTGTTGATTAAAGTGCTTCCCATTTTGACCCCTCGTGCTTGTTAGTGATGAAGTCTTG
This sequence comes from Camelus dromedarius, assembly GCF_036321535.1. NCBI lineage: Eukaryota > Metazoa > Chordata > Mammalia > Artiodactyla > Camelidae > Camelus > Camelus dromedarius. Next base: position 1,868,877 of record NC_087462.1, read on the forward strand.
ACGCAGCTGAACTCCTCAGTGTGCGTTGGCTAACAGGTGCCTTCTGTCTTGTTCCCTTTTTGCTTTCAGATGATGACACTCAATTTAAGGCCAATGGGTCAGTTTCTCAGCAGGGTATTTGTGGGAATAAGATACCCAAGGAACAGAAAATATCAAAGTTCACTGGAAGTGATTCCTGGGCCTCCGTCGTAGGAAGAATTTGGGAAGCACTTAGCCTTGGAGATCAGCATACAGACCAGGGGAGACATCCGAGGTGAGTTGCACTCAGGAGAGAAGGCAGTCTTCCAGGAGAGAATCTCAGTGTGTCGTGAACTTTAAAGAGCAGACAGACAAAACTCACAGGAGCTGAGAGCAGGTTTGTTTATTCATAGAGATTTTCCTAAAGATTTTTTTCCTTAACTGTGACATTGATGTTGAATGTCAGGAACAGTTGAAACCGATCAGGAGGAAAGCCTGTGTTTAAGAAACGCCGTGTTCGTAATAGTTGTGGTTGAGCCCCTGCCGTGGCATTCAGTTCATTCTGCTTTAAAAGAAGTCAGGTTGAGAAGTCCATAGAAATTCGTGAAGATGGAGTCCTGGTATTTACTAATAAATCATTATCAATCAAACCACTGATAACATGCTTCTCATTTTTAACAGAAACCCTGTGGTGGAGGGACTCTGTGAAAGTGCTGACCAGCGTGGGGAAGGCCTCAGTCAGCAAACTGCGGTCAGACGGTATGAATGCAGGGCAGGCGGGAACGTCTTAGCGTGCCGCTCATCCCTCAAGAGTCATGGCGCTGTTCGCACTGGACACAAGGCGTATCAGTGTCAGGACTGCGGGCAGGCCTACCGCTGTCGTTCACACCTAAGGACACACTTGAGAACCCACAATGGAGAGAGACCCTATGCCTGTAACCTGTGTGGAAAAACCTTTCCACGAACCTCTTCCCTCAACCGGCACACGAGGACTCACACCGCGGAGAAGACCTGTGAGTGTCAGCAGTGTGGGAAGGCCTTCATCGACTTTTCCAGTCTCACGAGTCACGTGAGAACTCACACTGGAGAGAAGCCCTATAAATGTAAGGACTGCGGGAAGGCCTTCAGCTATTCCTCGACCTTCCGACGACACATGATCACACACACGGGGGAGAAGCCCTACAAGTGCACAGAGTGTGGGGACGCCTTCAGCTATTCCTCGACCTTCCGACGACACATGATCTCACACACGGGGGAGACACCACACAAGTGCATGGAGTGTGGGGAGGCCTTCAGCTACTTCTCAGCTTTCCGAAGGCACGTGATCACACACACTGGAGAGAAGCCCTATGAATGCAAACAGTGTGGGAAAACCTTCATTTATCTCCAGTCCTTCCGAAGGCATGAGAGGATTCACACTGGAGAGAAGCCCTACGAATGCAAGCAGTGCGGGAAAAGCTTCATTTACCCCCAGTCGTTCCGGAGACACGAAAGGACGCACGGTGGGGAAAAGCCCTATGAGTGTGCCCAGTGTGGGAAGGCGTTCAGCCACCCCTCCTCCTTCCGGGGCCACACGAGAGTGCACACCGGAGAGAAGCCTTACGCATGCATCCAGTGTGGGAAAACTTTCAACTGGCCCATATCCTTACGAAAACATATGAGGACACACACCAGAGAGAAGCCCTACGCATGTAAGCAGTGTGGGAAGGCCTTCAGTTTGCCTGCTTGCTTTCGTGAGCATGTGAGGATGCGTCCTGGAGACGAGCCGTACGAATGCAAGCTGTGTGGGAAGGCCTTCTCCTGCCACGTCTCCTTACAGAAGCACATGCGGAGGCACACCGCGGAGAAGCTTTACCAGTGCAGACAGTGCGCGAAAGCTTTCAGTTGGCCCGAACTTCTGCAGCAGCACGTGAGGACACACACGGCTGAGAAACCTTACGAATGTAAGGAATGTGGAAAAGTCTTCAAGTGGCCGTCATCTCTGCCGATACATATGAGGATGCACACCGGGGAGAAGCCTTATGAGTGTAAGCAGTGCGGGAAGGCCTTCAGTTGTTCCTCATCCTTAAGAAGACATGCGAGAATACACACTGCAGAGGCACGCTACCTCCGTCACGTGGGAAGTCCTCCTGGGAGTGAACCGACGCACGGTGCTTCAGAGAATTCCTGTCAGGAGAGAAACCTAAGTAAAGCTGTAAATCTGGTGTTGCCTTTATGAGTACCTCATCCTTAAAGTGGACCCACAGAGAGTGTATTTCCAGTTCTTTTGCAAATGAACATTCAGATGAAAATAAATTGTCAAAGTCCTCAGCTCTAGTACATTTTGCAGGTAGTGTTTTTTTCTCATGGTTTAGGAAATCTAGTTTGTTGGAATCATGGGTGACTGGAAGTGTATTTTCAATATGTGAGTAGTTTAAATACCTTAGTTGTTTAAATTGCTCTCTGAGGGGTTATTGGAATAGTGACACTGTGGTACTTGGGAATTTCTTACTGGCATGGTGTGGCGGCTGCTGGATAATCGCCCGTGGTGTTGAGAGTCTTTATTTAGGCCCGAGGAGGCTTGTTCTAGTTTTCTTATAGTCGGCAGGAATGTGTAATTACGCAGAGTTGCGTGTGAATTGTTACTTTGATCGCTTCCCCTCTGTGCTGCCCTTGCTTGTGGTTGGGAATTGAACAACAGGTTTTCACTTGAGACCCTTGTGATGTGACCACGAGACAGAGTTTGGGACTGTGTCGTGTCGGCATGGATAATGTTGGGATCTGCACTTCCCAGAACCCCTTCCCACGATCCTGCGTCTGACTTCACTGGCAGCCTGTCGGCATGAGACTTGGAAGGGCGGGTGTGAAGCCATTCCCAAGCTTCTGGAGTCACAGTAAAGTATCGTGGAGAGAAGCACAGGGGTTTCCTGGGCGCCAGCTTTCAGCCCATCTGATCATTGGCTCTTTTAAGAGTATCATGAAAAGAAGTGCCAACGACTTGATTTCTGTTTTTCTCAGAGCTGCAGGCTCCCGTAAGTATCTCCGGGAGCTCCATGTGAAGGGTGTGCTCATGTGGTCAGGCACTCACAACGTGGGTTTTCCCACAAACTCGCGCGTGTCCTGCAGCCTCGTTAGTGATCTCCGGTGCTGTGAGCCCACTCCTCTAGACGCTAACGTGCTTTGTAAGTCTAACTTGTACAGCAAACTCCTTTTTCTCCGAACTTTCAGTGGCTCTCTGATCCTGATTCTGCCACGAGAGCTACACTGTTGCAGCAAAACAAAGTGACACACGGGACTTTGTTAGCCCATCATGCTTTGTGACGTGCTGACTCAGTCCTTCTACGCGAGAAACTCCTTCCTCATAGGTCGGGGAGACGTCTGTTACTCAGAACTGAATGCAGCTCCTTGATAGGTGTTTGATTGTCATGTTTGATTCTGACTCATTGCAGTGCGTTTTCTTTGCAAGCAGGATCTTTGCTTCTTAGAAACACCTTGCGTACTGTGTTTTCAAGTCACTTGTATACTGTTAGCTCCTTGGGGCTGCTGGAATGAAGCGCCGCAACGGGGCGGCTTCGGACAACAGGAATCTTTGTCCCGCGGTCCGGGAAGCAGAAGCCCCAGGCCAGGCAGAAGCCCCAGGCCAGGCCGAAGCCCCAGGTCAGGCCGAAGCCCCAGGCCAGGCCGAAGCCCCAGGTCAGGCCGAAGCCCCAGGTCAGGCAGAAGCCCCAGGTCAGGCCGAAGCCCCAGGCCAGGCAGAAGCCCCAGGTCAGGCCGAAGCCCCAGGTCAGGCCGAAGCCCCAGGTCAGGCCGCTGGCAGGGCTGCGCTTCTCTGCAGGCCCTGGGGAGGGGGCGTTCCCGCGCCGCCCACGTCTGCTAGTTCGCTGGCTTGAAGGAAGCGATGCTGGTCTTCACACAGCCTTCTGCCCGTGTGTCTGGCTCCTCACGCGTGGCTCTTCTTATAAGGACGCCATACAGAGTGGCTTAGGGCCCATCCTATGCCAGTATGACCTCCTCTTAGCCCATTACACCTGCAACACCCTATTATCAAGTAAGTCGTGTTCTGCAATACTGGGCCTTCAACGTGTGGATTTGGGGGAACACAATTCGACCCATAAGACTCATAAATGTTACTCTCTTTTTCACTTACTGAGAATATTTTTAAATATTCCCGTTGCAGTTATGGATTTCAACCAATTCTGTTAAATTTAAGCATTATACATTCTGAGTCAACATTACCTGGTCTATACACGTTAAGGTATTTTTTATCATGTAAACTTTATTTTTTATTGTTACATACTTCAACATTTGTCACTAATGGATTGCTTATTGTTAACAGTAAAAACTGAAGTAATGGTTTTGTCAATGCTCTTCAGCCAAAACCCACTGGGCCCACACTGGTTTGATCAAAGAAAATTGGGTGTATTGAGTTAAAGCAATTTGAATGAACACACAGTGGGGCTATCAGTCAGAGGTTGTTTAAAAGAATACACTTTTGGATCAGGTTTATGTTTGGTGAGTTTAGAAGGCATAAATGAGCTATGTTAAAACTGACTGGTAAGCAAAAGCAGTCAGTCATACTACCAAGAAGAGGGGAACGGTTAATCATTTTTGTGGTTGGGAGGTGAGCTCCAGAACATGAAGTATCAACTTGAGTATGGTATAGTAGAAAAGAAGCTGTATTTGACATTATCAAACAGGAAAAAATTTAATATTTTATGGGAAGGAAGGAAGGGTGAAGCTTTTTGTTGTAATGATCCACAAAGCTCCAAGAGCCCACTTTACTTTTCACAGGTATCATTTCCACCCTTGTGGACTTCCAGCACTAGCCAGGGAAGGAAAAAAGTGTAGCAGTGTAACACCTTAGTGTTGTAATAAAGACAGACAATATCTAAGATACATAATTCTACAATTTTTTCCATGCTAACTTAGTCCTTCGTAGCAGTGTCAGGTTTGGAAAAATTTTATATTTGCTTAATTTTTATTGGGAACTGTTGGAAATTTTGAACACTGGAGGGCAAGTGTAATTTCTGAGAACTCATGGCACTTACACTTAGTGAATTGTACTGCATGCGTATTATAAATAATAGAAAAAACAATAAAACCTTCGTTTGCTAAGGGAAATTTTAAACTCCTGAGTCTTGAGTCCACCCACCCCCCACCCTAATTTAGGATTCTTAAGAAGTGTTCAGGGACTTGGGAATGGGGGAGAAGAACTTGGGGCCAAAAATTCCATTTTGGCAAATTCAGTCTGAAGTTAGGAAACACCCACAAGGGCCACGTCTTCCCTCACCTCGCATAGTAGGAGAGAAGTGAAAGGGCTCCTGGAATCTTTGAGTTTATGCCAGGTCCCTCCAGTTAGATATCTGGGAATGCTGTGGTCTGGAACAGAAAGGCGCTCCTACATTTCTCCAAGAGCCCCTGCCTGGGGGCATCAGCGTCATGTCTTTCCAGGGCCTGTCTGGAGGCCATCCCCCTTTAAAGTTGCATCAGTCAGGGTCCTGTGACTTTCTGCTGGGCGACGTCATGAGGGTTCCACACTCCTGCTCGTGGAACGTCGTGGCAGCCCCCCCGGGGGGCTGAGAGGTGACAGAAACAGCAGGGGCAGGACCTGCGACAAGGGGACACAGGTCATTGTCAGAGCACCCTGACCTCCTCATGCACATCAAGGCGCACGTCAGTCTCAAACCCTCCAGCGTCGCCACAAAGGGACGTCCTGCCATGGCCCGCCCGTCGGCGCGCACGCACAAACACCGACTCCATCATCACCACCTGAGGATGTCGGATGGCAGGTGCTCCAGTCTGGCTGGAGGCCTCACCTGGGTTTCCGCATCCTCACCACGGCTCCTCCGGGTCTCTGGGGCCGCCACGCCGCAGCGCATGCGCACTCCCACCACGCCTGCGCGCCACGGTCTCAGCCCCTACGGCTTGTGGGAACTGGAGATCCTCAGAGAGAGGCGCGGTGGACGCCGGGATCCCCGCCCGCAGACTCCTCCCGGCATGCAACGCAATCGCCTGTTTAAAAAGGCTGCTGGAGACTCCTCGGAGCGCATTCTTCGCAGAAGTGCGCAGGTGCGCCTGGGCGGGGCGACTCGGAGGCGGCCCCGGGGAAGAGGGAAGACCTCCTCAGCGCGTCAACTTGCAAGAGGCTTCTCTGTGGCCTTTAGAGGTGTGGCCTGAGCTCCTGAAGCACCGAACCTCGGAGCCTCGGGGAGGACCCTGGGGCCGCCCAGGACGGGTGGAGTCGGGTCTGCAGGCACGTGAGGCCAACAGAGAGGGCTGCGAAGGGGACCACAATGCAGGGCACGTGGCTGCCCTTGGACGAGACAGACCGCATTGCCGCCTGCATTGAGTTTCCAGTTGGAACGCAAAGTGAGAAAAGGTAAAAGCAGTGATGAGTGTATTGCTGGAAGAATCCTAAGCAGCATGGGGTTGGGGGCTGGAACATCATGTCCCCAGCCATGTCGGGCCCCGGACATTGCTCCCACAGATTACGGTCTTGTGGTTCTTAGGGAGAGAGAGACTTTCTGCGCTGTGCAGGTTCAGGAAGTGTGAAGTCCCTGTTCCAGGAGAAGAGGCAACAAGTCAGATCAACAGCATATCTGATGTTGGTTAGTTCTGACGGGTGCTGGGCGTCGGGGGATGGGGGAGTCGCAGAGGGCCTAGGCTATGTATCTCTGGGAGTGTGTTCATTTCTCTGGAGACCTCACCTTTGCCAGTGTGAGTTTGTGTGTGTGTATCTGAGTGTGTCCACATGCACGTCCCAGTGACAGTTTGTGTGATTTGGTCTGTCCGTCACGCCACCACGTGTGTGTATGTCTGGGAGAGTTCAGGTATTTGAATGGTGGTTCCTGTGTCCAGATGTCCATCTATCTGTCTAATCTCTCTGAAGAGAGAAAGTGTCACAGTTATTTGCAGAGGTTTTTTCTGAGCTCCAGTATTTCAGACTTTACTCCTTGTAACAGCGTGGCTCACACTGGCAGTAATTCGGACGTCTCTAGAATTTCAAAGATGCAGAGCTTTACTCCAGTTTTCCATACCAGCAGTGGTCGCACCAGATGCTCTTGAATGATGATTGTCAGATAAGTAAATATTTTAGATTGTATTAATTGTTAAAGTAAAAGAACAGATGACACCAAAACAGCTCTCCAAACTATATATAATGTGGTGTGGTTGCCACAGTGCCATCTTGTTGGTTTTTCTGTAGGATACCAAAAAGAAGCTATGTGGCAAGACTGTAAACACAATTTACATTTCAGTTTGAATTTATTCAGTCTTTGAAAAAGTCTTTTAACTTTGTATCATTTCAGCAACACTTTGTTTCCAGATATTTCAAATTCATATCATCTTATTTGCATAAAATAAGGAAACGCAAGCACCCACTAACCATTCCTGCATGGACTTTCTTGATCCTTTGTCAGTCTTAAGAATTCTCTTCTTCCTCTGCCCTACCAGCGCATATTGTTTCTACTTAATACATGGCATGTTTTGTCTGACATTAACTTGTGAATTGTGCAAAATTTGTAATTTATTATAACTGTAAATAACTTACTCAGATTTTTGCTTATGACATGTCACAAGAAACATCTGTTTTCATGCCCACAGGTCTGATGGTTGGCTTGGGTAGGTTATTAAAAGTGGTGGGTCTTCAAGTCTATTCTAGTTGGTGAACTGGCTCTGATTCAAGTATGTCCATTCTGGGGCTGAAGCTGGATTGGATAGCAGCCACCTTGGGGAAGATTCCTCATGACAGATCCCTTGAGGAATAGAGGAATGCCAAATGCACAAACACATTTCAGGGTTTCTCCCATAACATTTGCTCACATAGCATTGACTTAAGCAAGTCATATGACTCAAAATCAAGGGGAGAAATAGTTACATTCTTGCTACCATGAGGACATAGCTAGATTGTTTCACAGGGGGTTGAAAAATTTGAACCAATAATGCAATTTGTCACACCATCTGAATACCCTTTCAGGAAAGAGACTGCATTATGCAGCATAATCATACAGAATGTACCAAAAATTCGTTTCATAATAGTTCTCCCTTGTGTGTTTTTAATACTTTGAGAAACTTCAAACTTTGTAAATGTAGAATGATTTAAGAAAACCACATATGCCAATTATCTGCCTTCAACAATTTTCCGTCACTTCTTCTCTACAACATGCAGCTCCCTCTGGATAATTTTGAGCAGTTCTCAGCATATTTCATCCTTGGAGATTTTGGGATATATATCTGTATTTAACCATAATGCCATTATCACACCTAACAATGATCAGTTATCCCTTAATGTAGTCAAATATATAGGTGGTAGTGGTCAATTTCCCTGATGGTCTACATAATTTAAAAAATTTTGCAGTTGGATTGCTGGCATTGGATCCAATAAGATCCATAATTTTAATTTATTATCTCCTTTATATTTAAGCTATAGTCCCACATTTTCTTTGCAGTGTAATTGTTGAATGTAATAAGTCACACAGAAATTTAATACAGTGGGTTTTCTAACTGCATCTCCCCGCTGTTATTTAGCAGATAATTGGAATTCAGAGCTAGAGGTGTGACTAGGTCCAGATCTGATACTTTGATGAGAACAATTCAGCGATCGTGTGTTTCCAGGTGGAAGTATATACATAAGTTGCATACATGAGACAAAGATGGTGTCTGTATACTGTTTAGTTGCTCATTACAGACTAAAGGCTCAAAAGCCCCCTGGTGCTAAACTCAGGTTTTTGCACGTCCATTTGTTTTAAACAGAGTCCCAATTTTAACTGTTAAGAGCCTGCTTGCTTACCATGCCCTGTGAAGCGGCACCCAAGAGCTGCTGGCCATAAATAAGGTGATCCATGTAGCTGTTAACAGACGCAGGCAGCTGCTGCCCTTGGAGTGCTCTGACCCAAAGGCTTCCCAGAGCACCACCACTTTTCTGGTCCCCTGTGAAGCCCCTTGTGTGGGTGTTCCCTTGCATTCCTCTTCCGGGTGGTGGCTCCCTTTCCTTTGCCTCTGGACTGTCTCATGCTAGGAGGGACTTGCCCACATGCACAGCTGTCAAAACACTGCCGGAACAGAGCTCCGGTGTGCGCCTGCCGCCTGTACTCACGTCTTTCCTGGATCAGCTGCAGACTCCCCCAAAGGTGATTTATCCTTTTGTGATATAAGCTGGTCTTGGTGACCATTACCTGGAACATTTAAAACTCTTGTGAAAAAGAGGGCATGTGTTTCCAGAAGGTGGGGCAGACCACGGAACTGGGTGGCTTCAATTAATTCTCTCCGTTTTGGAGGCTAGATGCACGAAATCAATGTGTCAGCTCCCACTGACACTGGCTAGAATCCTTACTTGGCCTGAGGTTTGTGGGTTACCGTTAAAATGCAAGGACTTTTGAATGGGCTTCTAGAATGGGTTCTGGGCTGGGAGTGGCCAGTACCTTAAAGAGGTTCAGAAAGTCCCATCAGGTGAAGAGCACGGTCTCCAGGCTAGAAGGGCGTCTTCTGAGTCCTGATCCTGTCTCTACCACTTGCTAGCTTTGCGATCTGTAAGCCCTAGTTAACTCACGAAGGAGATAAACGTGCCTACAATGTAGTTTGGAGGATTATCTCGATTTGTGTTAACTGAACTAATACAAGGGAAACAAAACAGTGCCGGATAGAAACATACTGAAGCATTTGCATAGTCAGAAAGCAGAATCAGCCCTTCACAACTGGGATCTACTGGAGTGGCATTCACTCCTCGGCCGTGACCTGCTGAACAGAAACCGTTTCACACAACACTGTCATCAAACAAGGACACTGGGTGATGTGTTATGGAGTAAGGCACCAGCGAGAGTTCTCCGACAAAAAAAAAAAAAGTATCTTATGTTGCAAACAGAAGTTGTAATAGTTGACCACATATTAAGTTTATGGTTCAGAGACTGCATTCAGCTGTGAATAACAGAAAACACAGTTTGTTCCATCTGTCTGCAAGTTACCGCTTTTCCATACAGAGCTGTGGAAACAGAACAGGGCAAATGCAGCCACTCAACGCTGCAGCCGGGGAAATCGCAGCTGCAGGTCTCAGGGAGGCATCGGGACACAGGGCCACCAGGCACTGCAGGCAGACGGTCACTGCGCAGGTCAGACCTAACACAGATATGGTAAGAGCTGGAGAGAAGAGTGTCAGAGAAGGTCACCACCAGCCACGAGGGCAGAAACCAGTGGTGCAGAGGGACGTGTGGGAGCTTGCCAGAGAAATCCACACTGTAGCTTAATTAGAAATCAAACTAACATCCCAACAATTACCTGTTTTTAAATAAACTTCAAAAGACCTATGGGTCCAAAAGACTTCATAATGTACATAACTTTTGTATAAGCAATTTGATGAAAAAAACTATACACCAAAGGTCTGCAATTTGGCAGACAGGGTATGTAGCGAGTAGAATGGTGCCCACCGTCCCCCACCAAAGACACTTCCGCTCAGAACCTGTGATATGACCTTATTTGGAAAAAGGGTCTTTGGAAATGTAATAAGGATCTTGAGACGAGATCATCCTGGACTAGAGTGCGCCTGAACCCAAAGACAAGTCTCCTTCTAAGAGAAAAGGATGAAACATTTGGAGGAGGAGGTGATGTTAAAATGAAGACAGAAACTGGAATCATTCGCCTACAAGCCGAGAACACCAGGGATTACTGGCAGCCACTAGAAGTTTGTAGGGCGCATAGATCAGATTCCCCCTCAGAACCTTCCCAAGGAGCTGACCGTAAAGACACCTTGACTTCCAACTTCTAGCACCCAGAGCTGGGAGAGAATCCTTCTGTTTCTTTAAGCTGCCACCTCTGCGGCCACCTGTTAGGCAGCCCTGGAAAAGTAATACTTTAAGGAGTATCTCCCCATAGATGTTATTCTCTGAAAGAACTGGAGACAATGTGACAGGGACCTACTTCCAGAATAAGGCACTGATAAAGCCAACAGAACATCCAGGCTCTCTGTAAAAAAGTCTCCAGGGGTAGGCAGTTTGCTGTGCACAGTAATGTGAGCTGCGCGGAGGCCTTCCACCACTGCTTGCTGGCCTGGAGCTCCATCCCGGGTGCGCCGGCATGTGCTTACGGGTACAGGGCTACAGAGGGCTCTCCCACGCCGCTGCCATTCTGTTTCTCCCCAGTGTGAATTCCCTCATGTCCCTGCAAGGACGAAAGCCTACTGAAGGCTTTACCACGTTCCTCGCGCGCACAAGGTCTCTCTCTGCTGTGAGTCCTCAAATGTCCCTGAGAAGACGATGACCAGCTGGACGCCTTCCCACACTGCTGACACACGCAGGGCTTCTCTCCAGTGTGGACTCACACGTGTGTTCTGAAGTGTGAAGGGCTGCTGAAGGCCTTCCCACATGCGTTACATGCGTACGGCTTCTCGCCAGTGTGAGTTCGCAGATGCCCCTTAAAGGACGAAGGAGAACTGAAAGCTTCTCCACAGTGTCTACATTCGTAAGGCTTTTCTCCCGAGTGTGTCCTCAGGTGGATCCTGAGGTCTGAGGGCCAGCTGTAGGCTTTCTCTCCAGTGTGCATCCTTGCGTGGATGAGCAGGTAAAAAGAATGGAGGAAGGCTTTTCCACACTCCTTACATTCACAGGCTCTCTCTGCACCGTGAACCTTCACGTGTTTTCTAAGAGAAGAGGGAGAAGAGAAGGCTTTTCCACATTCTTTACACACGTAGGGTTTTTCCTCAGTGTGAGCTCTTACGTGTGCCCTGAAGGATGAGGAACAACTAAAAGTTCTCCCACATTCCTCACATCAATAGGGCTTTAGTCCACGCTGAGGCAATGCTGTGGGAGCCTTTAGTGAGGAAGAACCCACAGTGGCTTTTTCAGATGAAGAAGCCATGATTTTGGCAAGCTTGCTGTAGCCGTAGGACTTCGCCCCCGCAGGAAGCCTCTCCTGCACAGTAAGCCTGGCAGTCCGGTCGGCTTCTCCACGCGCACCACCGTCACGATTTTCTGAGGGCCTCTCCACCACATGCCGTCTGTTAAAAACAGGTTAACAGGGATAGATTCGTGAATGATTCGGCATAGCTTTTCATGATTAATATGATTACATTTTTACCATTTTCAGTGAACGTGTATGTTTCTTGCCCTGAAAGAACTGTTTCAAAGTGATAAAAGCTGAATGCTCTGACAGAGGGCTTGACGCCGGGTACCACTTTCAGTGTTTTCCTATATGGGATTTTGTTTCCTGATAATTGCTTACAGCTGACCTAAGCCTCAAACAGTCCACAAACATCTGTGTCACTTTTACAAACCTGTCCTGTGAAGCTCTGTGACTGGAAGGCCTGGCACGTGTCTGCACACACAGACACACGTGCACAGTGATGTCTCAGCTCTCTCTCCTGAGACCTGCTTCCTCCAATGTGTGTCACTCACCGCAGACATGGTCCCTGGTTCCTGCGCTGACCTCTGGTGCTATGGCATCCCCAGTTTTCTCCTAAAATGAAGAATCAGCAGTCATTTCTTCTGGAACTATATTCTGTTCACTTCATACTTCTTCCCCCAACATCCACTGTAGAGGATCTGACCAATTTTAATTTGAGTGCCGTAGTATCAAAAACAGTAACAAATTTACTCTCTTTGGAGAGAACCGGTGGGAGGAGGGCAAGAAAAAAGGTAGGAAACATGCACATTTCAAGAGTGATCCAAAAGATAAACAAGTTATACAGAGAAAATGCACTTTTGAGCAGAACAGGAGTTGCAGGAGTTTTGGCGACTTGGGGACTTGGACAATAATACGGGTAAGAGGCCACAGTGGTGGGCAGTTTCCTGGAAACACTAGCACGAGGATTGAGACTTCTGGTGACGTAAGGGCCCTACTGTCAGGAGGCAACCCAGGAAAGAACTGGGCCAGAGGCACCTGCCCAGATGCTAACTTTAGAAGAGGGAATACGGAAGGTCTGTCAGCGTGGACAAGGACATTCGTGAGGGTGGATGAAAAGCTAAAAAAAGGAGGCCAAGGAGTCTGTGAAATTCAAGCAAGGAGAGTAACAGGCGTTCGGGCTCAGTAAGAAGTCAGTCCTCTCTCTAAGGAATGTTTCCAGATGGAAGGCTCCCCCACCAGGGCTGCTCCTCTTAAGAAACAGTTACAGCCCTCACAGAGGCTTGAAACATCGCATGAGAGAGTAGCAGGTCTCATACATACACAAGAAAGCTGTCCCACGGTGGGCTCCACAGTAACGCGACCCTGTCTGCCTTCCTCAGCAGTAGGTTCCCACCGTTCAGCCCAAGTCCTGAAACCCGCTCAGCAGCTTGGGGATACTTGCGCTCTGCAGAGGACGTGAAGGATCGGTGCCCCTCACCTATGGAGGCCAGGTTCCTGAAGGTCTCCAGCATGACATCTCTGTAGAGGCTCCTCTGAGCCACATCAAGCAAAGCCCACTCCTCTGGGCTGAAGGCCACAGCCACATCCTCCAAGACCACTGAGTCCTGAAACACCCAGCAAGTTCTGGCTTAACACAGTACCATTCTCCACGCGCGCGCAGGAGGAAGGCGGGCTGATGGCACCGGGGAACCGGGACTCAGTTCAGAGCAAGTTCCCACACGGGCCTGTGGTCTCCCACCAACCCCAGCGCTCTGTCACCACGTCTCTCCCCTCGGTCAGCGCCAGCTTCCTCAGGGCCGCCAGCCTGCACCTTAGATTCGTCAGCATCTCTGGTGAACTATTCTCTCTAAGTGTGACTGTGGCCACTTCCATTCATCTCCTCCATCTGAAGGGTCCAGAACAGTCCACACATTGGAGAAAATTAAAAAAATATTATACAAACAAAACAATTATTTTGGTTTTGAAAACATCAATTCCTTTTCATGAAAAAAATTTTTGTCCCCTCCTTCACGGCCCACTACAGGCCTCAGCACGGTATGAAGAAGCCAAGGTCAGACGTGGATGAGCTTGTGACGGATGAAAACACAGTGAAGGTCTGGGAGTACTTCCTGCTTTTCCCTCAACAACAATTTGATTCTCAAGAGGCCTGGTTATGTCCCACCTTCAACCCAGGCCCTGAGATGGATAAGTTTCCTTGAAAAACTCCAATCCATCATGAACCGGAAAGTCCACCTGGTGGGACAAGAATATTCTTTATGAGAATCATTAATACTCACTTGTGTGTCTCCTGTCCTTGTGTAAAACAGCAGCCTTTCGTTTCCGGACACGCTCTGCAGGGGACAGGCAGTGCGTGGACAAGTGGGAGCCCAGGCGAGACAAAGGGCGCCTGAGACCTCAGCCCTCAGCACGGCGCCTTTACGCGGGGCCCACGTGCAGAGTTACCAGTGATCACACTTACGGGGGACGTCACACAGGGGACAGCTCTTCCTCTACACACAGACTGACATCACGAGATGCCAGGACAGCCTTGCCTCCCCCAGGAAAGAGTGCCCTGGTCCTTCCTGCCTGTGAAGAGGCAGTTAGGGGCCCCAGTGTGGAAGTGAATTAACTGAAGCCCAGAAGGGTTTGGCTGTGAATCTGCCCAGATCATAAAACGGATAAAGGGACCGGCCGGGCAGCACCTTCCTCCAAAGGACATCTGCTCGCACTGAAATCCCAGAGGCGCCGACCTCTACACCAGCCCCCTGGGGGCTCCAGACAACAGTCAGTCCCGCGCCCCTGGGCAGGCTGGCAGGCACGACTGCCCAACCCCTGAGTGTGGAATCCAGTGGCTCCCAGGGTCCCCCACAAACCTGGCTTTTGAGAAAGTGAATCGAATCATTCCATCAGCTTCTACACACAGAGGCGCGAACACAGGCTGCCCCACTGCAATGCGGGTGCTGCGCTTTGCCCGCAGATCAAACAGCTGTAGAACTAGAATGCTCCGGGCTGGGGACACTCTCGTGAGGCTGTAAGTCAAGTCAGCTGCTCCGGCACCCCTAATTACTCCTGTACACTGGTATCTAGCCCTGTCTCAGAACAAACTGTTACCCACAGATAGGGTTCAGCTAACTCTTCCACTGCTGTGTGTCAGGTGCCATTTCAAAGCCCTCACGGCACCTGACAGCCTCACAACTATGCCAATAACAAAACGCACTATTTGAGCATCTGTGACGTTGAAGTATTTTGCATACAGAGTTCCACACGAGTTCTTTAGTTTCTCATGATAAATCTCCGAAGTAGGTATCACTACAGTCGGTATTAGCAGAGGAAACTCCAGGGGACAGTCAGTTAACATGCTCAGTGTGACCCAATTAGAATGTCATACGTAGGTCTGCCTGCTTTCAAAGCCTAAACTCCTACTAGCTGCATTTTTGTCCATGTGTTACACAATGATCATGTCTGTTATTCCTCAACATGAGTAATGTGACCTAGAGCAGAGGTGAGCAAGCTTTGTCTATAGAGTTGGTCGTACTGAAATTGTAATAATATTTTTCATTTTGCCCAGGAAATAAAAATATCGTGTCAGTATATAACCAACATAATTCGGTTGAGATATTCCATATTACCTTTGTCATACTAAGTGCTACACGTCTGGTATGGATTTCACACATGCAACCAACTCAATTTTTGTTATTTTTGCGGGGATGTATTTTCCAGCTCAATTTTGATGGCTGTATTTCAAGCTCAACAGCTACATGAGGCCAGGGGTACTCTAGGGGGCAGTGCAGACCTACACCTGCCTGTCTCCTGGAATATTGAAGGAATGCAAGACTGTTTAAAAATTAGTGCATTTTATCATACTAATAGAAAACGTATAAAAATCATAATTCATGTCCTTAGATCCAAAACAGTGACATATTACTGTCGGTAATGGATATCAAAATTTGGGGCGGGGCAGTAATTAGGTTTATTTATTTATTAACAGAGGTGCTGGGGATTGAACCCAGGATCTTGTGCATGCTAAGCAGGCGCTCTACTATTGAGCTATAGCGTCCCCCACTAGGTATCAAAATTTAATATGCTGGGAGGAACTCAGCTAACTGGGGAAGACGGTGCATAAAAACACTTACTGCAACATTGAAAGAAAAATCTGAAATAGTGAAACAGCTCTCTTGTCAAGAAGACAAGACAGAGTACATTCTTCTACATTGGACTGGAGGTCCTGGTGAATCATTAAAAAAGAAAAAGAAAGGTAAAATGACATGACAAGAAAAAAGCTGAAATATTTGCAGGTAAGATACTGCAGGTAACCTTTAAGAAAATTTACAGAAGAATAATTAAAATCTATACTTGCACCTAAAAAGGATAGTAAGAACGATGCTCCAAAATGAGTTTACTTCTATGTACCAGGAACGGTATTTTTTTTAAGATGCCATTTAAATCAGCATCAATATTAGGTGCAGAGTGACAAGGTTTCGGTAAGACATTTATAACAAAAACAATGAAACATTGTTAGACAAACCAAGACCGTGGATGCGAGCGCCCGACACTGTCAAGGCTGCGGATCCACCTTCGAATGCATCTAAAGGTCAGTGTAATCCCAACGCATTCTTTATAACTGAAATGCTTGCTGATTCTAACCCTAGTGTTTTACACGTAAGAAACGCAACCCCACGGGCATCAGAATCCATCCAACTCGTAACAGATACCCAGTGTGTAATATGTGCTGGACCCTCTCCCCTGTGCTTGCGATAAAGCAATGAGAAACTAAAACATTCCCTAGTTTTAAAGCTTTAACAGTCTACCCGCTTGGTTAGTCAGACTGAAAGGAAAAACCCGGGAGCGGGGTGGACACAAGGACCCCACGCCGCGACCGAGGGCGGAGACTCGGGCCAGGACCCCGGGGCAAGGGCGGGGAGACCCGGGCCCGCGTCAGCTTCCAGCCGGTTCCGGCCGGTTCGAGCCAGCCCCTCCTGGTCTCCGGCCCCAGCCCGCGCACTCACCATCTCCGCCCCGCGCCAGACCTTCCCGGACGTCCCCCCGGCGGCCCGGACAGGTGAGAGCGACGGAGCCAGTACACCTGGCGCCGCTCGGGGAAGCTGCGCACGAGCGCCACCGCCGGTCGAGAGTGACTTTCACACGGGCTGGGAGCGTGCCCGCCCCTGGCCCTGATAGGACTGCTCCGGACCCCCGCGCCCTGATTGGGCAGTTCTCCAGGCACTCCTTTCACAGGAATTGAGATTGGGTAGTTTCCAGAGGCCCGCACTCCGATTGGACAGTGCTTCGGGCACCGCCTTTGGAGCCTCAGGATAGAGCTATCGGCCCCGGCCCCGGCCCCCCCGATTGGGCGACTTGCGCCTCTGCAGCGCCCCTCCTTGAGTGATGGGCGCGGGCGGAGATGACTTCACTTAACAAGGCGGAAACGTGGGTTCTCGACTTCTGCCCTCTCCTTGCCCCGCGGGGAAACTGAGTCAGGGCTTCCCGGTCCAGGAGGAGGACAAGGAGAGGAGGTCGAGCTGCGGGCTGGCCGTCCACCCGGGAACAAATTCTGCTCGGAGTCCACGTCCCGGGCAGGAGGGTCCGGGTCCCGAGGAGGAGGCCGGGCAAGGAAGGGCTGAAGCCGAGAATGCGCACTTCCGCCTGGCATAGGCCCCTGAACCGATATCCCTGCCTGTCAGTCAGTCCACGGGGCTATAACAAAGTCCAATCAGGGAAGACAGGTATAATAAGAAAGGCTGGGGAGGGGCCTGGGGAACTGCCCAATCAAGGGACAGGGGTGGTGAACAACTGTTCAATCAGGGCCCGAAGTTTGCCGAGTATTATCCGTTTAGCGGTCTCAATATGGTGAGTGACTGGAGTAGCGTCCAATCAGAGCGCCGACTCTCGAAGAACCATCCAATCAGGGCTTCCTGGGCAGGGTCTGGTGATCTTAATAAGGGGCGCTGGGGGCGGGTTTCGGAGTGCTATACGCCCAGAAGACGCCGGTGGGGGAGTGTTTGCAGCACCAACCAATCCGAGGGCGGAGGCGCGGAGCTCCCTCCCGTCAGGGCCGGCGACGGGCGCGCTCCCAGCCCGCGCCGGCGACCCTCTTTGCGGAGCGCAGCGCTCCTGCGCACCTGCTGGGCGCAGCCCTAGGTGTCCCGTCCCCGTCGCTCTCATTTGCTCAGGTCTCAGGACCGCGGGAAGGACGCCCTGGAGACCCCGGAGCGGGACGGAGATGGTGAGTGCAGGGGTCCGGGGCCCAGATCAGGAGGGGCTGTTAAGGAACAGCAGGGAGCTGAAGCAGGCCTGGGTCTTCTCGTGCCGACTCCCCCGGGTTCCGACCCAAGTGTCCCCCTTGGCCGCGGGGTAGGGTCCCGGCGTCCTGTCCCTTCCCCTCACCCCGGGTAGGGGTCCTGACCCGAGTATGGGGGGGTCCCAGGGAGGACTGGGTGACCCCGGCGGCGGTCAGGCTGGGGTAGGGGAACCCGCCCAGACCGGACAGATGAAGTCAAATCCTCACTCAGATAAGGACAGACATGAGTCCTGTTAAAAAAGAAAGAAACAAAGAAAGAAAGAAAAGAAAAATAGAATTCAGCACCGTAATTTGTGACGCTCTTACTGGCTTTATTCAGTCATTCACGAATCAGGCAGCTTCTCACCCAGTAGAGAAAAGGAGGCGGCCGGGAGCCGCACTAAATGAAAGGGGTTATAGGCAGAAGGGCGCGGGCGGAGGAGCCAGCGAAAGTGGATTGTCGGCGGCGGGGCTGCTTTACTTCAGGGAGGGCAGGGGTCTGTTGGGCAGATGACCTCACTTGTGCTGACCAGGTAATTCCTGACTGACTGGTTTCAGATTCCGTTTCTGGGAGGGGCTGAAACTGTAATTGTCTCCCTGTGGTGACTGGGGACTTGGCATAATCCACTCCATTGGGGGCCAGTGGTCTTATTTTTAACGTTCCAGAGACTTGGAATCTGGAGGAGTCTCTGACCTCACAGATGTGCGGGGGGTGTCCAATGAAACAGAAATGGGCTTTTCTCTTCTAAGCAAGAAGGGTGAGAGCAAGGCTCTTTGACTGCATGAGGCCTCCCTGTGGGTCAGTCCATTCTCAGCCCAGGCCATGATAGTGGGGAGCTTTGTTCTGCATCTCAGGGCTTGTTGGGGGTTTGGAGGGGTGAGGTTGGGGCTGGTGACCCCAAGTCAGGGGCCTGTGGGGAGACAGGAGCCTAAGTAAAGTTTGGCTAATAAATGGGCAATTTGGAACACTTGGTCAAGCCAGTGTCAAATGAAAAGTCCAGACTTCCTAAAGGTAGACTTTCACACAAAAGAATTATTGCTCAGGGAGAAGGGACGGTTCCACCGGGGATGAGGGGCTATGCAGGAGGGCGAACGAGACCCTGAGATCCGGGAGCATTGCAGGAGTTGGGCTCAGAGTTTTCCTTTTATACGGAGAGTAAACAAAATCAGGAAGGACCAGGTATGATGCTCAGATGACCTGTCCTTAGAGATGTGTCTGCTGGCTGGGGTGAGGCCAAAGATCAGGGGTCGGGGGTCAGGAGAGGAGCTGAACAAGATTTGGCCAACAAGGATCTGCGAGCAGTTCAGCTCATCACTGATGGGGGGGAGTTGGGATGTGGGGGCCTGTCTGGCCTTGTCCTGGATAAACAAGGGGCCTCTGGTGAGTCTTCTCTAAGTCAGAGAGGGAAGCGGGTGGTTTCTTGCAGCCTGCCCCTTTTCCAGAACACAGAAGGGGGGGGGTCCTTTGACCTTCCATGGAAGTTTCCAGAAGCACAGGGCTCAGGGAGGATTTGTTACCGAGTCCAAACTCATTCTGCTCGCCACATGACAGGCCAATAAATCGGGAGACCGGGCCAATAAATCGGGAGATGAGGTGTTGGGGTAAGGAATAGCGACTTCATTCAGAAAGGCAGCAGACAGAGGATGGCCCGCTAATGTCTTGGAGAACCACCCAGGTCCAGTCAGAATACAGGCTCCTTTTATACAAAACAAAAACCAAAAAACCCAGAACAGAACAGGGGAGGGGTTGTACTTCGTTGCTGCAAACTTCTTGGTGCAGGAATTCTTCGTTCTGGCAGCCCTCCATGTGGATCAGGCCATGGTGTACCTGTAAATCTCCAATGAAACAAAGGTCATTCTCTATTTTGCAACTTGCCATCTCTACCTAAGTGCAGAAGTGCTAGCATCCTTAAAAATCAGAGCCCCGAGAATAGGCTGTCCTGTATATTTTAGGCTAAAGGCAACATTGTTTCACAAAAGGTGCAGAGCTGGCAGGACTGAGCCTAGAAAACAGGGCACGGTGGTTAAAACTAAAGGAACGGATCCAGTATGGAGTCAGATTTGTTCTCCTCTATTACAGACTCAGCCCTGCCACCTGACCCCTGTGAGCAGCCTCCTCTGGGCCCAGCTCAGCACTGATAGCTTCCCCTGCTCCAGCTTCCAGTTTCAGCAGGTGTGAAGTTCTGATTTCTTCTCTTCTGGTTTCTTCTCCTCGGTGAGGTTAGGAAGCATCTCAGGTCTCTGCTCTTTCCTGCAGATACGTGTTATTCCTGGCCTTTGGGCCTTAACCAGAGATGCCTCTGGGGACAAGTGTCCCAGTGCAGAAAGTCTTATGTCTCCCATTAGAACTGAGGGACGTGCCAGCACTCCCCCACCTTCATGTGAAATGGACGGAGATACGGATTACAAAGATTCGGAGAAATGGTGCCCTCAGGGAGCAGAGTGATGATGCTGTCTGATCCTGGGCCACTTCCTGTCAGTAGCTGGTCAGCACAGATCCGTGGAGATGCTGTGACATGTGACTTGGGCTACTGAGACTTGCTCACTTCTGATTAGATGATTTTCAGCTCATTATCCTGGAGGATGTTGGGGAGCTGGTAGCTGTCTTCTGAAAGGCATGGGATGTGTCTAGCTACTCAAACTGTTACCAACCCTTTAAACAATGGAAGGTCTTTGGGCTCTTTAAATAATAGAAATTGATCAGAGGCCGGACTAGAAATTCAGGCAAGGCTTTATTGGCACTCTTGCTGCAGCAGGAGGGAGTGAAGATAAGACAGGTTCCCCTGCTAGCTTCCTGAGGGGAAGGGGTGCGTCCTGGTCCTTTAAATGGCACGAGGGTGGGGCTGGGTCAGTGGGTGCGGCTGGAGGGTGGCTCAGGTGGACTCCCCAGTGAACACAGGAGGAAGCAGTGATCCCCGGGGCTCTCACTCACACGCTGGGAGGAGGGTCTGTCTGCTGTAAGTGACCCCACGGTGCTTGAAGCAGGTGCGTCATCTGGGGTGGGGACAAGCTGAGCCCAAAGCTGACTCCGGGAGGTGACAGAAGGTGCCCTGCGTCCTGCTGTCGCCCACCCCTTGCAGGTGGCCTCCAGATCAGAGAACCGCCACAGAAGGAGCTGTTGATGCTGCGAGCGTGGGGGCAGGGGGTCACCTGCAGAACTGCTGGGGGCGGCGTGTCCTCTGAGGTTGTGCTGTTCCCTGACTCTGGTTTTGGCCTCATCCGAGGAGCTGATGGGCTGAGTGTGATGTGTGCGTCCTGAGTGAGGCTGTGGAGGTCAGACTTCGGGACGGTTCCGTGGGCTCAGTTGCTGTTGAGAGGGTTAGTGAATTTGAGGGTTTTTCTGGGTCAGAATTTAAACTCGAGTGGTTCCTCCTGGGGGAGAATGGAGGCCCAGGGGCGGGGGCACTTACACCGTGAGGGGGGAGGGCAGGTGTGGAGCTCCCGCCCCCAGCTCAGGGCGGCTGTGACCTGCTGCCTGGGAGTGTCCTTGTGCGCTGTGGGCAGCGGGCGCTGGTCTGAGCGGCTCACGCTTGACTGCTTGTCCCTCTCGGGTCCTCGTGGATCCTGGTGCCGTGTGACTCAGTGCACATGCACAGGAGACATTTGTTCCATTAGCTGAAGGTGTAGGTTTTTATTCACTTGGTTCCTGGTAGTACCTCCCACTGGGCGGCCCCAGGGTGACGCCCGTCCTGGCCTTCTGGGTTGTGTTTGGGCGTGAAGGGGTAGCCGCTTGTACTTGCGATTCGCGTTTCCCTGGTGACTGATGGCCAGCATCCTTGCATGAACTTACTGGCCATTTGTGTTCCTTCTTTGGAGAAATGTCTGTTTGAGTGTTAAGTGTGAGCTTCTCCAAGAGGCCCTTTAGCGTTTAGTACATTCTGTTCCTAGTTTGCTGAGTATTTTTTAAATTAATTAATAAATTATTTTAAATGGAGGTGCTGGGGATTGACCCCAGGGCCTCGTGCACACTAAGCACCTGCTCTCCCCCTGAGTTACACCCTCCCCCCTACGGAGTTTTTTTTTATCTCTACTGAGTATTTTTATCATGAGGTGATGTGTTTTGACAGATGCTTTTTCTGAGTCTGTTGAGGTGATCGTGTGGATTTTGTTCTTTATTAATAAGGTATATGATGCCAGTGCTTTGTCCCTTTGAACCAACCTTTTCACTCCTGAGATAGACCCCACTTGGCTGTGGTGTTGAACCCTTACACATCCCAGATTTGGATTGCTAGTATTTCGTTGAGGGATTTTTTTTTTATCTGTATTTATAAGGAATACTGTTCTGCAGATATCTTGACATGTGATGTCTTTTTCTGGTTTCGGTGTCGGAGTAATGCTGGCCTCACGGAGTAGGTGAGGAGGTGTCGCCACAGTTCAGTTCTGCACATGGGTCCCCATTGCTAGTGGTGCTGACGGTCCTCTCGTGTGCTCACTGGCCATCGTATATCTTCTCTGCATAACTGTCTGTCCATACTCAGCACCCCATTACTCCACTGTATCACTTGCCTTGTATGTTGTTTTTTTTTATTTTTTATTGCTGTCATGTCAGTTTTCAAGCACCTCTGATACAAGGCTGCCCTCAGCTGCGACAAGCAGACCCCAGCTGCAGTCCCATTGCCCTTTCGTGCTTTCTTTAGATTTTGAGACCATATTTTCTGCTGAAAAAAATGTCTGATTTCTCATGTCATAATTGTTATGTCTTTGTTATCACCAGTGCATTGTGGTTTCATATTTCTCTAAAAATAATGATTAGGAGCTTTTTTCCTCTCTGCTAAAGTCACTTTGGCTCTCTTACCCTCGGGTCCTTTAACAGCTCTTCTTTGTGGGGGATCTTCCTTGAATCCCGGGCCCTTGGTTATTGGTTTGAGAGGCCCTGCTGGCTTGACGGATCCCTCAGGAACCAGGCCTGCCCCCCAACAGGTGAGCTGGGCCCCGGGCCCCACCTGCGTCTGCCCGCAATGTCCCCTCGCCCTGGGAGGGGGCGTGTCTCTGCCTCTGTCCCCTCTGAGGGCATGGGCCCAGGCTCCTTGACACAGCTGCCTTCGAATGAAGAGTGGTTCAGACCAGCAGCACTGGAAACCGAAGTGTTCACAGCATCCTGACATTTTGGTTCCAGTTCTTGGAGGTGAAAACACAGTAGTAACTTCTGACCAAGCCAGGTGTCCATTTCCATGTGACCTGAACAATGACTTCACTCCAGTCTTTCCTGTGTCTCAGGATCTGATCTCTCAGTAAATGCAGCTGTTTTTAATCTTGTGCCTCTAAGTCTACATGTATTCTTGTCGCTCACTGCTTCAGTGTCTGGCAGTCACCGTCGCTGGGGAAACTGCATTCCATGTGCTCGGGGACTGTCACTTCCCACAAGAGTGCAAGCCCAGGGGTCCCGGATTGCGCCCGGGTCGCCGGCTGTCGGGCCCATCCCCCCACACGTGGGTGCAGAGGGAGCCTCGCTGAGACAGTGTCTCTTTCAGGACCCGGTGGACTTCGAAGACGTGGCTGTGAACTTCACCGCGGAGGAGTGGGCCCTGCTGGACCCGGCTCAGAGGAGGCTCTACAGAGACGTGATGCTGGAGACCTTCAGGAACCTGGCCTCCGTGGGTGAGGCTGGCGTCACACCTCCACCCAGTCTTCAGGGAACAGATACTCTTACGGTTGTTCTTTCTTATTAGGGACACGGACGGGGACATGTTGAAAGGAAGGCAGGCGTGGTCCCCGCCTTGTAGAACCTACTTAGATGGCGTTTCCAAGGAAACAAAGCTTCACGTACGACTGACTTTTTACTCTTGGTCAGCATCCCTAGTTTTAGGGATTAATCAGAGGCTCCCTGATCCTGTGAATGCGAGCACAGCCTCCAGGGTCAAGGGGCGGTGAAAGCAGCGCTGTGGTCAGCACACGTGTGGCGTGGCCACCTGCTGCAGTCTCATCCACGCGTGCCTGTCCCCAATGACGGGGACAGGGCACCGGCCCGTCTCACAGAATGCTGTGTCCCCCGCCCTCCCTCAGCGCGAGCTGTTCTTGGGAGCAGGGCAGCAGCCCCACAGCGTCGCCCTCCCGGTGGCGGCTGGGGCAGGGGAGGCGGGCTTCCCCGGGGCCCGGGCCTGCTCTCAGCAGGAGCGCCCCTCTCGGAAGGGGCAGGTCTGGGTGAGGGAGCGGTACCCGGACGTGCCCATTAGAAACAGGACTCAGTCTTGGTGAATTTGACGTTTGTCCTTCACCTGGCCCCCTGTGGGGCTTCTCGCCCACCCTCACCCACTCGAGAGGTCTTTCTGTTGCTCGTGCTAGAAAGGGAGCATCTGGGGACGTGCGTTGCGCCCAGCTCCTTTCCCCTTGGCCTCTCCGATGACAGTGACCTCAACATCAGTCTCCATTCTTCTTGAAGTGCCTCTTAGTGAGCAGACTGCCACTGTGACTCATTCTCCCTGTGACGCCCAAAGTCCCAAATCATCGAGGTCCTCAGAGTTTCCTTTGTTTTTGTGTCCACTTTTCCTTAAAAAACATGTTTGCATTTTCGGATCAATCTATGAAAAGAAGTCTGCATATGGTCTGTTTTCTTTCAATTATACCACAATTTTTTTCAAAGAAATTAAGCGATGTTACCAATGTTGCAGGTTCTTGCTCTCAAGTTAACACCAGTGGATCAAGTTCTTGGTGGGCTATTTTAGAGGGTGAAATATCCAGTGAACAAAGCCTGGTAGGATTCCCAGGAAATGATTCCTGGTCTGTTTTTGGAGAAAATTTGATGTTTCATAACAACAGGGATCGCCAAGCCCAGGAGAGGCGTTTGAGGTGAGTGGCTCCCACTGAGGGGGGGGGCTTGGCACGCTGTTAGGTGTAAACCTAGCTGAACAATTATGTACCCACGGAATCTTTATAGCACAATACTTTTATAAATATGATGTAGATACTGAGTGTCTGAGACAGAGTTCAGTAGGAAGCGACCATCAGGAAATCTCATGTGTGGAAAACACTGAAAGTTACGGCTCTGTTTGAGCCCCAGCCAGAGCATTAAACTTGTTGCACTTTGAAACAATGCAGACAGTGGGGAAAACTTGCCCATTTAGTGCAAATGGCAAATACATAGTCAAAATAATCATTACTATCCATCAATAAGTTATTAACAAAGAGATGATTAATAATCATTAATCCCTAATACTGTGCTTCTGATTTTGAACAGAAGTCATTGGGTGGAGAGTCTCTTTGGAGGTAACGAAGGTCATCAGTGTGGAGAAACCCTGAACCAGACTCCAGACTGTCCTGAGGACAAGGGCGGTCTGACCGCACTTCAGCTCCGTAAGTGCAATGAGTGTGGAAGAGCCTTCAGGGGCCACTCTCTCTTGGATAATCAGCTGAGATCTCACAGTGGACACAAACCTCATCGGTGCGAGGAGTGCGGGCAAGCCTGCAACTGTGTCTCCTGCCCGTGCAGTCTTGGGGGAACAGACGTTGTTCTGTCCCCTGGAAACGCCAGGGGTGCTGAGAGAGTGTTTAAGAGAGATGTGAAGAGTCATGGGAGTGAGCAGTCCTTTGACTGTAAAAAATCTGGAAAAGCTGTCACTTGTCCCTCTTCCTTTCGAGACCATCTGAGAGGTCACTCTGGACAGAAAGTCCACGTGTGTGAAGTATGTGGGAAATCCTTTACGTATTATTCCTACCTTTTGCGGCACGTGAGAACTCACACGGGGGAAAAGCCCTATGAGTGTAAGGAGTGTGGGGAAGCCTTCCGGTACCCCAGACCCCTGGGAAGACACACGAGGGGACACGCTGGAGAGAAGCCGCACGTGTGTAAGGAGTGTGGGAAGGCCTTCAGTTGTCCCAGGTACTTCAGAAGGCACATGAAGACACACAGTGGGTTGAAGCCCCACGAATGTACGGAGTGTGGGAAAGCCTACAGTTGTTCCTCGTCCCTTCGAGAGCACGTACGAACGCACAGTGAAGAGAAGCCCTATGAATGTCAGCACTGTGGGAAAGCCTTCAGGCACGAGCGGTATTTTAAAAAGCACGTGAGAATGCACAGTGGAGTGAAACCGTACGTGTGTGCGGAATGTGGGAAAGCCTACAGTTGTTCCACGTCCCTTCGAGAGCATGAGAGGACGCACACCGGGGAGAGACCCTTCGAATGTCAGCACTGCGGGAAAGCCTTCACGCGCCATGCCTCCCTTCGAGGACACGTGAGGACACACAGTGGGGAGAGAGCCTACAGATGCACACAGTGTGGGAAAGCTTTCTGTTGGCCCTCGTCATTACGGAAGCACGTGAGGACGCACAGCGAGGAGAAGCCCTACGAGTGTCCTCAGTGTGGGAAAGCCTTCTGGTATCCCGTAAACCTGCGAGGACACATGAGGACACACGCTGGGGAGAAACTCTGAATACGAGGACTCGGGGGAGGCTTCCTTCCCCTTTAAAATCTCGTAAATGTGAGCGATCACAGGAGAGAAATACGCATCAAAAGGAGGTGGGGGGACCTTAAGCACATCACTTACTTTATATGTGAAAACTCAGGGCAGGACAGAAATCTTTTCTTGGATATGAATACAGGTTTTCCTCCATAAGTGCCTCATCCTGGATAAGGATCCAGTGTGTTGACTTCTAGTTCGTGTCCTGATCTGAACCCTTAAGATCGTCGCTGTCCTTCTGTGTCCCCTTCACCGGGGCTACTCGCATTTTGTTATCTTGGACTTTACATAATTACACAGTCATATAAAAACTTGGCTTGTTTCCATTACGGTGTCTTTTGAACCCAGGGGTGGAAGTGGTTTTCAGCTTTTTTTTTTTTTCATGTGCGAGTTGGTATAATTTTTAGATGAAAAGGTTTTTGATTCTTTCTTGGTGTTGTGATCCTGATAGGCCACCGGCACTGTTGAAACGTCCTGTCTGGTCCAGCGTCGCAGGCGCTGGCATCTCCCGACTCTACCCTTGTCCTCCTTGAGTCTGTTACTGAGAGGTGCGTCTTCCATGTTTGTTTGTTGCTAGTAATGCCGTGTATGTGTGTGTTCCTCACAGAAACTAGGAATTGTGGGAGGTCTTGGAAGGTGACAATCTTACCTGGTTATGTTTGTAACTTGGCCTCTGCCCATTGTCCCTGATTTTGGTTGGATATTGGACATGATGCATTGAGTAACTGACCCGGTGGCGTGAAGATGAAAGCTCGTGTGCAGACGGTTCTTCTGAGTTGTGTTGTGGGCGTGGGTAATCCGGTGGGAGACTGCCTAACCCAGAGTCCTCCTGTCAGTGGTTCTGAGTTGAAGTTCCTGAGAAGAGGAAGAGGCATGAGGTCTGGAGGACAGAGGTGAGGAAGCCATGAGCCTCAGGTCTTCTGTACTGTCAGGAGGCGGAGACACACGGGAACTTACTGGGCCCAGTTTTCTGGCTCCTGGCCCTGCCCACGTGGGCCAGCCCCCAAGCAGACACGTGTTTGACGTTAGTTCCTTCTTGGGCGCTTCTCACCAAGTTCCTGCATGAATCCTCTTTGGTTTTCAGGTTCATACTTAGTGATCTTCTCATGCCTGACCCCGTCCAGCAGACCTGCCCCCGTCCAGCAGACCTTCCTGCATGATTTCTGTAGGAAGCCTCGTGTTCCTCTAGTAGGGGGGATGTTCCTTCCTCCACATTTAATACGGCAGCAGGAACCTGCTTCCCTGGCTGCATTGTTGAGAGTTTATACTGACCCTGAATTTCTTGTTTCTAGATTCTTCCATGATTGAAATAACCACTTAGGAGTGTATCTGGGGCAGTTTTTTGGGCATTTTCTCTTGCAGACACGGCTTTCTAAACAGTGTGCTGATGACCTTCCTTCCCGCAGCTCAGTGGTGCACCGCTCTACTTGCTGGACGAGATGCTGCCTGCGTCATCAATTGTTTCAACTAATTAAATTTGATCTTTAAGTTTACTCAGTGAATTTCTGCTGTTGAACAGATTTGGTGTCAACAGTGGGATTGAAGGGCATTCCAACAATATTCAGAGGAAAGAAACACGGGCGTGATGCCCACAAGCCCTTTTCTGAGTTCGCTGTCTTTCTCACCATGTCTCTGAGGGCTGTGGGTAAGTTCCTGTCGGCTCTGAGCTCTGCTCGCTTTGTGTTGCATGCCAGTCAAACTGGCTTTCCAGTCCAGGGTTTAGTGGGTCAGCTTGCGCTGGAAGATGGTCCCATCCGGAACCCGAGTCCCTGGTCCTTAGTTTGGTCTGTAATTTCCTGCTTGTTTGGAGTCCCTTTCCCAAGCTGCATCCCACAGCTCCCGCTTGCTGGGGCTGCCGGCACAGTCCTCGCCCCAGCTCCAGTCCGCCAGCCCCTCGTGCTGGGGTCTCCTTCCTCGGCCTGCACTGGGAAGTGCTGGCGGTGCGCACAGCCCCCCCAACCCACCTGTGGTCACACGTCTGGGCTCTTGCTGGTTTGGTTGGGTGCGCGTGTGTGTTTGTCTCATTTTGTGTAGATAAAGGCTACTGCTAACGTGGATCTTAGAAACCAAACATCCACAAAAATTGGTGGTCACAGATCAAGAAATTAAGAATTGTCAGAACACTTGCCACTGAACTCAGAGGCACCCACGTTAGGATAAGTTGGTCACAGAATGGGTTGGGTTGGTACCAGGTAACCGGTCAAATCAAGAACATTTCCATGCAATGAGGTGCACTGTAAACTACCACACAGTTTCCAGCTTGGCGGCATGCTCCTTGTAGGCATTAGTTTGACTCCAAGTGACCCAAAGTATAAGAAAGAAATGGGGAGAGGGAGGGAAGAAAGAGAAATAAATAGTAAAATGAGATCCGTCATAGTCAGAATTAATAAGCATACCACCTTCCAGGAACCTGTTGGGGAGCTATGGTCCCAGAGCTAGAAATACCTATTTTTAAAAATGCTGGACAGGGTGTGGAGAAAGAGGAACCCTCCTGCACTGTTGTTGCGAGTGTAAACTGATGCAGAGATCACAGAAAACACTATGGACGTTCCTTAGAAAACTAAAAATAGACTTTCCGTGTGATCCAGCAGTCCCACTCCTGGGCACATACCCAGAGAAAACTCTCAATTCAGAAAGACACCTGCACCCCCGTGTTCATAGCAGCACTAGTTACAATAGCCAAGACACGGGAACAGCCCTAATGTCCATCACCTGATGACTGGATAAGAAAGCTGTGGTGTATTTAGACAATGAGATACTTCTCAGGCATTTAAAAAAATGAAATACTGCCATTTGCAGCAAAATGTATAGACCTAGAGGTTATATTAAATGAAGTCAGTCAGAAAGGAAAACAGCATGTATCATTCATATATGGGATCTCCAAAAAATGGTACAAATTCTATTTACAAACCAAAAAGACTCAGACATAGAAAACAAACTATGGTTAGGGAAGGGGGAAGGAGGCAGGGAGGGGTAAATAAGGAGTTTGGGATTTGCAGATACACACTATTATATGCAAAACAGATAAACAGGGACCTACTGTATAGGACAGGAAACCATATTCAATATCTTGTAATAAGCTATATAGAAAGAATCTGAAAAAATGTATGTATATGTATATCTGAATCACTTGGCTGTACAGCTGAAACTAACATTGTAAATCAACTACATTTCAATACAAAATAAAATTTAAAAAAAAAGCCAGAGAGAGAGTGACTCCTCCAGTGAGGTCTGTCTTTGACTGCCTTGATTGTTGCTAATTTGGGTCTTCAGGACCGAGGCTGTGAAGTGCACCCCAGTCACTGGGGAATATCCTGCCTGTCGTAGTAATAATCTCCCTGGCGCATTAACGCCTCCTCTCAGAGGCTTTAGACACATTCTTGCAGCCTGTTACCACCAAACCAACAATCTCCTTAAGATTAGGACGTGTCGACCGATAACAATTGAGGTTGCAGGGAACAGAGACCTTTTTTGGGGGTCTTAAGAATTGCAACTCAGAGGAGACAGACTCTGGTAAAACCAAGAGTGTTCCAGGGAAGAGAACGAGTCGGGGGTTTATACAGGTGAAAGCTGAGTGGCTGTACTCTGACACAAGAAAGGAAATGTTTGTGAGGGATGGCTGTCAGGAGATGCTTTGGGCTAAGGCTCTGATAAGCATTTTGACTTTCTTCCCCATTGGGCAGAAGTTCTCAATGCCTGCATTAAGACAGTAACTGGTCTAACTTTATTTTATTTTTATTTCTCTCTAGAAAAGATGGGTTTATTTTGAATCAGCGGAGAATTACAACTTGGGGTCTGCAACCACGGCAAGCCACGTGCAATTGCCTGCATGGCAAGGGAATGACTTGGTTGGGGGGGAGGGTCCTATTATGTTTTGTTTTTAATTGAAGGATAATCAGTCACAGTATGTCCATTTCTGATGTACAGCATAATGTCCCAGTCTTGCACATACATACATACATCCCTGGCTCCATTTAAGAGAGCTCTCTTAGCAGCACTGACACCATTTTGATATTCCTTTCACAAACATCAGAAAAGGAACCAAGATAATGATGGACTTAAAGATTATGAGCCTGAAACAGTGACTTAGGAATATCATAGGAATTGGACAAAAAGCTTAATGACCTGCAGATGCCTCACAGAAGATGAACAAAATCCACAAGATTGAGAGAGGGACAGAGGGGTAGCTGGGGGTGGTGCTCATGCCTTAAAATAACATAACATCTCTCAGTGAAGCTGAGAGTCTGATCAAAAGGTGCGAATTGTTTTGTTTTCTGGAGAAGGAAGGATTTATTGCTTGCAGCAAGTAAGGAGAAGATAGGGGATCTTTCCCAAAGCAGTCTCCCTGAGAAGCAAAACTGGGGAAGTTTTAAGCTAAGGCTGCCCATGTACTCATCTTTTTAGTGAAGTCTAGTTGGTTTACAATGTCGTGTTAATTTCTCAGGCACAGCAAAGTGATTCAGTTATACATGTATGTATCCTCTTTCATATTTTCCATTACAGGTTATTATAACATATTGAATAAACTGTGCTACACAGTAGAACCTTTTTGTTTATCTATTTTATATATAGTAGTGTGTATCTGCTAATCCCAAACTCCTCTTTTACCCCTCCTCACCGCTTTCCTCTTTGGTAACTGTAAGTTTTCTCTGTCTGTGAGTCTGTTTCTGTTTTGTCAGTAAATTCATTTGTATCATTTTTTAGATTCCACATGTAAGTGATACCATATCTTTGTCTTTCTCTGTCTGATTTAGCATGATAACCTCTAGGCCCATCCATGTTGCTGCAAATGGCATTATTTCATTCTTTTCTATGGCTGAGTAATATTCCATTATATAGCTCTCACATCTTCCTTACCCATTCATCCATTGATGGGCACTTAGGTTGTCCACGTCTTGGCTGTTATAAATAGTGCTGCTATGAACATTAAGGTGCATGTGTCTTTTTGAATTAGAGGTTCGTCTTTCCCAGATACATGCCCAGGAGTAAGATTGCTGGATCAAATGGTAACTCTATGTTTAGTTATTACAGGAACCTCTGTACTGGTTCCCATTGTGACTGCACCAGATTACATTCAGAAGGTGGGAGTTGTTAATAACAAACACAGCAGACCCGAGATGGGGTGACTTGTGCAAAACCCCACATTGGCAATCCAGGACTTAACACTTAACCTAAACTGCAGTTTTAACTTCCCCCAGGGATAAGGCCTTGAACCTGGGATTTTCTGGTTAACACTGGTGAGGTGGTCACTGGACGGCGATGTCCCTGTTTGCTTAGGAGGCCCCCTTGCCTGAAACAGTGACCCTTGCTGATACTTTCCTCCTGTCACCTCTCTGCCTTCACAGACCTTTTCTTTTCTGCAACTCAGTGGAGCCCCTTTCTGTTTGCTAGATACCCAACTCATTAACTGTTCAAAGAAGTCCATATGATCTACAGATTTACTCGGTTGAATTTTTGTTGCTAAACAGTTGGGTGCTTATTTTGTAATACTTGTGTCAAAAGTACATTTTATGCATTATTATGCATGTGTATCTTGCAGTAAAATGTTAGGCTGTCAAGTCACATCACTCACCACAGTATCACATTTAAGAACTGTCTCCTTACAAAAGTCCATTGACAGATAACTGGATAAAGAAGTTGTAATAAATTTATACAACGGAATATTACTCAGCCATAAAAAAGAATGAAATAATGCCATTTGCAGCAACATGGATGGACCTAGAGATTATCATATTCAGTGAAGTAAGTCAGAGAGAAAGACAAATATCATATGATATCACTTATATGTGGAATCTTTTAAAATGACAGAAAAGAACTTATTTACAAAATAAACAGACTCACAGACATAGAAAACAAACTTATGGTTACCAAGGTGGAAAGGGGTGGGGGAAGGGATAAATAGGGAGCTTGGGATTTGCAGATACTAACTACTATATATAAAGTAGATAAACAAGGTCCTACTGTACAGCACAGGGAACTATATTCAATATCTTGTAATGGCCTATAATGGAAAAGAATATATATATGTATGTATATGTGTGTGTGTATAACTGAATCACTATGCTGTACACCAGAAACTAACACAAGATTGTAAATCAACTATACTTCAATTTAAAAAACTATCTCCAGCAGGTCTGATGCCTCCTCCTAACAAGAAAAAAAAAAAAAGCTATCTCAAATTATCTCATAAATGGAGAAAAGGAATTTCTGCTATTCAGAATTTATACATGACAAATTTATTAGTAATTCTGAAATAACGTGAGAACTCCCACAACTTTGAAAGGGCATCTTCATGAAAAAGTTTATGAAAAAATGCATATACAAGTAGTCAAAGGTCACTTATTCAGTAAATTTTTTTGAGGGTAGCATGTTTAATCACTTTTTTAAACTTCCCCTTGTCTTGTACAAAGTAAAAATTTAGAAGAAACCTTTCTTTTTCTTTAAGAAACACAGAATGTAAGAATCACCACTGATGAAAAAACATTAAAACATTTTATAAAAACATGGATCTTAGATCAAGGAAATATGGTATTTGCTGACTGAACAATTTAGTAAGAAAACAATTAAAATGACCTGACATGCATTTAAGTCAGATATTATAAAGAAGTGTTGTCGAGGATGTGGAGAGATTAGAACATTGTACACTGATGGTGGGGTTGGGAAATGGTGCAGCCACTGCAGGTAAGAGCTTCGTGGTTCCTCAAAAAGTTAAGCATAGAACTGCCCTGTGACCCAGCTACTCCACTCCTGCCTGCATTGAGACAGATGCTCAAACACGTGTACATGAATGGTGGTTGCAGCTCTGTTCAAAATGGCCAAAAGGTGGAAACGTCCAGAATGTCCATCAGTGGATGAAGGATAAACAAATTGTACCCTGTACATAGGATGGGAAATTAATCAGCCATAGAAAGGAAGGAAACTCTGGCTCAGGCTGCAACGTGAATGAACCCTGACAATATTATGCTGAAGAACAAAGCCAGACACAAAAGTTCAGTGGTGTATGAGTCCGTTTATGTATATCTAAAATGTCCATAACGGGTCAATCCAGAGACAGAAAGCATTTCAGTGGTGACCAGGAGGTAATGGTATGCTATAATGGCCTTATAATTCATTCTTAAATGAAAAGGTAATTCACATCTGTAAGGTTCACACTCAAGTTTAAAACTCTGGCTTTTTGTATATCTCACAGCTGTACAACCAACACTGTACAGTATAGCCTTTCACAGTTTACAGTTCACTGGGACTGACTTAAAGCTGATGTGATGTGAATTTCTCCGCATGTGAAATGCACACCTGAGAACTAAGAAATCTAAGTGGCTGTGCTGAGTCTGCAGGAAGGCAGGCCTCAGGCCGACCTACTGGGGAAAGGTCCCGTAGCCTTGGATAGCTGACCTCAAGCCTCAGAGTTGGGAGAAGGGACAAAGGGCACAGCCTCCCAGTGTCAAAGGTCAGACAGGGACAGAGCCTGGCACTGCCTTGCACAAGGTGACGTCCCTGAAAATCTTTGTTAAAGGTCACATTTCTCCGTGACGTCCCTCGCCCTAGGCCAGGCCCTGACCAAGCTGATAAAAGAAATCATCACCAATTGAGGTTTGCGGAAGTCATTCTGGCTTAGACACGATTTAACTCGAAATTCATGCTAACTAAGATAGCCTGTTTGCAGGCTATCAAACATACATTGTACATCTGCTTTGACTATTAAAGGAAAGCGTGCATTTACCAGAGGTAAGGAATGTTTGTGTTAAAAATGAAGACTAAATGCCTCCCTTCCCGGGACACCAATGCTGATACACCTGCAATGATGACTCCCTCCCCAGGTACGGAACCACACTGACTCCTTGTGTCCTTGCAGGTGTTTGTTTTTGAAACCTTGAAGGAATGTATCCCTGACTTGTTTGATGTTGTTTGGGAGTGCTGACAAGATAAAAACTGCTGAAAACCATGCTTCTCCAGAGCAGTTCCTCAGAGTTATCCCGGAGGCTGTCTGCGGGCTACAGTCCTCAGTTTGGCTCAAATAAAAGTCTTTTCTATTCCCATTATAGATTGTTTATGTTTTATGTACATCCGTGAAGCCCTCGGACCCATGTTTTCTCACATCCACTGGTATACGGCGCGAACCCGGAGGAAACTGAGCCTGGACTTGCAGGTGCAGGAGGAGGACGCCGGGGAGCCCAGAGCAGATGCCGCAGGGTCCCCGGGCGGGAGCGGGTTCTGCGTGCAGCCCAAGTCCCAGGAGGGGGACCGGCCACCTGTGTCCCCGTGGCCTGTCACTCAGGAGCAGGGACGGGGTCTGGTTGAACTGTCCAATCAGCGGCGACAGGGCGGGGTCCGGACAACGCGACAGTGAGGGTAGGATGGGGCCGGAAGGGCTGTCCATCAGGGCGGGGCCGGGCAAGGACTGCCGGCCAATCAGGGCGCAGGGCCCCGGGGAGCCATCCAATGAGGGCGCGCGGCGGGCGCGTTCCCAGCCCGAGGATGTAGCTCTGAGCCGCCCGCGGCGCTTGTGCGAACTTGTCCTCTGGGCCTCAGGTGCCGGCCCCCGTGGCTCTCACCTGCCCAGGTCGCGGGGCCGCGGGGAGGAGGCTTCGGAGAACCCGAAAGGAGGCGGAGATGGTGAGTGCCTAGCCCGGGGCCGAACGCGCGAAAGGCTTGTTCGAACCGGCCGGAACCTGCGGAAAGCGGCGGCCGGCCGGGTCTCCCCGGGCCCCAGCCACCCAGGCGTCCCGGCCCGAGTCTCCCCCTCGGCCGCGGGGTGGGGTGCCAGCGTCCTGTCCCGTCCCCGCGCGACGTGCGGGGCGTCCAGATCGCGCCCTTGGCCCCGGGGGGGGGGGTCGGAGGGAGGACAGGACACCCTGACGCGGGCGGGCAGGCTTGGAGGGGGAGGGGGAGGGGGACCCGCCCTGGACCTGACAGACAGACAGTCACGTCCGGACTTGGTCAAGGAGCCTGTGATGCGAATAATGTTGCGATGGGGCCGAGGCTCGGCTTTCAGAGATACGCAGCGTCTCCCACCACACAGAAGACGGCTTTTCTGTTCTGTATGAGGAGGGGGAGCAACAGAGAATTCGGGCGAGTGCGGGCAGTGCGCTGACTGCAGGACCAGCGTGTCTGGACCGGACAGGACCCCCTGGGTCAGCCTGTTCTCTGGAGAAGCTGACCAGGGGCTTGTTCCGAACCTCAGTGTTGCTCAGAGGTGGAAACGACCCCACGTTTAGGGCATGTGGGGAGGGAGCTTGAAGGTGTCGGGTAACAAATGGGACACAGAGAGCTTGGTCAAGCCCAGATGCGTGCAAGGCAGGAGGGCGGGTAAAAGTCAAACTGGGGCTGGCCACTGCCTTACATGCAGGGAGGGTCACAGTGTCTTGGTATTAAAGGCAACAGATCCACAGTGACCTTGCCTATGGGCTAATCCCTGACTTAGGAGGACCCCAGGCCCTCCTGTCCCATGTAGAACAATAATCAGAATTATGGCTGCAAAGAAAAAAGAGCTTTATTGGGGAGGAGTAGGGGGGGTCTTAAAATTGCAACTTGGGAACACATATTTGAGTTCATGGAATACAATTTATGTTTGAGGCATGAAGAGAAATTGTAAGCATAAGATACTCCTTGTCCTGTTTGAGCCGTCCCTAATGTGCAGTGTGCATCTGCATTATACATTATCCAGATCCTCTCAAAGGCAGGAATGTCTGCTCAATCAGAAAGATCAAATTTTGTTTCCTTCTTCTGCCACCAGCAATGTAACTCCTTAGAAGATAACATTCTTCCTAAATCCTGCTGGGGGTCATGGTGATCTGGTGCAGCTCTGGACTATGCATCTTTGGTGAACTTTATGTGAAATGTCACTGTGTCATTTTGTTGTATGATCCTGTGTCTCAAAAAGGGATATAACTATGCCTTAGACTTCTAGCAAGCAAAACAGTCGTCAGAATTTTCTGAGAAGCTGCTGGGTTATAATCCTCAGATTTGCTCAAGTAAAATTCTCTATTTGCACTTTTAGACCGACTGTTGATCAATATTTCATCAACAGCATAAAATTGTTCTAGGGAAGAGAGAGTAGGAGGCAGCTTACAAGGTTATTAAAGTCATCTGGCGTGAATTCTGATCGACTCTGTCCTTAAGGGATAGGCTGTCAGGAGTTATTTAGGGTAAGGGTCGGATAAGTATCTTGACTTTCTGGGCCATTGGACAGATACTCCTGATGCCTGCATTAAGTTAGTAAGTGGCCAAAAGTTCAGATTCCATCCTGGTGGAGACCTGCATAAACCCCACTTCCTCAGTGACCCCCTGGCTCCATTTTAGAGAGCTCGCTTAGCCATACCGACTCCGTTTTCCTTTTCCTTTCACACCTGTCCCCTCTTGTCCTGGCCCTTGTCTGGGGAGAGTGCAGCTCTGGACAGGGGATACTAGGGAGGGGAAACTGAGTCAGCACCTCTCTGTTCAGGCGAAGGTGCGCTGGTGCTGTGTCTGTGTGGTCAGAAGCAGATTCGGCTAAAAGCCCATCCTGGGGCCTTGTCCCCCTGTCCCTGGGGAATCCAGGTAGTAAAGACCTGAAGCAGGCAACCCGCACTTCCGCCCTGCTCGGCCACGTGACCTACAGCCCGCCCTTCGCTTAATCCAGGCCGGCTACGTTGTCAATCAAGGCCTCTAAAGGGGGTGGTCCAGAGCCCCATCCAATCAGGAGCGGGGGCGGGTGCATTCGCTTACGCGGTGACGTCGTTCTCCGCCGCCTGGGCGTGCCCGTGCACCTACCTCAGGCGACCTCAGGTGTCGGGTCGCTGTCGCTCTAACCTGCCTGAGCCCTTGGGCTGCCGGCCGCGCAGAGCACGACCTGGAAGCGCGGAGAGAGGCTGAAATGGTGAGTGCGCGGGGCTGGCGCCGAGACCGGCTGGGCCTGGTTTGAACTGGCGGGAGGCGGCCGCGGGTCGGGACGCCCCGCCCGCCGTCCGGACCCTAGTCTCCACCGCGGACCGCGGTGCGGGGTCCCGGCGTCCTGCCCGGTCCTCGCGGGGGGTCCCGTGAGTTCCGACCCAGTCTTGGGCCGGTGGGTGTCTGAGCGGGGACGGGACGACCCCCGGCGCGGACGGTCACGCGCTGGGGCCCCGCCCTGGGCGGGACAGAGGAAGTCGAGTCCGGAGTTGGTCGGGGAGTCGGTGTTGCAGGTAGTGTTGTAGTAGGGGCGGGGCTGGACCTCAGGGACGTGGCAGCGTCTCCAGCCACACACAAGGCCTTTCCTCTTCTCTGAAGGGAGGGTGAGAGGAAGGCCGTTTGACAGCGTCAGAGGTCCTCTGGTCAGGGCATTCTCGGCCCAGGCCACAGGGCACTTGATTTCAGCTCTGTTGCTCAGTTTGGGAGGTGTAGGGGCGAGTGACCCCGAGTCTGGGGCCTTTGCGGAGAGAAGCTGGAGTAACGTTTGGGTCAGAAATGGGTGCTGACATTAAAAATAGCTGTTATTTGCCAGCAAAGACGGATTTATTCAGGAACAGTAAAAAATTACAATTTAGGACAGACAAGGTATAGCGAAAGACTCAGGCAAGTCTAACAGATTTATTTATTGGAGAAAAAAGAGGGAGTTGGAAGGAGCTGTACTGAAGGAAAGTCCGTGGAGAAAATGGCGACCTCAGGGTGATGTTCCTCATCGCCTAGTGGCTGCGGAGGCTGGTTTCTTGTAGAAGAGGCAGTGTGTGTACGTCTTTTCCTCTGGGGCCTGTGAAAGGTGATTCTTTCTTGTTTTCAGTTTTTCTGTTGGGGTCAGTAATAGACAATTCTTCCTGTAATGGGCGTCAGGTGGTACTGGGTGAGGCCACCCTTCTGCCCCTGCCCCCACTTCTTCTTAGTTTCATAATTTTCACATGGGCAGTCGAGAGCACTAGTTTCCAGCCTGTGGAATTGAAAACTCCAAACTTCAAGGCAAGAGACCTTTTTTCAAATGAGTTACTGCTCGGGGAGAAGGGACAGTTCTATGCAGGGACAGGGAGGGGTGTTTTGGGATTTTGTTGCAGTTTTACATCTGTCCTTCATCACTAGCAGTTCTATTTAATTTTGCTTCTGCTGAGTTTGCAGTAAGTGAATGTGACCAGTGCGAGACCAGTAACGTCCCCCAGAAGGCTTCTCTCTGGTTCTCAGCCCCCGTCTGTTTCCCACATGCTAGTGTCAGAGGCCCCCTGGTTAATACCTCCATTCAGTCTGGATGAGACTTGGGTTGTCTCACGTTTATTTTGTTTTTTTTTTTTTCTTTCTCCTTCTTTATCAAAAGGAGGTACCGGAAGTGAACTAGGTACCTTGCAGGTGCTCCGCAGAGCTCGGCCCCCACCCCAGCACGTTTATTTTTGATTTGTCAACAGTGCTGTTATTTTCTTTTTTGTCTCCAAGTGTAAATGCATCATAAATATTTCACATCTAGGAGAACTGGGATTGTAGATTATGGGTAAGTTAAAAATACCAGAAAGTGGAGGGCTGCAGCCGAGTGTTTATTCCGTGTCATTTCCAGCAACTTAGTCTCCAGCTTAGATTGTCCATCCTTTGTGTCCATTATGTATGAAGTAGATCTCCCTGTGATTGTATATTGGGTGTTACTGATAACTGTTGTGTTGAGCATTTCTTACCAAGTGGTGGTTCATCTTCTGTGAAATAGTTTTCAGTTGTTTTCTCACCTTTAATTCATGTGTGTGTTTACTGATTTCTTACGTTTTATTTACATACTCTGGGCTTTCATCTTTTTCATTTCTAGGTATGCAAATATGTTCTCCCAGATTGTGGGTTATCATTTTTTATTGCACACATTTGTGGACAAGTCTTAACTTGAACAGGCTTGAATTGAACTTACCCATCTCTTCCTCTATAGCTGATTTTTCCTTTTCTTATGTAAGAAAACTCCCCCAAATCTCAAGTTACAAACGCATTTCTCTGTAACTTCTCAGTGTCCCACTTTCTTCTTTCACAGTTAAGTCCACAGTGAATTGGTTATTGTGCATGCAATTGACAAGGAAAAAGGTTTCTTACTCCCCTGTAGATACTCACTGATCAGTGCTCACTGCCCCCACATGTTAGACTGTCATCACCTGGCCCTGCCCAGCAGCATGTGCTCTGAATAGATCCACATAGATCCACGTGCCAAAAACAGGTGGCCTGTTTCAGTGCCCACCTGTTTTTGTGATTTTTTTTTTCCATCGGTGTATTTATCTATCCTTCTGTTAAAATCATCCAGTCCTAGTCACTGCAGTTTTAAAAGTTTCATGTCCTTTCGGGAAAATCTCACCTCCTTGATCCATAGAAAACCTTGGCTATTCTTAGAAATTTGTGTTCCATTTGTTTTTAGAAGTAGCTTTTCTCAAGTCAAACAAAACAGAATGAACCATCCCCTACGGAAACCAGGTTGTATGTTGAAAGGACAGAATCATAGAATTCTTAAGTGTTTGGGAGAAGCTGATCCCATGGTCTCTTTTCTGTGGAGGTACCTCCTCTCTCCATTCATTTCCTTGTCCTGCTTTTGCTGTTCAAGAATATTTTGGAACTTATCCATTAAAAATTTTTATATTTTTATAGACATAATTTAGAAATAAAATTAGTTTTAATGGCAACTAGGCTGTTTTTGGTTTGGGGGGGCTTTTTCCCTGTGGTGTCTGAGCCTGGCGCTGTGGTAGGTGGCCATCCCCAGCGCCCTCCGGCTGTCTTACCCTTCTTCCCAGGGTGCCACAGACGGCGGGGCTACTGGGGTGCTGGGGGTGGCGCTGGGGGGGTGAGGAGGGGCCCTTCTTAACACATTTCCTAAACTGCACCCCGCCAGCTCCCTGGGTCCTCTCACCCTGCTCTGTTTTTGCACCTCATTAATCTAACATAAGCAGATAACTTACTTATTAGTTGTTTGTTGCCTGTCTTCCCACTGGGGCGGGCCCTGGCGTGTGGCGGGGCCTGCGGCGCCATCGCTCCTCCCCAGGAAACCTCTGTTAAGGCGGCTCTGGAGTCCGCATTTCCACCCTGTAGCACTGCAAGGGAACCGACTGGGTTCCAGAAGCTTTCATCCCCTGTGGAAACAGTGTCATGCCTTGAGTTCTGCACACATTGCGCCCTTGACAGTTGGTCTGTAGTGTCTCCTCAACCTGCTGAATCTCTAAAACATCCATAGTTTTGTTCCTTATGCAATTCATGTTGTTTTTTATTTGCCCAGGTTCTGCTGCTTTTGGATAAAGTTGCCATTGGAGTTTGAAGATTTTTTTATCTAGTGTGAGTCTGTTTTTTAAACAGCTTTAATTGAGGTACAATTTTATACTGTAAAGTTTCCTGGTTTAAAGTAGAAAATTCAAAGGTGTTAGTTTATTTACTGAGTTTTGCAGCCATCCCAGATTCTAATTTTAGACAATTTTTTTTATCACCCAGAAGGAACACTCGTATCTGCTGGCAGCCACCCCCCGGCCCAGGCCCGCAGCCTGCCTTGGTGCAGGCAGTTTATTAATCGCCTTTCCCACTTGATAGGTTTGCTCACGCTCCACCTTTCACCTAAATGACGCGGTACTGCCTGTCTGCTTTTGTGAGTCCTGCTAATGTTTTCAGAGTTCATTGATTTTGTGCCTCGGGCCAGTACTTCGCTCCTCTTGTTGCCCGGGACACTCCATGTGAGATCACAGCACGTGCTTCTCCAGGTCAGTCCATGGCCTTCTGAGCTGTTTCCCTGTTTGGGCTGTTGTGAACCACGCTGCTGTGAGTGACTGTGCGTCAGTTTGCTCTTGTCTCTCCCAGGTAGACAGAGGCCCAGCGCGGGATTGCTGTGTCGTATTTAACTCATTTTGAGGAACATGCTGGACTGTCTTCCAAAGTGGCGTCACCATTGTGCCTTCCTGCCACAACTGTGTGAGGGGTCCCACTTCCTCACATCCTCGCCAGCACTTGTCTGTCTGTCTGTCTTATATCCACCCGTGCGAGGTGGCGTGAAGAAGCACCTGCCTGTAGGTTTGATGTGCATTCCCCTGATGACTAATGCCCCATATTTTCATGAGCGTCCTGGCCATTTGTCCTTATTACTTGGAGAAATGTATGCTCATGCTCTTTGCCCCTCATTCAATTGTACTGTCTTCTGTTCTCCCTGATTTGTAATTACTATCCTGATTTTTTAATGTATTTAGAATACAGGGATCTTGTCAGGAGTGGGGTTAGCCAACCCCAGATGCAGCCTTGCCTTTTTTGTAGCTGACATAGTGGGGATTTTTTTAAATTTACATTTTCAAACATATTTTTGATTAAACTTCGAATTTTTAAAAGTAATTATTTGCTTTATATTTCATGAGTGTGCTATCATCTTATATCATCCTAAAGACATT
Organism: Camelus dromedarius; assembly: GCF_036321535.1. NCBI lineage: Eukaryota > Metazoa > Chordata > Mammalia > Artiodactyla > Camelidae > Camelus > Camelus dromedarius. The sequence continues at coordinate 1,910,603 of NC_087462.1, forward strand.
AATTAGCCGTGTGTTCTCCGTGTTGAAGTCGCCTTTGGCTCAACTACCACCAGCTCCTCCTGACTTTTTAGTGGGGCATTTCCCTCCATTTCTGGGCACTTGATTATTGGTTTGAGAGGCCCTGCTGGCTTGACATATCCCTCGGGAACCAGGCCTGCCCCCTCCACAGGTGAGCCGGGGCCCGGGCCCCCTGGCATCTTGCCCTCAGTGTCCCCTCACCCTGGCAGGGGTCGAGGCTCCACCTCTGTTGGATGTGGGTGCTCTAGCCCAGGCCAATCCGTGCGGCTGCCTCAAGGTGAGACTTGTTCAGATGCAGCAGGAACATCAGTGTTCACGGCCTCCTGGCATCTGCTCCGGTTCGTGGAGCTGACAAGGAGGGAAGTTAGGAGCAAGCCCAGCGTCCTGGCCCGCGTTACCTGAAGGACGGTGTCACTTTCAGTCTTTACCACCTCCGGTTCTGCTCTCTCAGTCAAAACAATTCTTGAAAAGAGAAAAGGAAAAATTGTTTTTTATTATAATGTGAATCTTTATCAAATACTGTTGTTGCTCACTGCTTCAGCGTCCGGCAGTCACCATCGCTGGGGAAACTGCATTCCATGTGCTCGGGGACAGTCACTTCCCACAAGAGCGCAAGCCCAGGGGTCCCGGATTGCGCCCGGGTCGCCGGCTGTCGGGCCCGTCCCCCCACACGTGGGTGCAGAGGGAGCCTCGCTGAGACAGTGTCTCTTTCAGGACCCGGTGGACTTCGAAGACGTGGCTGTGAACTTCACCGCGGAGGAGTGGGCCCTGCTGGACCCGGCTCAGAGGAGGCTCTACAGAGACGTGATGCTGGAGACCTTCAGGAACCTGGCCTCCGTGGGTGAGGCTGGCGTCACACCTCCACCCAGTCTTCAGGGAACAGATACTCTTACGGTTGTTCTTTCTTATTAGGGACACGGACGGGGACATGTTGAAAGGAAGGCAGGCGTGGTCCCCGCCTTGTAGAACCTACTTAGATAGCGTTTCCATGGAAACAAAGCTTCACGTACGACTGACTTTTTACTCTTGGTCAGCATCCCTAGTTTTAGGGATTAATCAGAGGCTCCCTGATCCTGTGAATGCGAGCACAGCCTCCAGGGTCACTGGGCGGCGAGAGCAGTGCTGTGGTCAGCACACGTGAGGTGTGGCCACCTGCTGCAGTCTCATCCACGCGTGCCTGTCCCCAGTGACGGGGACAGGGCACCAGCCCGTCTCACAGAATGCTGTGTCCCCCGCCCTCCCTCAGCGCGAGCTGTTCTTGGGAGCAGGGCAGCAGCCCCACAGCGTCGCCTTCCCGGTGGCGGCTGGGGCAGGGGAGGCGGGCTTCCCCGGGGCCCGGGCCTGCTCTCAGCAGGAGCGCCCCTCTCGGAAGGGGCAGGTCTGGGCGAGGGAGCGGTACCCGGACGTGCCCATTAGAAACAGGACTCAGTCTTGGTGAATTTGACATTTGTCCTTCACCTGGCCCCCTGTGGGGCTTCTCGCCCACCCTCACCCACTCGAGAGGTCTTTCTGTTGCTCGTGCTAGAAAGGGAGCATCTGGGGATGTGCGTTGTGCCCAGCTCCTTTCCCCTTTGCCTCTTTGAAGTATCCCTTTTGAAGTATCTCTTAGTGAACACGCTGCCCCTTTGACTCATTTTCCCTATAATGGCCAAACTTCCAGATGGCAGAGGTCTTCAGAGTTTTCCTTTGCTTGTGTGTTAAATTAGGCTTGGACCCAATTCCAACATGTTTGTGTGTGTGTGTGTGTGTGTGTATTAAGGCCAACAAACAGTTATTGGACACCAGCAGGGCATCATAGGATTCAACTTAGCCCTGCCACCATCCGCCCAGTGACAGCCACAGATTCCCCAGCTCAGGGGGTTAGCCCACAAGACTCGCTGCATGTCCCTGCACGTCCAAGGCCAGTCTCGAGCCCGGGCTTTCTCCTGCCCTTCTTTCCAGCGGCTCTAAGTCAGAGGTTCCCGTGACCTGCTCCTCGGGTTCAGTTCACTTATTAGTGTAGCTCACAGAACTCAGAAACATAGTACTTCATTACGCGTTCCCCATGCAAGGGTGTAATTCAGGAACAACCAGATGGAAGACATGCACAAGAAAACGAGGTTCTGTGCCTCTCCAGGTGCCAGTCTCCCACACTTCCATATGTTCACCAACCCAGAAGCTCTCTGAACAACTTTTTTTTATTTTTTTTTTACAGAGGTTTCCTATCTCTGGCAATTGATTCGCTCTTTGGCTCCTCCCCCATCCACAGAGGTGTTGGGGTACCTGGGGGTGTGGGTGGGACTGAAAGTCTCAACCCTTTAATCACATCGTTGTTTCTGTTGGCAACCAGTTCCCGTTCTTAAGTTCTTTCCAACAATTTCCTTCGTTAATAGAAACCCAGTTGTGATGGAAGGGATTTATTATGAATTACAAGTCACCTATGTCACCCCCCTGATCCTGAGGCATGTTCAGGAACTAGGCACGGGGAACAGACACTATTCCATAGCTTTTGTCATTCAGGAAGTTGGTTTGGGGAGCTGTCAGGCGGGAACTATAGATGAAGCCCCAGTTTGTCTGAGAAATCTATGTCAGTCAACTGAATGATCAAATATATATTTCTTACACACCACAGTATCACACGAGCGTCCTTCCTTGTAAGATTTGATGTACTCTTTTTTTCAGTCTATGAAAAGAAATCGACATCTGGTCTCTCTTCTTCCTGTTGTCCCGTCGTTTCTTCCCCATGGGCTTAGTCACGCTACCGATTGTTACAGGTTCTCACTCTCAAGGCAGAGCCAGCGCGCTAAGTCCTGAGCAGGGTGCTCTGGAGGGTGAGCTCTGCGGCGAAGGCACAATAGTAGGATTCACAAGAAATCTCTCCAGGCCTGTTTTGGGAGAAAGCTGGGCATTTCATAGCATGGGACATCACCACCGAACCCAGGATGGGCGTTTGAGGTGAGTAGCTCTCCCAGAGGGGAAGGGGGGGTCTCTGTCCAGTGTTCGACTCACTTGAGATTAAAGAAAAGGTACAAACCTAGCTAAACAGTGATGTACTCACAGCATTTTTACAACACAGCACTTTAGTACATGGGATGTGAGCGTCTGAAATAGAACTCAGCAGGAAACAACCATCAGGAACCCCTGTGTATAAGAAACACTGAAGGCTGTGGTTCTGTTTGAGCCCTCGGCTGAAGCATTAAGCTTGTTGCACTTCGTGAAAATGCGGAGCGTGGCGAAAACTTGCCCATTCAGTACAGATGCAAAATACATAGTCAAGATAATCATCAACATCCATCAATAAATTACTAGTAAAGACATCATTAATAATTATAAATCCCCAGTACTGTGCTTCCTATTTTGAACAGAAACCATTGGGTGGAGAGTCTCTGTGGAGGTAAAGAAGGTCATCAGTGCAGAGAAACCCTGAACCAGATTCTAAATCTTACTGTCCATGAAGGTTATCAGACTGGAATTCAGCCCTACAAGCGCACCAAGTGTGGAGAAGCCTTTATGGATTGTTCTTTCCAGAAGAATCAGCTAAGATCTCACCCTGGACACAGACTTTGTCCGTGTGAGGAACGTGGACAAGTCTGCATCTGTGTCTCCTGCCTGTGCGCCCCTAGGGGAGCAGACATTGTAGAGAAACCCTATAAATGTCAGGATGCTGGGAGAGTGTCTAAGAGATATGTGAAGAGTCATGGGAGTGAACAGCCCTCAGAGCCTAAGAAAGCTGGGAAAGCTGTTATTTGCCCCTCATCCTTTCAGGGACGTGAAAAAGGTCGTTATGGACAGAAAATCCATGTGTGTGAAGTCTGTGGGAAATCCTTCAGTTATTATTGCCAGCTTGCTCGGCATGTGAGAACTCATACTGGAGAGAAGCCCTACGGATGTAGAGAATGTGGGAAAGCGTTCACTCGCGTCTCACACTTCCGGGAACACGTGAGGATGCACACGGGAGAGAAGCCCTACGAGTGCAAGCAGTGTGGCAAAGCGTTCAGCTGGTGCACCTACCTGCGGGAGCACATGCGGACACACAGTGGGGAGAAGCCCTACGAGTGCCAGCAGTGCGGGAGAGCCTTCCCGTATCTCAAATCCCTGCAAGGACACGCGCGGGTGCACACTGGAGAGAAGCCCTATGTGTGTAAGGAGTGTGGGAGGTCCTACAGTTGTCCCAAGTACTTTAGAAAACATGTTAAAACACACAGTGGAGTAAAACCCTATGAATGTACAGAATGTGGGAAAGCGTTCATTACTTCCTCTTCCCTTCGAGAACATATGAAAACACACAGTGAAGAGAAACCCTATCAGTGTCAGCAGTGTGGGAAAGCCTTCAGGTACCCCAGGTCCCTGCAGGGGCACATGGTAACACACAGCGAAGAGAAACCGTATGAGTGTCAGCAGTGTGCGAAAGCCTACAGGTGTCTCATTTCCCTGCAGAGACACATGAAGACGCACACCGGGGGGAACTCTGATGACAGGGACTGTGGGAGAGACTTCCTTTCTCCTTAAAACTTGTAAATGTGAGCCATCACAGGAGAGGAACATGAATCAAAAGGATGGGGGAACCTTCAGCACTTCACTTATCTGGTATGTGAAAGCTGGGCAGGACAGAAATCTTTTCATGGCTATAAATACGGTTTTCCCTCCATAAGTGCCTCATCCTGAATAAGGATCCCAGTGTATTAATTTCTAGTTCATGTAGTGATCTGAACACTTAAGATAATTACTGTTCCTCTACGTCCCCTTCATGTGTACTACTTACATTTTGTTATCTTGGATTTTAATTATACAGTCATACAGTGCTTGCCTCAATTCCGCTATAATATCTTCTGAATCCAGGGATGGCAAGAAGTGTCTGGTTTTTGATTTTTTTTCATGTAGAACTCCGTGTGAATTTAGATGAAAATATTTTTGTTTCATACTTTTGATTATGATCTTGGTATGCGATCCTGACGTGAGAACTGTATTGTTGAAATGTCTTCTGGTCCATGTGACAGGTGATTTTTTTTTGTGACTCAGTATTTACTGTCCCCTTGAGTCTGTATTACAGAAAGCTGTGTCTTCCATATTTCTTTGTTGCTAGCGGATACTACACTTGTGTTCCTCACAGAAATTAATCATTGTGGGAGGTCTTGGAAGACAGCAGTCTCACCTGGTTATGTTCATTATAACTTGACCTCTGCTCATTGTCCTTGATTGTGGTTGGAAATTGGACAGGATTTATTGAGATAGTTGAGTGACCCGGTGGCGTGAAGATGAAAGCTCGTGTGCAGACGGTTCTTCTGAGTTGTGTTGTGGGCGTGGGTAATCCGGTGGGAGACTGCCTAACCCAGAGTCCTCCTGTCAGTGGTTCTGAGTTGAAGTTCCTGAGAAGAGGAAGAGGCATGAGGTCTGGAGGACAGAGGTGAGGAAGCCATGAGCCTCAGGTCTTCTGTACTGTCAGGAGGCGGAGACACACGGGAACTTACTGGGCCCAGTTTTCTGGCTCCTGGCCCTGCCCACGTGGGCCAGCCCCCAAGCAGACACGTGTTTGACGTTAGTTCCCGCTTGGGCAGCAGATTCTACACTTCTCCCCAAGGTCCCTCATTATGGTTCCTCTTTGCGTTTCTGGTCCACACAGACCCTTGCGTGTTCCTGTAGGTCTTTGGTGTCCATCAGGCCACTCCTTCAGGCATTCATACTGTGATCTTCTCACACCCTGTGACCCCCTCCATGTCCAACAGTTCGGCTCATGACATGATTTGTGTAGGAAGCATCTTATTCCTCTAATAGAGGAGCTGGTTCCTTCCTCCAGCCATGGCAGATTTAATGTGGCAGCCACAAGTGCAGGACACCTACTTCCTTTGTTTCATTGCTGAAACTCTGCAGTGGCCCTGCATTTCTTGTTTCTGGAAACTTCCATGATGGAAATGAGCACTTATGAAAATGTTTGGCCCTTTGTGGGCATTTTATCTTGTAGCTGGCTGCTCTGTAAATGGTAAACCTACTATATTTAATTACCTTGCATTTTTATGTGTGTTTACTTAGTGTTTCTTTCATTTTTTTATACATTTGGTTTGGGTTCCTACTTGATAGACCACAGTGGGCAATAATGACACAGTAATCAGAAAAACAAGCTGCCAGCCGCTGTCCAGCAGTCCCCTGTGCCTTGGTCCTTCTGTCTGTAGGGGAACAGCATCTTCACTGTACCTTCCAAGTCTCCTGCAAGGTAGGCTATTGGTGAATTCTAACCTGAGTTATAAAGATGAGATTCTGGGAAGTATGCATCCCAGCCTCACCCACAGAGAAAGAACGTTCAGCGGAACCACACCTTCCTGGAGATTCCATTGACCTCTCACAGTGGCACAGGAAATGCAGCACAGTGAGCATCTGGGAGGGAGGTGGATGTGGAGATTCCACGTACATGCCTCTCTGGTCCTCTGGTTCCAGAAGACAGTGTAAGCAGAACAGTAAAACAGTGTTTCACGTGACACTGGGAGTTCATACCTACATGGAGCCCAAAATATACACAAGTGTATGTACACAGGGTCCACTAGTGTCTCCCCCCACCCCAATTTCACACCCACTTGGCCCTCAGACCTTTTTAAAAAATAAAGTCTGATTCATGGGAAACAAGAGGTCCAAAATTGAGTCTTAGCAGCCGAGCAAGACGTAATAACGAACCTAGTTGCAGCCTCACCTTTTCCCAGGAACGTGGCCTTTGAGTCAACCTGGCAGTTCCTGGTCTGCAGCAGGAGGTGTTCTGCTGAGAGGCTCCCCCACTTCTGTTCCCCTCAGGAAACAAACGATGCAGCCTTTGCCTGAAGTGATGCACTCTTCACTAATAGTTTTCCTTTTTTCTGCTCCTTTTCTGTCTTTAAAGCCCATGATTTCTGTAGGTCCTTGGATCTCTTTTTCTGCTTGCTCAGTGGGCTGCTGCCTGATTCACGGATCTTTCAGTAAATCCTGTGAGGTCTTTAAAAGTTACTCAGTTGAATTTCTGTCATTTAAGTTGGTGAAGCCACTTTGAGAGACAGTCTGGCCGGTCCTCAAAATGACGAACACTGAGTCACTGTGTGACATGGCCGCATCATCCTAGGTACCTGTCTGCCCAAGAGAGGGAAAAGCAAGCATCATCACAAAAAACGGTACACAGATATTCACAGCAGCATAAGTCACAATAGCCAAAAAGTGGAAACCAGTCAAAAGGCCACTGGCTGATCTGGAGAAGCAAATGCTGTATATTCTCACAACGGAATATCATTTGCAACAAGAGGAATGAAGTAGTGATCCAAGACACAAAATCAGAGACTTCTTAGAACGTTAAGCAGCTCCACAAATGTCCACAGGCAGTATCATATCGTTTATATGAAACGCAGAGAATGAGCAAGTCTATAGAGGCAGAAAGCAGGGAGCAGGTGGAGTGCAGTGGTGGAGCACGGGCTTAGCGTGCACGAGGTCCTGGGCTCAAGCCCCTGCACCTCCAGTAAATAAATAATCCTAATTACCCCCCCAAAATAAAATATTTGTTTCTAATTTAAAAAAAAATAAAAAGGAATTGGGTCCAAAGTCTTTCAGACTCTTTCCTGGTATGGCAGTGGAGGGGGGGTTCATAAAACACAATTTTTGATACCTTTCTTGGGAAAAAATGTTGCAAGCTGACAGTTCACAAAGGGATGTGGTTGCAGTGCCTCATGGTCACACACCTGCCTCAGTGACAGGTGAACACGGTCCCTCTTCAGTGCACCTTACAGGGCCTGTGGAGCCCTGAAAATGGACAGATGTGGGAACTAACACACCATCAGTATTAAGTTAAAAGGTCTTACTCTAGTGGATCAGATTTTCTTTTTTTAAGGCGCACAATGTCCGCATCGAACTCTCATCCCAAAGGAGCAGATCCCGATGGACGGTTGTCCCTTGCAGGACCCATGCTGATGGATTCCACATCTTCTGTCATGTCTCCGCCTCATCTCTGTCCTCATCTCAGAAGCATAAAGTGCTTGAGAGCAACTGAAACACTAGCCCTGGGACTTTGTACACAGCCCTGTGATTCCTTTCTGTTGCTCACTGGGAGCCAGTCCCTGTTAGGAAACAGGTTTCTGAGTCATGGCTGTGTAGGATCAGAGAGCTTTCACAGAGGTGGAACTGGACAGTGTGAAAAACAAACCTGCCCAGTGCAGCCGAGCAGAAGTGCTGGTTCCTGTTTAAAGCCGTCTCTGCTGCGCTGACCAGGATGGGAACAGAAGATGCCTGAGTGTGTCCTGTCAGTGTCCTGGAGACAATTAGCCTAGAAAGCCCTGTTTAACCTTCATTCTGTGCTTTTAGTATTGGACAACTGAGCTCTTCCGCATGGCTTATAATAAACCACATTTCATGTCTTGTTTCTGCTCAGTCTTTTCAGATATCCATATGTATTTCTCACCCTGAGCTCTCAGTAATGATGACATAGAAATCTCTCTAATGCCGACCTGTAGTACAGTCTTGATTTTCCTTTAAATCATTAATAGAAGAAATTAATGGTGTGGTCTTGTTTTTAACTGAAGTTGCCTGGGAAGCAGACAATGCAAAAAGGAAACACTGAACCTCCTGCCTCCCTGAAAAGCAAGGAATAATGTCTCGTGTGAAAAGTGCACTCCCTGCATCCTGAGATAGAAGGTGGGGATTCAGGGCTGGGAAGCCTCCATCAACAAACCTTGATACTCCCTTAAATTTACTACCTCAAGCCCAACCTCTGTTTACATTCTTCACTAATTAAGCACCCAAAACTCAAACTGGCTTAAAGACTTAAACATAAGACAAGACACTATAAGCCTCCTAGAAGAAAATATAGGCAAAAAATTCTCTGATACAAACTTTAACAATGTTCTCCTAGGGCAGAAAACCCAGGCAATAGAAATACAAGCAAAAATAAACAAATGGGACCTAGTTAAACTTACAAGCTTTTTCATAGCAAAGGAAACCACAAACAAAACAAAAAAACAACATATGGACTGGGAGAAAATATTTGCAAGTGATGTGACTGACAAGGACTTAATTTCCAGAATATACAACAGTTCACACAACTCAGTAACAACAACAAAAAAACCCCAAACAACCCAATGAAAAAATGGGCAGAAGACCTAAACAAACATTTCTCCAATGAAGACATACAAATGGCCAACAGGCACATGACAAAATGTCAATACCTCTAATTATTGGAGAAATGCAAGTCAAAATTACAATAAGGTATCACCTCACACCAGACAGAATGGCCATCATTAAAAAGTCCACAAACGATAAATGCTGGAGAGGGTGTGGAGAAAACGGGACCCTCCTACACTGCTGGTGGGAATGCAGTTTGCTGCAGCCACTATGGAGAACAGTATGGAGGTTCCTTAAAAACTAAACCTAGACATGCCATATGACCCAGCAATCCCGCTCCTGGGCATCTTTCTGGGGGGACTCTAATTCCAAAAGACATACACACCCCAATGTTAATAGCAGCACTATTTACAATAGCCAAGATGTGGAAGCAACCTATATGTCCATCAACAGATGACTGGATAAAGAAGTTTTGGTATATTTATACCACGGAATACTACTCAGCCATAAATACCAACATAACACCATTATAGCAACATGGATGCACCTGGAGAATGTCATTCTAAGTGAAGTAAGCCAGAAAGAGAAAGAAAAATACTGTATGAGATAGCTCATATGCGGAATCTAAAAAAAAACCGACAACATAAATACAAAACAGAAACAAACTCATAGACAAAAAATATAAACTTGTGGTTGCCAGGGGGACAGGGGGTGGGAAGGGACAGACTGGGATTTCAAAATGTAGAACAGATAAACAAGATTGTACTGTGTAACACAGGGAGGTATATACAAGATCTTGTGGCTCATAGCGAAAGAGAATGACAATGAATGTATGTATGTTCATGTATAACTGAAAAATTGTGCTCTACACTAGAAATTGACACATTGTAAAATGCATATAACTCAATAAAAAAAGTTTAAAAAAAAAAAAGAATAAACTAATGCCATGTGCAGCAACACAGATGGACCAGGAGACTGTCATTCTAAAGTGGCCAGAAAGAGAAAGAAAAATACCATATAATGTCATTTATATGTGGAATCTTAAACAAAACAAAACAAAACAAAACACAAATGAACTTATTTACAAAACAGAAACAGACTCAGACATAGAAACAAACTTACTGTTACCAGTGGGGAAGGGGATAGGAAGGGATAAATTGGGAGTTTGAGATTTGAAGATACTACTATATGTAAAATAGGTAACAATGAGTTTCTACTGTAGAGCACAGGGAACTATATTCAGTATCTTGCAGGAATCTAATGAGAAAGAATCTGCAAAGGTTTGCATGTGTGTGTACAACTGAAACATGTTGTACACCACTGTGAACTGACTACTTCACATAAAAATGAACAAACAAGTGCTAAATGTCAGTGATCATCAGTGAAAACCAACATACAATCACAAGAAGATCCCATTTCACACCTCGAGATGGTCGAAAGGAGGCTGGCTACTGCAAGTGCTGGAAATGAGGAGGAAGCACTTACGTGGGATAGTCCGACACTCGACTCGGCCCTCCTTCCGCACTTCCAAGTATTGGGATCTTACCCATAATCTACAACCTGGCAATTTTCTTTCTGTTACCAAGGCTGTTGCCCCCAGGATCATACCCCTGCCCCTCCCTCAACTAGAAACCAATTACTCTTACCTAGGCTTCAAGAGACAGCTGCAGGGAAGACACAAGAACTGGTTAGAACCTGCCCAGTCCAAGAGGGTGGAGGGTCTGACTTGAGCCTCATTATGCATTCATGGTAACACATTGACTGCTAAGTGACATGCCCACCAGCACCCTGACAGGTAACAATAGCCATAACAGCCGCTGGAAAAGCCCATACAAGGACCGATTGGTTTCATCACACCTGGAAAGAGCACATGATGGTGGAAGCCTCTCATAAAGGTGCACGTGGCGCGACCCAGGCCAGAGCTGTCTCTACTGCCCGTCTTGGCTGACCACTCCCTTCTGAGCAATAAAGTGGCAGTCCACTTCGTCCCTCTGCCTCTGCTGTGTGAATTCTTTCACGGCTGGCAGCAAGAACCCACACTTTGGTGAGCTTCCTAATTAGGGGTCCCCCACCCGCTAACATTGCTAGTAAATAACTATATTTTTTAGGTCAACATCCATTTCTTACCCAAATTTAGCTCAGACTTCTCCAAAGGCCCCTGGCTTTGGGTCTCTCCTCACCCACCCACGCCCTGAGCAGCACTGCGCCTCAGAACAAGCTCCCGCAGACCTGGGTGGAGAACGCGCTGCCCGCAGGGAGCCAGGGTCCTGACAAATAGCCTTGCTCTCAGGCTCCTCACATAGAAGAGGAAAGCCCTTTGCTGTGTGGTTGGGGATGCCGGTGCATTTCTAAGATCCAAGGCTCGTCCCTGTTCCAACAGCGTTTGTAATTTCAAGCCTTGTGCCCATGGGAACAGTATTGCAATAGACTCCTTGGACAGGCTGGGACTTGAAAAACATGTCAGGTCCAAGGTGGGAGCCCCCAGCGCCTGACCACCCACACTGGGGGTCGTCCTGTTCCTCCTTGGACCCCTACTAGTCAAGGATTCTGCCTGAACCCCTGAAACCACAACCTTGAAAGAAGAAGGTGGCTCCAGTCTGGTAGGGCTACTCCACCCGCAGCTGCTTTGGCCCAATGTGGACCAGGCCCTGCTGTTCGGGCCCCAGCCCCAGCCCCTCACAAACCCGGCCCCACTCCACGCTCTCTAGAGCATCCACCCGGCAGCCCCACAAACCCGAAGCCTCGCAGGTGAGAGTGACGTCACCACCCCCGACTGGACGGGGCTCCGATCCCTCGCGCCCAGACTGGGCGGACTCAGGGCACACCTCCTTTCGGACCCTGGTTGACAAGGTTGCAGGCCTGGATTCTGAGTGCAGGGTGGGCTGGAGGTCACGTGGGGTAGCAAGGTGGAAGTGCAGGTTGCTGGCTTCAGCCCTTTACTGCCTGGCTTCCTCCCGTGCACCTGGATCTGGCCACCAAGGTGGGCTGTGAGCAGAATCTGCCCCTGGCCAGACAGACACCTTCCCGTGTATAGAAAAGTCCTCTCAGTTCCCCCCACTCGGAGCCTCCTGTCCATGGCTGCCCCCGCTGCACACTGCAGAGCCCTGACAAGAGGGGAGAGGTGTGAAAGGAAAATCAGAATGTAGTCGATATTGCTAACGGAGCTCTAAAATGCAGCCAGGGGCCACTGAGTGGGGCTTACACAGGTCTATACCCAGATGGACTCTGAACCTTGACCACTTACTGTCTTAATGCAGGCATCCAGAACATCTGCCCAGTGGCCCAGAAAGCCAAGATACTTAGCGGACCCTTATCCTAAATAACTCCTGACAACCTGTCCCTTAATGACAAATACTTCCTTCCCTGTGTCAGACTGGACCACAATTCTTGCCAGATAACTTTAACAATCTTGTGGCTTTTCCTTATAAGCTACTGACTTTTTTCTCTTCCCCAGAACATTCTTTTGATTTGTTTAATACAAATATGTCTCTCAAATTGCAATTCTTATGACTCCAAGCAAAGCCCTTTATTCTCTGCAGCCTCAATACTGATTACCATTCTACACGGGGCAGGGGGGCCTGGGGACCTCCTGAGTGAGGGTTCAGCCGTGGGCGGGGTCACTGTGGATCCGTGCCCTTGGTTTAAGCACAAAGACTCTGTGATGTCACTGCGTGCGAGGAAGGGGCGAGCCTGGGTTCGGCCTTTCATATCCTCCCCTCACATCTGGGCTTGACCAAGCTCTCTGTGTCCCATTTGTTACCCGACACCTTCAAGCTCCCTCCCCACATGCCCTAAACGTGGGGTCGTTTCCACCTCTGAGCAACACTGAGGTTCGGAACAAGCCCCTGGTCAGCTTCTCCAGAGAACAGGCTGACCCAGGGGGTCCTGTCCGGTCCAGACACGCTGGTCCTGCAGTCAGCGCACTGCCCGCACTCGCCCGAATTCTCTGTTGCTCCCCCTCCTCATACAGAACAGAAAAGCCGTCTTCTGTGTGGTGGGAGACGCTGCGTATCTCTGAAAGCCGAGCCTCGGCCCCATCGCAACATTATTCGCATCACAGGCTCCTTGACCAAGTCCGGACGTGACTGTCTGTCTGTCAGGTCCAGGGCGGGTCCCCCTCCCCCTCCCCCTCCAAGCCTGCCCGCCCGCGTCAGGGTGTCCTGTCCTCCCTCCGACCCCCCCCCCGGGGCCAAGGGCGCGATCTGGACGCCCCGCACGTCGCGCGGGGACGGGACAGGACGCTGGCACCCCACCCCGCGGCCGAGGGGGAGACTCGGGCCGGGACGCCTGGGTGGCTGGGGCCCGGGGAGACCCGGCCGGCCGCCGCTTTCCGCAGGTTCCGGCCGGTTCGAACAAGCCTTTCGCGCGTTCGGCCCCGGGCTAGGCACTCACCATCTCCGCCTCCTTTCGGGTTCTCCGAAGCCTCCTCCCCGCGGCCCCGCGACCTGGGCAGGTGAGAGCCACGGGGGCCGGCACCTGAGGCCCAGAGGACAAGTTCGCACAAGCGCCGCGGGCGGCTCAGAGCTACATCCTCGGGCTGGGAACGCGCCCGCCGCGCGCCCTCATTGGATGGCTCCCCGGGGCCCTGCGCCCTGATTGGCCGGCAGTCCTTGCCCGGCCCCGCCCTGATGGACAGCCCTTCCGGCCCCATCCTACCCTCACTGTCGCGTTGTCCGGACCCCGCCCTGTCGCCGCTGATTGGACAGTTCAACCAGACCCCGTCCCTGCTCCTGAGTGACAGGCCACGGGGACACAGGTGGCCGGTCCCCCTCCTGGGACTTGGGCTGCACGCAGAACCCGCTCCCGCCCGGGGACCCTGCGGCATCTGCTCTGGGCTCCCCGGCGTCCTCCTCCTGCACCTGCAAGTCCAGGCTCAGTTTCCTCCGGGTTCGCGCCGTATACCAGTGGAGATGAGAAAAGACGGGACACGGGGCTTGGTGACCTCCGGAGTCAGGATATGGCACAGCGCGAGGTCACCGTGGAAATGTGCCCTCTAAGAACAAAGACTGTCAGTGACTTGGCCACGTGCAAGGCCGGTCAGGCTGGGTTTTTACGTGTGGCCTTTGACACAGGAAAGCCCGGCTCCTCGTCCCGCCCCCACCTCTGCGGCTTGAGGCAGCAACCCAAGGCCCATGTTCGTTTTCCCGATGGGAATTGGGACCCGAGAACTCAGCCTCCGTGCAGGACTGGTCTCAGCACAGCCATAGGTGTGAGATGCCACATTTCTCAGGTGTGCATTTTACGCTGCGAGCAAATGTTTTTTAGATCCGTTTGAGTGTGTCACTAGAAAAATTTGAAATCTAAAAGGCTGTGAAATGCCAAAGCAATTGAACTCTTATTTTAACTGATTTAAGAAAAAGGCTAAGTAAGTTTGGGTTGGACCTGAAAACTCAATATTCTGATTAATCAGGTCAAAACACAGAGCATTTCCTATGACTGCTCATTTCAGAAAATACCCTCCAACTTGAGGTCTAGTAAAAAAGTAAACTTCAGTGTCCTTGACCATTTTACTTACATAATTATAAAAATTCATTCTCTGTGGTTTGCAAGAGGTTTTTTCACGTTCACTAAAATTATAGTTAAGAGAAACAAATTTTAGAATGCTTTCCTATGGTAGAAAAGTGACTTCCAATTACAAATAAATTGCTTTTGATTTGTCTTTATTTAAAACACTATTTTGTTGTTGTTGTTTTTGTGAATTAATAATGAATGCTGTTTGGAAAAACTTAGCCTGAGATTTAGAAATGTAAGAATTGTGGGCAAATAATGTCGCCTGACATATGAGTAAGCAAGGAAGTCCCAGCCATTAAGCCAGGAGCCCCTGCCGCCGCCCCCAGCTGTGCACCCGGAAGGGATTCAGGATGGAGGAAAGGGGGATACTGACCCTAGATAGTCGAGGTGCAGATCAAAGGAATAATTTCAGTGAGCCCAGACTCTCGCATCTTCCCATACATAGAAAAGCACTAAATTCATTACCTTGAAATGCCTGATTTTCTTTAAATTACAGTAATTTTTTGATGTCCCTCTCCCTGGTTTTTGTCGCAGAACTCCTATATATCCTGGCTCCTCCCTTACCTCATCAGAACAGCCCCTCAGAACTATCCGAGTGGCTGCATCCCAGGCTTGAGTACTCGGAATGCCTGTTGAATAACACATAATTCTCAACTTCCAGGTTGTGCTTTTTTTTTTTTCTTCAGTTTACAAGAGTTGCCCATAGGACATCTGTCAGCACTGGTACCCATTTACCCGAGTCCCCTAGTTACCAATTTCACTCGTTTTTGTACTAGTCAACATTTACTTTATAAGCAGCCATTTCACCTCCATGTTTTGTTCTCTTCCCTTTGTTGTGAAAGAATGTGGTGGACACGCTGCAGTACAGTTTGCCTTTTGATTCAGTGAGGGTATAGTCAGTGGCAGAGCGCATGCCTAGCGTGCACAAGGTCCTGGGTTCACTCCCCAGTACCTCCATTAAAAAAATAAATAAGCAAGCCTAATTACCTCCCCTGCAAAAAAATTAATAAAATAAAGAACCCACAACACATAGGTATTAAAAGTAATAATAAACCCAATATTTTATAAATACAAATGTAACATAAACTTTAAAAATTGTGAATCACTATTTTGTACACCTGAAAATTCTGTAACACTGTATATCAACTATACCGCAATTAAAAAAATTAAAATAAATTTTTTAAAGTTTTAAATGTTAAAGCCTTTCTAAAAAATGCTGTTGGCAACATGATGCCAAGAGACATACTCAACATAGGGCTGCCACAAACCTTCAATTTGTTTAAAAAAAAAAAAAAGCAGTAGCTGCAAAGAGCAATGGGGCAAAGAGGAAGTGTCAGCCAGTCCGTCCTTAGGCTCCTCCATCTCAGCAGGTGGTCCCCTTAATCTTTATAAAGGGGTGTGAGACGCTGTAAGCTTATGGCCCAGCTCTTTGCAGACACTGGGCTTTTCCCAGGGCTTTGCTGCTCAAATGTTGCTCCAAGGGGAGGAAACATAATTGACAATGAAGCCTGCAGCCAACCCAGAAGGCTTCTCACAAAGGTACAAGAGTTCACTTCAATCTGGGGCCAAAGGAGGACCACAGCCCAGGAGACAGCACTTCAGACAGCTCCGAGTAACAGCTCTTTCGACGAAGGGGAGGTCAGTGCGAACGTGATTTTGGTGGAGGGGGGTCCATGCAGTCACACACACTCTTTCTGCAGAAGGTCGCTGCTCGTCACGAGGAGCAGATGGCTCCATTAATGATATTAGTGCTTTTCTAGACGTGAGGAGATGCAAGAATTTGGGCTCATAAAATCTTCTCCTGAAAATATCGGGCTCTCTAAAGACCTATTCTGCCAGTTTTTCCCAGAGCACAGAGCACTCATTCCTGAGCTCCACTCTGAACTCCTTCCTGGGTGTGCTGAAGGTCAGCAGCTTCGGTGGCTCGTGACTTAATCCTTGTAGAGGCAGATGGCAAGTGCCAAGTTTTAGTTGGCATGGCTCCCTCATGGCCATAAGCGCTGGGAGGAACTTCATGACCACTTCGTCCCACAGTGAAAGGGGCACTCATCCCTGGGTCGGGCGAGGATTCCACTGATAGGCCGCTCAGCGTGCTACTACAGGACTGGGCCTCATTAGCCCAGAGTCCTGGAACACATGACTCACTGGTCTGTCATGATCCAGGAAAAAAATTCTCTCCTGTTGCTTCTTCCCATATCTAGAGTTACACTGTAATGATCGTTGGTCTCATAAAAAGTATGTACCTGCTCACCTGCTTCAAGTCACCTCGTCATCACTATTTTTACCGGAGGCTCAGTCACACATTTGGGAATAGAAGAAACAATAATCTCGTAAAACAGGCAAAATACAAATAATACAGCTAATAGTATTAATAGAGTTATGATATTTAAGCCAAGAGCTTTCTACACCAAACCAGGTTGTGAAGAGGTCATCAGGGCTAGGGAGGGGTCACTCATGGTGGAAATCTGATTTTTCATATGGCTCATGAAACGTGCTATACTAGAGGATTCATCAGGGATGAAAACCCAGCATGTGGTTTGAATTACAGCACAGGCGCCTCCCTGAGGTGCTGGCAGGGTGCCAGGGGCCATGGGGCTTTGCAGCGGCCCTCTTCTCATCACAGAGACCTGAGAACTCAGCAGGCGAGTAGCCTGATCACTATCATTTAAAGCCTGTTGAGAGAATTTTGTTAACGGTTCTATATGGCTGATTACATCCCCGGGTCCTACTGAAGGTGCAAAAATAGCTGCTAAATGGTCGTGCCAGCGGAATACAGATCTCTTGACCCATTGGACTCATACTGGTGGTAAATTGGCTGGGGCCATCTCCAAATTGTTGCGTACATGACCTTGAGTCAAAGAGAACCCTAGGGTACATCTTCCTATCCAGCCCAGTGAAAGCCAAGGCCATAATTTAGCACCACAGAACCACTGAGTTCCATGAGGTGCGACCCAGTGAATTCCTGGTCGCTTGGCCTAGTCTGTTCCATACCAATCACTGTCTCTAAGGGTAACGCTACACAGGCATTGTCATCAGGTACCCAGCCTATCTTTCTCATGCTACTAGGCTGATTATCCTTAGTATGATTTAAGTGTTCCCAACTTAGAGGTGCCTTTAAACTTACATGACCACAGACTGGTGTTAACCACATAAATCCATCCCTTAATTGTGGGAGGTATCCTGCTAATAAACAGGAGGTTATAGGTTTTGACTGAGACTTAGCTCATTGTTCTGACTGAGCTCTGTGACCCTAAAGGAAAATTCCTATTTATGGCCAGCATCAGAGCAGGTGTTATTAACTGGCCAGGTGAGGGGGTCCCACCTAGTAATATCAACTGTAGCCTGAACAGGACTGAAATTTCTATCTTCTAAATTTCTTAGGAGCTATCCAATCAGCCTTGGAGAGGAGAAATCCACCAAGGTAACCCAGAAGTACTAGACACAGGTAATTGGCCACAAACCCAACAATTGGGTTGATTGTTTTAATGTTTAATTTTTTTGTGAACTCCAATTTATCCAACTTTATTTTATTTATTTTTTGCTGGAGGTACTGGGAATTGAACCCAGGACCACGTGCATGCTAAGCCTGTGCTCTACAACTGAGCTATTACCCTCCCCACCCAGATTGACATTTTTCGTATAGGATCTTGCCCATGTTGGAAAAACACTGGATTTACATGCAAAGGTAGAAAACAAACTTACGGTTAGCAAGGGGAAAGAGGAAGGAGGAATAAACTAGGAATTTTGTGAAGGAAAAGCCCAGGTGGGCTAACAAGCTAAGTCACAAATCTAAATGTAACAAGTGTCGGATTACTG
Organism: Camelus dromedarius; assembly: GCF_036321535.1. Classification (NCBI taxonomy): domain Eukaryota; kingdom Metazoa; phylum Chordata; class Mammalia; order Artiodactyla; family Camelidae; genus Camelus; species Camelus dromedarius. Next base: position 1,928,987 of record NC_087462.1, read on the forward strand.
ATCCGAGTTCTGCTGGGCTAACACGTAAATCTAAAGTTTAGTGTCAGTTTATTGGGCTAACGAGCTAAGTCACAAATCTAAGTGTGATAAGTGTCGGTTTAGTGATCTAAGTTCTGCCGGGCTAACTTGTAAATCTGAAGTTTAGTGTTAGTTTACTGGGCTAACAAGCTAACTCGTAAATCCAAGCTCAACAAGTGTCAGTAACGTGATCTGTTCCAAATTGATAAGCTTCAGTGTACTGATTCCTTGCTTTTTGTTGTTTGAGCCTTATTGGCTAATAGCCCCATACTTGTAATTAACCCTATAAAACCTCATGTGCACGTCTTGGAGGTGCTCAGATCTTTGGAGCAGAAGCCCCTCTGAGCCCGCCGGCGTAATAAATCTGAGTACTCCAACCTTCCGAGTGGTGCTTGTTTCTTGGCTGGCCCGTCATTTCCGTAACAATTTGAGATTAACAACTACTATATATAAACTAGATAAACAACATGGTACTACTGTATAGCACAGGGAACTATATTCAACATCCTGTAATAAACCATAATGGAAAAGAATAAAAAAAGAAAAAAATATATAATCTGAATCACTTTGCTATACACCAGAAACTAACACAATATTGTAAATCAACTATACTTCAATTAAAAAAATTTAAATACCACGTGTTAAGGGCACACATATTTCTTTAAAAAACCTACATAATCAGAGGCTAGAAGGCTACATGTCAAACTAGAAATGGCTATAGAAATGGCTACCTCTGGGTGGGGAGAAGGGAAGAAATATCTGTACTGTTTTACAAGTATGTGCAGCAAATACAGCTAAATGTTAAAATTTGTATATTGCTTCTGTAATTTCTTTGAATTATTTCATTAAAATGCAAATACGGAAATGATGTAAATGCCGCATTGAGATTAAGGAGTTAACTTGGATCTTGAAAATCCTTTCTCTCTGAAAACTCACCAATAATCGAATAATAACAGTATCATGGTATCTAATGAATGTCCACTCACGTATTACTTACTCTAAACATTTTTCAATATCTGCACTATTAAGCATTGGGGTTAATTCTTAGCTGTCAGTGCTGCTCCATGCAGTGCAGGGTGTTGAAAGCATCCCAGGCCTCCGCCCGCTGGATGCCAGTAGCCCCCACCCCTACTACCAGGTGTAATAAACAGAACGTCTCTAGATACTGCCAAGTGTCCCCTGGGGGTAAAATTGCCCCAGGGTTGAAAAATCACTGCTCTAGATCCTTCATTTGATCCAAAGTCCAAGGTTACAATTGCTGTCATCCTCCTGCCTGCACTTCAGGGGTCTAAGACGTTACTATGAGGATAATGACACTAACAATAACCAACACCTTAGTCTCACTCATTACTTGCTAAATACACGTACGTACCATGATGTACATTCCTTTTACAGATGTGGAAACTGAGGCTCTGAGAGGCTTAGCAACTTGCCTCTAAGAAAGCTGACTAAGGCTTGGGGCCACGGTTGGAATCCAGGGTGGCGGCGGGGGGGACGCCCAGCTGAGCTGAAAGTCTCTGTGCACGCGATACGAGTCAGATTAATAAAAATCAACTTAGAAAGTAAGTACCTGCCCTGACACTCAGCAGGCCCGGAGGGCAGATGGAGCCAGCTGCAAAATTAACAGGAAACAATGCATCCTCCAAGAACACCCTGCAGCTGTAAAGTGTCAAAACAACCCCCTTTTGGGCTATTCCTGTCTACCTCGCTGCATGTCCATTAAAAGCACAGCTTCTGAGTCAAGCCCTATCAGCAAGAAGTCAACGTCCTTCTCCTGCCTGGAAAATCTGATTCTCTCGGACACTGAGGATCCATCTCCATTTTCAACCCAGGTGCAGAGCTCAGATAAGGAGTTTCCGGACGCAACAATCCACAAGCATCTTATCTTTGTGGTTCCCAAGGAAACAGGACCTCGGTATGCGTCGCCGTCCAGACCCGACGCTGACCCCTTTGCACGTAGCTCAGCTTTGCTCTGAGCCAATGGAAACCGGGCTGTATTTACATCTCACCTACACCCTCCCTTCCCTCAAATCCTAGAGTGGGTCCGGCGCGGGTCATACGGTTTTGGGGGGGGGGGGTGTCAGAGAGTCCTGAGCCCCCAACCAAGACCCCACAGGCCCAGTCTCATTCCACCCGCCTCCACCGGACTGGACCCTGGAATGCGCCTTTTAAATGACCCCGCCCCCCTGCGCTTTGAACTGTGCCCCGCCCTTTGACCCACTGCCAGCGCCTCCTGCCCCCAGCCCAGCCTCGGCAGCCAAACAGGTGCCGGGCCGGACCCTGCTGCCGTGGAGGCTGGAGCAACTGCCCTCAGGAGAAGCGGCCGGGTCCAGGAAGGCGACCGCGGTAGCCGCCGCCCGCTCCCCAATCGCCGCTTCCGCTTCCGTCTCCGGGGCCGCTGGGAGCAGAAAAGTGGGCAGGCCTGGGGCTTGGGATTGGTGGAGTCTCAAGGATGGGCGGGGCTAGCCGCATCCTCCAATTGGCGAGTAGAGAAACGCTATTTTCGGACGCGATTGGGCCCAGTGCCCGGCCCCGCCCCTCTAGGTTTATCCTGAAGCCGGAATTGAACTGTGGGCGTGGTTAGTATGGGATACACCCCACGTGGGCGTGGCTGGGCGGAAGAACGCCGGGGGTGAGGCTGGGGGCGTGGTCTCCTGTGCAATTCCTGAGCGCCCGCATTACTCTGATAAACAGTGGCCGCTCACATAAGCAATAAATGCTTATTTCTCCGAACACTTGACTCATGCTAACACACCGGTATAAAAAGACATTCCCCTTATAGGAATGTTTCTTCTTTGAAAGTCTCTTATTTCTTCCAGACATTTGGTCACATTTTATTCATTTCTCTGTATGTTGCCTTTCTAATAAATACCTTGTGATTTTCCATCGTGGCCACTGGATGGCGACCTAGTTCATGTTTTCTCTTGTGACTATTTTGGTTTTTGCATTGGGTATACACAGGGAAAATGTATATGGATTCCTCAAAAACAGAAAAAGAAAGAAAGAAAAAGCTCATTAGCTATATTCCGGACTCTAATCTGCACTGGGGAAGGCAATAGTAAACGAACACAAAAATCCTTGCCCTCATCCTTCTTAGATTCCAGTGGAGGTGGACAAAAAAATTAACCATATTAATAAAAAACAAATATAATAAAGACAATACATTCCGATGTGGAAAGGGGAGTGACTTTGAGCACCTGTCCCATCTGCTGTCCGCCCCAGGCCTTGCACAGCGGTTTGATTGTCATCATACACACAGAAGCCTCTATCCTTTCCTACTTTCCCCACGCCCCTCCTCTTTTGGGGACCCAACTCCTGCCCTTTCCCACTTCTCCACTTCTAGTACTGGGGGGTTGCCAGGGTGACTGAGGTGAGACTGGGGCAAGCCTGGGGACTCTGTGGGCAGCTCTTGGCTGTGAGCTGTCACCTCAGGCACTTGGAGAAGCCCGGGTGTGCGGTGTATCGTGGCCAGGATGTGCTGCATTGAGTTGCATTAAATTAACAGGCTCAATTTAGGGAGAATCGAAAATTCTTTAAGATCTTCCTTTTAAGGGCATGTCTGTCTATTCAGAAACGATCACGTCATCATAATACAGTGCACACAAATCAGTTCAGAGTGAGTCATAAACCCAAATGTAATAGCTAAGACTCTAAGCATCTAGAAGAAACACAGGAGAAAGTCTTTGTGACATTGGGTTAGGCAACGATTTAGCAAAGAAACAAAATGTGGCAATACACACAAAGAAGAGATCGAGTCATTCATTAAAATTTTAAATAGTCGCTCTTTGAAAACGACTGTGGAGATAACAAGCAGGCAAGCCGCAACAGGGAGAATGTATTTGTGAACACACACCAACAAAGTGATTGCATTCAGAATATACAAAGAATGCTTTCAACGGAGAAAAATCGTGACCACAAGAGGGCCTCCTTTCACTGCAAAACCTCCTAGTTCGCTGTTTGGAAATAGCCACTGAAGTATCTTAGGCTCAAGGGGGTGTTTCTGAACCAGACTCAGTCCCTCTCACGTGCGCACAGTAAAGCCAATCTACTGCCCCCAGGTTCTGGTGGGGGGCAAGTACGGTGTTTACTGCAGGCACCAAGCAAGGGGTTCAGGTAGCTTGCTTAAAAGATCCAAATTCCCTGGTGGGCTTCAGGGAACGCTTGTTAAAGACAGGATGGAGGAGGAGGGTTGGGGGGGGGGCGTGATCAGCTCGTGGACGTCCTTTTGATTGGTTGGTGGTGAGGTCATCGGGAGTCAACATCACCGATCTGGAATCAACGTGTCTGGGGTCCGCGTGCTTGGGCTCGGCATGCAGTTAACCTCTTCCACCTGGTGGGCGGTTCAGTCTCGGCAAAACGGCTCAAAGGACAAGGCCAGCATCTACGGCCCTTGGGGAGGAGCTGAGTTTGGCTGTGTTTAATGGCTACACTTTTATTATTTTGGCCTCCTTGACTGTTTTCCTTTCTTTCGGCATTTTCTCACTTCTATGATTAAATTCGGTCTTTGGAACTCGAGGAAGCCTCGGAGACTAAAGTGTTTTTTTGTTGTTGTTGTTGTTATTTTGTTTTGTAACAGATGAGAGGCAGGTGGAAGTCGGGGGTGGGGGTCTGTTTGGGAAAGTCCCATAGGGTCCTGCTCGGTCCCAGAGTTAAAGGGGGAAATATGCATAATTTATATATACATATTATATATACATCCTGAGAAAATGATAAGCAAAAGGGACAAGATATTAACACTGGAAAAACTGGGTGAAGGGTATAGTCAGGAGTTCCTGGTACCGCTCTTGCAAATTTTCTGTAAGCTTGAAATTATATCAACAAAGTCAAGGGAGAAGGGTACAGCTCAGTGGTACAGCATGTGCTTAGCATGCACCAGGTCCTGGGTTCAATCCCCAGTACCTCCATTAAAAATAAATAGGTAACTTAATTACCCCCCCCAAAAAAAGGTAAATTAACAAATAAATTATTTTTTAAAAATTTACCGTTGAAAGATGAGATTTACATACCCAAATTGTTCTAGAGGGAAACATTTTCCTTTAAAAAAGTACAATGACCAGCCCATCTGGGTTTCAGCCCTGCAGACTCTGCCAGGCAACTGGGATGGTTAGTCGTGCTAATCGAGTGTCATCTTTTAAACGGAAATTTTAATTAATTTACTGTAAATAAAATTAGGCATCCATTTCCTCAGTCTCAGTAGCCATGTTTCAATAGCTGCTCCCACAGCAGAGCTCAAAGGAGAGCAGGATCTGAAGCCACGGTAACAGAGATGTCCATCACCGACCTAACTCAGCTTATGATTAAGAACGGAAGGGGTCGCGGAGACAGGCATTGGTTAGATGGAGTGAAACCCTCATCATCTTGTCCACCCCTGCAAATCCATGGAGACCACTGGTTCTCAAACCGGAATGGCCAGACCGGCTGCAGCAGCACCCCCTGCCCCCAGCTGGCTAGAAATGCAAATTCACAGCCCCACCCCTGACTTCTCCACCAGAAACTCCCAGGCTGGAGCCCAGGCACCTGCGTTTTAACAACTGCCCCTCCCCCCAAGTGATTCTGATGCACACACAATTTTAAGAATCATTGACTTAAAGCTATGACGGTAAATACCCTAAGAAAAAGAGGACTAACAAACAGCAGACACCAGGGAACCCCCTCCCAAGACCCAGCTGGTGATGGTCATTTGTTGAGTAGCGTTGATTTAGAACATTATGTTAGTTTCAGGTGTACAACATTGTGATTTTTACAGATTGAACTTCATTAAAAATTATTACAAAATAATGGATTTATTTTATGTTAAAAACAATGTGTCAGTGTACTTTTTTGATGGAACATTTTTTTTAAGTATCCACAGACACTAGATAATAGAAAAGTGGATAAACAGACAAACTGAAGGGTCACGATCCCCACCTGGCACAGCGACCCAGACCCTGTGACTCTGTGATTCTGGCGTTCTGAAATCAGTTCTGGAGCTGGGCAACCCAGAGGCCAATGAAGGCAAGCTGACACCCAGCCACCAGAAGACCCCTTCTTAGAAGGAAGAAGTTCCTGCCACCATGAATCCCCTAATTTAAAAGTTTCCCCACTAGGAGGATGTGGAGGACTGGATGAAGAAGTTGTGGTATATTTATACAATGGAATACTATTCAGCCATAAAAAAGAATAAACTAATTCCATTTGCAGCAACATGGATGGATCTGGAGATCATTGTTCTAAGTGAAGTAAATCAGAAAGAGAAAGAAAAATACCATATGATATCACTCATATGTGGAATCTAAAAAAAGAAAAGACACTAATGAACTTATCTACAAAACAGAAACAGACTTGCAGACATAGTAAACAATCTTATGCTTACTGGGGAGAAAGGGGGTGGGGAGGAATAAATTTGGGAGTCCCAGATTTGCAAATATTAACTACCATATATATAGATAAAAAACAAATTTCTTCTGTATAGTAGAGGGAACTATATTCAATATCTTATAATAACTAGTGAACATGAAAAAGAATATATGTATGTGTATACATGACTGGGACATTATTCTGTACACTGGAAATTCACACATTGTAACTGACACATTATAACTGACTATCCTTCAATTAAAAAAAAAAGTTTTCCCACTGGGAGGATGTGGAACAGCTGGGCCATCCTTGCACACCACTGGTGGGAATGGAAAAGTTAAGGGTCACATAGTCATCACGTGATCACAAAACAAAACAAAACAAAACAAATGTCCACCAGTGGATGAAGGGCTAAACTAAACAAAATGTGGTCCCTCCCTGCAGTGGAATAGTACTAGGCCATAAAAAGGAACCAAGTACTGAAACAGGCAAAAACATAAATGAACGTCAAAAAGGATGCTCAGTGAAAGAAGCCAAATGCAAATGATTACAAACCCTATGAATCCATTTATATGACATTTCTAGGAAAGGAGACTCCTATGGAGACAGAAGGCTATGGATGGGAGGGAGAGATTGATTCAAAACGGACGAGAGGGACATTTCTGAGGTGAGGGAAATGTGCTAGAATTGGATTGTGGTGATGGTTGTACAACTGGACGAATTTACTATAAATCATGGAACCCTGTGCTTAAAACGGGTCAACTCGTTATATAAATTATGCTTCAGTGAAGCTGTAATAAAACACCTTCCCGGGAGAGGGCGCCAGAGACCACAAATTCAGTTCAGAACCAGCCTGGAGGATGGGGTCGGTGGGCGCACTCCTTTGCCCTCTTCCCACCTCGCAGGGGAAGGCGTTCTGCTGCCGCTCCTCCAGGCCCTGGGGGTCTCTGGGATAAAGCCATCACCTTCTTTGAGATGATGCCGTTGGAATGAATCACTGGCCGGCCGGGGACTTGCTGGGATACCCTCAGCAGCCTAAAACGCCTGCTTTAGCCACCGTGGTCCCGCGGAGCCCTGAATGCGCACCAGGTGGGGGGACGCGCCAGCCTCCCTGGCAGTGACAAGGGGAGTTGGGGTTGGGACACCACCCGGGCCACATCCTGTCATCGCTCAGTCCCAGGGGGAGGGTCCATATGAAGCAAAAAGTATAAATTGGGATGAAGAGACACTTTGGGGTGGATGTGACAAGGGGCCAGGGCTGGACCACTGAAAGACAACCTGGCCAGCCCTGAGGGGGAGGCGTCAGAGCACGGAGCGCCTCCTGGGGGGGCCACCTGGGACCCCCACCTGAGACCCAGCCATCTGAGGAAAGTAAGCTCCCACAAATGCACTTGGGTGAACACAAGTGTCACCCACACAGCCATCCTTTCAGCCACACACGGACAGGGTGGACAAGGAAAAATTAAATAAAACCAAAAGATCACGGAGGTGGTGGGTAGAGTTACAGGAGCCAGAGAGAAAAAGGGATGGGGTCTCCCTGAGAAGTGATTTTCAACTGAGCTCTGCTTGGCAGAAGGTGTTCGCTGTAAAGAAGGGAACAAGAAAGGGAACGTGGATGAATGCTCACCAGTGACCCAACATTGAACCAATGAAGCCACCCTCAGATTTCTGACCTCCAGAACCCGTCTGAGAGGCACTGAGTTTGGGGGCACTTTGTTACAGCAATAACTAATACATCTGGATTTCTTTAGAAGCTCCAGGTCCAGGAGATCCTAAATCCACTTCTGGGATGGATACACCTTCTTTCAAGCTTGGGTCCACGGGGTGGCCCGACCTAATCACTACGCAGACAGTTCAATTGTGGGGAGTTAATTTAGATCTGAGCATTAGGGTGTAACGGTTATGAGTATATATCCTGAGTTCAAATGCCAGCTTCATGGCATAGTAACTGCAGGACGCTGGGCAGGTCAGTTAACCTCTCTGAACCTCAGTTTCCTCCTCTGTAGAGTGGGAATATCAGGTCATGGAGCGGGGTGCTATAGTTACTTAATTTTTCTTTTGAGCCTTGTAGATGGCAGAATTGTGTCCCCTGTAAACATACGTTTAAGTCGGAACCCCTGGTAGCACGGAATGGGAACTTATTTGGAAATAGGGTCTTTGCAGATGTAATTAGTTAAGATGAGGTCACACTGGAGTAGGGTGGCCCCAAATCCAGTGACTGATGTCCTTATAAGAAGAGGGAAATTTGGACACAGAGGTGGCCACATGAAGCTGAAGGCAGAGACTGAAGTAACACATCTACAAACCAAGGACGCCGAGGATGCCCGGCCGGCACCACCATAAGCTGGAAAAGGCAGGACAGACTCTTCAGAGGAAGCACAGCCTTGCCTGCCAAAGCTTTGATTTTGGACTTCCGGCTTCCAGGCTGACCGTGAAAGAATGAATTTCTGTTGTTTTAAGCCACTGGGTTTGTGGTTGTTACATCAGCTCCAGGAAAGGACTACAAAACTCTTTCCACCAGGTGGCAGAAAGCAAACCTTAATCAATTCTGGGTAATTGGATAAATTCACTTTTCCTGGGGCCAGGGGAAGTTCAAGGGGATTCACCTGGCGTCAGGAGTGGGGGCAGCTGCGGGCTTCGGAGCATGGAGCGTGTCTCAGCCCAGCCAGCACCTTTGCAGGGCCTGTCCTCCTGTGCCTTTGGTCATTCGTCTGTTGCCTGGACATGAGGGCCATTCTCCCTCCAGGCTTTCTGTAGGTTCACTCTCACTTCTGTCGCTTGGCTATTGTCTCTTACCCACGTGGACCACTAGGAAGTTCTGAGGATGGGAGAGAGAATGTGGGGGTGGGGGTGGGGTTTGAAATCTGTCGCTACCTCCCAGCTGTCACCTGCCTGTGGTCACTCGACAGCCCCCTCTCCACCCTGGGCTTTCTCGTGAGCCCTCTGCCTGGTCCACTCCCAACCCAGGTGACCCTGGGACCTTTGAGTGGCTGGGTCTGAGGTCTCCCAGGTGGGCCCAGGGAATTCCAAAGCTTTGGAAAAGCAAACCCATTTTGTCTCGAACTTTCACCCAGACCTTGGATTTCCAAATAAACCACAACTCAAGAGCCAAGGAGGAAATCTTTGCTTCCTCCTTTCCCAGCTGCTGCGCCATCGCTCCCCTTCCTGCGGGCTCAGTCTTGGGGAGGTGGCCTGCCTGCCTCCCAGGCTCAGCAAGCAGGGGATAGTAAAAGTAAGAACCGAGGGTTGAACCCACACCTTGAAAATGCCAACAATTTACCCCACGCCCACATGCATGCAGGGGATTTTTGACAAATGAGGATGGATTGGCTGCTATAAAACCTGATTTCTACACAGACCTATGAATTTTTCTTTTTAAAGAACCTCTGTGGATCACTGGATCTGCACTGTCCAGTGGAACTTTCTACAATGGTGGGAAGGTTCCATATCTACCCTGGGCAGTGTGGAGCAGTCGTCCCCAGTCACGTGTGGCTGCTGAGCAATTGACATTTGGCCAGTGCACCAAGGAACTGAGTTTTAAATGTTGTTTCATTTTAATTTAACCCCAGGTACCCAGTGGACACCGTAGGAGACAAGACAGCCTCGGATACACTGGTGTGGCCAGCTGACCGTGTACAACCTGATAGGAGGCGAGCCAAGCACAGAGGGAGGTCACTAGCGGGCTGAACATACATAAAATACATGTCAGTGAAGGGCCAGTTGAGGGATCATGGGTGAAAACTTTTTTTTTCAGCCCTCACTTTCTCCTCCATAGACAAGCCACAAAACCCAATTTATGTTTACATGATAACCTCTGGGGGGGCTATGCACCCCCCCAGAGCTGAACCTTCAGTGGCCTGTTCCCCTCCCACAGCCCCCACCCCGTGACAAAGCCCAGCGTGGGGGATAGGTTGGGGGAGGGTTCTCTGGTTCCTGTGGATCCGAAGCTGGCACACCCACCCAGGCGCCTGGGGCCAGGCACAGGCCTGTGTGAGAATCCCAGCAGCATTACGTGAATTTTGCACACAGCAGGGTCTAGGGCCATGGAGATTACAAGATTATCTTCCATATAAACCAAACTTGGAGAAAAATAAGAAAGAGAGAATGGAGGCCACCCTGAGGTGGTGACCTCTGGGCCAGCGCTGACGGTGATGGACCCAGCCAGGGGAGAGACTGTCCCTAGCCCAGGAGGGAACAGCCAGGGCCAAGGTTCTGGGGTGGGTACCGGCTTGGCCTCTCACTCCAAAACTCGGCACTGACCCTTTCATATAGGGAGCAGGCATTTTGCACCAGGCCAAAACACACACCCCTCTGACAGCGTCCCAAGCCTTGAATACCCACCACGCTTCCCTTCTTGGCCTTGAACCTGAAAAACTATACCAGCCTCAAGGCCTTTGCAGTTCCTGCTTCTGGTTCTCAGGTTTCTCAGATCCTCTGCCCCGGACTTGGACGGCAGCTGGGAAAATTCGCTGATAAAATGCACAGCCCGGAGCCTGGCTGATAGGAAGCCTGAATAAAAAGGAACCCGCTAAGTTTTCCCCAAGAAAGGGGCTTGAAGTTCCGTTTGCACTGCACGTTATTTAATATTGAGGAGAACGTTCTTAGCCCATATCTATGGTTTGGGGTGAGAGGGCTGATTTCCCCCACTTCCATTCCCAGCCCCACCCCTAGTCATGGGCCACTCCTGGGCAAGACTAAAAATCATCAGGCTTCTCACCAAACAAGGCAACTACGCGCCGCTCAGCCCCTCCCCAAGTTGCACCCTCTGACCTCAACCCCCTTGCTTTTCTGAATATCCTGATTCCTGCCAGGACCCCAAACTGCCTCCGACTCTGCACGCTGCCCTTCCACGCAGCGGGACCGCAAGGGTTAAGCGGCAGCACCCGGCGCGCTGATTGACGGCCCGGCTGGCGGCTGGGGAGAGCCGACCAATCAGCGATGGCGACCGCGGCCCACGTGGGCAAGCGGCCTCGCAATTGGTCAGCGCCGCCGGCGGCCGCCCGCGAAGCCCGAGCCCACGTGCAGCTGCTGCTCCTTCATTGACCAGCTTCGTGGTGCCGGTGGCGGGGGTGGGGGTGGGGGGGTGGGGTGAGGGTGGGGGTGGGGGGGTCCGGGGCGGGGCGGGGCGGGGCCCGATGGGTCAATTGGCCCCTGGGGATAGGGGGAGGTGCTTCCTCTAGGCCTGAACTTGGCTGACCCTCGCGGCTTCCGCCTTGCTCCTCCAGGACCACCATCCTAAGGGAGGCGGGTAGGCCCACCGGCCTCCTGGAGGACCCCCGGGTCCTTGGGCTGGCAGGGTCCCTCAGCTGGAGGGGTGCTAAGGGGCAGAAGCGAAGTGAAGAAGGGGCTGGGTGTCACAGGAGTGATTGGAGTAGAGAAAGGTCTCTTTTCTCCTGTCTGAGCAATTGCTACTAATTCACCTGGCCAACTCTTACTTATCCTTCAAAACCCCTTTCCAAATGACGTTCTCTCGTGATTTGGGAAGTTGTCCCACAACTAAGGTTGAGCTTTGGCATGCTTCTCTAGGGCTCCCCTAGCCCTGACTGCTCCTGGTAGGCAGTGTATGTGTTCGGCACCATTACGACCCACCTCATAGGGCGAGGCCCCAGCGGTCCCTACAACTATTCAGCGAGGCTGGAAGCACCAGAGTGTTGGATGAATGAACACACGATGTAGCAGTGCTGTGCAGTGGGGTGCTGGCGGTCAGGGAGGGGCCGGGGGGCCGGGACTGGGTCCTGGAGGGGAGACCATGATGGGCGGTGGGCGAGGGTGGGGAGGGGCTGCTTTTGCCCCTCCCACTGCCCGGCCTCCTGCACTCATGTTCTGCCATCTCCTTGCTACTTATAGGGTCCTGGCTACAGTTCTTGTGACCAATGCCTGAGGATGACCTCTTGGGTCCATCGCAGCCCCACAAGGAGTCCCCTCAAAGGATGGTGAGGCCCCCAGGAACTTTGGTGAGGAGGGCATGGTGTGGCAGTAGCCCCTCTGGGGAGGGGGAAGAGGCTGGGCTTAAATCTAGTTCTGCTCCTCAGGGAGAGACTTGGGTGGTGTGGCCAGGCCTTTAAGCTGGGGACACTATCTCCTCATACTTTTAAGGCATTTTCTTTTTTAAATTAAACTTATCTCCTAGGTGATAAAACATAGGCCTACATCATATATTGAGTTAATGTTTTACAAGCAAATGCCCCCTCCCCACCCCCACACCACTACTTCCCAGAGAAGACCATTGCTAACATTTCTGGGCTGGGGAAGACAAAATTCTTCGGTACAGGGCCAGAGAGTAAATATTTTCAACTGAGGCCAAGACGTAAAATGGAAGATATCCTGTAGGTACTTAAGTGATAAGGGAGCATGTGACCTTCAGGACTCGGGAGGCCCTGCCCCACCCTCTTCAGGCTGCTTGAGGCTGTGCACTGTCTTCGGGGATGCTGGGAGGCTGCTGGTTTTCTTGATCCCTCCTTGACCTCTGCAGGTTCATCCTGAGGCCAGCCTCCCCGAGGCCAGCCTCCCAGCCCAGAGCTATCTGGACGCCCTGCAGCAGCTCCAGCAGCAGTTCCCCAGGTGCGGGCAGTTCTGGGGGAGGGGCGGGGCGAGGGCGGGAGGTCGCCCTGTGGCAGGAAAGAATTCTGTCCTCTACCACCTCCAAGACCCCAAAGACAGGACCAGTAAGGGGCTGGAGTGCGGGGTGGCTGTACTGAAGGCCAAAGCCGAAGGAAAGGAACCCCAGTAATATCAATGCTGGCTTTCACTTATATTTTGATTTTTTATTGTTGAGTGTGAATTTGCTTGTATTCAGTTCTGTTCTGGAAAATACCACATTAACAACATACTCATCTTGAAGCCACCTTCAGCGTGGCACCTGGAAAGGACTGGCTCGCTTGCTGGAGCTGCCCTGTTGGGGGCTGGGGACAGGGCACATTCTGGGGAAGGGTCTGGAGGCCTCCTCTTCCAGTGGGGTCTGTCTTCCCTGGCAGGTTCCCCACGCATTTGATGACACAGATGGAGAGCGCTTGCTGCTCGGTGAGCCCCGCCCCAAGCCGGGCAGCCCCAAGCCGGGCAGCCCTTCAGGAACTGCTTGGAAAGGCCGCTCTGTTTGGCCTCAGGAGCCAGGTTTGGGGACACCCTCTCCTCAACTTTCTTTTGCTTTAGGCAGGTGAATTAACCCACTGAGCCCCCGCTTCATGTGAGTTTTTGTTAGTTAATAAAAACCTTGCTGTGAAAGCGAGTAATTCCATATTTAAGTTAAGATGTTTCTTCGGGCCACAGTTGGTCAGTTAGGGCTACAACACAAGACGGGAGTCCCTGCCCTTCAGGAGTGTGTGTTCTAGTGTGTGCTGTCTTCTAGAACCTTCCACGATGATAGGAATGTTCCACATCAGTAGGGTCCAGTATGACACCTGCTAGCCACATGTGGTTATTGAACACTTACAAGGAGCTGAATTTTAATTGATTTAAACTTAAAGAGCCACATTTGACTAGTGGTTACCTCAGTGGACCAGATAGCTCTAAGGGAAGGAGAGAGACAAGTAGAGAAATGAGATTCTCAAAATGTAAGCGTTAACACGAAAGGAGAAGGTGATGGAGTGGAAGTGAGTAAAGATTTTGAGCTATGGTAGTCAGGAAGGGCTTCTTGGAGGAAGTGACATTCACAGTAAGACCTGGAAGAGAAGATGTTCTGCCCAACCTAGAGAGAACAGGGAAGGTCATGCAGGCAGCGAGTACAGCATGTGCAAAGGTCCTGGGGCATGACCACGCCTGGGGGTCGGAGGCCCATGTGACCGGAGCAGTGTAGGGGAGGGAGGGGGCAGGTCATGCAGGGCCTATTCAGAGGCCTTTGACCTTCAAGTCATGTCATTTCATAAAATGAAAGCCAGGGGTCTCCCTCATTACCTCCCACTCGGAGTGTGGTAGGTGGTATCTCATTTGATGAGAGCAGGGACCAGAGAGGTGGCACAGCTTGCCCAGGGTCACACAGCTAGGGAGAAGCACCCGCAGCATTCAGTCCTGCACTCTTGTCAGCTTCCGTCGACCTCCCAGTGTGATCTCTGTTGTCCCTTTGCAGTTCCAGAAGATTCGGCAAGGTCTCCAGGAACATCACAAGCAGGTGAACAAGGGACCAGGAGCTTGGTGGGGGAGGGCTGCCCCTCCTTGCAAGGCAGGAGAAAGGCAGTGAGAGGGAGGAGGGGATGGGGCAGGTCATGCAGGGCCTTGTAGGCCTCGGGGAGGACGTGGGCTTTTATCCCCAGGGAGGTGGGAGCCCTGGAGGGCTGTGGGCAGAGGGGGTGAGACCTAACATGAAATCCCCAGGGTATCCGTGGGACCCCACAAATCGGGAGTGCAAACCCGCCCTCTCTGAGCCTCTTGCCTCCTGGCCTGCTGACCAGTCCCTGTGTGGCTGGACAAGGCCAGGGTCCTGTCAGCATGTTGCAGGTTAGTCGCCTCCGCTCTGAAGGGGCTGTTATGTGCCAGGCATGGCCGGATGCGGTCTCCATGTGTCTGCGATTCTCAAGGGCCTGGCTTACACTTGCGGGGAGGGGAGGTGCGCAGCCTGCACCGGGGGCCCAGCTCCCAGCCCGGGGCGCCTTGCCCAAGCTGAAGCACGACTTCCTCCCCTGCCTGTCCTCCCGCCACCTGGCCCCTTTCTCCTGGGTGCTGGCAGGACTTTCTGCCTGTGCCAGATGTGACTGGCGGAGGGCCAGGGCTGTGTCTGCGACTTAGCAGGGCCTGGGGTGGGTAGCTCAGGGAGCAGGGGAAGACAGAGAGGCGGGGGCCAGGAAGCAACCAGAACACGGTTATTCATTCAACAGATATTTATCCATCACCTTCTTGCCAAGTGCTGTTGTAGGCGCCAGGGAAATAGCAAAGGAGAACACAGACAGACCGCTGCCCTTGGGGTGAGAGGACCTTGGTAAACAGAAGTGTCAGGTGGTGAGGGCTGGGCTAGGTGGGGGCAGAGTTGAGCAGTCCTAAGGGGATGTGGGGGACTGAGGTGGGAGTGGGTTGCAATTCAGGATGGTCGGGGAAGGCTGGCTGAGAAAGTGACATTTGGGTAGACTCTGGAAGGAGATCAGAGAGGGAGTGTGGATGTCTGGAATGAGGAGTAGGCCAGGCAGAGGGCACGACGTGTGCAAAGGCCCTGAGGCAGGACTGGGCCTGCCCTGTTGCAGGGACGTTGAGGAGGCCCGTGTGGCTGGAGCAGAGTGAGTCAGGCGGAAAGAGGGAGAAGGTGAAGAGCAGGCAAGGGACTAGGCGGTCTTGCAGGGCCTTGTGGGCCGTGGGGGGACTTGCACTTTTACCCTAAGGGAGGCGGGAGCCCTGGAGGGCTGTGGGCAGAGGAGGGGCCGGGCCTTGTTCAGGTGCTCGCAGGTGCCCTCTGGTGGCTGCAGTAGGGAGGATGGACAGCTGGGGGCCAGGACAGGAGTTGAGGACTGGTTAGAGCTGTCCAGGTGTGGGATGCTGGCCACTGCGGAGGCCTGGTGGTGAGGAGCAGTTCACGCTGTGGATGTTCTTTGGGAGGAAACTGACAGCCCTTGCTGAGTATCGAGGCATAACGGGAAGAGGAGGGTCCAGGAAGGTCTCTACCCAGCATCCTGGCCCCCCACAGAAGGCCCCAGGTGATGATTCCTGGCTGAATTGTGTTTCCGCACAGACCATCTCCCCCTTCCCTGTTTCCTGCTCCTTGTTTTCCAGCCTCCTTGCTGTGCGTTTAAAATCCCGGGCAGCAGCGGGAGGGCCCCCCTGGCTCCCCAGCCCGCCTGCCTGCACACCGCTCTCCCCAGGGAGGACCGGCTGGAAGGCAGGAGGGAGCAGCACTTTTCATGCTGAGTGCATTAAAGTGCCAGTAAATTGCGCATTAACGAGCCAGGGCGAATTGGGGAAGGCTCCCCTGGGCCTTGTACTGCTGGGAGGCCCAGCTGGGGAATCCATCACTGGCTGCCCTGGGAGGCAGCAGCCTTGAGCGCTCAGGGAGGGGTCCTACATCACAGCCTCTCCATCCACCCTCCTGTTGGCCCCCACCCACTACGGGCAGTGGGTGGGACCAGGCTGCCAGGGGAGGCAGATTAACACGGCTGGCCCCCATGTCTCCTGACTTTGGGGAAGTTGGCTTTGAGTCCTGAGCCTCAGTTTTCTCATCTGCAGAATGGGAACGCCAGTAGCGCCTGTTGAACATAACAGACAGCCACGGCGCTTATACTGCGTCTCTTGAGCAATTCTTTCTCTCTGTGAATCGGAGCATTTCCCCAGGGTTCTGGCATCCACCATGGAGGGGCCTGTGCAGTCATAAGACCATGGCCACCACCTCCAGAGCCATAGGCCAAAGATAAATCCATGTTCTCCTCTTCAACAGGACACGCGTGGCTATTTAAATTTTAATCGGCATCAGACGAGGGCACTGTTCACATTTCAATCTCTCAACAGCGACCACCCTAGACAGGCAGGTCCAGAACATCCCTGGTGGCACTGTGTTTTGCCTGCCTGGGCCGAATGTAGCTGCACACACACACCTTCCATAGAGCCCCTTACCGGGCTGAAAGGGGGGTCTCCCTGCTGCAGACTGGCCACTCTGGCAGGGAGCTTCCTGTCTTGCTTGGTGCGTGTCCTCAGCCGGAGGCCGGGCCATCTAGAAACCACTGCCTTGGTTCCTGGTGTCTGTGCTGGCTGCGGCGGCAGCCCCCGGCCCCACCTGGCGACTGAGCCCTGGAAACGTGGCCGCTGGGACTGGAGGGATGCATTTGGAATTGTATTTTACGTTTAAATAGCCACCTGCGGCCGGGCGTGCTGTGCGGGGCGGCACCGTCTAGTGGAAGGAGAGGTTCCAAGCAGAGTACCGTGTCCGCGGGCAGTGGAGAAGGGCCGCAGAGGGGGTGGGAAGGTGCCCCTTCTTGAGGAACAGACAGGCGGGCCTTCTGCTGGGAGGCGGGGCAATGAAATGCAGGGTGCTTTCCGCCATCTTAGAAACTGTTAACTTAAATCTGGAATTGGCAGTAGTCACCTGGCTCGACCTGCCACACAAGCGACGCCCCCCAGCTGTCCTGTCGCCAGCCCCACTACCGAAGAGGGAACCATCAGCGTCTTAGGACCTGTCCAAGGTTTAAACAAATCCAAATGTCGTCCCCACACAGGGGGACATGCCTACACACAGCTTTGCTTCTTGAAGTCCTTTTAAGCGAGGGCTGGCATTCAGCTGTACTTTTCAAACATCCCAAGAGAAGCAGCTGGGGTGCGAACCCCGATCTGACTTGACTTTCTACCACACGGTCCTGGTGACTTGTGGGCATTAGGGCTGGATTTTATACCCGAGGTCAAGGCTGGCTTCTGGGCGCCAGGAGTTTGTTTTAAGCTAGGTGTGGTTCGGAGGGCTGGCATGATCACGAATCCACCCAAGGACAGTCCAGGGAGGTGGGGTGTCCACGGGGACTCTGGCTCGTAGGAGGGGACGCAAGCCCAGGCCTGTCAGATGACGAAGTTTTGGCTGGGGTGGCGTCCCCCCTCTAGGCGGAGGACTTCCTGCGTCTCCTAGGAACCTGCAGCCTATCCCTGGGCTTGCAGCAGGGGGAGGTGGGCTCCCGGGGCCTCGAGGAGGGAGGGGGCGGGCTCGGGGCTTGGGACATGTCCTCATGTCCCTCGTGACATGTTCTTCCAGCACCAGGGGAGCCAGGTCTCCTCTGGTGAGCAGGCCAGCCAGGGCTCCCAAGGGCCGGCCAGCCCCGAGGCCTCCCGGCACGCAGGGGTCAGGACCCTGCAGCCGTCCAGTCTCCAGGGGCCCAACTTCGAAGACACCATGGCCGCGAGGTCCTCCGACTGGCTCCAACAGCCTCCTGGCATGGACGACGAGGCCGACCTCGAGCTAGATGTGCGGCTGTCCTGGGACTCGGAGCCCCGCTTGTGGCAGGACGTTCTGACTGAGGAACTCTGGCGGACTTTTGCTGGGACCCGGGAGAAGGAGAAACGCCCGGGCCTCAGGAGTGAGTCTCCCTGCGGGCGAGGGGAGGAGGGGCTCGGGCCACACGGAGGGGCAGCCAGGGCTAAACTTGGATGCCCTGCCATCTCCCACTCTGTCCTCTCCTCCCTCCCGTTGGCATAGCGACAGGCCAGGCGCCAGGGCTGGTAAGTAACTGGAATCCTCAGTACCCAGAGGGGTGAGCTGCTGGGCTGGGTGTCGTCCCGGCCTGGCCCCCAGGCTGGGACGCATGGGTTCCTGTGGGATGGGCCCACCTCCTCCACCTCAGCCCTTGGATACCCTCAGAGGACTCCGGATTGTGCCGGAGCCTGTCCGCAGCTCTGCCTGGACGGGAGGATGGACTTCAGACCATTGGAGAGTCCCAACCACACTGTCTGGACCCTCCTAACGTGTTCTGGTTCTAAGACTGACCCTGGACAGATCCTTTGGTCTGAACCAATCTCCCCAATTCCCGCGGGCAGGAAAGCCAGAACCCAGGACCACGACGCTTGGGAGTGGAAGTACTTAACGAGGACACTCTGGGTAATCCTGATGCGGGGAGGGCAGCCTGCCCCAGGGGCAGGGGGAATGCCTGCCTCTGATCCACTCTTCTCTGCCCAGTTCTCAGCCTACCTAAGCCCTCCCCCAGCAACTGTGAGGGCTCCAAAGAAGAGAGCACAGGATGGGGCGCTGTAGGCCGGGGGGTGTCCTCCCACGCGGCTCAGGTGAGACCCGGCACCCCACGTGGAGGCGGGGGGGCGGCTTGGGGCCGGAGGAGGATGTGGCTTAGCTGTGATCTCATCTGCCTGCAGGAGGCTGCCGGGAGAGCGGATCAATTTCTGAAGCCCATGTAAGTTTCTGCACTGCCCCTCCTCTCTGTGGAGTGTGGGTACCTCTGTGCCCGGCAGGAAATGGGGATCGGAGGTGTAGGTGTATCTTCTTTCTTCCCTATCACCAAGGTGCTGTCCTTAGTAACTGCAGCTTGAGGGGTCTGGGTAGAGAAGTGTGACTCAAGTTATAATTACACCAGCATCACTGCCCCTCCCCACATAACCGGCTTTGAGTTCAAGGGCTTTGGGGAAGGAACTCCCATGGAGTGGGAAGGGAGAGGGGCTGTGTCAGAGCTGGATGCAGGCAGTCCCAACCTTGTGGTCTGAGGCTCAGGGATCCCAGACTGGGGAGAAGGTTTTCTGGAGGAAGGGGCATAATGGTTAGGACCTTGAAGGATGAGTAGGAGTTTGTTGGGATAGTGCAAAGCATTCCAGGCAGAAGGGAGCAGTGTTTGGTTATGGGAGAGGGGGAATACTTGGAGGGGTGTGGGTAGGACCTTAGGGAAGTATAGAGGAACCCCCAAATCTGAAAAAGAACCAAGACCCTGTGGGGCTTGGTAGGTGACCCCCTCTGGGTAGAGAGGCTTGCAGGCAGGCTGGTGACCCTGAGGCTTCTCCTCCCAAGATGCTGGGATCCTGAGGACTTTGAAAGCACGAGTAATAGGCCTGATGCCTTGCCCTGGCAACCCAAGAAGCTGGCCGTCCCACACCGAGTGGAGAAGAAGCGGAGGCTGGAACACGGGGATCCTGTGCTGGCCACGGCTGTCAGCAGCTTCACGCGGCACGCCTTCACCTGTGGTAGGGGTGGCGTGAAGGTGTGGAGCCTGGTCAAGCAGGTGGTGGTGGCCTG
Source organism: Camelus dromedarius (assembly GCF_036321535.1). Classification (NCBI taxonomy): domain Eukaryota; kingdom Metazoa; phylum Chordata; class Mammalia; order Artiodactyla; family Camelidae; genus Camelus; species Camelus dromedarius. Next base: position 1,948,962 of record NC_087462.1, read on the forward strand.
GTATCCGGAGTGCTACCTGCCTGTGCAGGTGAGGGTGGGGCTGGTGGGGGGCAGGGTTTGTGGGCACCAGGAGAGCCTCTCTCAGGAGAGGAAGCTCACCCCAGGCTCCGCTCACCCCAGATTCCCGGGGCCTACCTGCGCACCTGCCTGCTGTTCTCAAATAGCACAGCCCTGCTGACAGGCGGCCACAACCTGGCCGGCGTGAGCCTGTGGGACCTGATGGCGCCTTCCCTGTACGTGAGAGCGGAGCTGCCCTGTGCGGGCCTCAGCTGCCAGGCCTTGGCCGCCAGCCCCGAGGACTGCCTGGCTTTTGCCGGCTTTACCAATGGCACCGTCAGGATCTGGGACCTGCGGAACCAGAGCGTGGTCAGGTGTGGCCTGGGGATGGACAGGGTCATCCTGAGATCCCCTTCCCACTTTGACCCCTGAGCTGGGACCCAGCAGTCTCCAGTGCAAAGCCCCTTTCCTCTGGGAACTTGCATTTGAGAGTTGAAGACCCGGGTTCAAATCTTGTCTGGGCTGTTTCCTCCAAGCCTGGTCATGGTACTTTTTGTCTGCCTCAGTTTTCCCATCTGTCATGTGGGTGTGACAGGCAGGTGGTGTGCCCAGAGTCTCAGCCCTGACCCCCCCACCTCATGATGCCCTTTCCTGGCCAGGGACCTGCCGGGGTGCTTGAACGGAGCCAAGAGCATCGCTGTCAAAGACCAGAACATCTGGACGGGGGGTCTGGATGCTTGCCTGCGGTGCTGGGACCTGAGGACCACCAGGGACCCCCAGGAATACCTGTTTGAGGCTCAGGTGCGCAGGTGGAATGGGGCCTGCTCAGCCAGGAAGCGGCTGGACTTGGACTAGAGGAGGCGGGCGCTTCGGGGAAGGGCAGGAGGGAGCTGTGCGCCAAGTCTTAGTGATGCTGTAAAGGGAGGGACGTCCTCCCCGATCAGCTGTGTCCTCCTCGGATGCTTTTGTGCTCTGTGTCGGGCATTCCTGTTCTTCAGTCTCTGTGATAATCTCATCAAGTAGAGAGGACTACACTCATTTTGCAGATGAGCCAACCAAGGCCAAGAGGCGTAAAGTTGCTTGTCGGGGCCTGGCAGCCAGGAGTGGGTGGGCAGTGAGCTCCCAGGGTGGGTGCCTGTGCTCCTGCCGCCTTTTGGGCCAAATGGGACTTGATCAGCTTTCTCCCTGCTGCCTGTTCCCCAGATAATGAGCCTGTCCGCAAGCCCCAAGGAGGACTGGGTGCTGGTGGGCACAGCCAATGGCCGGCAGTGGCTGCAGCCCACTCGGGGGGGCCAGAAGCGCATGGTGGGATGTAAGGATGGCACCATCCTTGGCCTGAAGTTCTCTCCACTTGGTGAGTGGCCACGAGGAGGCAGGGGGAGTCCCCAGTGGTCCCCAGCCTCCCACAGTGCCCTGCATCACTCAGACGGACTCCACCCAGCCCTTTCTGACCCTTCCTGACCACCCCCCGTGCCCTCATCAGCAGGTGCCACCCTCAGTGATACTCCCCACAGGGCCATGGGGGATGTGGGGGTTCCCTGCTCCCCAGATCCCCAGGGGTCTGGCCCTTAGCTGCCAGCTTCCCTGTGACCGGGTTCCCTCTGACTCCTCCCAGGCCATTGGTGGGTGAGTGTGGGGACAGACGGCCTGGTCAGCATCTACAGCATGCCCACAGGGACCTCGGTGGTCCAGGTATGGGGGTGGGGCCGGTGGGCGGTCGGTGCTCATGTGTTCTGGGCACTTAGGGGCTGAGCCCAGGGGTCCAGATGCGAGGGCACAAGAGGGACCATGTTTGAACTGATGGGCAGGTGTTAAGGCAAGGACGGATGGGCCCCCTTGCTCTGCTCCCAACCCCCCCAGGTACCCGAGACGTCCTCCATCACGTGCTGTGATGTGTCCGCCAGCAACCACCTGATGGTCACGGGGTTCAGGGACCATGCTGTGGTGTATCAGATCGCGTACTGAGGGCACGCCAGGGGCTGGGTGGGCACGGCTGGGCCTGTGATCTTGGTCATGTGTAATAAAGCAATTGGAAAACGCTGACTGGGTGCTACATCCTGCCCCTTGTCCCCTGGCCATCTCGTGGGGATTTGGAAGGACTTTGTCCAGCCTGGGATTTTGAGCCTTTCGAGTCCACATCCCCTGAGAATTTGATCAGAGCCACTGACCCCCCCCCCAATCGGGGCAAGTGGACACGGAAACCTTCTTCCTGTGCCACAGCCCCTCTCTCCCCGTGTCCTGGAGGGCCGTTTCCCAGCCACTGCCTGCGCCATCCCAGGCATACAGTCCTCCGTCCTTCCCGAGATGCCTGGGTCCTGTTAGACCCGTGCTTCTCCCCCAGGGTGAGTCTAACCCCCAGGAGACACTAGGCCATGTCTGGGGACAAATGTGGCTATCACAGCCGGGGGTGCTCCTGGCATCAGGCCGGTGGGGGCCGGGGACGCAGCTCCAGACCCCTAGTGCCCAGGATGCCCCAAAAAGAGAGTTACGCTACAGCCCCGACGCCAGCTATGCCGCGGGGGGGGCGACTAGCTTACAGCAGGGGCCCTTGCGGGCCAGCGCCCTGCCCCTCCCCATGGGGCCCACGTGCTCACCGCATCCCAGAGAGCACCAGTGGGTCTGGTTTCCATCACGGGAGAGTTGTCCTGCCTCCATCCGCTGCCTTCAGAAACCACTGGGCCTGACTGTTTCCAGCAGGGACCCTGCCCCCCTACCACCCGCTCCAGAAACTTCCCAGAGCTCTGGTTCACCCCCCAGCCCCCTCCAACCCATAGTCCTCGTGGCAGCCCATGTGAGCTTCCAGAACCCAGATCTGATGGCTTCACCTCCCCCACAGACCCCTCCCCAAATTGGGCTCACAATGCCATGGGCATTCTCTGCTTCAGCCTGAGCTGGAGTTGAGGAACACCCCTTCCCTCCCACCCCCAAACTTCCTGGTTTCCACCAGCACAAACTCCTCATCTCTGAGCCTTTGCACATGCTGTTCCCTCTGTTCCTAGCACACCCTTCCATGACTCTTCTGAACAGCTCTTCTCTTAGCTCCCGCCTCCGCTGGGACTGTGACCTCTGCTTATTACCTGACAGTGGGCCAAGCATCATGTACCAAGCTCTGAGGACTTCTCACTGGGTCTCAAAGGAAACATGAATGCACCCCAAATAGCTTTGTGCTCCATCACATCCCTTGCCCCACTTTGTGTGGGCAGCATCTCAGGATGATTCTGTCCAAAGAGCAGGCAGTAAAGCTTTTGGGACAGGGCTGTAAAAGCTGTCTATGACTCACTGTCCCTGCTATGTTGGCCCCAGAAGCTACACTTTGATGTGAAAGCTTCCACCATCCTGGAGCCTAAGCACCTACTTGGGGTCGAGCCCCTCCTGCCACACTGATGTGAGTGAGAAATAAATGTCTATTGTTTCAGCCGAGATCTGGGGGGCCGTTTGTTACACGGCACAGCAGAAACCACATGGCCCAATACAACAGCCATTTCTCATGGTCCACCCTGCAGTATTTCATGCAGAATGAATTCCCTCAGTGTCCAGATAAGGAAAAAGAGGCTGAGAGAAAGAGAGCCACTGACCCACAGCCCCAGCACCAGAAAGTGATCTTCCCTCATAACGATGCCTAGCTCCCTAGGCCAAGACAGAAAGGCAGTTGTGATAAATACATTTATTTCCCCACAGTCCCCCTGAGCATCCGGCCCACATCCAGCAGGGGAGGATGAGACTGAGAGCTCACGGTACCACAGGCCAGGAGGCCCCTCGTGCTCGTCCCCCCAGAGTTGGGCTGGGGGTGAGGAAGAGGGGGTCTCAGTAGACCACCTCGTACACGGTGGCCTTCTTGTCCCCTGAGCCCGTCACAATGTATTTGTTATTCCCGGAGATGTCACAGCTCAGCACAGAGGACGACTCCTTGGACTGGCAAGGGGGAGAGGGAGAGAAGGGAGAATGAGGCCCAGCCAGCACCAGAAGGTCCAGGCTGCTGACCACCTGCACGACATTCAGAGGGAAGAGGCAAGGCGATTGGGGCAGTGCCTGCCCCCAAGGGTGAGCCTGTGGTCCAGGTTGGGGCCAAGACAGGATTCAGGTGGGGGAGCCCAGAGTGGGGAGCCCAGACTCTCCTAGCCGGGGAGGTGGGGGAGGGTGAAACATTTTCCAGAGAAAGGTCCTCTGGAGCTGAGCCGCTGGACAGGTGATGAGGCTCCTGGGAAGAGCAGGTTCTCTGTTCTCTGGAACAGGAGAACAACCCTTTCCTGGGAAGCTCAGAGAGGGTGTGCACCAGGCATGGGGACACACAGCAGGCTAAGGCTAGAACAGAACGACCTACACCAGCACTTGGCAAACTTTTTCTGTAAAAGATCTGATAGTAAATTTTCAAGCTTTGGCCTGAAAGCTCACCTAAGTCCAAATGAGCTCTGGCCAGTAAACCAATCTGCATCACATTGTCTCTCTCTCTCTCTTTTTTACACAACCCTTTAACAAATGTAAAAACCACTCCATGTCCAGCAGGATGGTTATAAGAAAGACACCATAACAAGCGGCCAGGACGGGGAGACGAGAGAACCCCCCTACACTGCTGATGGGAATGGAAAGTCTGGAAAACTGCCTGCAGTTCCTCCAAAATTTAATGGTTATCAGCAGTTCCACCCTGAGATACCCGCCCAGGAGACATGAAAACACACATCGAGCAAGGAGCTGTACATGAACAGTCACAGCAGCCAAAAGGTGGGCACAACCTCAAGTGTCCATGAGCGGACGATGGACGGGCACCACGTGGTCCACCCACACAGCACAACGCCAGCCTTACAAAGGAAGGCGATTCTGACACCTGAACCAACAGGCGTGACCCTTGAGGACGTGACGCTCAGTGACAGAGCCAGACACAGAAGGATAAGGCTTGTGTGAACCCACTCACAGGAGGTCCCTAAAGGAGTCACATCCACAGAGACAGAGAGCGGACGGTGGGGCCGGGGCTGGGGAGGCGGTGTTTCGTGGGGGCAGAGCTGCAGTTTGGGAAGATGGGAAAGTGCTGGAAACGGCGGTGGGGATGGCGGCACAACAGTGTGAGTGTGCTTAACGCCGCTGAGCTGAGCTCCTAGACCTGGTTGAGCGGGCCAATTTTATAGGCATTTTATCACAGTTAAACAAAACGGGGCAGGGCACAGCTCAGGGGTAGAGCACATGCTTAGCATGCGTGCGGTCCTGGCTTCAATCCCCTGTACCTCCTCTAAAAACAAACAAATAAGTAAACCTAATTACCTCTCCGCTAACATAAATAAATAAAAAATGCAACACATTTGAAAAAAATTTTAAAAACCCCAAAAGCCTAATTACCCCCACCAAAACCGAAACAAAACAAAAGCAGGCTGTGCCCAGGTGCGCCCCGGGCTGACCTCCCTGCTTCAGTAGCTCCCACTGGTGGGGAGGATCTTCTGTTCAACTCCCTCCCCACATCCGGTATCCCCAGGCACCTGGCGTCCTGCCAGGGTGGGGACCTCAGTCATGAAGTACCTGGAAGATGCTGGCTCCGTAGGGCGTCCGCCAGGCATTGAGCAGGTTGTCCTTCCCGGTGCTGACGAACCACCGCCCTGGGGGTGGGAGGGAGGGTGGGGGCTTCAGGAGGGAGGGAGGGAGGGAGGGAGGGAGGGAGAGGCTAGGGCCGGGGCTGCAGGCAGAGATGGGGCAGCCTGCTCGGGCCTCTGGCCTCCTTTCCTGCACCTCCGCCCTCATCTGTGGACATGCGATGCCCCTTGGAGACCTGAGGATCCAGCCTTCCCCCCATTTTCGAGATGGTGGGACCAAGGCCCCAAAAGGCTGCAACTGACCTTAAAGAAGGGGGACCCCCTCCTCAGGAGAGAGTTGCTGGATGAGAACAAGGCACCCAGTTGCACCTGAACCTCAGGTCGGCAGCATCACTGCTGCACAGGTGTGTCCCAAGTATTCCATTATTTGGGGTTTTTTTTAAGTATATGTTAAGTTATATAAAATACTTAGGAAATATTTATACTAAAAAAGGGGAGGAGAAGGAATAGCTCAGTTGCAGAGCACGTCCTTAGCACGCTTGAGGTCCTGGGTTCAATTCCCACTACCTCCATTAAAAAAATAATAATAAAAATAACTAACTAATTAATTAATTAATTTAAAAAATAAATATAAATAAATAATGAATAAATATAAATAAAAATTTAGTATATCTCGTGCAATATTTGAGATACAGTCGCACTAGCAAACTAGCTGCTTTTTAGTATACATATGCCCCACACATTTTGGGGATACACTTATGCTCATAAATTATTTGTTGCTTAGTATAAGTATGTCCCACAAAATACTTGGGAGGAGCTACACTTATGCTAGCAAATACGTGTCCTTCCGTGTATGTCCCAGGAGATACCTGGGACGTACTTACACCAAGGAACGATCTCTTGTTTATCTAAGATTCAGACTGAACCAGGCATCCTGCTCTCTGTTGTGGGTTTTCAGCTGTTGCTGTGTTTTGTGTTTTGTGCTCTGGCAGCCCTGCCCCTGCCCGGCGCCCCGCCCTGGCAGACACACCGCAGGAGGCGAACTTGAGGGAGAGCACGCAGCTCTCGTGGAGGTGGAGCTGGTATTTCTCCGGCTTTCGGACGTGCAGGATCTCCACGCTGCTGCTCTCCATGCCGACGGCCAGCCAGTCCTGGCTGGGGCAGCGGCCCAGGGAAAAGATCTGGGGGCAAAGACGGAAGAGAAAGGATTAAAAACCCCTTGGGGTGTAGTGGGTGCCCGGAGCTGCGGGGCCAGGGGGAGGGGAAAGGTCCAGCCTCTCCTGCTGCAGCCCCCACGCTGAGAGGCAGCTGGCCCTGGGCCTGGAGCTCAGCAGGCAACTGCATGTCAAATCATTAATATTAATCAGAATTACACGGAACCCCGGGGCCTCACATCCATTATCCGCTCTGGCTCTGAACGCACAACAGCTCTGGGATGGGGGGCAGAGGGGGCGGGAGGGAGGGGGAGAAGCCGGTGGGGACACGAGCTGCCCCCATAGCAGATGGTGGGAGGGAAGCTGAGGCCACATCTCGCTCAAGGTCACACAACAAGTCCCTGAAAGACCAGGCCTTCCGACTCCCCGCTCAGAACTTTCCCCACGTGCCAACGCCTCTTTTTACTCTGATTGGAAAGGATCAGTGGCCCCAGCCGTCTGTATCCGACCTCAAATGGGGCACAGGGAAGAGTAAGACCCTCCCCGATCCTAAGCCTCTCCAAGTCTAACTGGTGGGTAAGACACGCGTGGAAAGCACTGTAAGTTTACAGCAGTGAGAAGACTGGAGGACTGGTTTCACGTGTTCCCAGCCATACGGTAGGGTTTCTGTATAATGAAGCAGGGACCGGCAGGATGGGAGATGGAATGGAGTGGAATCACCAGCTATATATGCACCCCAGTCTGAGTTTTGGGGACAGGGGGTGGACTACTATATCCACCTGTACCCCCTGATTTCCATATCAAAGAAGGCTTCAAGCTAAGGAGAAAAGGAGGTAAAAAGAGTTTGGGAGCTAGCTCCCACCAGGCTTCAAGGAGGGGGCAAATTGGAAATGGGTTTTGAAGGATGAGTAGGAGTTTACCAGTTGGAGAAAGAAAGGGAAAAGCATGTCAGCCAGAGAGAACAATAAGTGGGGAGGTCTAGAGGTGTCACAGGGCATGTGTGACACTAGAGCATGGACGCCTTCAAGGACAGACCAAGGAGCTCACACCTCCCAAGGCAGTAGGAGACAGGATCTGGGTCCAGGGTATCTGAAGACTTGTCCTTGACTCTTTGCTCAGCCCTGAGGAGCCCCCTGATTCTGTCCAGCCCCTTTACCACATCCTTCAGCCTGGCTTCCCACAGCAGAGCGTCAACAGAGACCTCTCTGTGCCCAACGCCTCCATCAGCCTCTATGTGTCCCCCGGGGTCAGGAGCTCCTCCACGGTGAGTCCACGGGGGGCGGGCAGGAGCTTTCAGTGGAGTCAGTGGGAGGAGAAACAATGGAGCGACACAAGGAGTGACAATGGACAGGGAGTGGCTTGGCAAGAGCACGTGGAAGATGATCCGAGGGTCTCAGGAACCCCTTAGGTCCTTTGTGTTTCCCTGTGTCTGTCTTTGAAGAATTGAAGAGGAAGGGCTGTAGACTGGTCTCAAGCACAAGGAAGACGGACACAGATAGCAGGTACTGGGTCCTGCCCAGCCTCGGGAAGTGGGTGCCTCCGGGGGAGAGGGAGGGAGGCTGGATTCCCAGAGCGTCTATGCCGCCTCCGCCAGACCCTGTGCCGCACCTGGGAGCTGAAGTCATGCTGCTGCAGCTGGCGGCCCTCCCGCAGGTCCCAGCAGCGCACGGTGTTGTCCAGGCCCCCAGTCCAGAGCCGAGTGCCGTAATCGGAAATGTCGATGCAGCTAGCGCCATCGGTGTGGCCCTGGAACTGCCTGGAGGGAGGAGGGCCCAAGAGTCTTTCCTGGAGTTGGTGCTGCTCCAGCATCCTCCCAGGCCACTCCTCCGCTCCCACAGCACAGAGGCAGCAGGGCAGGGGCTTGCACCAGGTCACAGGGCACCTGCCACCCACCTGACCATGGTCTGGTTCTGCAGGTCCCAGACCACGATGTTGCCGTCGCTGCAGCAGGAAAAGCAGACCTTGGCATCGGGGCTGACCGCCAGGGCGTAGCAGGCGGGCGCTGAGGAGGTCAGCTCAGCCTTGATGCGAGGGGTGGGTGCTGCCAGGTCCCAGATGGACAAGGTGCTGGCCTCACCACCCACGATCAGACTCCGACCGTCTGGCAACAGCTTGCAGGAACGAATGTAGTTGTCCCGATTCTGGGAGGGGAGAGAAGCAAGGGAGTGGGGTTGGATCCCAGCCAGGCCAACAAAAGCTCAGAGGGGGCAGGGGGAGGGTGGGGGGCAGCGTGTGTGAGAGAAGGCTCCCCCGACTCCTGGTTGGCCTGTAAGCTCCGCCCCTGGCTGGTCTGTAAACCATCACCTCCTTGCCCTTAAACCACAAGCTCCACCTCTTTGGCCTATAAGCCCCGCCCTTGGTTGGCCCATAAACTCCACCCCATTGGTCAATAAGCCGCGCCCCATTGGCTCATAAGCCCCATTCCTGTTGGGTTATAAATTGTGTCCCCTGTTGGCCTACAATCTTCACGCGTGGTTGGCCTGAGTTCAGCCCCAAACTGACCAACAAGCCTCACCAAGGTTGGCCTATAAACCCCAACCACTGGCCCATAAACCCCGCCCCCTGGCCTGCAAGTCCCGCCCATGTATCGTCAGGCTCTGCCCTACACTCACTAGGCAGTCGAGCTGGGCCACCGGCATCTTGGCGCCGGGCTGGCCCACATCCCACACCTTCACGCAGCCCTTGCCGCCCGTGTACACGTGCTGCGTGGAGCCGCTGATGGTGACCGCACAGACCACCTCGCCGTGAGCCAGCGTGTGCAGCTGCCGCGCGTGCCGCGGGATGCCCGCGCCCACCAGTGCATCGGATGGGAAGGGCACCGGCTGCATCTGCCCGTCCGCAGACACGTGGAAGGAGTAGGCCCTGGACGGGAGATGGGCATGACGTGAAGGGAGGGGACCGCCCTGGAGGGGGGGCGGGGACCCTCCTAACCCCCACTCTCCACGGCAGGGAGGTGCCTTCCCCATCTGTGCCCCTATGCGTTTAGGGAAGGCACCACAGAATCAAAAGTGAGTCAGAGTGAGAAACAGGAAGGGGTCTGGCTGTGGCCTGGTGCGTGGTAAGCTAGCACTTAGCCAATGTCTGTGGAATACAGAACCCAGGAAGACGCCTTGTAAGTTCCAGGGGACGCTGGCCAATAGTAGCCACCAGCCACAGGGGCCAGTTAAAGAAATTAAAAATTTCAGTCCCTCAGTTGCAATGACCACATTTCAAGTGCTCAAAAGCCACAGATGGCTGATGGCCACCAGACCGGACAGCAGTAAGCGCAGAGCATTCCCAGCATGGCAGAAAGTCCTGCTGCTCTTGGCTCAGGGTCACTGAAGGGGGCATCCTGTGCACGGTGGGCTGCTAGGCAGCGTCCCTGGGCCCTGCCCACTGGAGGCCAGAAGCACTCGGGCGTAACAGCCAAAATGTCACCAGACATGCCAGATGTCCGAGGGGACGGGACGGTGGGGCAGGGAACAAACCTGCCGCCTGTTGAGAACCACTGGTCTAGACTTTGCTTGATACATACCTCTCTATACAGAGAGCTCCTCCAGGAGCCCCCATTATCTTCCAGAAGAGACTTTCTGGAAAGGCAGCAAGGAACCCCAAGCCCCACCCCAGAATATAAGCAGCTTAGAGGAGGCAGGGGGCCCCACCCTGGTACTCACGGCTTTCCCCCAGGGATGGTGGGCAGGGAGGAAGAGATGGATGACCCTCGGAGATGTGGGTGAGACTCAAAAGCCATCTGCCAAAAAGCCAACTGGGTGTCACAGGGCAGGTGACCCAAAGCCACATCTGCTCACTGGCCATATCCCTCTCTGTTTATCAGAGGACCCCCCCATCTGTTTATCAGCCACTCCCCAAGAAAGCAGAGATGCCCTCCCTCTGCCCATCCCACAGGTGGGACAGCAGAGGTTTTCACATAAGGGAACTCGGAAGTCTCTGGCCAGGGAATCCTACAGCCCCAGAGTTGGAAGGATTCTGAGGAATCTTCCAATGCTCAGAACCAGGCCGGCAAACTCCAGCTCCCTGCTTGTTTTTGTAAATAAAGTTTTATTGGCACACAGACACGCCCATTCCGTTGTGTGTGGTCTGTGGTGGCTCGTGAGCTATAAAGGCAGAGTTGAGCAGTTGTGACAGAGACCAACTGGTCTGCAAAGCCAAAAATACTTACAATCTGGCCCTTTACAGAAGACATTTGCTGACCCCTGTTTTACAACTTACCCCTTGGAAGTGCCCACCCAGCCTCGGGCCTGGGGGAACTCCAGCGACAGGCGTTTTATCCCCTTGGGAGGCGTCTACACTCACTTCAGGATGGTTCACTATCGCCCAGCTGTCCCAGGACTGCCCTCTGGGGCCCACGCAGACCCCGTCTCCTCCCCCTGCCCCAGCTCAGGGGCCTCATGCCCCTCCTCCCCCTCCTCCTCATTAGAAGTCACTGCCAGTCCTCTCCCTGGGCTACACTTCCTCCACAATCTACCAGAATCTCATAGTCCCTTAAAACTCAGGGCAAACAACTGTACACCATCTGCTAGGAGGCTGAAGGCTGGGGCTCTCTGCTCCTCTTAATGCCACATAATTACAGTGGCTTTTCCCACAATCACAGGTGCTTATTTGTATTAAGCTTGTGGGTCTACTGAGACCCTCAGATCGTCTTCCCACATGCACGTATCAAGCCCGGACTCCCCTCCCTTGCCCTATTCCCTTGTCTCTCTGTATGTAACTGGCTGCTTCTCCCAGCCCCCAGCCCCTGGGCCCTGCTGGCACCTCCTGGCATCTCTCACCCTGAGGACTCACCATGGGGGAGCGTCCGTATACCACAGAGCCGCTGACCTGGGGGGACAGGTGGAGGCTAACATAGGAGCTGGGCACAGAGAGGTCCCCATTAAGGGCACTGTGGGAGCCCAGGCTGAAAGACGTGGTGAAAGGACTGGACAGGGTCAGGGGGCTCCTCAGTGCTGAGCAAGAAGAGACAGAGACAGGTCTTCAGGTATGCTGGACTCAGATCCTGCCTTCCACTGCCTAGGGGAGCTCTGGGGCTCTCGCGCTCTGGCCTAGCATCACCATACCCCGTCCCATCTCCAGACATTTGAATATGCTGTTCCCTCTGGCTGACATGCCCTTCCCTTTCTTTCTTCAGTTGCTGAACTCCTATTCATCCTTCAAAAATCTAGAATCAATGTCCAGCAACATCTCAGGAACATCCTTGAGCTTCCCCACTCCACCCCTAGCCTCCAATCTTGCCCATCTTGGGTGGCTCCCTCTACCCCAGCCCTGATCACACAGGGCTAGGACTTCTGGGGTCTGTTCCCGCCCCCCCCCCCGACCTGGGAGCTTCTTGAAGCAAGTTCCCAGGCTGATTTCTTCTGGAACCAGCATAGAGCCAGGAGGTAAGACGGAAAAGAAGAACGCTGTCATCCCCAAATTAATAATGCGGGAAACTGAGGCTCACAGAGGTCAGCTCACTTGCCCAAGGCCACACAGCTGGTGAATGCCCAAAGCTGGCCTCAAACCTGAGACTGTCTAACTGGTCTTCCCAGGGCACTGGGCCAAAGCCCCCACGTAAGTCACTTCTCCATCTCTGGGCCTCAGTGTCCCCCCATCCCTGCACCTCGTTGAGGCAAGACAACGAGGAAACTGACACCCAGAGTGAGGCAGCAGCTAGCTCAGAGTCATGGAAACAGCAGGGCAGTGCCAGGGCCAGAGCACCCCCTGCCACCTACCATTTTCTACAGCACCCCCAGGCACTCACCAATACTGTCCGTGGAAGGCGCTGGCTTGGCCGCGAGCTGGCGGAGGTGACTGGTGGAGCTGGGCCCAGGGGTGGATGCGTCCTGGGGCGGGGAGGACTCACAGGACTTGGAGGCAGGGGTGCTGGCAGGAAGATCGTTCTGGGGAGAAAGGGCAGGACTGAATGCCCCCAGGCACCTGGCGCCTTGCAGCCCACAGATCCTGGCAGAAGGTGGGTGGGAGAAGGGAGCAGGCACACCTGGGGTAGGCCCGGGCTCCCGGGAGGGGTCTGCACGCCTCCCCCCTCAGGCGCAACCTCTCCCCAGGGAATGGGCCCCACAGCAGAGCACAGGGCTCGCGTGAGCATCTGCACACTTGGGATACCAGGTGGACACCTGACCATCTGCCCACGGGGTGCACACACAGGAACCAATGCAATCTGTTGCAAGAACCACGCATGCACGTGCGCGCGCGCGCGTGTGTGTGAGATAAAGTATCCGGTGCAGCTATAGATCAGGAATGCAGTAGGCATTCCTACGTCTGGGGTAAGGTGCCCACAGGGGCCAGGGCACACCCTGCAGGCAGTGGGGATCACAAGAGAAGGTGATAGACAAAGTCAGAGGCTGTCAGATCCTTTATGGCCAAGGAACCAACTTTGTGATGGGTCCTTGAAGTAGGAGAACGCCGTGTGCTCCCAGATGAAAGACCAGCACCCTTGCTCCCCACAAGGAGGGGTGCCCCCCACTGCTGTCCCTCTCCTCAGGGACCCTTGAAGAGAGGGGAAGCCAGACCACCGTGTAGGAACAAGCTCTGTGTCTGTGGCATTCTGCCATCACTTCCTTTGCCTTTCAAGAAACTTCACATCCTCGTCTTGTGTGGGCTGCTGTCTCCCCTGGGCACAATCACATGTTCTGTGACAGCCACACTTGCACACCCACGAGAGGGGGTGGATGGGGCCAACGTGTGGACAGAGGGACCTACCAGGGGCTTCTCTGTTAGAACAGCACTGCCCCTCCCACTCTGTGTCTCCTTGGAGTGGGAGGAGGGCACAGGAGATGCATTGGGAGCCCCAACCTAGACAGTTGCCATGACAACCTGCTGGGAGGGGAGGCCTAGAAACCGACCGCAGTCTCCCTGGTAAGTGCAGGGCAGGGGTCTGGGGAAGGTTTCAGGGGAGGGATAAACGGAGATGAATTGCGAATTCTCTTAGGTGATCCCTACATACACCTGCCATTAAACGTCAGGATGTGCAAGGAGAAGTTGTTCCAATATTAATCATCTTTCCTTGCACGGACGTCTCCAGTCAGGGCTGGCATGTCCCCCATCATCTCTCAAAGGCCTTAACACCCACCCCCAGGGCTGGAGTCTGCCTGGCTGAGTTGCCAGTTCTCTAGTTTTACTGTGTTTATTTCCACCGGATTTCCTATTTATTGCAAGATCCTTGTTTCCCACATCAGATGGTGAGCTGTCTTTTAATATTATTTGCAAAGTTGCCTTTCCATATTTATGGAGGTTCAATTGAGTGAGTCCACTTAGGAAAAATTACCTGAATGAAGCAGAGGTGGTTTTTAGGAAGGCAGCAAAATAATCACGAAGGGAGTGCTAGGCCACACCAGCCTTGCCCATTTCTCATCGCTCCACGTCTAGTGTGGTAGCATCTGTTTCCAGATCTCCAGGATGAATAAAATGAGTTTCAAGGCCCCCCGCCCCCACTCCTTACCAGGATGAGCTCCTTGGCTCTGGGGAGAGGTGAGCCAAGGCTGGAGGCCAAGGAGGCCGGACTGTCCACGAGGTCTCGACGGGCAGGGAGACAGATGGGTGCCTTTCCACACGGGGTGGTAGCTGGGCTGGGGGGCTCGGAGGGCTGGTCCTGGGTTTGGGGAGGTGATGAGGAGTGGGGGTGAAGTGGGGGAGGGGAGGTCCTCCCTATACACCTCCCGTGTCCCACCCCACCGCTATGCTGGGCGCAGGCCCCACGTTGGGACGATTACAAAACCTCCCTGTGCATCAGGGGACCCATCCGTGAAACGTGGTAACGACAGGAGCTGCTCCACAAGCGCCCACAGCAATGGCTACATGTGGGCTGGGCTTCCTTGCCCGCACTGAGCAGCTGGGGAAAAGTGAGGTCGGGGAGGGGGCTTCACGCCCCCAGAGTCACACAGTGAGTCCCCCTCCTGGGTTCTCTGGGGCTCCTCTTCCCCACCTGTGCTCCGGAGAGGGCGTCAGCCTGGGGTGTCCAGGTTTCCCTACTTCCCCTGGCCCCACGCCATCCGCATCCCAGCCATCCCAGAGAGGGGGACACCAGGACCCCACGCCCTCTGGGCCCCCCAACACCCCGGAGAGCCCACTGCCTGCTCTGGGCCCCAACCTCTGAGTTCCCTGACTCCTGGTCCCAGAGGTCAGAGCAGGAGGCAGCTGGACCCCGACTCACCTCGTCCACCACCAGGTTGTAATCACTCTTGTCCTCGTCACTCTCCTGGGGGGGACACAGGAGGGAGAGCTCACCCTGGGTGCGCCCCCCTGCCTCCATGCCCCCGGCACCTCCTCAGGAGGGTTTGGTTAGGATCCTGGGGCTTGGTTCATTCGCTCAGCACAAGGGAAGCTTGGGTGCGGGGGTCTTTCATGGAGGAGGACGGAGGGGATGGAGCAGAGTGCCCAAGAGGTGCCCCATGGCCTCAGTTTACTCCTCTGTGCAGTGCAGGGAGAGCCAGAGACCAGAGACCAGGAGGCAGCCTCACCTCCTTCCCAGCTGTTGCCCCACAGGGCCAATCAGCCTCTCAGGTTTGTCCATCTCGCTACCCCACCCCCAGTCCGCGTGTGCCCCCGACTCACGTAAGGTCCTGACAGGTCCTTCTCCTCAGCTCTCTGCTTTCCATTGCCCCCGGGGCCACTGGGTCGCTCCTCTTCCACCACACTCTCTGGGGGTGAGGGGGATGCACTCTGCAGAGACACAGGGGCCAGGCAGGGGAAAGGGTCGGAACCCTGGGCCCCCAGACCGTGTCCTGGCCTGGCCCAAACCGAGGGTCCCCATCACCATTATTAGGCTCTGTGCCTCAAGCTTCCCATCTGGGAAATGGGACCTTCCCAGGGCAGACTCGCCATGGTTGCGACAACCACAAATCTCCCCACAGACATCACCTCCCTTCCCTGGGGGTCACCAGAGATGAGCTCTGACTGGAATACGCGTTAGGATCTTGGAGACTTGGGACCATGAAAAGGATGGAAGAGATCCCATGAAGAGTTTTTTATGCTGATTACAGATTGAAATGTTTTACATACATTCTGTTAAGTAAAATAACGCTATTGAAATTCATTTCACCCACTTAACTTTTTTACTGTGGCTACTAGAAAAATTTCAGTGATGTTCACACAAAGTGAAACGTGATTGAAACTGCATAGACACACACACACACACACACACACACACACACACACACACACACACACACACACACGAGTGCATGTGAAACCCTGAAGTGGGAATAAAGTCTGTGGGTTGCACCCAGGTTGGTTTCCTGGCTTCGATACTGCACTTTAGTTTCGCAAGATGTTATAATTGGGGGAAGCTGGGTGAGGGGTGCATGGGACCCCCATACATTTCTTGGCAACCTTCTGTGAACCTGTAATGACTCCAAAATAAAAACAATTTCAAAAAAAAAAAATCCCTACAGGGCTCACGTGATATTTCTATTGGGCAGTGCTCTCGTCAATAACATGGAGTGGAGGAGGGATAAATTAATGATGGAAGGATGGACAGGATGCTACCCAGGCATGTATTCATTCATTCAATTGCAAAAATTGCTCAAGAAAGAAAATTTTAAATAAATAAAACCCTAGTATGCTGAGCATCCCCCCTCCCCCACAAAAGGCTGCGGGCAGCACAGTGTGAAAGCAGGGGTGGGGGTCTCCCCGTGAGCGCAGAAGCCGCTTCAGCCACAGTGGAGTGGCTACAAGGCAAGTGCGAGACAAGAGGGTAAGTTCCCAGGGCCCTGCAACTTACCCTGCTCGGGGCTCTCTCCACTGGCGTGGGGGTGAGGTCAAGAGAGAGATGGGAAGGAAAGAGGCATTTGTATTGCATGGTGCCAGAGCATAGCCCTCTACGGGGCATAAAGCCCCCTTCCCAGCTCAGAACCCCCGCTTTTCCTTCCAGTGCCCTTGCAAGGAGTGGACCATCCCTTCCTTGCACCATTCAGATAGATGCCCAGAGATGAGTGATAATTTGCCCAAGGACACACAGCGCAGTGGGAGCCTGTGGCCCCCTCCCTCCCTCACACTGAGATGAGTTGGGTGGCCCTCTCCAGGCACCCCCTCTCCCCCGTGCCCCCAGCCACAGCTGCCCAGTGCCGCCCACTCACCTCTGGACCCTTCGGCCTCCACGCCTGCCCGGTCCTCCTTGGTGACCGCGGCCAGCTGAGCCTGGGCAGCCAGGGCTCCGGACAGGGCCAGCAGCCCCGTGGCACTGCCGCCCACCAGCCCCGCCGGGCGAGGGGTGAGGGGCACAGGGGGGGTGTGGTGGGACAGTGGCTGGAGCTGCTGCTGCTGGAGAGGAGGGGGGTGGGCCAGGGGCAGATGGGGGCCCCCGGCAATGTCCCCCCCAGAGGCTGCGGCGAGCGGGACAGGGTCCAGGCAGAGGGGGTGCCCTCAGGTCTCCGGGGTGGCCAGAGCCCAGGCCAGCCACCCACCTGGCACGCCCAGCGTCACCACCCACGGTGGGGTAGGGCCGGAAGACTCACCCCGATGAGGCTGTTCAGCTCCCCCACGGTCACCTGCTTGGCCCGCTCCACGGCCTGCAGCACCTGCTGCTGGTGCTGGGGACAGGGGCGGGGGCGGGGGCGGGGGGGGGGGGGCGGCGCGCTCAGGGGAGCCCCTCGTCTGCTTGGCGCCCCTGCCTCCCGGCCACTGCCCTGCTCCTCTCCCACCAGTGCTCACTATTTCTATTTTCTGTCTCCCCTCCCTTTTAAAATCGTGAAACAAACACATAGACAAAGAAACAAAGCATTCAAGTGCAGTTAAACCCGATCATTACAAATCAGGGTCCACCCCCGCCTGGCACTGCTGACATGGGGCGGGGTCCTCCTCCGTAGCGGGCCATTCAGGGGGACTGTGGCGCCTCCCTGGCCCCAACTCCAACCAAGCCAGGCATCCTGCCCCGTGAGTCGTAACGACCACAAATGTTCCCAACGTCACCCAGTGTCCCCTGGGAGCAGAGTCACCACCCCAGGAAAGAACCACAGTATAAATCAGTGCCATGTGCCAAAGACCCAGGTCAAAAAATACAAACTGGCAGCCTCTGGAGGCAGGTGCACCCCGCCCTCACCGCACCCTCCTTCCGCCTCCCCCGCCTCCAGGGGTAGGATGTCCCCTAGGGCGCTGCTGGATACTGAAGCCACATGTGGCTACTGAGGACTTGAAATGTGGCTGGTGCAACGGTGCACCGGAATGCTTTGTTTAATTTAATTTAAATCAATACAAATTTAAATATAAATTTAACATCCTACATTTAAAAAGAAATATACCTTCAAACGTAAATGGCCACACCGGGCTGGCCGCTCCTGTGTCTGCTCTAAGGCCCCTGCTGTCCCTGCACTCCCAATGACAGGGGTTTGGGCTGTTCCCACTGAGGACGTGCCGGGATGCTGGCCCGGCCCTCCTGTACGGGGCCACCTGGGACAGTGTGTCTAGGCCAGGGGTTTGGACATTTTTTCCACAAAGGGCCAGAGATTACGTATGTTTAGCTTTGCTGGCCAGAGGGTCTCTGTTGAAACTCCTCAACTCTACCACTTTCTTGGGAAAGCTGCTGGTGACAATCTGGACATGGATGGGCCTGGCTGTGTGCCAGTAAAACTTTATTTAAAAAAGCAGGTGGTGGGCTGGAGATCTGGCCCCGGGGCTGTAGTTTGCTAACTCCTGGTCTAGAAAGATGGAATTTGCCAGGGCACGCATGTGTCTTCATTTACTCCTTTTAAAGCCTCTGCACCCTATTTCCTGTAGCTTTTGCCTTTGTCTCTCTGGGCCACCTGGTCCCCACCCTGGGCTTCGGACACCATCTCTAAGTCTGAGTCCAGACGGGACCTCCCTCCATCCCAACAGCCCAGAAACCCCGGATTCCATGGGGTCCAAACCAAGATGAGTACTTTTTTGGTCCCCAGCACAATGAGGGCCCCCTGCGTATCCACCCTGTGGGAGAATCTGTCTGCTTGTCTCTCTGGAGATAGAACATTCCAGACAGAAGCAGGAACAGGGGGTGCAGAGGTCCTGCAGTTTGGGGCATTCTTCTAAGGGCTAACTTTATTTTTCAAGTTTCAAAGAAGTGCTCACACTCTATGGTTTTATCTGCCCTAGCTCCACCTTTTTATATTATTGTGGTTACAAATACATAAGTTACCCTTTTAACCATTTCTAAGTGCACCGCTCAGTGGCATTTAGCACACTCACACTGTTGTGCAGCCATCCCCACTATCCATCTCAGAACTGTCTCGTCTTCCCAAACTGAAACTCTGCCCCCATGAAACACTCATGCCCCCTCCCCTCCCCCAGGACCTGGACCCACTATCTACTTCCTGTCTCTGTAAATCTGAGTCCTCTGGGGACCTCCTGTGAGTGGAATCACAGTATTTGTCCTTTCCTGGCTGGCTTATTTCACTCAGCATCATGTAGGCACTGAGTACTAAGGACTGACTTTTATTGGATGTTTACTAAGCACCCAGCATCAGATACCACCTGGTAAGTATCAACTCTTCTAAACTTCATGACAGAGGCACAGAGAGGGCAAGCACTAGTCCACTGCCACACAGCCAGGATTTGGCCTGAGGCAGCCAGGCTGCAAGCTTGAGCCTCCTTCTCCCCCTCAGCCAACACCTTCCTTCATCCCTAGAGCCCTGCCCCAGCCAGTGCTCAGGCCCCCAGGCCACCCAGCAGAACCAGTGCCTGCAGCATCCAACCAGCTCCCCTTCCCCTCCCCGAAGCCCACTCACCTCCTGTGTCAGGAAGGGGATGATCTGAGCACAGATACCACTGAGGCGCTTCACAATCTCAGCCTGGCAAGAAGAAATCAGGAGGAGGCTTGGCGGGGGAAGGCTCTCAATCCAGAACCGTGACTCCAGGGCATAACCCTTTGCATAAGCCTTTGCAAAGCTTGGGGTGGTGGTGGTGGGGCTGTCACCGCAGGTGCAGGTGTGTGGCATGGGCCTCGGGACAGACTGAGAGCCTGGTGAGGAGGCCCTCCACCTGATGTCCAGGGCAGCCTTGAGCCAGAAGACCAGGACAGGTACATTGCCTGCCAGACCCGCTTAACAGAGATGCCCAGCTCAGACTGCAACCCCGAGGAGCTTTGAGTTCGGCATAAACAGAGGAAGTTGGGCCTCCACCTGGAGTCCCAGGTTCGAGCCCTGGCTGGGCCCAGGGCTCTCTGGGGCAAGGGCCCTCTCTGGGTCTCACCTGCGCCTTGGGGCTGTAAGCAGGGGGAGACCCGGTGCAACACACTCAGGGTGTGATGCTGTGATATAAGAGAAACATGTTTGGTCTTTGCCTCAGTTCCTAGCACTGAGCTCCTAAAACCCTAGGGTTTCTGAGTAGCAGGGGCGAGGGGAGGGAGCACCTTGTGTTACTCGCAATAAGCCCCTATCACCCACACCTGAGGTTACTAAGAGGGCTGGAACTTCCAGTCCCATCCCTGATCTCCAGGGAGGGGAGCGGGGCTAGAGGTTGAGTTAATTGCCAATGGTCAGTGTGAAATCAATAGTGCCTGTGTAATGAAGCTTCCCTAAAAATCCCTAATCAAGTGCTTCTGAGAGCTTCCGGTGGTGGTGGACACGTGGAGGAGCACACGTGGAGAAGCGGGGAGGCGGCGCCCGCCCCAAACCTCACTCCCTACCTGCCCTCTGTATCCCTTCTCTCGGGCTGTTCCTGAGTTATATCCTTTATAATAAAAGAGTAATCCTAAGTAAGAGCTTTCCCGAGTTCTGTGAACCATTCTGGCAAATTATCAGCCTGAGGAGTGGGTCATGGGAGCCCTGATTTATATCCAGTTGGTCAGAAGCCTGGACTTGCGCCTGGCATCTGAAGTGAGGGCAGTCCCCCGGGGCCGATCCCTGACCCTGTGCCATCTGCGCTGACTCTGGGGAGTGTGTTGGAACCCAGCTGGTGTCAGGTGGAGAAGTGGTTGGTGTGTGGCAAATCCACACATCTGGTGTCAGAAGGATGGAGGGTAGGATGGAAGCAGCGTGGCTCTACTTGAAGGTTTCATCCAGGACCCGGGCTGGGCAGGGGTGCCCCACAGAGGCTGAACATAGGGGAAGTCTGTGGGTGGGGAAGGGGGTGTTTTGTCAGCCTGTGCTTCGCCTCTGCCTGAGTTACAGGGGTGCCGTATGCAGTGTGCGTCTGGGTAGGGTGTGTCTCCCATCCGCTACCAGGAGGGTAGACCCAGGCTCCCAGGGCCGGGGCCCTACCCCAGGCCCTCCACCCCACCAGGGGGTCTATTTCATGCACCCATGAGACCACACTATGCTCCAGGCAGACCAGCCCCCTCACACCCACATCAGACCCAGGAGACCCAAAGAAGCATGCCAGGGCAGGCGCCCCCAAGCACTCCCAGTCCACCCCCACTTCTTCCCACCCGCCAGGAAGCCCTGACCCTAGGCTCTGTCCATCTACTCTAACATCCTGATGGACTGAATCCGAGATTCCATCAACCTCAGAATCTCGGGGTCCCTCTCATCCCCTTAGAAGCCGTCTCGAGGTCAGTCTCAGGATCTGGGGGTTAATCTTGGACAATGGGAATCAATTTCAGAACCATCAGGTCTAACTCAGAACCTTGCGATCATACTCAGAGGCTGAGGACAGTCTCAGAACCTCAGATCATTATGGTTAATCTCAGAACCTTCAAAACAGTGACAGAACCTTGGGGTCCATCTCAGACCCTCAGGAGCCATCTCCAATGTCAGATGGAAAGAAACCACTAAGACTGTCTGTCTGGACCCCTCCTGGGACAGAAGTCCCTCTTGGCCTGGCCTGGCTGTTGACCTCTGCTACGAGCCTTCCTTGAAGGGGGTGCTTGGCCCTGGCCCTGGCCCACCACTCGCCTTTCTGCTGGACAAGGTCTCCAGAAGTCCATTTCTTTTCATGAAGCTGAAATCTGGCCCCCTGGTCCCAGAGATTTCAGGTTAAGAACCCTGTTCCCTGGGTCTGGGACTGTCAGAGCACTGGGTCCAACTCACAGCTTCCAGATGTCCCCCTTCCCCTACTGGACGCCTTTACCCCCACACAGTTACCTGCTTGTGCATTTCAATGTTGAGTCCGTAGGACATCTCATAGTACTGCAAAGGAAAAGTCCAGCAATGTCCACTGTGCCGATGGATGTCTGGCTGGGCTGGGTGACCCTAGGTCTTTCAACAGCTCCCAGGCTTGGGGGAAGGGTCAGAGCAGGACCCAGAGCCTCCCAGCCCCATGGGGGCCCAGAGGGGGAGCTCCAAACAGCAAGCAGAACCCCCTCCACTCTCCCCAGGCCAGGAAGAGGGGAACAGGTAGGCAGTGCCCAGAGACCCTGGCCCCTTAGGGATGCTGGTCAGGAGAGTGAGCATCCTTATCTCATTGTTCTTAAGGTCAGGGAGGGCCCTGGAGAGAGCTTGGAATCCCAACCAGCCCACTATACAGATGAGAGAAAGTGAGGACCAGAGTGGTCCAGGAGTCGGGATTCACACCCTGGGTGTTTCCACTCACAGCCCAGCACTCCTTGCCACTACCCCAACCCTGGTCTGATAACCCCTCCTCACCATGACATAATGTCGCTGCATTTCCGTCTTCTCACTTGCCAACTTCTCACACTCCAGCTTGAGGCTGGGAAGGAGAGAGGGCATGGAGATCCCACCCTCCTTGTCCCCCAGCAGAGACACCCACCCTCCGGGGTCCCCTTCTGGGCCAGTTTCCAAAGTGACGGGATAGATTCTCCCCTTCCCCACTTCCTCACCCGCTCCCAGTCCCTCCTCACCCCTTCCCAGGCTCAAAATATCCCAGCACTGGACAGTGCGTTCACATCACCTGCACTTCCTCCCAGAAGTCCTCCCGCGCCCCTGGAGGCCCCTTCCTCCTCCCAGCACGCTGGAGACCCCGCCCCCTCCCCGGGCTCCCAGGTGAGCCCCCAGGTGAGCTGCCAGGTCCCGTGGGGCGGGGCGCCCCCGCCCCCCTCACCTGTGGTACTGAGCCTGAAGAAACTGGAATTCCTCTTTGATACGGTCGCAGATCTCCAAGATCGAGAACTTGAAGGGCTGGCCGGACTGAAGCGGGGCCTGGGGTGGACCCCGGGGTCTGAGTTTCCCGGACGCCCCGCGGCCCCCACCCGCCGCAGCCCGGGCCCCCACTCACCGGGTGCCTTCCCTGGGGGTACATCCTGCCGATCCGGGAGGCCCCCCCACGCCGCCGGAGCTTGACGATACGGGGGGGGGGCCGAGGCGGCGGCGGGGTGGGGGAGAGGCTGGGGTGGGGGGCTGCCCGAGAAAGAAGGGGGCAGGCGGCGTGGGGCAGGGGACCCTGGAGTCCCCCGCCCCTCGAGAGAGTGCGCGGGGTCGCGGGGACCGAGGGGTGCCGAGGCCCCCGCCGGGCGGCGATGGGGGCGCGCGGCGGGCGCAGAAGGTCGGGCGAGCCGCGGCCGGTTTCAGAGGCGCGGGCGGCGGGCCCCGCGCGGAGCCGCCTCCCTCCGGCGGGGCTCGGCCGGGAGCCGCGGGCAGAGCCGCCTTAAGGTGGCGCCGCCGCCCCCGGCCCGCCCGCACCTCGCGCCCTGGCGACCGCGGACGCCGGCCCGGGACCACCCCCTCCCTCCCTCCCTCCCCCCGGGGACCAGCGGGGAAACTGAGGCTCGCGTTCTGCCCTGCAAACATCGCCCCCCCCCAATTCCCCGAGGGCCCAAGAGAGAAAAGCCCGAAAACAAATACCTAGTGGGCCGCTGTGGGGAGTAGTTTGGTGGGGAGGGGGGCAGCTGGGGGCCAGAAATGGCTTTTCTGAGAAAGTGGGCTCAGACTTAAGGATCAGGAAGAAGCAGGGAAACCTGCCGGCAGCCAAAAGGGACCCCGGGGGAGAAACGGAGCTGGGGGCGGAGCTAGGGGGCAGAGCCGGTCCCTCACCCTCTCTGGGCCTAGGGAGAGGCGGGAGTTGGGGGGGGGCAGTTTTAAATGACATGGCACCTGAACAGCCCTCAGCCTGGCCAGGCACAGAGTAAACTCCCAGAGATGGGAGTTGAGGTCTCTCTGATTGCCACCACGATTGCTACCACCAGCAGACTGGGGTGTCTCTCCTCTCAGACTATGGGCTCTTCGAAGGCAGAGTTCCCACTGAGATTGGGAACAAATCTCTGCCATCAGACTGAGGTCTCGCTGAGGGCAGGGGCTCCATCTCCCACCACAGACCACCCCTCATTCTCACTTGGGAGGTGGGACCTTCTTATTCCCATTTGCGTATAAGAAACTTCAGGGTCATTTGTTAAGTCAATCAACAAACACATATTGAGAGCCTACGGTGGCCCAGACACTGCTCTAGGCCCCGGGGGCCTCTGTTAATACCTGCGCCTGTGACAGAGGTGAGTAAGGAAAAGGGCACACAAGCCCTCTCAAATTTATGAAGCATCTGTGACATGCCAAGCATCCTTTCAGGCACCAGGAATACAGGGTGGATGGAAGACAGATCCCTGCCTTCTCTGAGTTCAGGGGAACAAGGCCAGATCTCAGCTCCGAAATTATGGACTTATGTGTGTGTACAAAGAGGAGTTTAGGGGGCAGTCATAGAAATCACAGAGGGAACCTACGTATCTGGGATGTCTGGGAGAGGCCACTTGGAGGAGGGTAACGTTGGAGGTGAGACCCGAAGGATAAAGATGGGCAGCCGTGGGAAGGGATGGGGAGAGAGACCCTGAGGCTCAAGACATGAGTGCATAGGTGTGTATGTGTTAGAGGGAGCGAATATTCAATGGCTCCCTATTGCCATCAAAATATCATCCAAACTCCTTTGTCTTCCCACAAGGCCCTGCACAGCCCCCTTCCCAGAGCCCAGCTCCCTTCACTTTCACCCTCACTCTGCTCCAGCCCCACGGGCCTCCTCACTTTCTCCAACTCACCTGGTACAGTCCTACACCCGGACCTTTGCACTTACTGTTCCTGTTGCCTGGAATGCCGTGCATTCAGGTCTCAGTTCAAATGCCACTTCCTCAGAAAAGCCCTTCCTGGCCGCCCCTTTAAGCAGTGTTCACCCACTCTACCCTGTGATTCTCAAACATGGCAAGCTATTCTCTCTTCCTCTGTCCTATCGAAGTTCCTGTGGGTTTTTTTGTTTGTTTGTTTTGACATGATTGTTTCTTTGTGGGTTGTTCCATTTGTTATTCGTTGCCTTCACTAGGCTGTGTCAGGACAGAGCCCACCTTGGTGCCTGCAGAATGTGGCACACAGTGAGTGCTCAATAAATGAACAGGCAGTGGAATGAGAAGAAGAAATAGCAGATCCAGCTAAAGCCAGACACTGCTGGCCACACTCCTGCTGTGGGGACTTTTGAGAAACCAGGAGTTCCACAATTAATTCTTTGATGCCAAAAGTTTGTCACTCCAAGTTTTGGGGGCAGTCTGTGAGTCCTAATTCCAAAACCTTCCCAGGAGGTGTCTTACCTCCACTGGGAAGGCACCACTTCTCCTGCCTGGACCACTAGTCAGAGACATGGCACCCCTTCCTCAATCTCTGCTTCTTCCCACCATGCATCTGGGCTTCTCTTGTCAAAAGCCCTCCACCTCTTCAAGTTCAATGGCTCTTTCTTGACCATCTCTCACAGCTCTGCTCAAAGCAGCCTTTCCTCTCCCTGCCCCCACGCCCTCCAACCTGGCGGCCCTCCTTCCTCTCTGAGTGCTGATCTCCTTCCTCCTAGCCTGACCACCTGAATGTCACCTTTGCCCACACCTCTGGCTGCCCAGGCTCTGAGCCACTGTGTCCTCTTTGAGGCTTCAGCCATCTCATTTGTGAAGACGGCTCTGAGCTCGGGCTCCACACGTGGTCCCTACCCTGAGACCCAGCCCTGCGGGTACAGCCACCAAATAATTCCCCTGGACATCCCTCAGGCCATTAGATGCACTCTCTTCCCCCAGACCTGTCCCTCACCCTGTCAGGCCCCAGTCCACCCTGATCCCCCAAGACAGAGCATCAACCTAGACTCTTCTCTCCTCGACACCTGCCATGCAACCCTGCTCCCCGTCCCCACAGCCGCCTGCCTGCTCCAGCCTTTCATCCTCTCCCATCTGGACCTCAAGCCACCTTCTCCCTCAGAGCAGCTTTCATTCTTGTGGAAAGAGGGAAAGCCCCCCCCCCCCCAAAATCGACTTAAAACCCTCCCATGGCTCCCTAACGCCCTTGGGACAAAGTCACAGATCTTCCAGCTAGCATCAGATGCCCTGTACCACCTGGCCCAGCCCAGCTTCACCTCCCTTCCCTAGTTCAAACACTTTCTGCTCTGGCCACACCAGTCAGATTACCTAATCTGTGTTCCTTCCCACCTCTGGGCCTTGGTTTCTGTGATTGTCTCTTTCTGGAATTCCCTCCCCCTCCTTTTCTGCCTGGAGAAAATGCATTCCATCAAGGCCCAACCCAAAAGACACCTCCTCCGGGCAGCTCCTCCAAAAGGTGAAAGGCATCTCCCTCTCCACAGACCCACACTGAACACAGACTGTCTAAAGTTGGCTATAAGTGGGTATTCATTCTGTAACCACCTCCTCGTGGCCTTAGCAAGGACCAGAACCAGGTCTTGCCTAGAGGCTCCCAGGGTGAGCGGGAAGGAGCTGAGGACACACTCCAGGCCCACATGGTCAGTGCCAGAACAGAGGGAAAGCCCAGGGCCTAGGGGACCCAGAGCAGCAACACGAGCGCTGCCTGGTGAGTTCAGAGGGGGCTCCCTGGAGGAGGGGACCTTTACCCACCAGTCTTTAGATCCCTCAGCCAGGCACACTCCACAGAGGAGGGTAAATACAGATTTGTGGATTGCCTGAGAAGCCACAAAACCACACACACACACACACACACACACACACACACACACACACACACGCGTTTGGTGTGTATAATCTGCCAGGAAGAAGGCGATTTGCTCTGAGCAGCAGCAGCCCCAGCTTTGGGAGCAGCTTTCAGAATTTGGGGAGGCTCAGCAGAGAGCAGTCTGTGAGATGGGGAGCCCCCTAAGCAGCCCATTACTTGATAATTCGCTGAAATGCCACATCCGGCCAGAGCAGGAGGCAGGGAAAGGACTGCCAGCCTTGAGTTACAGCCCGGGCAGTCTAGCACAACCTTCTAATTTCACCGGGAAGGCTTCCCCCAGCTAACTACTTTGCCATCTGGGGCTTCACGCCCCACGCCTTTGGGTCTCTGTTTCCCCATCTGCAAAACCCTCGGAGAAGCTGCAAAATTGGGTGAAGGGGCTTAGCTTTTGATCTCTCCCCTCCCGCTGTACAGAAAGGCTCAGCCCCGGTTCCTGGCTGGGTTTTTATGATGTGGATGTGGGTTTTTTTTTTTTTTTAAAGGAAAAAGCTGAGAAGCAGCACTGGGACCCAGGATTGCTCAGACCACCTTAAATCAGCCTCGCCGCCCTAGCTACTGTGGAAATTCCTTTCTCCGCGGTGGTTGGTTGGGCGCGCCAGCCAATCCGTCTGCCGCGCTCCCACATGGGTCCGTGACGTCACAATGGGCGCTGGCCAATGGAGACGAGAGATCCGGCAACCAATGGCAGAGGGTACTAAGATCGGCTGGGCCAATCGGAAGGCGGCGGAGAGCTCCCAGCGGGGCATGGAGAGTGCAGTTCCCCTCCCTAATAGGAGCTGAGACCCTCGTGGACGCCTGAACCTGGAGGGGTTGGAGGAGGGCGGGGGATCCGGCTCGGTTAGTATCAAAAAACAGGGAGCAGCGAGTCACCCCCTGAGCCTGGAGGGTCTCCCTGTAAAAAAAAACAAGAGCCTCTTGTCCAATGTACCACTTTGCAAAAGCGCAGCCAGCTGAGGGGGCCGACTAGCGCCTTTCGCCCTATTTCACAGATAGGTAAACTGAGGCAGAGACGTTAAGTCATTCCGGACGCCCCGGGAAGAACTGAGACTCTCACCCAAGCCCGGAGGCTCCCAAAACGGCAGGTCCGTTGGGGAGGGATGGGCCCATGCGTAGATGAGGGGAGGTGTGGTGCAGGTCCCGGTGCCTCAGTTTCCCCGAGAGCGAACGGGAGAGGACACTCGAGCAAGCATTCGAGAGACTACGATCCCCACAAGCTCCCGCGCGGAGCCCGCCCGGGTTGTCAATCAAAGTAACGTGGGTCCCTCTCCGGCCCGCGCTCCCCCGCCCGCCGCCTCTCTCCTGCCAGCTCCCGCTCCCTCCCCGCCGGCTCTGGGCCCGGCGCGGTATAATTACAGCCCATTGATCCGACCCGGGCCGGGAAAGCGGCTCCCTCGGGGAGGCCAAGCCTTTGGCTTCCGACATCGCCAACCTCTGCCTACCGCCCCTCTAGCCGAGATGCTGGGCCACCAGCCAGGCCTGTCCCCTCCTGCTGGCCATGGCTCGCGGGTGACCTCTGAGCCTCGGTTCCCGCCACAGTTGGCGTTAAGCTCCCCTCAGAAGAATTACATACAGGTTTCCTTCCACCCAGGAACATGGGGAGCCCTCCCGCCGTGTTCTCGAGCCCCCCACCTCCTCACGTGACCTGGAGACTCTTGAGGGCCTCTCTCTGGGCCACAGTTTTCTCACCTGTATAAGTGAGATGGTTACAGAAGACTTATTCATGTAACCAATGCTTTTTGCAGGCCCCAAGTGTGCAACCAGGGCTGGGCCATGCAGGAGGGGCTCCCAAGTTTGGGGAAGAGGGAGGAGTCCCAGGAGAGTGGTGGGGCTGGGACAGGGGGAGGGACCAAGGCTGGAGGTGGGGACAGGGACAGAGCCAGGAGGGAGGCGACTGTTTGGGAAGTTGGAAAGTCTTCCTAGATGTCACGTGAGGATGTTAAAGCTGGGGTTCTGCAGAATGCATAGGAGTTGCCTCATTTAAGCAGTGCCTTTATGTCACCCTAACCCAAAGTAGAAGACGAAAGATGGGCAACCTGAAACCCTTCCCTGGGACTGAGGAGCCTTGAGCTCTGACCCCTTGCCTTGCTGGGTGGACCTCTGAACATTCTGTGGCTGTGAAGTGGGGAGTGGACACACCCATGGCTATAATACCCCTCTGCCTACTTTCACCAGGGTCTGTAAGTGGCAACAGGCTCTGGCCAATGGCAGGAGGCACTAGGATAGGCTGAGGGCTCCAAACTCTAGCCAATCTGTGGGCAAGAACAGGGGAAAAAAGGAAGGGCTTTCAGGAGTCCAGGATGGACCTGGGTTCAGTGGGTATTCGCATCTTCAAATAAGTTCAGGCTATGAAGTACTTAAAATCATTCATAGTAAATGCTCAGAACGGGGTAGCCATTTGTACTCCGTTTATGCCCCAAGATCCCTTTCCCTCCCAGCCTCACTTCACACACCCCAGCTGGGCCAAGCACTCACTCTCCACTCCCCCCACATCTTTGATCACCCATTAAAATGAATCAAATCCCATCCTTCCCTCTGCTCAAGAATCTTCCATAGCTCCCCATCACCCTCAGAATAAAATCCAAACTCCCCATCTCTGTCTACACGATCTGATGCCCACCACCTTCCTAGTCTCACCTCCTCCCTCTCTCCTCTGCGCTCACTCCCCTCCACCACATGGGCCTAGTCCCTGTTCCTCCAACACACCAGGCATGGTCCTGCCTCAGGGCCTTTGCACAAGCTTGTTTCCTTTGCCTGGACCATGGCCAGCTCTTCTCTTCCTTCCAGTCTTGGATCAAACATCACAACCTTAAGAGGTCTGGCCAGGCCAGCTTGGCTGCAGTAGCCCCCAACCTCCCTACCTGGTCAGCCTCTCTTATTTCATTTCCTTCAGAAGCCTCATCACTCTCTGAACACTTACAATTGACTTGCTTATGTGCAAAACCCATTGCCAGCATATGTGTTGGGAAAATAAAGGGGTGAGCTTAGAGAGGGGCAGAGCCTCTCCCAGGTTACCCAACAAGCTGGGTAGGGCCCCAGGGCCCCTGACAACCTGCCTGGTACTCACCGAGCCTGCAAGAGTCCGCTGCAAGCCAAGGCCACCCTACCCACCGAAGGCTGGGTTCACATCCTCCCTTGGATGCTGTGTTGCTGTGATTCTGTAAAATGGGGGTAATGACAGAAGTTTCCTCATCTTGTGTCACAGGATCAAACAGCTTGACAGATGAGTCGGCTTCAGCTATTACTATGATGTCAAAGTGACCAGTGTGGGGAAGAGGGCTGGAACTGGCCCTCAAGCGTCTATCCCCCGTTTTTAAACTCCCAGGGTCTCTTGGTCAGTGCATCTCGCCAAGACCCCACACCACCTATGCCCCTTCCATCCCAAGTCCTGGCTTCACCCTCTGCACCCTCCCTTCTGGCATCTCTGTGAGCTTGGACTCCGTCTCTCCCCTGGTGGGGGGCAGGGAGGCCTCCTTGCTGGACCCCAGCCTTGCCCAGCCCCCAGGCACTGCACAGGTGTAGGTGGAACAGTGTGGCCCAATAGGAGTCTTACTCCCTGGCTTCTGGCTTGCAGTAAGACGTTTTATCCTCTCTGGGCCTCAATTTTCTCATCGGGAAAAGGGGGCTATCCTGGGTAACGTTCCCCATGGCAGGGGTTACTCCTAGGTTAGCTGCTTTATTCATTTGATCTTATGTCTGAGGCTCACAACCGCCCTTTACAGTAGGGGTTGGGAACCTGCAGTAGCCAGAGGCAGTCCTACCTCCAGCCTTCTGCACCCCCCCTCCAGGGGTCCCTCTGCCTGGAACACCCTCCCTGCCCTCCAGCCTTCTCCCCCAGGCAGGCCCCTTCTGTCAGCCAGGCCTGCGCTCAAATGTCATCTCCTCAGAGAGGCCTACTCGCATCTCCTGGCTTAAGTAGCCCCCAGTCATTCTCTGTCTCCTGGCCTTGCTGGATTTTTCCTCCCACAGCCCTTGACCGTTTTCTGAAATTATCTTACTTGCTGGTTTATTTGTTGTCTGTCTTCCCTACATGCTGTGGGGCAAGAGGGGCTCTGTCCTGGGTCCCAGGCCCCTACCACAGAGCCTGGCCACGCAGCAGGCGCCCGGTAAATTTCGGTTGCCCAGTTGCTGGAGGGTCTGGCTTTGGAGTGGGGTGGAGGAGAGGCGGCCAGGCCCAGAGACGCCTAGGGACCTGCCCAAGGTCACACAGCGCCGCGCTTGGTCTGTGGCTGCCCTTGGAGCCACCCTCCCAGGCCGGGTGTGGCCGAGTGCCAGGTGGCCCGCCCCCTCCTGCCCAGTCGCCGCCGCCAGGGA
The DNA here is from genome assembly GCF_036321535.1 of Camelus dromedarius. Classification (NCBI taxonomy): domain Eukaryota; kingdom Metazoa; phylum Chordata; class Mammalia; order Artiodactyla; family Camelidae; genus Camelus; species Camelus dromedarius. Next base: position 1,979,706 of record NC_087462.1, read on the forward strand.
CCCACCGTTAACCCCGCGGGCCGGCCCAGCGCGTCACCAAATAGGCGGGGTCAGGCCCAGCAGGGAACGGGGAGCGCGGGTACCGCCCCTCCCCGGGCTGGGATCTGGGAGGCAGAGAGGGGAGGGGAGGAGGAAACGGAGGGGACAAAGGGGGAGGAGGCGGAGGGGAGGGGGAGAGGGTGGAGGGGGAGAGGGTGAAAGGGGCGGAGGAGGAAGGGGCGGAGGGGCGGAGGGGCAGGGAGGGGGAGGAGGACGCGAGAGGGCGGAGGGTCAAGGGCGGGGGAGGGGCGGCCTTCCAGGCCTGGCAAGCGCCCAGCAACCGGGCCCAGCGGGGGGACGAGGTTTGTGGGGGGAGGGGGGAGCACGGGCGAGGTGGGCAGAGAGGCGCAGATGTCGGGGAGGGGGCACAGAGCGGGGACACGCGGGGAAAGTCGGAGGGAGAATCTAGAAAGACCTTGAAGGACAGAGGGAGGAATAGAAAAGAAAGAAGATGAAGACACAGGGAGATAGAGGCTCAGAGACGCCCAGAGGCGCGGGGCAGCAGAGACAGAGAAAGGCAGGTCCCAGGAGAGACCCACAGAGCGGAATGCTTGGTGGTGGGCAGAGGATGAGGGTGCACGCAGCTCCCCCCTACAGCGACTAAAGTCAGAAAACATCCAAATACCACGCGGCCTCCTCTTGAGGCCTTGCCTCCGTCTTCCCTCCATCCTGGCCCCCCTGAGTCCCCAAGGGATCTTGCTCCTCCTGGATCTGGGTGCGCCCCTCCTCTGCTCAAACACCTTCCATGGCTCCCTGTGTCCCCAGCTCTTCCACCTGGAGGGGAGCATCCTACAGGGCTGGCCTAGGCCCACCCATCTCACTGGCTTTCTGCCATTTTCCCACTTTCTCCCTCCGTATTTACAGAACACCTACTGTGCCCCAGGCACGATTCTAAGCCCAGAGGATTCAGGGGTGACCAAAAGAGACCGAATCCCTGTTGCTGCAGAACTCATCTTAGAGTGGGGAAAACACAGGACAAGGGAATATTTGTTGACCTAAGCTGTTTAAAGCGATCAATGCCGTGCAGATAAAGCAAGCAGGAGGTGGGGGTGGTAAGGAGTGCAGTGGCTTTGGGGACAGTGTGTTCCAGGCAGAGGGAGAGGCCCAGAGGTGGCACCAGGCTTGGTCACCCTCAGACACGAAAAGGAGCCCAATTAGAGTGAAGGCCCTGAGCAAGGGGAGAGGCCACAGCTCTGCCCACCTGCCACTGGGTCCAGAAGCTTCTCCTTCTCTTTTCAAAATGGCTAACATCAGGACCTGGCAGCTTGGAACTTCCTGTGTCAGAATCCAAGTTCCGTGGCTGGGTGCCCCTGGGGAAGTCACTTTGAGTCTCAAGCCTCAGTTTCCTTATCCATAAAATGGTTCTTCCTTCACCGGTCATCTTCAATAATTAATTGAGAGATGCCCTTGAAGCCTTGAGTCAAAGCCAGAGGATAACAGATGCTCAGCAAATCGCAGCTGTTTGTGATTTCTCTTATCCATATGATTTGCTCTGCCTTCCTGATTATTTCTGGTTTGGCCCAGCAGAGAGCAGGAGATTGGCTGCAGCCCTGCCTTCTTTTGTGACTTTGACAACTTCCTGCCCTTCGAAGGGCCTCGGTTTTCCTGTCTGCACAATGGGGAGAGTGTACGGTCATTCCAAGATCCCCGATTTCACTGTCACCGCAGCTCCTTTTTGATTCTCCTCCAAATCCAAGTTCAAGCCGCAAACACAGAGGCAGTTGACTCTGGGAGGAGGAAGACCACATCAATATTTCAGGCGGCAGATGTACCTGGCCCGCCTGGGTGGTGAATGTTTAATATGTCATGTCCTAGTCCTCACTGGCCTTCAGAGGACTTTTTTTCTCCCTGGCTGGGGAATCTGTTAGTCCTGGACACCTCTAGGAGGAGGAGGTGGGCCTGGCTCTAGGGGCTGGGCTGTGAGACTCCAGCACTGAGGACAGCGGGGACATCAGAGTGAGTCAGGGACCTGTACACCCTCCATGCACACAGATCCCTCCCTGGAAAGACCCCAGGAAACAGGGAGGGTGCTGGAAAGGGTACTCCCAGAAAGGGCGAGGGTCTGGGAGGGGGACTGGGGATGGGTGCACCCAGTCCCCTCTGCTCCTCTCCTTCAAGTCCTGTGCCCAAGGAGCTGGGGGCACAGCACTGGCTACCCCCTCATCCCCCGCCCCCTCCGGAGTTTCTCCGTCCCTCCCCACGATCTCCCTCCCTCCCCAAGTCCCCTTCACTCCCTTACTTCCCTCCTTCCCATCCCCACCCCCGTCCTCTGCTTTCCCTCCTCCCTCCTTTCCTTAACCCCCTCCCTTCCCTCTGGCCCTCCCTCCTCCCCCCGCCCTCCCCTCCGTTCTCTCCCCTCCCCCTCCTTTCTCTCCGTCCTCTATCTCCCCCTCCTCTTCTCCCCTCCCTTCCTCCCTCTTCTCCCCCTCCTCCCCTCCACTGTCTCCCACCGTCCCCTCCTCCCCATCCTCCCGCCTCATTAGGCGCGGCCGCGGAGCGGGGCCCATTAGCGGATCAATTAGCCGAGGTTGCCGGCGGCGCGGTCGTTAAGCGCGGGAGGCCGCGGCGGGGAGGAGGGCTCTGGAGACCGCACCTCCGCCCGCCCCAGCTTCCTGGCCGAGATCGGGCCCTCCCAGGACCTCCTGGTCACGCGCCCCGCTGCGGACTCCTCGGGGGACCTGGGGACCGAGCCCACCGGGCGGGATGAGGCTCCGAGGCCCAGAGAGACCCCAGGTCACAGACCTGTCCGTGGCTGGGCAGGCCCCTCCTTCTTAGGAGAAGACTCCTGAGGGGGACACTGTCAGCCTTGTGAGGCCCCCCACCCCAGCGCCCTTCATCTGCCAGCAACATCAGTAATAATAATAATAATATCAGCTGACGGCTGGTAAGCCCTTGCCAGCTTTCTGCTAATCCTCTGAACAGTTTCCCAGAAACAGATCAGACAAGTGACTTCACTGGCCTCACTCCCCCATCCCTTCTCGGCCTTGGTCTCTATCCACATACCTGCTGACACATGTTGTGTTTTCCTAATGCATCTGTCTACCCCAGCCACAAGGGCAGGGACGTATGTCTGTCCTGGTCCCTGCTGTGTTGCTGGGGCTGGGAGTGGGGGCTCAGTGAATGAATAAATAACTGTGCCAGGCTGTGATTGTAAATAATATGATCCATCTTCGTGACAACAGTGGGTTCTGTGGTTATACCCGTTTTACAGATAGGGAAACCAAGATCCAGAGTGGTGAAGCCACTTCCCTGGATCGCTCTGCTGTGAGAGGAAGAGCCAGGATTTAAACCCACCCTGGAGACTGCATGCCAGGAGCCATTGTGTGACATATTAATAACAGCTGCTGGTCCCTTTCCACTTGGAATTTGTGTAGGCCTCGGTCTGGGGAGTATCAAAGAATCTTGCTTTGGGGCCAAGTTCAGAGCGGCCTTCAGAAGTGATTGCTAGGAGTCTTAGTCTAATCTGTGGGATTAGAACGTGGGAGAGGGGGAAAAAAAAAACACTGTTCCAGGCAGAAGGAACAGCATGTGCAAAGTCCTCCAGGCAAGGAACAGCAAGATGTTTCAACCTGGCTGCAGGAGGAATGACGAGAGGTGTAGGTAGCAGGACCGGCCCTCAGGGTCCCCTGGGCCTAGAATTTATTCCAAGGATCAGGGAGGCCAAAGATAGTCTATTTTAAAGTAATTTTTTTTTAAATTGTGAAATAGGGGGAGGATATAGCATAGTGGTAGAGTGCATGCTTAGCATGCTTGAGGTCCTGGATTCAATCCTAAGTACTTCCATTAAAATAAATAAATAAAATAAGTAAGCCTAATTACCACCCCCCAAAAAGAAGATAATAAAGGATAATTAAAAAAAAAATAAAATTGTGAAATAGAACACATAAAAAAGTGTACAGGTTCTAAGTGAACAATTCAATGAATTGTCACAAAGTGAACACACTCATGTAATCAATCCCCAAGTTACCATTACCCTTAGAAGTTGCTTTTGTCCCTTCCTCAAAGATAACCCCATGACATCTGATACTATAAGTCACTGGGGCCTGTTTTTTTCTTTAGATAAATGGAATCACACAGCATGTACTGTTTTGTACCAGCTTCTTTTGTTCAGTGTTAGGTGTGCAAGACGCATGGTGTTGAGTGCAGTGGCCTCTCCCTTTTCCTGGCCGCATAATATTCCACAGGCAACTAACATCACAGCATATCCATCCTACCCTTGATGGACAGCTGGTGGTTTCCAGTTTGGGGCAATGATGACTAACTACAGCTGCTCTCAACACTTCAGTGGCATTTCTGTTGGATGGACCCAGCATCCAAATTCAGGGGAATTGCTGGGTACCAAACAGCCTTCTGAGGTGGATGTAACAATTTACACTCCCCAAGTGGCAGAGGTGAGTTCTGATTGTCAACACAAGGATGAATGTTAAGCAGGCAGTGACCCTGTCACACGGGCATTTTGGGAGGTGCTTTCACTGCAGTGGGGGAGGGGTGGGACCCAGTAGGAGAGTTACCCCTGTCCCCTCTTTGCCTCCTCTGTCATCATCCCTCCCTCTCTCACTCCATCCCTCCTTGTGCCCTTGGCTCCCACTGGATTGGGAAGGCAGGTGAGATGTCCTTGGACCTCCTTGGCGCTCCCAGCTCCTTGAGGGTGTGATTTCTATGCCACGCAGCTCTTGCATAGATCTTGCAAAGTTAGGATGGCAGCCCCCACTCCCCTCTCCATATCCTGAGTGGACAGCCTTAAGTTCTTGGCTCAAAGGCCAGGTGCACCAGGGAAATCACCTTTCCTTCTCGGTCCCCCAGGGGGTGGTCCATCTTGGATGCAGTGGGGTGAGAGCAGCCTCTAAGTGGTCCTTGGAGGGTTGAGGTCCGACTGGGGGTGTTTCTCTGATCTAGAAAAAGGGATCTGTGTATGTGCAGTGGGGGCGGATTCCAGTCTCAACATCCTGTCTCTAGGGTGAGGAATGTTCTTCAGGAGCCCCTTGGCTTGGGACTCAGAAACCAGCTCCACTTAACCAGCTCTGCGACCCCCTAGCTCTTCTGAGCCCCTCTGCCTGCCTGTCTAAACAGCTGGCTAGACCACAAGCACCTAGGCGGTGCTGTGTGACCAAGCACCTCAGCCTACCCTCTCTGGGCTATGAGTCAAGCTGGGGAGTCCCACTCCGCTAGGACTCTGAATACCCCCTCGTAACAGAGAAGGGGGCTCAGACTTGAAGGAAGCCCTCCTCCCCGCAGAAGGCAGACAGCTCGAGCAGCCCGCAACACAGAGGCAGGAACACGGCAACCAACCTTCTCACGTCTTTATTTGAAAGGCACAGCTAAGCCCACCCTCAATACAGCATTTTTACTTCTCTCTGTAGAGATCAAACGACTGAACACAACAAAAGCTGACAGTCTAAAAGGCTATATACAGACACAGGTGTGGGTGTTGCTTTTTTTTTTTTTAACATTTTTTTGTCTTTTTTTTTTTTTTTTAATATCCCTTTTCTTAAAAGACAAGCTAGTATACTGGAAAAAGGGGGAAAAATAAAATAAAAACCAAGACAACTTGAGTACCCTCATCTTTATTCGGGAAGGGGAGAAAGGGAATTCTGGGTCTCCGGCCCCACCCTGCTCCCCAGGCTAAGCGCGTTTTGTCCCGGCCCCTCTTTCATGGGCGAGGGGAGAGGACCAGGTGGGCGTGGGGACCAGCAGAGGGTGAGTGGGCAGAAGGGGGGACGCAGGACGCCCAGGGTGGCGGGAAGGGGCGGCTAGCGTTGTGTTTGCATGCAGTGCCGGGGTGGGAGGCCGGGTGTGCCAGGAGGGTCCCCGGCGGGCAGACTGTCAGTTACACGTGTGTGAATCGGGGAGGTGCGGGGTAGCGGGGTTGGACCTCATGAGGCTTTGCTCCCTTCTGACCTGGCCTCCCACTTGCGCCTCCAGGCCTCAGCTTGCCTCATCTGCGGTATGAGCAGGTATGCGCCCATTCCGGCTGCAGGGGAGGAGGAGGGAGGCCAGGAGTCCGGGTGTAGGAGGAAAGCCAGGGGGTGGCACACGTGCAGGGCGAGGGCCCCAGCAGGCAGCTACCATAAACATTACCAGCGTTTGGCCAATCCCGAGCTACGATGTGTCTTGCACTGAAAGTCCCTCTCTCCGTGTCTATCTCCCTTTGCCCACCCCCACCTCCCCACCCCCACAGCCCACTAATCGGACTTCTCGCCGTCATCCTCCTGGTGGGTGTCACCGTCATGCCCGTTCTTGTCTTCCTTGGAGAGGTGGGCCTGGGAGCCCAGCGCCGACAGCGAGAGGAGGCCGGTGCCTGCGCTGACCGCCGGCAGCGAAGGGGGCTGCAGCCCCACAGGCAGTGGGGTCAGGGGCAGGGCCAGAGCCTGCAGCTGGGACAGCTGGTGGGCTTGGAGCTGCTGCTGCAGGGGCAGAGGAAGGGGAGTGTCAGCCACCTCTGGCCCTCCCTTCCTCCCTCCACACCCGCCAAGATCCCGACATACTCGGATGATGGAGTTCAGCTCAGGAGCAGTGACCTGCTTAGCTCTCTCGATGGCTCCCAAGACCTGCTGCTGGTGCTGGAAGGGGGTGGGGTGGAGATGAGTAAAATGAGTCGCCCTGATCTTGTTGGGGGCTGTGGCACAGAGCCCAGCAGGAGCCACACACCCATCTGGGCTGTGGGAGCCCTCCCTCTCCAGGGCTTCCCAGCTGCCCCCCAACCCCGAAATCCCCTTCTTTCCAGTTACTTCCTTTCCCCAAGCCTTAGTCTATTCATCTAGAAAATGGGAGAAATGGAGATGCATAGAAGACCCCAAGGAGCTGGTACCATAATCTTGGGAAAAAGCCTGCAGGTGAGTCTGAGAAACCCCAGACCATGACCTATCCAATGCCACGTGCAATGTAACAGTGCAGTGTACAACCTGGCCAACCAGACAGGCAAGTCCTGGTCCTAAGAGCTCAGAGGCTGTGCTCTGAGATCGGCTCATTTAAGCACCTCTTCTTCCACAGCTGGGGAAGGCCCAGTGAATTCTCCTCTGGGCTGGGGTAGAAGTCTAGGTTCAGAGCAATCCCTGCCCCCATCCCCAGCCCTCCCTGAAAATCTGTCTCTCCTGCCATCAGATGCTAGAATCTGCCAAGTTCCTTTTTTTTTTTTTTTTTGCCTTGGCTACCAGGAAGCCTGTCATGAAAGGAAACCACAGTCTAGGTCTTCAGGGTTCCAGGAATCCCCTTCTTGGAGGCTTTCATGGTGTCCACCTGGAACTGTCCCTGGGCATCACTTGAAAGACCCCGAGATATGGGCAGGGATGGAGGAGGAAACGGTGAATTACCAACAGTAAATCTGGCAGAGAGGAGATGGGCCTTATGTGACCCAGACGTGTGTGTGTGTGTGTGTGTGTGGAGTGGGCCTCACACCAAAGGTCTTAGACGTCCAGGAGGCAGATGAGGAAGAGCTGGGTACCTGGTTCCCCCGGGGGTGTGAGTGCGTCTGCCTCTGTGGGCAGCTGTGTGTCCACTTGGGTGTCTGCGTGTCTGCATCATTCTGTTTGCACATCTGTGCTTCTGTGTGCACCTGTGTGTCTGTGTGTGTTGCACCTTGCAAGTCTGTGTCTGTCCATCTGCGTCTGTGAGGAGCGCCTTGCCATATATCCTCTTGTCCTGGGCCAGGAGTGGCCGGCAGGGCCCTGAAGATGAATCTCAGGAGGGTGAGAGGCAGAAGCAAGGCAGGGAACACAATTCTTGGTGCGTCTGCGTAGCTGACATTTTTACAGTGAAATGACTCACTCGGGCTGGGAATTCCACAGCAGGGTGAGGCCCCTCCCTTCACTGCCCTGCACCCCTGGGGTTTCTCCAGCCTGGGGAATTCTCCACAGGCTAGCTGGTGGCTGGGAGGTCCAGAGAGCGAAGGCGTGTGCCCCAAGGCACCCAGCACCAGATGCTGCAGTGGAGAGGGTGGGGGAAAGTTCAAAGTCCATCTCCCTCCTCCTCCCCGCAGCCCTGGGGGCTCCACTCACCTCTTGGGAAAGGTAGGGAAGGACCTGGGCACATATCCCATTCAGCCTCTTGACGATTTCAGCCTGGAACACGCAGACGTCTCAGCCCCGGGCGGGCTGCCGGGCAGGTGCAGACCAGCCCCAGGAGGCCCGGGGGTTCTGTCTAATCTAAGAGGGGGCCAGCTCGGCCCAGGGTCGGAGCAACTCATCAGGCCCATGGGCACCCAGTGGCAAAAGGGGCATCGGAGTCTGGTTCTCTGCCCTGCTGCTAAGGGCACAGTGTGGACGGAATCCAGGCCCAGCCACTTGGGGCCTGGTAGGTAGTGATGGCTCCAAGGGAGGGAGGGAGGGTGGGTGGGGGCAGCTGGCGTCGTTATCCCATGATACACCCGATTTTGGCTTCGTCAGGGCACAGATGGCAAGAGCGAGGCTGGAGGGCAAGGGGCAATCTGGGGGTCCCATGGTGTGTTGGCACAGGTCACCCTCCTCCCACCGTCACAAGGGGGAGACAATGGTAGGGGTGGCAGGTCCTAGAAAGTCTCTGCCCCCCCCCCTTAGGGAGATAAACCTCCCAGGGAGGCCTGAGAAAGAAAAGAGGGGGGCTTCAGAGGTAACAGGATACCAGCAAGGACTTGGTGCTCAGCCAAGGGGTGGGGCGGGCTCCTACCTGCCTGGGGGTGCTGAAGTGGGCGGGGGGGGGGGGAAGAGGAGTACCTGCTTGTGCATCTCAATGTTCAAGCCGTAGGACATCTCGTAGTACTGCGTGGGGGGAGACAGAGAGCGCGAAATGGGGGCGGGTGGGGGGGTTCCAGAGACAAAGAAGGGGGGGAGGAGGTGACAGAAAGACAAAGCGGGGAGACAGCAAGAGGCAGAGGAAGGGAGAAATGGAGAGACAGCAGGGAGAGGAGAGGAGGGAGGCAGGAGGGAGGGAGATGGAAGGGGGGAGACACCCGCACCAGGAGGGTTTGGGGGGGGGCCCAGGTGCCTGGTGGAGCCGCTGGGGAAGCCAGGGGAGCTTCAGGGCCCCAGAGGCAGCCTGGGTGCCCTGGTTTCTGGAATAATGATCGCCCTCCAACACACACACACATTCCAAGGCTCCTAATCTTTTATCTTTATGTGTCTTGTCTGCGGGTGGCCCTGGACTCCGGGGAAGTTTGCCTTCCTGGGTATAAATAATCGAGGATAAACAAACCCCGCTGGGCTGCTGGGTCTGGCTCTGGGGCCAGCAGTCCCCCTCCTCACGCCCCAGATCCGACCTGCCCCCTCCCCGGGGGGCTCTAAACCATCCCATGGCTCCGCATCACCCTTGGGAGGGTGGGTGGCGAGAGCCAAGTTCATTCCCAGGCCTTTGTGTGGTCTCCCCTTCTCTGCCCAGCAAGCTCCTACTCAATCTTCAAGACCCAGCTGTAATGCCCCATTCTCCATGCAGCCTTTTTCAAATGGGGAGCACCCCACTCTGGAGTCCCCCAGTCCTGGGTCCCTCTCTCTGCCCCAGCCCCATCCCCTCTCTCTGCCCTAGCCCCATCCCTCTGAGACCAGGGAGTCTGTGTCTGCCCCCATAGCCTGGGAGAACTGTGCTCTGGGCTGGACAAAGGTAGGGAGTTTGGATGCGTAAATCGCCACCTGGTGGGTATGAAACTGAGCAAGTGATTCTGGCAGGGTGCATGGGCAGGGTGTCAAATGTCAGGACAAAGAATGCAGTGCCAACCATCCCCACCTCCAAGAGTGTCAGCCTCCTGCCTGGGGAGGGGCCGCCAGGAGTCCTCCAAAGCTTGAGCGAGGAGGGGTTAAACCTGGGATGCCCAGACCCTGGGAGGGAGTGGAGAGATCCGCACTCCCCCACGTCAGTTCCTGGCTTTCACAGCGGCTGCCTCCTCTGCTGCCAAGGACAGCCGGGGGACCTGGCAGGCCCAGGCTGCAACCCGGTGGTTTGGCACCTCGGCCACTGCCTGGGCAGGCAGCCAGGCTAGCAGGGCGGACTCAGCCCAGCCCAGGGGCCTGCTGAATGGAGGGCAGACCTCGACTCCTCGCACCTCTCAGAGGAGGTGACCAGTGTTAGGGCTGTAGCTGCCAGTGCTGGAGGGAGGTCTGGGGTCCCCCATCCCTTCCCACTGGACCTGGGGGGTGGGGTGCTGGCTTACCATCACATAATGACGCTGCATCTCCGACTTCTCGCTGGCCAGCTTGTCACATTCTAGTTTCAGACTGAAGAAGAACAAGGAGGGGGGTGGTGGAGGCTGGGTTGAGATCCCTTCCTTGCGCAGGGGAGCCCCAAACTTTGGTGGGGGACAGACACTTCCTCCTCTATGGAAATAGGGCAGGGGGAGCCTCAGAGGCCCTAGTTAGACAGTGGGGATTATGGAACCAACCGCGCAGATCTAGGGGCAGAGAAAGCAATAAAAATAGTAATAAAAATAGCAGGAGTCGGAGCAAATGCCCTGACTGCCGGTCAGACCGGGAGCCCAAGGCACTTTTCCCTACCCTGACACCCGGCGAGGTCCGGCCTGTTAAGTCACTCTCCTTTCACGGAGGTTGCAGTGGAAGCCCAGAGAGGCTGAGTGAACTGGCTCAAGGTCACACAGCCAGGAAGCTGGCTTCAGAGGTCACGCTCTCAACCTCTGGGGAAACTCTCCAGCGTGGGAGGAATAGATAGCGCCAGAGAGGCTGCCAGGGCCGGGAGCTGGCTGGCAGGGATCTGGACCGGACTTACCAAGGAGTCTCCAGACCTTCTTGTGGGCCCTGACTTCCCTGGGAGGCGGGTGTAACTTGTCACCATTCGCTAATAGAAATCAGGACCCCCTTGCCTCTCTCAGCCTCCCCCGGCAAGGATGAGCTTCAGGCATGTCTCAAAGGCCTCCCTCAAAGGTTTCGGGGTGACAGGCAGAGAGCTGAGAGCACAAACTCAAGACAGGAAGACTGGGTTCAAAGTTCAGCCCTGCTTCTTTGATGCTGTGTGACTCTGGGCAAATCCCACTACCTCTCCAGGCCTCAGTCTCCAAGTCTGTTGGGTACCAACCTCCTGGGGTGGGGCGGTGAGGATGGAATGAATTAAAGACCAGAAACGCTCTTAATGCTGCTATACAGTCAGTACCCAATAAATGCTTCGTTGATCTCATGGTCACCCCAGGAGACCGGAGTTTCACGCCACCAGACTGACGGCGACGTGTGCACCTCAGTTCAGGGGTGAGCCACAGTTGGTTTTTCTAATTTTCTTTAAAAGTAGTGCACTTGTTGCCACCGATTAAAAAAAAAATCAGGCAATTTCTTTCCAAATTCTGCATTTCTGGTCCTTCCTGAGGGCCTGGCAGATACTGTATGAGCCACCAACATGACAGGACTGCCTCACTGTATAGCAGCAAGCCCAGCCCAGGGAGTGGAGACTCCAAAGCTCAGAGAGGGGTCTGGCCTACTCGAGGTCACACAGCGCTGTGGCAGCAATGGGACCCCCAGTCTCTGGAATCAGCTCAGCCCCCATGCTCACTGTGAACTGCGCTTGCACCAGGCAGGGAGGGGAGTACCTCCTGGAGAGGCTCAGAAAAGCCAGGGTTGCCAGGCAAAGCCCCTAAACCTTCCTCCTCACAGGACCAGAACAAAGTTCCTGGGCCTGTCCTTCAACCATCGGTGCCTCAGTTTCCTCATCCTTAAAATGGGCACAATGACAAGATGGCAGAGAAGATTAAACAAAAGCATGTATGTTCCCATGCATGAGAAGTACCCCCAAAGAAAAAGATATATAGCACCTTTTCCCATTTCTTCTTGGAGAAAACTCAGGATCCTTCAAAGGAGTGTGGGTAAATGGAGGTCCAGAGATGGCCTAAGACCTCACCAGTATTTATGGCTGTGGACCCCCTTCTGATTCCCAGGCAAAGCCCTCCCCCTGCCCAGCCATAGCAGAGCCTTGAGAATCTGCATCTTCAACCCAGAGACTGGGTACAAATCTGTTTTGCCACTTCCTTGCGGGGCAACCCCAGGAAATCCCTATCTTCTCTGGGCTTCAGTTTCTCTTAGTGTAAAATGAAGGTAATAGTAGTCCTTCCCCTTAAATCTGGCACGGGGCAAGCCCTTTAGAAATGTCAGGTTAAATTCTGGAGGGAAATCCACCAGGTGCCAGAAACCCTTTCTCCAAAGGCAGAGAGAGATACAGGCTGCAGGCGTTCTCCCAGGGGGCGGGGGTGAGCGGGGAGGTGGAAGGTCTACCCCCAGTTCCAGCTGCTGGGAGGTCTTTTATCCAGTGCAGACTGGGGTCAGGGTGGGGAGAAACCAGAGAGCTCTGAAACCAGACAGCTGAGTCTGTGCAAAGAATTCAAATTTCTGTGCCTCGGTTTTCTGATCTGTGAAATGGGACTGTCTTAAAGACTAAATGAATTCAGTATCTGTCAGTGCTTAAGGCAGGGCCTGCCATATGAGACACTCAGCACCTATGCTATTCCGAGTGTCGGTACGTAGCAGGGGCCACAACCTTCGCCCCAGGCCTCCGTCTTGCCATCTGAGCAGGGGGAGTCCCACCTTCTCCCTGGGCAGGGACTGCCAGCCCCCAGCTCACCTGTGGTACTGAGCCTGCAGCAGCTGAAACTCATCTTTGATGCGGTCGCAGGAGTCCGAGGTGGTGAATTTGAGTTGCTGGGGAAGGTGCGACGAGCCCTGTAGGGAGGGGGCGAGCGGGCTCAGGACCCCGCAGGGCCGCCGGCCACCTCCCTCCTGGGCGGTCCTGAGGCAGCAGCCGGCGCAGCTGCAGCGCCCCCCCTCCCGCCCCACTTCCCGGGCTGTGTTTACAGCCCCTGGCGCGGCCCCCGCCCTCGCTTCCTGCCCCCGCCTCTCCCCGTGAAGCCGAGGGGGTGGGTGCGCCCGGAGCTGCTCGTCCCCGCCACCCCTAGGCTGCGGGGGTGCGTTTGAAGGCCCGCCCTTGGTGGGGGGCAGGGTGCGCCCTCTACCGCGCTTCCAAAGCGCGGGGAGGGGTGGTATGTCTGAGCCCCCCAACTGCCTCGGGGAGGGGGGAGAACGCGTCCTAGAGAGCCCCCTCCCCAAGTTGGGGGGCCAGGCTTCCTTGCAAAGTCTCTTTAGGGGAGAGGCCTCTTTCAGCACCCGAAATCTTCCGGGGTCCCACCCCAGATTCCTAGCACTCTTCCTCCGGGCCGCGTTCTTCCGGGAGGGGTGCGCCTCGGGTCTCCCCCTACTCCCAGGCCCCGATAGCAGCCCCAGTGTTAGAGGTGCTTGGTGGAGCTCCCAGGGCGCCCCAGGCCAGAGGCCAAGGCCGCCGAGGCCCAGCCTAGCTTGGTGGGGGGAGCTCAGGGCCTAGGGGCTGTGCGGTTGGGGGTGTCTGAGCTGGGCGCTGAAGGGGACCTGGCCTGGGAGCTAGGGGGGCTCTGGGCCCGGAAGCTGGGAGGGGGACCAGGAGCTACGGGCATGGGAGGGAGCCCGGGAGCCGGCGGCGGTGGGGGTGGGGGGAGTAGCGCTGGGCCCAGAGCTGGAGGGACTGGGCCCAGGAGTTGGGGGAGGCGCCGAGCTGGGAGCCTGTGGGGGGATGGCCCGGCGAGGACCTGGGGCGAGGGGCGAGGGCTCGGACCTGGGGGGTGCCGGGCCCAGACCTGGGGGAGGGAATGGCCGGGCTGGGAACTGGGGGTGCCGGGTCAGGACCTAGGGGGACGCAGGGCCTGGAGGCGGGGAGATGGCCCGGCCGGGAACTGGGGGTGGGTGCCGGGCCCCGAAGCGGGGGGTGGGGTGCGCCGGGCCGGCGGGGCCCGCTTACCGAATGCCTGCTTTGTGGAAACATCATGTCAGTCGCGGCGGGGGGCGCGGGCTGCGCCCCGGCTGTGCGCCCCGGCTCGGGCTGCTCGGGGCGCCGGGCGGCCGCGCCTTTGTCCCGGCGCCGATCGGCAGCTCCCGGGGCCGCCGCCGCCGCCGCCTCCCGCGCCCGGCCTCGCCCGCTTCCTGCGCCCCCTCCCCGCGAGCCCGGCCCCGGCGCGCCCCGGGCCCCGCTTCCTGCGCGCCCGGCGCCCCTCCCCGCCCCTCCCCGCCGCCCGCCTCCCCGCACGCCCGGCCGCCGCTCCTATTGTCTAATGGCGGCGACGCCGGCAGTGGCCGCGGCCTCTGCTGCGCGGAGGCTCCGGCTCCACCTGCTGCTGCCGCCGCCGCCGCCGCTGCTGCTTCCCGGGCCCCGTGCGCGCCGCCGAAGGCGGGGGGGGGGCGCGCGCCCGGGGAGGCCCGTGGATCCCCACCCATCCGCCTCCCCCGGGCCGGCCGGCGCGGTGACCTTGGGCCCGGCGCGCCCCCGCCTCGTCGCGGCCCCTCCCGGCTGGGTGGCCCCAGCGGCGGCCTGGGCCTCGGTTTCCCCGTCTGTCAGAGCCAGGGGCCCAGCTGCCCCCATCTAAGCCGCCGGCGCTGTCATGGCGCGACCCGGACGCGTGCCAGGGACATGCTCCGTAACCTTGGCTCACTGGCTCTTCTCTGAGCCTCGGTTTCCTCTTCTGTACGAGGGCAGTGGTGATACCTCATGGGAACCGTACCTTCCACACACATTTATCGAGCGCCTACTGTGTGCTAGGCCCTGCTCCAGGACGTGGGGGTGGGAGGGGGTACAAAGTCCCGACCCTGGTGGAGATGACATGAGACGGAGACACAAATCTCTGAGCCAAGCCTCTGGCAAGTCAGATGGTGGTAACAGCTATGGAGAAAATAAAGCAGGAGGGAGGGTGGAGGAAGTGCGATTTTAAACAGAGAGAGGTCAGAGAGGGACTCCTGGGCCCTTAAGAGGACCTGAAGGTGAGAGAGGGAACCAGTAGGCTAGGGGGGGGTGGCTTATTCAAGGAGGCAGAAACAGCCAGTGCAAAGGCCCTGAGGCAGGACTGTGCCTGGCACCGGGTGGGGGTGGGGTGCTTGGGAGGAAAGGAGGGCAGGGAGGCTGGGCCAGTGGCTTCATGCGTTCACACAGGGGCCCTGCTCCCAGAAGAGCCTGCGCCTGGGTTAATGATCTGCTGTTGTGGTCTGGAAAGGCCTAATAATTTTTGAACAAGGGGCCTCTCAGTTTTGTTTTGCATTGGGCTCTGCAAATTCTTTAGCTGGTGACGGGGCCTCGCAGATGGCACAGGGCCTCGTGGGCTGTGGGGAGGACGTGGGCTTTTGCTGTGAGGGGTGGGAGCCCTGGAGGGCTGTGGGCAGAGGTGGGACGGGACTGACCTGGACTTTGATAGACACTCTCTCCTTGCCATGTAGAGCACAGGCCTCGAAGAAGCTGTTGAAATAATGCATGTTAAGCCCCAGCAAAGGCTAAATATACAGAGTCTTAATTATCACCATTATCATCACCTATGCATCTTGCCTTCCGGATGAGTGTAACTTCTTTGGGCCTTGGGTTTTCCCATATGTAAAATAAAGAATTAGGACCCTGGTCTCCTTTCCTGGGCAGATGCAGGGCCAGGACTAGGTTGAAGTGAATTAGCAAAATAAAAGCCCCTTCCACCAAAATACCCTTCAAGATAAAATAGTACTTTGACACAATATTTTTAAAAATAAAAGTTAAGGTCAAAAATTCACAATGAGGAAAATATTAAATAAGACCGCATCCAACAGGGCCACAGGTGAGCTCTGAGAATGCAGGGTCTCCGTGGTCCCAGTGCCGTAAGAGAAGAGGCACAGACTTTTAGAGAGCTTACTCTTCCTGATGGTTCTAGAATATGCAGACTCCACGAATCATATTGGAGTCCCCAGTTGGAAGGGGTAACAGAATTCTCAGGGCACCTGGGCAAAATGAAAATGGAAACCCTCTTATTCAAAACAGATCAGGGATTTCAAGATGGTGACAACCGAGCAGGAAACCAAGCATGGGGACCTTCCTTGAAGTGCAGGGTCCTGCAGGGCTGCCAAGTCACAGGCCCAGAAACCAGCCCTGCTCCCTATCCTCCCCGCCCCCGCCTCTTGGGGACCAGACACCGTTTCTCTTGGGAGGCCACCTGCCTCTGACCCTCATCTCGGCAGGCAGCTCCCAATATCAGGGCACTTGATGACTGCTTTAACAAACCCTAGACAGTACCGTGGGGCCAGGTCTGGGCCTTTCAGCATGTGGAGAAGCCAGAAGTCTGACCTGGACTATGAATAATAGTAAACCAACCCACTTGTATAAGTTTTTACTATGCACCAGTCTCTTTTTTAGCATTTTAACCCTAGAGACTTGGCCAAAATCACGTAGCTGGTGGGTGGCAACATCAGGATGTCAACCCAGGGCCTTGGGCCCTTGACTGCACTGCAGTACTGCCCCTCCAGGTGGGGCATGGAGACAAGGGCTGGTGGGAATACTTGCTGGAAAGGGCCAGGGGCCCAGGTGATGCAGGTGCCTGCATTCTGGGCTGAGGAGTTGGGATTGTACCTGGAGGGCACTAGGGAGCCATGAGAGGGTCTAGAGCAGGGCTTGTCAGTCTGTACTCCTGACATGCTGGCCTGGATCACTCTCTGTGGCGGGCCATCCTAGGAACTGTGGCATGTTGAGCAGTCTTCCTGGCCTCCACACACTCGATGCCAGGAGCACCTCCCAGTCCCGAGCATCCTCCGGGCAAAATCGCCCCCAGCTGAGAAGCCCTGGCTTAGAGCAGCAGAGAGACCACCAGGATGAATGGTAGAAGATTCTTGCCGGTAGTGGGAATGGATGAAGGCAAGGCGGGAGGCCAGTAGACCAGGGAGGAGGCCCAAACTAACGTTCGGGAGGGGCACAGGCTGGGCCGGGCCTGCTGTGCAGAGGAGCTCTTGGGGGCAGAAAGAACGGAGTGTCAGCAGGTGAGGGAAAGGCAGGGCAGAAGGCGGCAAGCTGGGAGGGAAGAAACTTAATGGCATAATTAACTTGGGGGGAACTGGAGCTTTTGAAGATCCTCCTGTCTGGGCAGCCGCCGCCCCACACCCCTCAGTCCCACCCATCCCCACCTCCTCTGGACCACATCCTGCTCCTTCCTCTCCCTGGGGTCCTCAGGGCCACATCTGGGGCCACGTTGGGGCGGGGATCTGTCTCCTGTCTCCAACAGTCTGAGACCAGCCTCGCAGCCTGCTTACAAATGAGGGCCCGGCCCAGCGGCCTCCCGGGCAGAGCCAGGCGCTGGCTGGCGCATGATGCATGGCGCTGCAGGGCCATTAATCAGAGGATGGGGCGGAAACAGGTGGCCGCCGAGCAGGCGCGGGACCTCCCTGTGGTCGGCCTGGAGGGGCTGGGGCCTCAGCTGTCCGGGTCTGGGTTCAAGCCCCTGGCCTGCCACAGCCGGGCTAGGTGACCTGGGGCAACGTGAGTTTACTGGTCTGCACCCTCACCACCCCGCACCCCACAGTGGAACTCATTCCCTCGGTGAATGTTTATTGCACCTACTGTGTGCCCAGCATGTGGAGGTATACAGCAGTGACCAAGGAGGCCAAAAATCTCTTCCCTTGCGGAGCAGAGGCTTTAAAAACTTGATTTAGGTCCTGCCCCTCCTCTGCCCACAGCCCTCCGGGACTCCCACCTCCCTCAAGGTAAAAATCCAAGTCCTCCCCATGGTCCACAAGGGTCTACACAACCTGCCGCGTACCATCCCTGCCCTCTCCTCCTCCCTCTCTCCCCCTGGCTCACTATCCTCCGGCCACATGGGTCTCCTCGCTTGGGGAACATGCCAGGCAGGGCCCTGTGTCCTGCCTCAGGGCCTTTGCACTGACTGTTCTTGCTGCCTAGAAAGTTCACCCTCAAATCCCAGTTTGGCTAAGTCCATTGTCTCCTTCCAGTCTTGGCTTAAATATCACCTTCTCAGTGAAGCCTTATCGTGGCTTCCCTGCGTAATTCTGGCAGGACTGGGACTAGGATGAAGGTACTTTCAAGTAAGATACTTTCTTAAGGTGTAAAATTTAAGGAGGCACCAAAAATCTCAGTCAACAAGATAGGTGCTATTTTAATGCAATCGATTTTTTATTGTGGTAAAATATACATAAAATGTATCATTAGAGACATTTAGCACATTCACAATGCTGTGCGATTCTCACTTCTACTTCCAAAACACCCCGTCACCCCAAAAAGAAGCCCCACCCCCCATTAGCAGTCACCCCTCCCCCAGCCCCTGGCAAGTGCCAACACACTTTCTGTCTCTGTGTAGACCTTTCATATAAACGGACTCACGTTCTCTGTGGTCTTTTGTGTCTGGCTTCTCATGGAGCATCAAAGTCTCAAGGCTGTGATGTATGTCGTGCTTCACTCCTTTTCGTGGCTGAGTAATGTTCCATTGTAAGGATGGACCACATTTTGTGCAGCCATTCATTCACCTGCTGATGGACACTTGGATCATTTCCACATTTTGGCCACTGTGAATAATACTGCCGGGACCATTCCTACGCAAGCATTCAGGTGGATGTGTTCTTCTATTTCCCTTGGGTGTATACCCAGAAATGGAATTCCTGGGTTGTAGTGTAATTCTGTGTTTAATCTTTGACGAATCACCAAGCTGTTTTCCACAGTGGCGGCACCATTTTACATTCCCAAACGTGATGCACAAAGTTCCAATTTCTCAACATCCTCAACACTTGTTGTTGTCCTATAAAAAAAAGTGTGTGTATATATAAAAAATATCCATTCTACTGGGTGTGAAATGGTATCTCGTGATTTTGATTTGCATAAGGCAATATTTGAACACATCAAAAATAACAAAAAAATTTCCATGATGAACAAAATGTCAAAATCCTAAATAAAAATGGGGCCCAGCCCTGCACTGGTGTACCCTGCCTTACTTGCTCTCCTCTTCCCAGCCCTGTGGCAGCTGCTCCCTGCAGTCCCCAGCCCGGTAACGTGGTCCACGTTTTCCTGACTACACGGGACTCATCACCATCTGGGCTGTGATGTCTTTATGTATTTATTGGTTGGCTTTCTCCCCATCTAGAGTGTCAACTCCAGGAGGGAGAGATTTCTGTCTGTCTTGGTCACAGCCGTGCCCTTAGCATATAGAACAGTGCCCGGCTCACTGTAAGTACTGAATGAGTGGTGAATGAATGTATTGTAAGGATCCACTGGGTTGCTGGGAGAACTAAATAAGACAGGACTCAGAAAGCATTTAGCATTCATGGCTGACACCTGACATCCTGGATGTACGGTTTCTAGCTTAATACAATCCTCTGATTGGCCAGGCTTGGGTCACATGATTACCCTGATTCAAGACTTATTGTCTGAATAGATGCTCTGATTGGCCAGATTTAGTTCACATACCTTTCCAAATCCACTCAGTGAGAAAATGAATGATTATTATATCATATTATATTTTCCCTTCTCCTACCTTCCTTTGTTTAACAAATGCCTCCTATTTGCCAGGCTGTTTGCCTTGGGAAAAGGATGGGGAGTAAACTGACATTAACCAGGCACTTATTATGTGCCCAGGTTGGCTTCTGATTTTCTTTTCTAGCACTACAGTACAAGGCACCTGGACATGGAAGGTCAGACCTACCTGAGGGCCTTTGCACTTGCTGTTCCCTCTGCCTAGAATGCTCTTCCTTAGCTTTTCCTATGGACTTAATCCTTCTTGTCAGCTTAAATAGCAGTTCCTCAGAGAGGCCTTCCCTGACCAGTCCAATGGGGAAAAAAACTCATTCTTTATTATATCACCTTGTTTTATTATTTAAAATAGCATTTCTCACTTGGAAATGATCATGTTTAATTGCTGTCTTCTTTATTATCTGTCAGCCTTGTGAAATTAAAGGTTCCCTGAGAGCCTGTCTTGTTCACTGCTGTGTCCCAGCACACAGCTTGCTCTGGCAAAGGATTGATACTCGGTACAAAAATCAGGTTGTGAAATGAGTGAGTGAGGTAGTAATTATTATCCCCATATTTCAGATAAGGAAACTGAGGCTCAGAAAGGGGCAATGATAGATTCTGCTATTTATGTATCTTTGGAATCCCTGCCTTTTCCTCCACCCCCAGAGCTATCACTCAACAAGAATGTTTGAAGACCTACTGTGTGCTTGACCCTGGTCTAGATGCTAGGGATACAGTGATCTACGTTGACCCCAACCTTACAATCTATCAGGGAAGCCAGATAGGAATTAAATATGCAAACAAATATGCTGCTATAATCTATCAATGATCACACAGGTCCCAGCTTCACATATGTACCCAGAATCCAATTGTTTCTCACCAACTAGAGTTACTAGCCTGATGCAAGTCAGCATCATTTTGCTCAGTGCAGTTGTCTCTCATTTTGTTTAGGATTTTTTTAGTGCAAGTGACAAAAACAAACGAACAAACGAAAAACTGAAATGGCTTAAGTGCATGGAATGGAACATCCAGAAAGTTAGAGCTGACTTCAGGCATGGCTTGATCCAGGGCCAGGGGTTCTGTGTCCCTCCACTCTCAGCTTTTCTGTGCTCTGTGTTGTCTTTATTCCTGGGACAGTTGTCTCCCATAGTGGCCAGCAGGCTCCCGCAGCTCTAGGCTTCCATCCTGACAGCTCAGCAACCCCAGCGGATTCCTTCTGCTTAATTACAGCCTAAGTCCTAGGGCTTATTCTCATTGGCCAGGCTCAGGTCATGTGACACCCTGATTTCCCTCATTGTGGCCTGAGTTGAATGCTTTGATTGGCCATTCTTGGGTCACATGGTTTTCCCTGTTTAAATTTTTTTAAAGGTGTGATTGACACATACCATTATATTAGTTGCAGGGGTACAACACAATGATTCGATATTTGTATACATGTGGAGATGTGGTCACCACAATAAAACTAGTTAACAATCTCACCATACACAGTTATAGAACACTTTTTTCTTGTGATGAGGACTTTTAAGATCTACTCCCTTAGCAACTTTCAAATCTGCAGCACGTCTTACTACCTGCAGTCCCATGCTGTACATTGCATCCCTACGACTTATTTAAGCTGGAAGTTTGTACCTTTTGCCCCTCCCCCCACTCAATCGTAAAGGCCTAGAGGGAAATGCTCTGATTGGTCAGAATAAGATCACATGACTGACTTCATTGCCTCCACGCCCGTGGCTGGGAGAAATGCTCTGATTGAGTCACGCGGCGCCATCAAAGTAAGTGGGTGGGGCCAGGTCCAGTAGAACTACCTGGAGGGAAGGTGAGGGGTAGATGCTCTGCCGTGGGAAACCACAGGCATCGGGGGCTCCGTGTGAAATGGGACACGGGGGCGGGGGCAGGCGGGAGACGGTGGACTGAAGGGCAAGATGCAGACTGGGGTTCAGATCCTTTATGGTGCAACTTCTGTGCAACCTCCAAGCCTTGATATTACTTCCTCATAAAATGGGAACCCTCTATTTTAAAAAACGGGGACTATGGCAAGAGAATGAAGGGAATGTAGGGGAGGGACATGATCACCGTTTCCATGACTTCTTCAGCCTCGCCCCCGCCCGTGCCACCCCGACCACCCTTGGACTGGTTGCTCAGCTCACCATCGGGTCCTGGGCTAGACCTTCCAAACCAATGTTTTAAAAAGATAGATGCTGTTATTATTACGAACCCGTTGTACAGTTGAGGACACCAGCTGAGCGAGGAGCAGCGACTCGTGCAGAGACTCGGAACCAGGACCTGGAGCAGCCAAGGCTGGAGCGCAGGCCCGTGGGACTCTCCGCTATCCGTCCCCCGCACCGTAATGCGGCCAGAGGGAGCTGGGTTTTTTACTTTAAGTTCACTTTTCCTATTGGCTTTTTATTTTGACATAATTTCAGGTTTACAGAAAAGTTGCAAAAATA
This sequence comes from Camelus dromedarius, assembly GCF_036321535.1. Lineage (NCBI taxonomy): Eukaryota > Metazoa > Chordata > Mammalia > Artiodactyla > Camelidae > Camelus > Camelus dromedarius. The sequence continues at coordinate 2,001,401 of NC_087462.1, forward strand.
GTACAAAGAACTCTCAGATGCCCTTCACCCAGATTCCCCAAGTGTGGCTTTTTTTTTTTTTTTTTAACCACGTTTGCTCCATCTCTCTCTTTCTCTCTCCTTTTAAAATTTTTAATCCATTTGCGATTTTATTGTGGGCATAATGCTACCTTAACCCCAAATTCTCAGCAGGTGGTATTTTCTATCAATAAGGACACTGTCTTGCAGAACCACAGTGTCATGGTCAAAAATGTGTGGTCGAGAGAATACTATTGACCCAGTATTTTTTACCTAGTTTGTGGTTGAGATTCAGATTTCACAGTTGCCCCAATACTGCCCTTTACAGCAAAAGGAAATCCTGGGCTGCAAAGTGTGTTGGAGTCTCATGTCTGTCAGGCTCCTTCCACCCGGAACAGTTCCCGGACTTGCCTTGTACTCAGGACATTGGCGGCTTTGAGGACTGCAGCCCAGCTGTCCTACACACTGCCCCTCAGTTTGTGTTTGTGTGGTGTCTCCTCTCAGTCACAGTCAGGCTGGCGCTTTTGGCAGGGATCTCCTGGGAGTGGCGCTGTGTTCTCCTTGGGGCGTTGTGTCGGGACGTGCATAAAGCCTGTCTGTGCCACCTCCGGTGATGTCAGCCGGGCCGTGGTGGTTGCTGTCTTCCCTTTCTAAGTTATGGGGACCTGGTGAGGACGTACTCGGGACCAGGTAAACATCCTGTCTCTCCTCAGGCTGTCGCTGATCCGCTTCGCTTTCTCACCTGAGTCATTATCACAGTGGTTGCCATGGGCAGTAATCCAAAATTATCTACTGAGATGCTCAAACTGTCCCCTATTCAGAAGCCCGTCTGAGGTGGCCCCTGTGTCATCTGACATGTCCCCACATTTCTCTGAGCACTTCCTTATTTTCTGGGCCTGCAAGATGTTCCAAGCTCGCCTTGTCCCTTCCCTGCTCCACGCTTGGCATCAGTCACCTCTCGGCAGAGCTTGGTTCCTGCTGATGGAGAATGGTATTTAGAAACCAAAATCTGGGTGCTGGGTGTGCTCAGACTAGTGGGACTTTGCTGCTCTCAGGCCCTTCCAGTGAGCAGAGCTGGAAAATACACACACAGACAGATTCATGTATTTACATTGAAAGCTGTCATCTGTCTGTCTGTCTATCTTTCCATCCATCCATCCATCCAGGTTAGGAACTGCGAGTTCACACTGATCCCTCCAATTCCATTCCATCACTCCAGGATTTATTCCTTCCCTCCTTCCATATTTTAACAATTCCCTTCTTCAGCAGGGTGAACCTGGCTCAGAGGGAGAGTTTTGAAAACAGAAATGAGGTCATGTCCTTCCTGTTCAAGACTGTCCCTGGGTTTCCTGATGCATTTTACTATATATATATAATTTTTTTTACAAAATGAAATGGTTTTATTGTAAAATTTTCAAAGGCAGAAAACTAACTGGAATATTTATCCTGTCCACTTCATTGTACCACGTATTTCAATTCCCTGTGAATGAAAAATAAAGAAATCTATAATTTTGAGCTTAAGGTTTTAAAAACATGGAACACATCACGAATCTGCGTGTCATCCTTGCATCGGGGCCATGCTAGCCTTCTCCGTGTTGTTCTAATCTTAGTACACACATTGCTGAAGTGAGCTCCCCGATGCATTTTCAGTGATACCCAAAGTCCCCTGGGGACCCACGAGGCCGTTCAGGACCTGCCTCACCCCTGCCCTGCCCTCACCTCCTCTCTCTCCCTCATTCACTCTGCTCCACGTGGACATCCTTGATGTTCCTGCAACGTGCCAGGCATGGCCCTGCCCCAGGGCCTTTGTGCGCACTGTTCTCTCTGCCTCAGAGGCACTTCCTCCAGGTCTCAGCTCAGCGTCGCCCTCAAACAGGCCACCTTGGACTTTCCTAGAAGAACCTGACCTCCCTTCACTCACACTTCTCTGTTTTTCTTTACAGCAACATCTCTGCCTTTACGTTTTCACTTCTGTGCCTGTTGTCTGCACCACAGCCTCAGCTCCACGAGGCAGGGGTTTAGCATCTTTAACTCCCTGCACAGAGCTGGTCACACAGCAGGTGCTCAGTAAGTCTTGGTCAACACGAAAATCCTCTTTCTCGGGATTAGGCCGCTCAGGCAAGTCAGGATGCAGCTTCAACAGGTGGGCTGTAACGAGACACCACAGCCCAGGAGGTTAGTAAACAACACACATTTATTCTTTGCAGTTCCAGAGGCTGGAAAGCCCCAGATCAAGGTCCCGGGCAGTTTGGCTGCTGGTGAGGGCCCTTTTCCTGGCCCGCAGACGGCCACCTTCTCCCTGTGTCTCACTTGGCCCTTCCTCCGTGTACACATGAGGACTCACCTCTCTCTCTCCCACTTTTTTTTTTAATCGAAGTTGAGTTGATTTACACTGTTGTGTTCATTTTTGGTGTACAGCATAGTGATTCAGTTATACACATATATTCTTTTCCATATTTTTTATTATAGGTTATTGCAAGTTATTAAATGTAGTTTTCTGTGTTGTTTAAACTTTCGTTTTTGAAATTCTTTTTTGGTTGTTGTTGTTGTTTTTGGGGGGAGTAATTAGGTTTATTTATATATTTAGTTATTAATTTTTATGGCGGTTCTATGGATTGAGTCCAGGGCCTTACGCTTGCTAGGCACAGTCTCTGCCACTGAGCTGTACCCTCCCCCGGCCATCTGATACGCAGAGTTTGTACCTGTTAATCCCAAACTCCTCCTTTATCCCTCCCCACCCCTTCCGCCTTTAGTAATGACAAGTTTGTTTTCTATGGCTGTGAGTCTCTCTCTCTCTTTTTTTCTTAGTGCTTTTTTTTTTTGCAGGGGTAATTAGGTTTATTTATTTTTAGAGGAGCTACTGGGGATTGAACCCAGCGCTCTGCCACTTGAGCTATACCCTCCCCTCTGTGAGTCTCTGTTTTGTCAATGCGTTCATTCGTACCATTATTTTTAGGTCCCACATACAGTGATATCATATGATACTTGTCTTTATCTGACTTACTTCACTTGGTGGGACCGTCTCTAGGCCCATCGGTGTTGCTGCAGATGGCATGTTTCTCCTCCTCTTCTTGCAAGGACACCGATCCTGTTGGATTAGGGCTCTGTTCTTATAACCTCATTTAACTGGAATTACCTCCTAAAGGTTCCATCTCCAAGCGCAATCACATTCGGGGGTCACAGCTTCCACACAGGAATTTGGGGGGACATAATTCAGTCCGCAGCACAGCTCCGCTGCGTTCTGCTCTGGCAGCCGGACGCAGCAGTGCCCCTGGGAGGTGAATGAGCAGGGCTGTCTGCGGTGCACGTCACATGTGCCGAGCCCTGGCACCAGGAGGGGACAGCAGGATGGCTCCTGGCAGAGGAGGCAGGTGCGTACCTGGTGGCCACTCTGATGCGGCTGTTCCCAACGAGGGGTGATTTCTGCCTCCAGGGGACATTTGGCAACATCGGGTGACATCTGTGGTTGTCACACTGGAAAGGCTCCTGGCATCGAGTGGGTGGGGGCTGGGGAGGCTGCTCCACACCCTCCCAGGGCCCGAGACATCCCCACAGAGGACTGTCCCCTAATGTTAGCAGTGCTGAGAGTGGGGGACCTGGCTCCTCTGATGAGAGCCAAATAGCAAACGGAGGGAAGAGGTTCTGGAGTTTTTCTAGGAAGATTTATAACAGTGGAACTGACCTTGGCAGGGGCTGAGTTTCCCCCCAAATGAAGGATGTGGGGGTTACCGGGGTGACCACTGGTCCGATTGGAGAAGACAGCTCGTGCAGAGGCCAGGAGAGGGGAGCACAACTGCTGAGACTGGGGAGCACGGAGGGGGCTGGCGGGGAGGGTGGTCCCCAAGGGCAGATCACCCAGGGCCCTGGGATCTGCATTCATTTGGAGGGTGCTGGGGCCACGCAAGGCTTTTGAGTATCGCGAGAGGGCATCACCATCTGGTATGGCTCTTGAAACCTCTGTCTGGCTGTTTCCAGGAGAGCAGGAAACAGGGCAGCCTTGGGACCCGGTGGGTCTCTTCCTGTATGAAAATGGTGAAATTTCTGTTTTACGTGGTGTTGGTATGCAGACAGGTACCCTGCATGCTGGATGCATGATGATATATTCGTGATTATTGGATTCATTGTTTTCTTCCCATTTTAAAGGAAATTAAAACAGTGGGCCCCTAAAAGCATCATGGACCCTGGGCACTGTGCACAGTGAAGACGTTGGTCCTGGAGGAGGAAGATTAGGGGAGCAGAGGGGAGTTGGGTGGGCGGAGGTGGGGTGGGGGCTGGACTTGAGCAAGACTCGGCAGGGTGGGTGTTGGCATGGATGGGGCTGGCGGGCCCGTCGTGGGAGTGAGCTGCTCTGGGAGACAGCGCTGGGGGTGGCTTCTGAGTTCACTTTTGGACATGCTGGCTTTGAGAACCCTGCGAAATGCCCACAGAAAAGTCAAGGGGGAACAGAATAGATTTACTGCACTTCATCGAAATGAATCAATTTTTTTTTAATTTTGGGGGAAGGTAATTAGGTTTATTTATTTTTTCATTTTTTTAAATGGAGGGACTGGGGATAGAAACTAGGACCTCGTGCGTGCTAAGCACGTGTTTACCACTGAGCTGCACCCTCTGCGCTGAAATGAACACCTTTCGTGCATTGAAGACCACCACCCAGAGAATGGGAAGAGCTCGTGGAGTGGGGGGAATCCTCGCAGACTCTGTATCTGATAAGGTTCCGTGATCCAGAACAGGTAAAGAACGCCGCTGGCGCAACAGCAAAGCAAAACACACCGCCTAGTGAAGTGCAGACAGAGGGTTTGAACAGACGCTTCTCCGAAGATGACACACAAATGGTCAAAAAACACAGAAAAAGATGCTCAACATCACCGACCATCAGGGACATGTAAATCGAAACCGCCATGAGACACCACCTCACACTCATAAGGATGGTTATTGTCAGAAGATGGAAAATTACACATCCTGGTGAGGATGTGAAGGACTTGGAAGCCTCGTGCATGATTGGTGGGAAAGCAAAATGGTGCAGCCGCGGTGGGAAATAGCCTGGAGGTTCCTCAAAAAGTTGAACATAGACTCAGCGTATGCCACTCCTCGGTCTAGACTCAAAAGAATTTAAAAAGCAAGGATTTAAACAGATATTTTTACACCAATGTTCATAAGAGTATTATTCACAGTACCCAGGAATAGAAGCAACTCTCCATCAACAGAGAAATAGATAAACCAGAGTTCACTGTCTTAACCAATTTTAAGTACACGATTCAGCGGCAGTAAGCCCATTCACACTGCTGTGCAACCACCCCCACCCCCCGTCTCCAGAACTGTCTCGTCTTCCCAAACTGAAACTCTGTCCCCACGCACTCCCCAGCCCCTCCCCCAGCCCCTGGCCCCACCGCCTACTTTCTGTCTCTGGATGTGACTCCTCTAGGTTCTCCTGTGAGTGGACTCAGAGTATTTGTCCTTCTGTGTCTGGCTTACTTCATGCAACATCTCTTAAATAAGCCCTGTCCCCATGAGTAGTCACCCCCCCCTCCCCAGCCCCTGACAATCAGGAGCCCTCTGTCTGCGGACTGGCCTGTTCTGGACGTCTCACATCCGTGGACTCACACACTGTGTCCTTCTGTGTCTGCTGCTCTCCCTGAGCACCGTGCTCTCAGGGTCCATCCCCGTGGTGGCGGGTGTCAGGGCTGCTCTCCTGGTCACAGCTGAGTGATGTTCCGGTGTGGAGGGACCACATTTTGTTCATGCGTTCATTCACTGATGAACATCTGGGGTGTTGCTACTTTTTGGCTCCTGTGTGTCTGTGAATAGTCATGTACAGGTTTTTGTGGAGACACCCATTTTCATTTCTCCTGGGTTGGTACCTGGGAGTGGAATTGCTGTGTCAGATGGAAACACCACGTTGAACTTTTGAAGGAACCACCAAACTGTTTTCCACGGCGACTGCTGTTTTCCATCCCCAGCAGCCATGTAGGAGGTTTCCGATCTCCCCACATCCTTGCCAGGACTGTTACAAGTGCTTGCAATTTTTGAACCCGACGTCAGTACCTCGCTCATCTCGCCCGAGTCCAGGCCAGCAGGGAGCCTGTTCTGTCTACACCTCGGAAACCCTGGGAGAGGAAAACAAACAAACGGGGGAAATGATGCTGCACGTGGCACAGGTCTCCGATGTGCTGGGAGCCGTTCTCAGCCTTCTCCACACCTTCATTTATTTGCTGGTGACCCATTTTGCAGATGGGGACAGTCGGGGCTCAGGGAGGGTGTGGCCCGGCAAGAGGTCACCCAGCCCAGCAGGGGCTGGGAACTCGGGCCTCTAGACCTTGTCACCCCCCACCCCGAGCCTGACAATGAACATGTTTTGTTTTTGTCAGTGCGCTCTGGTAGCACCCTTGGGAGCCTGGCGTTGGCAGGGCTGGGAGCCACTGTTGGGGTGTTTAAAGACCTTTAAAAGGTGTTCCCAGCATGTCCCTGGGCTGTGCGATAATTAGGTATGATGATCAGGAGGCCATCTCCAGCAAGCATGTCTCTGGGGACACCTGGGGACATTTGGGGACTGTGGGGGAGCAAGGATGTGTGGCTGCCCACCTGGCCTGCCCTCCAGAGGCCCCTGCTGCCTCTCTCGAGGTGCCTAAGGGCCAAGTGCCTGCGGCAGCTCTGCAGCCCGAGGACTGTGTGGCCCTGGACCATTGTCTGTCCCTCTCCGGGCCTCTGCATTCCCATCCTGTGTAGCAGGTGAGGGCCAAGTGCCAAGCCCGTGGGGCCCGCACCGCTGTCCTCGCGCCCTGGTGCCCCTGCCCCTCCCCCTCCCCCTAACCAGTCAGTGTCCCCTTCGCTGTGAGAGGCCAGGGTCGGCCAAGACCTCCTATCGCCAGAGCTGTCCCCGAGGGGGGCCCGGTGATCACTCCCACTTTACAGCTGAGGAAACAGAGGCCCAGCGCCCCCGAGGGTCTGAGAAACGGCCCCAGCCGGTGAGTGGGAGAGCCAGGATTTGAACCCCGACCCCCCCCCCCCCAGCCCGTGTTCCCGCCGCGCCGCTGCGCCGCTGCGCGGGCCACACTTGCAGAGTTTCGCGTCGACGCCGCGGGAAAAGAGGTGTCCGTCCCGGCGGGGGCCGCGCTGAGCCCTGGCCCGGCTCGGGGGCCTTCGGGGGGGGGGGGACTCGGGTTCGGTGGGGTCATGAGGGTGGGGCCCTCGGTGGGTGAGTGTCCCGCCGTCCCCGCCGGGGAGAGGGCCTGCGGGACCCTGACCGCGGCCTTGGGCTCGGCTCCGCCTCCCGGACCGTGAGGAAGTGCATGGCGGTTGTTCCAGGCACTCGGGCTGCGGTGTCCCGTCATGTGCCCCGCGCAGACAAGGGAGTAAGTCAAGGAATTGAGTCCCCAGAACAGTCCCAGGAAGAAGTGGGTATAGTTGACCCAGAGGCTCAGAGAGGGCAAGACACACTCCTGAGGTCACAGAGCCCGGAGTCGACAGAGACAAGATACGAACTCCAGTCTGGATGGTTCTCAGCCTCGCCTGGATCTCACCCCAAGTCAGTCTTGGGAGGCAGTGTAGCCTCCCAGTGAATAGACAGAAGTGGGTTCCAACCCTCACTCTGGCCTTCTACTTGCTGAGTGACTGGGACTAGGGCATGTCCTCTGTCTGCATCTCCGTTTCCTCATCTGCAAACAGGAATCCTAACAGCTCCAGAAAGCTGTGAGGATGGAATGAAATCAGGCATGCAGGTGTCCTAGCTGGCCGTTAGCTCAGAGTAAGAGCACTTGGTAAAAAAATTTTTTTAGTTTAAAATTTAAAAAAAATTAAAAAGAGCACTTGGGCAGCTGTCCTCTCTGAGCCTCAGTTCCTTCTATTAAACGAGCATAATGTCAGTGCCTGCCTGTATACGCTACCGAGGCAAAGACTTGAGTCGATAGGAGCAAAGTGCTCAGAACAAGGTCCGCTGTCAGTAAGCGCTTAATTTATAATAATTTAAAAAAAATGCTCATAAATGCAAACACATCCACCGCCGCGGAGACACACAACACCTACAGACACACACACGTGGGGTCCCTCCTGCCCAAGGATGAGTGGCTGTTTGCTCTGCCAACTGGACTGTCCACCTGGGTCCCCACAGAGCGCCCACGCCCACCTGCATTAAATGTAAATCAGTCAAAATGAAAGGAAATTTAAAAATTGGGCTCCTCTGTTGCACAGGCCACATCTCTGGGGTCCATTCGCCACTGCCGCCACCACCCTGGACAGGGAAGACTTAGAAGGTGCCCATCCTCTTTCACCACGGCAGGCCGTTCTGTGCAGAGCGTGGCTTTGAACGTCCTAGAGCAGTGGTTTTCAGCCTGGGGTGGTTCTGTCCCCAGGGGACAGTGGATGATGCCAGGGGACATCTGTGGTCATCATGCCTCGGGGCTCCTGGCTTCCAGTGGGTGGAGGCCGGGAAGCTGCTTCACACACCACCGGGCCCGGCCCCCCGCCCCCCAGGATGACCTGGCCCCACGTCAGCGGGGCTGGGGGGACCCTGGAGGAGGGCAGTAGGTCTCAAATGGGTCCCCAGACCAGGGCGGCAGCATCACCTGGGAGCTTGGTAGACATGCAAACTCTCCGGCCCCACCCCCAGCCAGGAATGCTGCTCACATCCAGGCACAGGACGGCTTGAATGTCCAGGGCGCCGAGCGGGAGGGACTGTGGACTAGAGCTGTGGGAGCCACTAACCATGCACGGTTCTACACGTTTACCCTGAAATTGATGTAATGAAATGAACTGGAAGATGCCTAACCTCGGATGCCCTGGTCACATCGCAGGGGCTCAGCGGCCACAAGCGGCTAGCATGCTGGACAGCACCGAGCTGGAATGCTGCCATTCTGGCAGAAAGTGCTGGTGGGCAGCGCCGCGTGGCGACCCTCCCCGAGGTCAGGCCAGGAGGGCACCGTGGGCTCCGCCCCCAACACGAGCGCCGAGGCCGCGGTTCCACGACCGTCCACAAGGGGGCAGCGTGTCCCCGGAGCCGGCGCCCCGCGCCGAGACCCAGCACGGAGCTGGCATCCCTCCTCTTGCACTGTCTTGGGGAGCGCGCCCGCCACCGGCCAGGCTCTGGGCTGGACACCGTGCTGCACACCGGTCTAGTCCAGTCTGCGCCTGGACATTGGTGCCGGTCATCCTCTGCGGGGCTGTCCTGGGCACTGTGAGGTGTGGCGCCCCCTCCCTGGCCCAGCCACTCGATGCCAGAAGCCCCCCAGACGTGACAACCACAGATGTCCCCGGACACGGCCCGGTTCCTCTGGTGGGGCAGAACTGCCCTGAGAGAGACCCCTCGGGTTAGGGGATTCTATGGACCCCCCAGGAGACTGTGTGCTCCACGACCCAATGACCCACTGAAGTTCTGGGATGTGGCGCACATTTCAATACACAGCTGAGTGGGAGGGAGGGGAGGTGCCTCACAGACGCTGGGGGGCGCCCTCGCTTACACCGTCGCAGCGTCGGGATTTATTCCGCTGTGTGGTGTGGGCAGGGATCGGATTTATTCCTTCCCCCAATAATTAACACAGGGTCCCTCCCTCTCTATGATATTTGGGGCCAGATCATCCTTGAGGGGGGTGGGTCCTGAGTGGCACCCCTGGTCCCACTCAGTCGATGCCAGAAGCCCCCCACAGTGTGACAACTCCCAATGTCCCCCGACATCACCCAGCGTCCTCAGGAATCACCCCCAGTCGTAACAACCAGAAATGTTACCAGCATTGCTGACAGTCCCTTGGTCGGGCAAAATTACCCCCAGCTGGGAATCACCATTCTAGTGACTCAACCCCTCACACATACTAATATTTAAATTATGAAATAATGGGGGAGGGTATAGCTCAATGGTACAGTGAGTGCTTAGCATGTGTGATGGTCCTGGGTTCAATCCCCACTATCTCCATTAAAAAATAATAGTAAAAAATTAAACTTTCCAAAAAAAACCCCAGAAAAATATTATGAAATAAGACGCAGTATATAAGTGGGGGTGTGGGGGGGAGGTGTTCTAACTTTTTTTGACCATGACATCTCCACCCAGTAGAAGTAAATGAATTCATAAAGAAAAATCAGTTTAAAATATTTACGCACACATGCTCAGGACACGAAGTTAAATCCATACCTCACCCCAATAAAAGTTGCACAAACTAAGTTCCCCTTGCCAAGCATGACACATTATGATATTTCCTCTTCTATATCATTGAAAATAAAAATGTGGGTCATGACCTCCTAAATTGACTTCTTGACGTACAGGTGGACAAAAGCAACGATTAAGACTATAGTCTGGGAAGGACCCAGACCAGGAACCCAGACCCTGAGGCCTGCTGACTGCAGGCGAGCTCACCTGTGCTGGGGCCTGAGCATGGAGAACAGCCAGCTGCTACTGTCACGACTGTGACACGCCTTGCAGGCACGATGGGCGTGGGAGGAGGCCAGGCGCAGAGAGCTAGCAGCCCGTCTGCACTTATGTGAAGTTCAAGAGCAGCCAGGTTAACCCAATTAAGACAGGGGCAAAGGACTTGAGGAGATTTTTCTCCAAAGATACACAGTAACCAAGTTGTGCATGAAAATGTGTCTAAGATCATCATCAGTTGTCAAAGAAATGCAAATCAAAACCACAGGGAGATACCACTTCACGCCCCACTGAGATGTCTACAAAGGTAAAAAAACCTCAGAAAGTAACAAGTGTTGGCGAGGATGTGGAGAAATCAAAACCTGTGCTCCGCTGGTGGGCATGGAAAATGGTGCAGCTGCAGCGGAAAACAGTGTGGCGTTTCCTCAAAAGGGTAAACAGAGAATCACTGTGTGACCCAGCAATTCCACTCCGAGGTTCACCCCCAGGATAACTGAACGCAGGGAGTCAAATGGGTATTTGTACACTTGTGTTCACAACAGCGTGATCCACGACAGCCAAAAGGCGGAAACACTCCGACAGATGATGGATAAACAAAATGTGGTCCAGCCATACAACAGAATACTACTCAGGCTTAAAAAGGAAGGAGATTCTGACATCTACTGCACCGTGGATGGACCCTGAGGACGTGCTGCTCAGTGAGAGAACCAGACACAGAAGGACAGATACGGTCTGATTCCATTCACACAAGGTCCTCAGAGGAGTCACATCCACAGAGACAGTATGTAGACGATGGGGCCGGGGCTGGGGGATGGGAGCGGGAGTCAGTGTTTCACGGGGACAGAGTTTCAGTTTGGGAAGATGAGGAAGCTCTGGAGACGGTGGTGGGGATGGCGGCACAACAGTGTGAGTGTGCTTAACGCCGCTGAGCTGTGCTCTCACAAGTGGTTCAGATGGTGAATTTTATGTCATGTGTGTTTTATCTACAACAACTAAAAAAAATTAAGTAAAAATGTGAAAAAAAAAAAAAAGAAAGCAACCTGGTTGTGTGGGGAAAGCAGAGCTGGACACAGACACCACGGTCCCACGCAGGGAGGGCTGGGGGAGCCGGGCGTGGTGGGGGACACGGACTTTGCCTGGACTCAGGCTCCCAGTAACACAGGACGCTGAGGTACCGGCGCATAGGACCGCCTTCTTCCTCAACACTATTTGTTATTTATCTGAAATTCCCGCTTGATTGCATGACCTGGGTTTTTACTTGCTAAACCTGGTGAGTCCCGCCGGGGCTGCCTCGTGCCCACTCTCCTGGGACCCCTTCTGGGCTTTGCTCTAAGAGGAGGAATCGGAACACCGTAGCGTCTGCTGCGTAAACGGGCTCAGGCGCCGAGACTGGAGGACGGCGCCCGGCTGGAAGGCGGCGCCCAGGCCTCGCGAGCTGCCCCTCGGCCGCGGCACGGCTGGCCGGCCCTGTCCCCGTGCGCGCGGCCGTCTACCCCCCACCTGCCAGCCGGGAGCCTTGCCGGGCTTTACTGCTGGGCACAGATAAGGGCTCATAAGGCAAAGGACACAGGAAGTTTCCAATAAAACTCAGAACCGAAAGCCTCTGCAGCCACACAGTTCAGGAGTTCCGAGTGCCACCAGGCTGGCTGGGGCAGGACGCTGGCCTGGGCCCAGGCCACCCCCTCAGCCTCGGTTTCCTTCTCTGAAGTTAGGGGCAGGGACATTTCCTTGAGGCATGCCTGGCGGCGTTGATTGCTCTGTGATGAGATATGAGTGTCCCGAAAGGGCAGTTTTGATTTTAATGTGGACTGTGGGAGAAGCAGATTTCACAATTGTTTTGGACAGGAGCAGACTCACAGACATAGAAAACAAAGTCGTGGTTGCCAGGGGGAGGGGGAAAGAGTGCGGTGGAGGCGTAAATCAGGAGTCCGGGACTTGCAGACACACACTGCTATACACAAAACAGATAAACAGCAAGGCCCCCCTGTGCAGCACACGGAGCTGCAGCCGCTACCCTGCAGTAACCCAGAATGGAAAGGAGTATGAAAAGGAACACACGTGTCCATGTAGAGCTGAATCGCCGTGCTGTGCACCAGAAGTTAACATCACACTGTAAACTGACGATAGTTCAATGAAAAAAAGTCAAAAAACAATTGTTCTGTGTTTCGATCTAGAGTGAGACAGGATGTACGTCGTCTCCTCTTGTTGTTCACGGCGGTTCTGTGCTATAAAGTCGCCTCGAACAATGGATTAGTGAACACCAGACAGCCGCTCCTGGAGATACACAGGGGCAGGTTCCTGAGAGCCTCTGCCCATGACATTTTTGTCCACCGATCAACACATAACCTTGTGTGATGTGATTTCTGTAAAGACACTGTATTTAATAAAAGTTGTGGATTCGTTCACAGCGAGCTTGCAGCCCACAGGGCTGTAACTCTTGCCTGAACGAAGCTCACCTAACACCGTACTTTCTCCGTGAGGCACATCGCGGCCGTCCCATGCTTGGGACACTTGACAGTCCCTCAGCTCTGTGCTTGGGGGGCATTTTAGATACAGAATCAGCCACCAAAAAACCAAAAGTGCAAAGAACATGGCACTCAAAAGACTGTGAAAAGGACACTGGTTTACAGTCCGAGCTGAAGGAAGGCAGGGCCTCACCTGGTTGCACCTGGAGTGAATGCGCTGGGTGACTTCAGCGTTTCACCACTCAGTCTGCAGATGACTAGAAATGCCATGCGGATTGATCTGGGCGGTACAAATAGATGTTAGTAAGTAGAATTTTCCAGTACAGAATCCTTGGGTAATGAAGATCTGCCATGTATACATTTATCTATTTCCATTTGTCTATGTCTCAGCTCTATCTGCCACGACGATCTCGAGACAGGGACACCCCAGGTGAGCACCTTGAGTACCCAGCTGTTGGCTTCTAAGTGCCACCAATATTTGGACATCTTGGGGCCTTGTGGACTCTGGAGAGATGGCCCCTCCCAAGACAGCTAATTCCTAGAGACAGCAAACAACTTGCCCATGAGTGTATCTTATGAAAACCAATCAATTCAAAGTTCATACCCCCAACTCTCTCCTTTGTGGGACTCTCATACTCAGAGCCACTGTCCCCCTTCCCTAACCACCCCAGGCCCAGGTGCCAGGCAGGTGGGGCCAGTCCCGAGGCTCCAGGCTCTGCTGAAGTTATCTGATGCAGCTTAAATCTGCACAGCGCGCCTGCCCTGCCTCACCCCTTCCACCCCGTGAAATCGTAACGAAGGCTCTTGTCCATGTTTCCCCATCCCTGCCTCCTGATCAGCCCCGGTGCTGCCCTGTGGGGCCCTGCAGGGCGTCCATGTCCCTGTTTCTAGGGATCTGTGAGGGTCAGCTTCCCCCTTTGTGACAGGCATTTCCATGCCTGTGTGTCTTAGCCAGCCTGATGAAAATAAATCCTGGGTATGTTTTAAAACAGACCTGGGGCTCACTGGAGAAACAGCCAATTCCCTGGCTGGAGGATGGAGAATCAAGGATGCATCTGAAGCATCTTTTTATACCAGAAAGTGGGGCAGTGCTCACAGAAGGGTGATGGGGGGCCTCTGTCAATAGGACACAGGAGCCAGCTTGAAGGGGCTCCCCAGGCAAGTCTGGGATAATTTGGGCTTGTTAAAAATGCAGCGTCCTGGGCCTGGCTCTTTGTGGAATCTAACCCAATGGGGCGAGGGCTGCGTCTCCCCTGTGAACCAGTGTTCCAGGAGTTTCTGATGCCTCAGATTGGTGACCCTGGTGGGGAGAAGCTGCGTGGGAGTGGGCGTGCAATGCCAGAGCCTGAAGCCCGGGGTGCAAGCTGTTTTGCCCTAACTTGGGAATAAGAAACTCAGTCTGCCCACAGGAAGAAGTAGTTTATAACTTTTTTTAAAAAAGAGAAAGTCTTGGCTCCACTATTTGCCTGAGGTCTTGGTGCGAGCTAGAATCAGTAAAATGCAAGACCTCATTCATGCATTCATTCATGCTTAGTATAATCTTTGATGCTTCTCTGTGACCAGCCACATTCCGGGCAGACCCTTAGAGCCTGATAAAGCCAGGTCCTTAGGCCTGACTATTGAATAGTCCCCAGTTTGGAGGCAACAGAGCTGGACACAGATGCTCTTAGCCCTATGGGGGCAGAAGTGGGGTCCTGAGGCTGAGGAAGCCCCAGGGAAGGAATGAAGTATTGGGCAAAGAAGATTGGCAAAGATTGTACAGAGGTGGTGGCATTTCAGTTGGGGCTTTGAGGGATGAATAGAAGTTGACCAGTTATGACTATAGGGAAACCCCCAGTCTGGAGGAGACAGGGTTGGCACAGATGCTCCTAGCCCTGTGCCATAGGGGCTAAGGATGCTCAGGAGCAGGGAATTGGGATCTGTGTGAAGAGGGGAGGTGGGGAAGGCTGCATGGTGAACTGAGGTGAACTGAGCTATTGGAAACCAGCAAAGAAGAGAGGGTGAAGAGTGTGTTCCAGGCAGATGCTACAGCTTATGTAAAAGCTCGGGAGTGTCTGCAGGGACGACAGCAAGTTCAGTCTATCTGGAAGGGACACAGCTAGGAGGGGAGTTTCTGGGGGGCTTCAGTATGATAATATTATTCTCAGGAGCCTGGCTGCGCAGGGCTGAGGCAGAGGGAGGGTCTGAGGCTAAGAGAACCTGGGGGAGGGGAATGAAGTTTCTGCCAGAGGGGGCTGGAGAAGGCTGTGTGGGAAGGGGGCATTTGAGCTGAGGTTTTGAAGGATAAGCAGGAGTTGACTAGTTCTGGCCCCTGAGCAGCCCTTAGTCTAGGGAGGAAGGTTGTGTAGACAGAGCTGGGACAAAGGGACTCAGGGGTGGGGGACCAGGGTGTGAGAGAGCCAGGACTCTGCCTGGAAGAATCGAGTCACTCATTCCTTCAGCGCCAACTTCCTGATACCTAGTCCTGAGCTGGGAGCTGGGGACAGAAAGATGACAAGACTCCAGTCTTTGTCCTGCAGGAATCCACCTGGGGGTGGATCTGGAAGTTTCCCCAGAAGGCCAGTTGAGGGAAGACAGGTGATCGTGAAATGGTTCTTGAGCTGACAACTGCCCCACTGGAATAGTAAATGATAATCGTCATGATCATTCTTGTGACCCCCAAACACCACTGTGGACTCTCCATTGTGTCCTAGGCCTTGTTTTAAGTACTTTGCATACATTAAACCCTCTGAGTTTGGTAACTATGATATCTCTGTTTTACAAAAAAGGAGGTGGAGAAAGGTTGAACCACAACCTCAAGGTCACAGCTCAGGGTCATGGAGCTGGCATTTGAGCCCAGAAATTGTGGGCGCAGAGTCCGGGCTATTGCTGAGCAGCCCATGTCTCACTACTCTTACATTCTCTGTCTGGGTCCATCCCTCTTACCACCAACCCGGGCCAGCACAGCCACTGTACCTTGTGGCCCTGGCTCCCAGCCTTAGCCCCAGTGGTCTGGTCTCCCTGAAGTAGCCACCAGAGGGCGCCTGTGAGCACCTGAGTCAGGCATCACCCTTTCTGTGCCCACAGCCCTCCAGGGCTCCCACCTCCCTAGGGGTAAAAGCCTGAGTCCTCCCTGAGGCTCACAGGGCCCTGCATGACCTGCCCCCATCCCCTCCCTGCCCTCCCCTCCTCCCTCTCTCCCCCTCGCCTACTCTGCTTCAGACACACAGACCTCCTGGCTGTTCCTCCAACACATCAGGCATGGTGCTGCCCCAGGGCCTTTGCATGCACTGTCTCTGCTGCCAGTAGATATATTGGTGTCTTGCTCATTTCCTCAGAGGGCCCTTCTCTAATTGCTGTATTTAAAATTCCACTCTCCTCCCAACCCCCCTACTCTGCTTTTCCCCCATTCTCTTTAGCACTTCTCCCATATAATACCCAATATATTTTATTTATTTATAATTGCATATTATCTGTCTATCCCCACTTAGAACGTTGGCCCCATGAGGGCAGGAATTTTTGTCTGCTTTTTCATTGCTGTGTCTCCAGCACCCAGAACCATGACATGCAGTAGGTGCTCAACAAATGTTTATTGATGAAAAAACTGGCTCTGTGTCCATTCAGCCCATTATAATGACAATCCTGAGCATTTATTGAATGCCTTCTGTGTGCCAGGCTATGTGGGAATTCTTTGCTATTTTTTTTTAATCATTGACATATTTTTCAATATAGTTCACAAATCATCAATATTAAAGTGTACAATTTATTGGTTTTAGCATATTTACTATACTGCTGTCACTACTAAGTCCAGAACATTCCATCACCCCAGAAAGAAACCCCATCCTCATTACCATTACCCCTGCTCCCCGTCCCCTAGCCCCTGACAACCAGGAATCCACTCTCTGCCACGTGGACTGGCCTGTTGTGGATGTTTCACATCCATGGAATCACACACTGTGTGTCCTGCGTCTGCGTCTCTCACTGAGCACTGTGCTCTCAGGGTCCGTCCACGTGGGAGCGGGTGTTAGTGCTTCTCTCCTTTTCGTGGCTGCGTAATATTCCCGTTTGGAGGGACCACATTTTGTGTATCTGTTCATCTGTTGATGGACATTTGGGTGGTTTGCAGTTATGAATAATGTTGCTGTAAACATTCATGTGCAAAGTTTTGTCTGATACCTGTTTTCAGTTCTTTTGGATAGATACCTAGGAGTGGAGTCGTTGGTGAAATGGTAGTTCTATGATTACCTTTTTGAGGAATCGCTGAACTGTTTTCCACCATGGCTGCGCCATTTTCCATCCCCCCCAGCCATGTGTGAGGGTGTCTATTTCTCCGCATCCTCACCCACACTTGTTCTTACCGGTCCTTTTGATGGCAGCCATCGTAGTGGATATGCAATGGTATCTCACTGTGCTTCAGATTTGCATTTCCCTAATGACTAATGATATTGAGCTTTTTAAAAAATCTATACAAACTAACAGTCCTGGGGTGTCTATTACGTGCAGAGCATTTTTTCATATGTTTATTGGTACCTGGAATTTCTTACCATCATCCCTGTTTTAACAGATGAAGAAATGGAGGCTCAGAGAGGGATGGCCATTTCCTGAAAGTCACACAGCCTGGGGAGGGGAAATATGTGCGGGATAAAAACCAGATAGTTTGACTCTTACCTGCTGGCTTAAAATGAGACTGCTGTGAGCATCCGTGCGCAAATCTTTGTATGGACGTATGTTTTCCTTTCTGTTGAGTAAATACCTGTGAATGGAATGACTAGATTCCCTGACAGGTGGATGTTTTTAAGAACTTTTTGAGAACACCCCACATTGCCTTCCACCGAGGCCGTCCTGTTTTGCACCCCCACCAGCTCTCTGGGCGAGAGTTTCAGTTGCTCCCTCTTTTCACCAACACTTAATATGCTCGGACTTTTTCATCTTAGCCAGTTCTGGTGAGTGGGGTCTCACTGCGGTTTCCCGGGCTTCCCCCTAACGTGCTTGTTGGCCAGCTGTATGTCTGTCTCGGTAAAGAGTAAAGGCTAATATTTACGGAGCTGGGCAACTGACGTTAACTGCATGCCTGTGGTAGACCAGGTCAGGTCTGAAACACCATGGCCCAGGCAGACCCAGGCCCCTCAGCCTCTGTCTTCCTTGAGTGCACCGTGTTTGAAAAATTGAAGGAGAAGAAAACAAATAACTACTGTCCGTGACGGCAAATGGGGCATTAAGGCAGAGTAAGGGCAGGGCCTCCCTCCGGCTCCTCTGACGCTGAGCGTCCACATGGCTTGGGATTTGCTTTACACGATGAGTACCCGGTTTTCAGTGCCGAGGCCTGGAAGGGTAGGGACGCGAGTGCTGTGGAATCTGCCCCCGATACCCCGGGCTGGTACTCTGGCCTCGGGTGCCTCTCCTCCCTGCGTGTCCCCAGCCTGGGCCCCACTCACCTTTGCTCCTGTTCACAGCTCTCGGCCAGGAAATGGCCTTGTTCCCCCTCGTAAAATCGAACCCCTCAGGGGATGGGAGGTCGACTTCCAAGGGTGAGGAGGCGGGGAGGCGGAGGAGACAGGACGGCGGGGCCCTCCAGCCAGCAGGGCGTGCAGCTCGGTGCACTTTGTCTCTCTGGGTCCCTGGGTGGAGAAGCCAAAGTCAGCAATTAGCCACCAGCTGGGCTCCGGGGCCAGTTCACTATCTCTCCGTGGAGCTCTGTACCCCAGCTTACCCACTGGGGGCCTTCTGCTCCCCGCCCAGCTCTGGCACCTAGTGGGCACTTAAGGAATGGCTGAGAATAAGACCCCCACTGCTGATTCAGCCCCCTCACTTCCTCCTCCCAGGGCCCAGGGCTGCCCCGGGAGTGGGTGTCACGGATGGGATGCACCATGTACTCGGGGGATGAAGGAATACACTGACTCTTCTCCCATCTTATTTGTTACCTGCCCTCAACTACAGTCCCAGCGTGGCCAGGCCCCTGTTTCAGTGTCCTTTTTAAGGTTTAAGCACTTATTAAGCACCTTCGATGTACTTTACAAGTTCCACCTCCTGGGTCACTTCTTGTTCTTCTTTTAAAAATATCCTTTTGGTGGAAGGAGTAATTAGGTTTATTAATTTATTTTTTTAATGGAAGTACTGGGAATTGAACCCAGGACCCCGCCGTGCCTGCTAGGCATGTGCCCCACTGCTGAACTACCCCCTCCCTCCTTATTCTTAGAGCTTTATAAAGGTCTACTTGACAGGCAATAAACTGTGGCTCTTGGGGGGAGGCCTGTTCTCCTCATGGCTTCTCCAGCAGGTAGGGTAGCCCAGACGTCTGCAAAGAGCTTGCTGTCAGAGCGAGCAAGAGGGAGCTCGAGCGCGAAGCCAAAGACGTCTTACAGCCAGTCCTCTGACTTGGCGTCTGCTGTGTTCTATTTGTTAGAAGCTGAATCACTAAATTCCACTCACATCCGAGGCCGGGCGCTGAGTTACACAAGGCTATGAAGGCCAGGAAACGGGGTTCCCTGGGGGCCATCCTGAAGTTTATCTACCACCATCCCGTAGTATTAGAGCATTTCGGCAAACATCAAGCTTCTACTGTGTGCTTTACAGGGACCTTCTTGGCTCTTTACGGTGGGCCTCTGAAAAACAGCCAAAACTGTGCGCGCTTTATAGATGGGGAAACTGGCCCAGGGAAGTTAAGGCACCCACTGACAGTCTACACCCGAGGAAGCGGGAAAAGGAAGGTTCCATCCTGAGGTTTAAGTCCCGCGTGGGGAGGCCAGTGGCGACAGGGAACAGATGCAGGAAAGGGAAGAAAGGGGCAACTTTTTTTTCTCCAGTGAAGGAGAATGAGCACCTAGGAGAGCCGGGTGCCTTCAGTGATTTCACAGACGCTAATTGAGCACCTACTGTGTGTGAGGCTGGGGTCTAGAGGCGGCAGTGATTGAGACAGAGACGCCCTCCAATCTGGTGGGGAGGGCACAGGTGGGTAAAAGAAGAACCAAGGTGACTTCGGGCCATGAAAAGGGCGATGGGGAGTCCAGCAGCGTGGAGATGGGTTGGCGGTGATGTTGGAAAGGTGATCAAGGAAGGCCTGGCCTGACTGCCTTCCCCCGAGGAGGGGACGTCGGAGCCAAAGCCACAGGGGGAAATGTTTTTGTTCTGTTCCCCTGGTGGTCAGTTCTTTGTTCAAGTGGATCTGTCTTCTGTTTGTGGGGGGGACCCCTAGGACTACGAGTCCAGCTGGGGTGAGCATGGAGACCCCCGAGAGGAGAGCCTCAGGGAACCAACCTTCCCTCAGTCCCAATCAGCAGAGGCTAGTCAGCAGAGACTTTGACCTTCCCCTCCCTCTTATCTCAAGATAGGTGAGCACAGTGTGTCAAGGTGCAGCTGGGCAGGTGTGTGATGGATCAGGGCAGGGCCAGGTGGGGACAGGGGTCGGGGTTCTGGCCAGGTCAGGGCTGGGAGAGGTGCCATCATCAGGGAACTGGGCGTAAGAGCCCCTCGGTTTCCCCGTGTGTGAAATTCAGGCTTCCGTCCTTTGTCCAACACTTGACACACAAGCACTGAGCACGTCCTGTGCGTGGAGGCCTCATCCTCTGCCTCTTTTCTGTAAGAGGCCGGAGAGAAAAGATTTCAGGGCTGCTGCAACCACTCACCTCTGCCGGCGCAGGGGGAAGGGGCATGGCTGTGCTCCCGTAAGTACTTCAAGCAGTACTTGGTATACAGTAGGCACTTCATTAATGCTTATTCCCTGCCTGGGATGCAGCAGGCACTGCACTAATGCCTGGTCCATGCCTAGTTTACAGGAGGCCTTCCACTAATGTTTGTCTCCTGCCTGGTATATACCAGGCACCGCATTAATGCTTGGTCCATGCCTGATATACAGCAGGTATGCCATTAATGTTCATTCCATGCCTGGCGTATAGCAGACTCTGCATTAATGCTAAGCCCAGGCCTGGTATACACGAGGCGTTCCATTAATGTTTGTCCCAAGAATGGATGAGAGGAAGGTTTGTTTCCGGTTAGGCAATGCCAGGGCTCCCCGGGAGGCCTTGAGGGCTGGTACCCCCGTGTCTCACCGGGCCGGGATAGCTCGGTCCTGCGACCTCAGCGCCCGAGAGGGCCGCCGAGGGCAGCGGGGCCGAACAGGGCCGAGCGCCGCCGAGCGCCGCCGAGTCGGCGGGCCGAGTCCGCCACATTCCCACAATCCCGGGCGGCCCCGCCCGGCTCCCGGCTGCGCGTCCCCCTTCCCACGTCGGCGCAACCTAACCTGCGGGCGCGCCCGCCCCGCCCCGCCCCGCCCGCGCGACGCCCCGCCCATCCCGGCCGCTAGTCCCGGCCGCTAGTCCCGCCCCCGCGGCGGGCGCGCGGGCCACCGCCCCCTTCTATTGGCCGCGCTGGCCGCCCGTCGGCGCTGTCTGCTCGCGGGTTAGGTTGTGAGGCGCTGTCGCTCGGTCTCGGCGGCTGCGGTTGGCGGCGGCGGCGGCAGCGGCGGCGGCGGCGCGGGCGGAGGGCAGCCGGGAGGGACTAGCGGCCGAGCGGGACCGGCGCTCGCAGGCGGCCGAGGCGGACCGCCGGCCCAGGGGCCGAGCGCCGAGGGCCAGGCGGGCGCGGCCGGGGCGGCTGCGGGCCAGGGCCGGGCCGGGCCGGGCCGGGCCGGGCCGGGGGGCGGCGGCGGGGGCGGCCGGCGGGCGGCCGGGGCCGGGACGATGACTCTGGAGTCCATGATGGCGTGTTGCCTGAGCGATGAGGTGAAGGAGTCCAAGCGGATCAACGCGGAGATCGAGAAGCAGCTGCGGCGGGACAAGCGCGACGCCCGGCGCGAGCTCAAGCTGCTGCTGCTCGGTGAGTGGGGCCGGGCCTGCGGGGTCCTGCGGGCCAGCGGTGCGCGTGCCGGCCGGGCCCTGTGTGCGGTCCACGGCCCGTGCCCGTGCTGTCCGCGGCGGGCTCAGCCCCCGCCTACCTGCGCTGTCCGCGGCGGGGGCCCCGGGCCGCGGGGTCAGCGCCGGCCTGTGCTGTCCACCTCTGGGCCACCCGATCCCGATCCCCGCAGGGTCAGCCCCAGCCTGTGCTGTCCAGATGGAGTCTCTGAAACCAGAGGGGCCCAACCCCTGCCTCCGCTGTCCACATCAGCGCCCCAGGATCTCAGGGTCGCCCGTGCCTGTGCTGTCCAGGGCAGGTCCCCAGTTCCCTGCAGGGCCAGCCCCTGCCTCTGCTTTCCAGATCAGGCCCCAGGATCAACCCCTGCCTCTGCTGCCTGATCCCTGTCGGGCCTGCTTCTGCTTCTGCTGTCCAGGTCAGGTCCCCAAACCCTCGAGGGTCTGCCCTCTGCCCTTTCTCCCTGGACGAGCCCCCTTCCTGCACAGGGCTGGCCCTCTGTTCCTGCCCCACCAGGTGTGCCCCCCTTGCTGCCCCCAGCACCTGTTCAGGGCCAGACCTTTGGGCCATAACCCACCAGGCGCTCCCCTCACTTCCTGAGATCCCTCTGGCCTCTTCCCACCAGGTGGAGCCCTGTCCCCCTCCAACCCCCATTCCCACAGGCGGGCCCTCCGCCTCTCTGCCGTCTGTGGGGAAAACCCATGCCCCTCTGCAGTGGAGTACACCCCGTCGGGGAGCAGACACCCTTTCCTCTCTCCTTGTGGCCCAGGGCGGGTGGAGCCCTGAGGAGCCTGGGCAGGTTTTCGAAACTGGCAGAATCATCGACTCTCCTCAGCCCCTTTCCTTACGTCTCAGTGGGAGCCCGGTCACCCGGGTCCTCCTCCCTTTCCTGGAGAAGATTCCTGTCCGAGTCTCTGTCTCCCCAAGGCACACCTGTTGCAGGGAGCGAGTCTGCCCAGCTGTCGGCAAAGTGTTGTCACCCCAAATAAGGGCTGTTAGAGGACTTACCTCTGCAGTCAAAGGCAAGCAGGTCGTTTACACAACAGAGGCCCTTGCCCTGCCTTCCCCGGAGCTCCACTGCATTCCTGAGCTTCGAGGAAGGGTGGAAATGCGGCTGTGACACCGTGGAGGGGGGTGTCCTGCCATAGAGAGGTGCACCCTCAGAATGGTGCTGGAGTTCGGAGGCACCGAGTCGGGTGGTGGGTCGGTGGCCTTCAGGAGGCCTCGGGTCTTGGTGAGACCCACCTTTGGGGACCCTCCTGGTCCTCCTTTGGATAAAATGCCTTCTCTATTTTTTTTCCCTAAGTGTGTCTCAGTCTAAAGGCTGTACAGTGGGCCATCTTTGCGGAAAAGACAGGCAGAGAGTAACCTTAGAGTTGGGAGGAAGCTTGCAGCGAGGTCCCGGGGCACTTGGGAAGACAGTGTGGCACGAGCTGTGTTTTGCCGGTAGAGGTAGACTTTATTTTCAGAGGGCGGGTTCGGAAGTTACTGGCGTGTTGATGTTATCAGACAGCCTTGCTTGGGGGCCGCGTGAGCCTCCGTACGCCCCCGCCGCCCGTCCTGAGCGCACTCAGGCTCCAGATTGATCTGGGGCTCAAGGACGCAGGTCAGTAGCCTGAGCTCCTGCAGCCTTGGTGTGTGTCTCCCTGGGCCTGGGCTGAGGAGCCTTGCAGGGAGTCAAAGTGTTTGGTCCCCACCGGTGGGCACAGGGTGTTGGCTGCAGGAGCACCTGTGTCTGCAGTCCCGCCCTTTCCCTGGGTGTGATCCCAGAGAGGCACCCAGTCCTCCCCACCGCTAGCTTGCAGGACAGGGAATTGTGCACCTGGCTCCGGAAGCTGTTAAGTCCTAGGCATGGGGGTGCAGATAGGAAAATGAGGACAACGTGAGGTCCAAGGTGAAGGTTTATGACAGCAGGAGGGCGGCTGTGAATGCCGAGCAGAGGTCCAGGGGACGTGCTGGAGGCTGGGGGAGGGTACTGAGTCGCCTCCCTGCCCCACCCTTTCGATGTTGGGAGCACCCCTGTCCCAACAAAGCACAGATGTCCCCAGACATGCCCAGTGTCCCCTAGGGGCAGAATCACCCCATTTGTGTTATCAGAATCAGCCCCGCCCCTTGGCAGTACGTGGTGTAAAACGTCTGTGGCCGAGCTGGTGTGTGAGCAGTATGGGCTATTTCACTCGATGCTTTGTGAATGCTTAAAAAGTGAGCATTTTTTTGTTGGTCCTTGGCGCTGGCCTGTGGCGGGGTGTGGGAGCAGCCAGCCGTCCCTGTAGCGGACACGCGGCAGTCCCGCCCGCTCAGCATCGCTCTTCCACTTTACAGAAGGGCCCGAAGCCCAGCTAGGAGCTCCTGGGGCCGGGGCCGGGGCCGGGCTGCTGGCTCTGCCTGCCGTGGTCTGTCCTGCTTCAGGTGCTGCCCTTGGCCCCACGTTTCTGAAACTCAGCGACAACCGCTGAGGAGGCTCCTTGTCTGTTCCTTAGGGCAGGTTTCCCGTTAAAACCCCGTTTCTGGAGGCTCAGTGTGCTGGCCAGGCTGAGCCTGAGCGGCTCCGGGATTTCTAAATAAAGCAGGGCGGTCAGTTCTGCAGGCTTCCTGTCCGGCCCGCGTCGGCCCCCAAGGGCAGTGAAAAGGCCCGGAATCCGGCCTGGGGTGTGGTGGCCCCGGCGGGAAGGGCGCGCCTCCCCGTGCTTTGAGGCGCGGAGTGGAGCATGGCCATGGCTCCTGGCAGTGGCCTTGCGCGTCCCCCGCAGACACTCCAGAGCAGGAAGCTCCGTGGGGCCTCTTCTCCCCCCTTTCGCGGCCCACCTGGGGTACGTCTTGGGTGCTTTAAAATTAAGTGGAATTTTGTGTTACCGAAGGGGTCTACTTTCTAGGGCGCTGTCTCTGGAGGTGCAGGAGCCCAGACTTGCCCTCAGAACTCCCCTCCATCGGTTTCCTGCGCCGGACGGGACTCTCCCTTCCCGTGCGGCCCCAGGGAACGACTCGGAGGAAGGACACGAGTGTTGCCGGGGCTGGGAGCGCAGCCTGGCCAGGTGTATCCCTGGGTTCCAGACTCCACGTGCAGAGATGCCTCTGGGCGGATTGGCTGACTTCACTGATCGCTGCTGAGACTTGAGGAAGCGCTTTGCCTGCGATGTTTAACCACAGAAGGTTTCACTTTCTGACTTTTGTGGCGGAGCCCTTCTCCCTGCAGCCCAGGGGCCTGTCTCGGTCACTGGTGCTGCTGGGCTGGGGGCCTGGGGCGGCTGCAGGGAGACCAGAGAGCAGAGTGGAGGAGCCCTGCGGGAGGGGTGAGAGCTCGCTTGTCCCTCCTTCACCCCGACAGCCTTGGGGGCAGAGTCCTGCCCTGGGTGGGCCGTTCTGGTCTGGGACTGAGCCAGATGGGTGTGGGGAACTGGGTGCTCTCAGGAGGAGCCGCTGTCTCTGGTCTTCCACAGAGCCCTCCACTCCCCTCAGGACAGTGAGCTGTGGGGCAGGTGTCCACAGATGGGACTGCGACGTCTCACAGGCTTCGGGGGCACCCATGCGCGGGTTTTTTTTTGGTGGAACTCCAGCTGCTGTCAAAACCGGGCCCCCAGGCCTCAGGCTTGCTGGCTGGGGGAATTTGTGCCAGCACTCGTAGGGGCCCCTCTGCCTCCCTTGTGGCCCTGGTCTCTGTCCTCTATGGGGCCTCTGGACGGTCGGTGCCCCTCGTTCCCTCTACCATTTCCCACCTCCAGTCTCAGCCACCCCGCCCATGGCCCAGCACAGAGCCCTGTGGGCCTCAGAGATGTTTGCCCAGTGACTTTGATTTGTTAATTGAACAAAGTTGCCCCAGGCAGATGGAATGGGGGTAACCAGGTGCCCCAGCTTTGGGTGGCCTCACATCTCACCTGGATGTGAGGCTTTGTATGGACAGAGACTCCGGGGGACAGCTTGCAGCTGCCGCCCTCCCAAGGCCCTCCTGTGAGCTGGCAAGTGGTGGGCTGTCTGTGAGGGCTCCCGTGTGAGCCACTGCCAGCAGTGGGGGGGGACCGCGGCTCCCCTGTCCGCAGCACTGTCTGGGGTCAGGGTGATGATGTCCGTGGGGTTCTTGGCACACAGTTGGTGCTCAGCAAAGCAGAAGGCGTTGTTGGCCCCGTCACCACCACTCTTCCCACTGGGGGCTTTGCCGGAGTCCGCGGCAAGCACACCAGGCTGGAGCTGGAGGGGCGGAGGGTTCTGTCCCTGAGTGCCTCCTGAGCCCGGGTTTTCTCTTTTGCAAAAGGACAGTCGTCAGACCGATGTTGGGTGATGGGAGGAGTGAGGGTGATGCAGTTCACACTAGGGAGAGCGTCTGCGCTGATGCTTCTTCTCTCGGTGTCGTCGGGGCTCCCTCTGCTATGAGCAGAACCCCCTTTTCCTGCCACCGGGCCCCCGGAACTTGGCCCTCAGAGCTCGGCCATCTGGTTCCCTATTATGATTCCAGCCTGGCTGGTGCGGGGCCTGGTGGGCGCACCCTTGGAAGGAGTGGCTCCCAGTGGGACCTGCCCGAAACCACCCTTCCTGCGCCATGGAGGTTTGCTCCCTACCGCTGGCTGGTCGGGCCTAGAATTGACAGGTCCGATCCCTCACCAAGGCCTGTGGGGTGGAGTTTGAACGGGAGGCGGGTCATCCTGTCTCTGCTCCATCGGCCCTCTCATCCAAGTCTCAATGGGTGGGCAGGGATCCTCCGTTCCCCAGGCCTAGCAACTGCCCAGACACCTGCAAGTGGGCCACACGGCAGGGTTGGGCGGGACTGGGGGCTCACACCGGGTCTCCCCAGCTCTAAGAGTCGGGCTTCAGGAGGGGCTGCAGTAGGACCCAGCACGTGGGGACAAAAGTGGGGCCTCGGAGTTACCCCAGGCGGTAAGGCTGGCCCTGCCGACTCACCTGCCGCAGGGCGGGGATCAGATGAAGGGGTATGTCCAGAGGGCCCTCTTGTCATCCGCTTGGTCTTCCTGGCCCTTGTCTGTGCAGGCGCCACTGGTGCGTTGTCCCCGAAGGCCCCATGGCTGGCCCGGGAGAGCTGTTCCCGTGCTCCTGCCTTCTCCCCGTTCTCTGGAGAGATGGACGTGTGTGAAGCCAGGAGACCCGAGTCTGTTAAGGTCTGGCAGGTACTGGCTGTGTGACCTCAGCAAATCTGCTTGACCTCTCTGTGCTTCACCTCCCTCACCTGTCCTGGGGGAGGTGGGGTGCTAGTTGTCCCCCTGAGTGAATGAATGATAGAACGAGCGGGAGCTGGGGGAGCATGTAATCGCCATCCTCGGCTGTGCGAGGGTTCTGCACTTTCTCTGTCTCCCAGTGTAAGGTCGGCCCCCGCTTTGATCTCGGACCTGTTAACACAGCTTGAGGCCTGTGTTGGATTTCTGGGCTGTGTTTCCAGGAGCCCAGATCCCCTCAGTGCTCTCCTCTGGGCCTCCTGTGGTCCTGGGGTTCTGGGTTCATTACCCACATCCTAAAGTCATGGGTGGCTGGATGGCAGCCCCAAACTCCAGCTTCGGAGTCCAGCACTAGGGTTCTCTTGCTGGGTGGCAGCTACCCGCCCCTGGGGCCGGGGATGCTGGGGCAGGTGTTTCTGTGCTGTGCACCTCGGGTCCCTCCAAGGTGCTGTCGACCAGCGCCATCCTCCCTGCCCCTCTTGTCTCCCCTGCGTGAGAGGTGGCTGCCCAGGGCGCCAGGGTTCAGACTTACTTCCTCCTGATTCGCTGTCCTAGATCCTGACGGGCCAGCGGAGGAGGGGCGGTGGCGCTCCCCTCACCCTGGGAGCCGTCTTCCTCTTTTACAGTTGGCTTGGCTGGGGCGGTGATGAGGCCACTGAGCCACCAGAGGGCTTCCTGCAGGCTCCCAGCCTGCTGTGTGTGACCCCTGCCAGGCCCCCAGGGGTGGGACCTCCCCACGTCTGGGCTGGACCCCCAGACCCCTAGGGCCCCCGTTCTTGAAGCAAGGACTGGGGATGCAGAGGACTCATGGGGGACACATGCTGGAGCCAGTCCTGGGGACCGGGGCCAAGTGCATTTGGTCCATTCAGGAAGAATTGGTGGGCAGCCACTGAAGGTTTTTGAGCTGAAGGGTGTGGGTGACCAGATCTTCGAGGGGGAACTGACTGAGGGCTGGGCAGGACGAGTGGGCGCTGGCCAGGACCCTGGGCATCGGTCACAGTTGTGGGACTGGATGGGCGGCCAGCTCCACATGGGCCCAGCCCAGAGGTCCAGGCAGACCTCGCACCCCGAGACTTCTTTGGGCGGGTGAACATTGGCCTGAGTGTGTCGGGGTCCCAGTGTCCCAGCACCCAGCATCGGGTGCTGGCAGCGTGTGGGCTGAGCTGGCCCTGGAGCTCGGCACCTGGAAAGGAAGCTAGGCTGCTCTGGCCAGCTCCATGGGCTCAGGGCCTGTCCCTCCCTCCTTCCCGGGCACAGTGATGGCAGAGTGCCTCCAGCCAGCTGGGCCTGCTGCTTCCAGGGCCGAGAGCCCACGGCCCCTGCCTCCTGCCTCCCACCTCCCGCCTCCCACCTCCCACGCTGCTGTTCTTGCCCTTGGAGCCTCCCGCGGGGCTGGTGCCTGTCGCTCAGTCGCTGTCAGCCCAGAGCGCAGGTGATACGAGACCCTCAGCACTGGACGGTGGTGCTCTTCTCGGGGGGCCTTGCCTCTCTGTGGCCGCCACCTCCACACCCTCTTTCTCTGTCCTTCTTGGCAAAGTGACATTGCCCGGGTGGGGTCACCGACCATCCCACGTCCCGGGCCTCGCTCGCTGTCCCCGGGGCATCCCTTTGGCTGCACTCTCCCCAGCTTCACTGACATAAATGCTGGGAGCAGGGGCACAATGTGAGGAGGAGTCGCGTGTGTGTTGTGGGACGTGCCCTGCGGGTGGGTCAGTCACCACCTTCGTCACCTCACTGTGCCTTCTGCATCTCTTGTACTCAGTCACATCCGCTGTTTTTGCAGTAGCCACTCTGCCCGCCTGCGTGGGATGCGCATATGGGACCGTGAGGCCCTGTCCAGGACCTCTGACATCTCCAGGGGCCAAGTCCCTCTTCCCGTCTCTTGGTTTTAGGGGGGTGTCCCAGGCCCAGCACATTGCCCCCTTCTCCGTCAGATGCACTCTGGTCGCTGCTTAGGGCTCCTCCGTGGACGCTCCCCGCCCGCTGTCCCTCCAGGGCCGCTGCTGTGTGCACGGGTGTGCATGTGAGACCCTTCGGGGCGCCTGCACTGCCTGTCCTCCACCTGTCATGGGGAGGGAAGCCGTCTTGGTCTCCCCACGCCCTTGTGCTCACGCGGCGTCCTTTCCCAGCAGTGCCCCGGCCTGAGAGGCCACCGTGTCCGCCTCGGCTGACCTGTGGGGCTGCAGGGGGTCGGGCTCTTGTGCCCACTGTTTAGTGTTTCCAGTGAGAGGCCCTTCCAAATGGGCCAAAAACGGGGGTTCTGACCCAGGCGATCCTGTCCCAGGGTACACTGGGTGGTGTGTCTGGGGACACCTGTGGTTGTCATGACTGGGGCCCCTGGCATCGAGTGGGTGGGGGCTGGGGAGGCTGCTCCACAGCCCGCAGCACCCAGGACGGCCCTGATGCCAGCAGTGCCGGGGGGCCCTGGGCCAGAGGACACAGTGCGGGACACAGTGAGGGATGCAGTGCTCCTGTGCTGGCCCTCCTCCCCCGCAGCGTGCAGCGAGGGAGCAGTGCGTGGCTCCCTCTGGGGAGACGTGGGCTCAGTGCCGGCTTCCCACTCCTCCTGCCTTGGAACTCGGTGGGGGGCTTGGTGGCAGCAGCGTCTGGCTCTGGTTGATGTTGTGGCAGGAGGAGGTGGGGGTGGTGTCGGGGTAGTTACCGCTTGGTGACAGAACCAAAGTCATGTTTATTCTTAAAAGGCCTGGAGGCCTTGAGAGAGGTCCTGGAAAGGGGGGCTGCAGCCAGGCCCCTGCTTTGTCCAGTCTGAGACTCAGCTCTCCCTGGGTAAGCTCAGGCCCGTGGCCAGTTACTCAGATGCTGGAGGAAGGCCTCCTGCTGGAGGACAGTGAGGTCAGTGCGGGGCACACAGACCAGGAGCTCGGGGTCAGGGAGGTGAGCTGCAGGCGCCTGAGAGAGACCCCACCCTGGCAGCAGTGACGGTTCCCAGTGCAGAGGGAGAGCTGCCTGCCAGTGCCAGGGGGCTTCCTGGAGCCCTGGCCACGGCACCATGGCAGTTGAGGGGGCCAGCGTCTCAGGCAGGGCACAGCTCAGGCATGTCTGGAGGTGGGTGGGTGCAGGCGACTCAGAGCCGGGGATTCGTGGGGAGCCTAGACATGAGGGTTGGAGTGAGTTTGGAAGGTTCTGAGTCCCCAAAAGGGGGCACCGGGGCTTCAGTCCATGGGTGAGCGGGGCCCGTGTTGGTTACTAAGCAGGGGTTTGAGGACGTATGTCCTTAGCACTTAGAAGTTCTCTCTTGCTGTGTAATAAAATCACGCCGTACTTTAGAAGCTGAAAATAGGGAACATCTGTCATCTCCCACGGATTCTGAGGGTCAGGAGTCTGGGTGGTTCTGGCTCAGGGTCTCACATGAGGCCACAGGGAAGCTGTCGGCCAGGTCTGCTTCATCTGAAGGCTTGACCGGGGCCAGAGGAGCCGCTTCCAGGGTGTCCCCTCACATGGCTTCTCCCCACGGGGTCCCCACAGCGCTGCCCCACCCCACTGCTGCCAGTGAGAGTCCCGGAGAGAGCAGGGGGCCCAGGGCCTCCAAGGGCCATCTCAGAGGGGGCGCTCCACCAGTGGTCAGATCCTGCTGGTCAGAGTGAGCCAGAGTCCAGCTCGCCTCCCTGTGGGGGGGGAGTCAGCCTCCACCCCTGGTTGTGAGGCGTGGCAGAGATTCGTGGACACGTTAAAGCCACGAAAACTGCTGTCCCCTTTTGAGGGGGTGAGTGAAAGTGGGGGGACAGGTTTGCTGTTCACGGGGTGACGAGGCTGTGAGAGGCTGAAGCAGGAGAGGCCCCAGGGCAGGGCTGGGGCTGGGCTGGGGCTGGGGAGGGACCGCAGGGCCAGGAGGAGGATGTGACGGCCGCTGGCCCCTTTCTGGGCGGTTTTCTTGCTGGCTCTGATCCTTCGATCCCAGGGGCAGCAGGGCCTCTGGGCGCCCCCTCTGAGGCCGGCCCAGCGTGCTGGCCTGAGCGAGGCTGCTGAGGGTGCTGCCCCTGGGTGGTGGGACTGGGAGGGCAGGGGAGGGGAGCAGGGAGCAGGGAGCACCCAGGGAGACCTCCTGCTTCTGCAGGGCCTCTGGGCAGATGGGGGAAGTGGGCCTCGGGGCTGTCTGAGTGCCGTGGTCCCAGGGCCAGGGGTGGCTTGAAGGGGGTGAGATACAGGCTCAGGGGCTAAGGAGAAAGCAGCTTTGGGGGGCCGTGGGGTGACGGCATGGTGCCCTGTGAAGCCCAGTGTGGCCTTTGACGCAGGCACCAAACCCGTGCCCCAGAGGGAAGCTGTTCCTCCTGGCAGTTGTGGACGAGGAGCAGGGCTCAGCGGGGCAGTGGTGCAGGAGGCGTAGAGGGCTGTGTGAGCGAGCCCTGTGGGAGCCCCGACCCACTTGTTGGGCTGGTGGCTGGTAGTGAAGGCATTTCCCTCATCGGGCCTCAGTTTCCCCAGCTGCGGCCCGGAGTTGAATTCAGACCCGGTGGTGCTGCAGCCGTTCCTCTCCTGCCCAGAGGGCAGGCGCTGGGGTGCCCACCTGCTCATCCCGCGGGCCCAGCGCCCGCCCACGTCCCCCTTACTCTCCCCCTGGCCTCGGTTCCTCTGCGGGGGGAGGCCAGGTGCTCGTCCTGGTCCCTGCCCCATCTCACTGGCCGGTTTGCAGGCACCGGCGAGAGCGGGAAGAGCACGTTCATCAAGCAGATGCGGATCATCCACGGGGCGGGCTACTCGGAGGAGGACAAGCGTGGCTTCACCAAGCTGGTGTACCAGAACATCTTCACCGCCATGCAGGCCATGATCCGGGCCATGGAGACCCTGAAGATCCTGTACAAGTACGAGCAGAACAAGGTGGGGCCTGGCCCGCAGGCGGGCTGTGTGCGCTCCGCCCCCGGCACCCTGCACGCGGGTCTGACCCTCTGTGACCCCGTGCGGGTGGCACTTCCTCCTGTTGTCTTTGTTGACAGCTCTATCGAGAACGTTTACAGACCAAGTCACCCATTTAAAGTGTGCGGTTCACCCGTGTTTAGCGTATTCTCAGAGCCATGCAACCATCACAGCTGTCTTAACTCCAAAACATTCTCATCTTGTCACCCCGAAAGAAACCCCATCCTCATTATCAGTTACCCCTGCCCCCCCCCCCCCCAGCCCCTGGCAGCCAGGAGCCCCCTCCCTGTGTCTGGGGACTGGCCTGTTCTGGACGTTTCACATCCAGGGACTCACACACTGTGTGTCCTTCTGTGTCTGCTTCTCTCCCTGAGCGTCGTGCTCTCAGGGCCTGGCCCCGTGGGGGTGCGTGTCAGGGCTGCCCTCCTTCCCACGGCCGAGTGACGGTCCCTTGTGTGGAGGGACGTGGTGCTGACCATCACCTGTTGAGGGATGCATGGTTGCTGGCACTTTCTGGCGCTTGCAGACACGCTGCTGTAACATTCCTGTGAAAGTTTTGTTTGCACACCCGTCCTCACTTCTGGCATGTGTCCAGGGTGGAGGTGTGTGGTCTGGTGTTAACTCCAGGTCTGCCCTCTGGAGGAGCCGCCTACCCGCTGTCCGAGCAGTGTTCCTGGGCCGGGCACTAGTAGGCTCCCGCTGGCAGCCTCCCTTGGCTTTGCTTTTGAGGTCTGTTTTCTGAGTCTTCTCATTCAACCCTAACAGTTTGCCTGGCACCCCTGACTGCATGGCCCAGTATAGTTTAAACTAATCCATTTACTTTGAGGCTTAAGAAGGCCAGTTAACCAGATATGGGCGACTTCCTCCCTTGAGCCCCGGTTCACGGGCGATCAGGGACCCTCCAGGGCCCGGCATTGGGCTGGGGGCCCTGCCGGCCTGGCCGGGGGACTCGCATGTGGGTCTTGCTGGAGCCTCTCGCCCTCTGGCCCCTGGTCTGTGTAACTGCTCCCCACGGAGGCCCGTCCAGAGCACAGGCCCCTTTGGGACCATGGACGCCCCACAGCATCTGGAACAGGGTGGGCGGACTGAGGACAGGCTCCGTAAGTGCAGTTTTATTGGCACAGGCCACGCCTACTCGTTCCCCCACCATCCTTGGCAGCTTTTGGTACAGTGGCAGGGGCATTGTGGCTGGAGAACAGATCTCTGGTCTCTGATGTACGTGCACCCACAGTCAGTGGGGTTTTCTGGGGCTCATGTCTGCTTGTCCAAGCCCAGAGTGAGAGGTGGGCAGGATGGGGGGCACAAAGCAGGGCCTGAAAGACACAGCCGTGGGGGGCGGGTGCTGGAGAGCATCACCGGGAGGGGCACATGTGGGTTCCAGAGCCAGGGTAGGGGTGTGTGTCCCCTCCCTAGTCCTTGAGCCGAGTGTGGCCGGTCACATGGCTGGAGCGCCCTGAGCACAGGCATGGGAAGTGGGCTGGAGGAGAGATGGGGTCTCCTGAGAGCCTTGTTATCCCAGTGTTGTGTTTGTGTGCATGTGCACGTCGGTGCACGTCAGGGTACGTGTGTGCATTGTTGAGCACGCATGGCGTGTGTGTATACGTGTGTGCACGCGTGCGTGGATCTCTGGGGCAGCATCTCAGCGTGGCTGGTGAGGAGCAGGTCCCCGAGTCTGTGTGTGGTTC
Source organism: Camelus dromedarius (assembly GCF_036321535.1). NCBI lineage: Eukaryota > Metazoa > Chordata > Mammalia > Artiodactyla > Camelidae > Camelus > Camelus dromedarius. The sequence goes on from NC_087462.1 coordinate 2,034,747, forward strand.
AGGGTCTGTGTGGAGGCCTCATGCTGGAGGCATGATCGATGGTCCCACTGACCCTCGGCTCAGCCTCCTCTTCCCTGGTGGGTTCCTCTGGCTGTCAGCCCCGCTCCCTGGCCGCCCATGAGCCCCCAGACACTAGGCCTTCAGAGATCCTTAAGGTCCCAGGAGCTGGGTGCCTAGAAATCGGGGTGGGGACCAATCACCTCTTCTTAGGTCACAGCGGCTTCCTGGCCATGTCCTCATCTGTGACATGGGGCACGGGAGCTGCCGGCTGGTCTGTCCCTCTGTCCTGTTCATGGAGGCCACAGTCCCCTCTTTTGAGTCTCTGCCAGGACGCTTTTTAAAGAATGTGCTTGTCTACATATGTGGTTGTTTCCCATGCCGCCTGCTCCGCCACCTTCAAAAGCGAACCAGTGCCGCCCCTCCAGCACTGGGGCAGGCGGCCGGGGCCCCCTGGGGGCTGCCTCAGTCCAGGGTCTTGCTTTGGGGGCCTCACACGGGGGCCAGTCACTGCCAGTCGCCCTGGCTTCTCTCTAACACATGCTTGGGAGCCTGGAGTTGCCAGTGCTGAGTGTCCCCGGCGCCCCTCCTCCCCAGGCCAACGCACTCCTGATCCGGGAGGTGGATGTGGAGAAGGTGACGACGTTCGAGCACCGGTACGTCAGCGCCATCAAGACCCTGTGGAACGACCCCGGCATCCAGGAGTGCTACGACCGCCGGCGGGAGTACCAGCTCTCCGACTCCGCCAAGTAGTGAGTGGGCCAGGGTGGGGGGCCGGGCGGGCAGGGGCCCCGAGGAGCCCACGGAGAGGACGGGCCTGGTCAGTGGTGCTGTCTGCCCCTGGCTTGTTAGTGTGACCAGTGTGCAGGCATAACGTCCAGTTTCACTATGGAAGGCCAGGTGTTGGCTGGATTCTCTGTTCCACCCCTGCAGCTCTTCTGTGCATCTGAAACTGTTCTAAAATAATAGGTGTGTGTTTGAAAAGTCACCTCCAGCCACAGCCTCTTCTCAGAAACCCCCGCACTGGTTCCCGGGCTCCGTCTGGACACCCATCCTTGGGCAGGTCCAGTAGAGAGCCTCCCTCAGAGCTGGCTGGGGTTCTGTCCCAAGGCTTTCCCTGGCCAGGGCCTTGTCTGTCCCTGAAATGTCCTGTCCCGACGACTCAGGCTGCTTCAGCCCCTGCTAGCGAGGCCCCTCCTAGCCACTTGGCAGACAGGTAGTGCCGGGGGCCCCCCTTGCTGGCTGGCCTGAGCAGCCCGGTCCTGCTGTGTTGCAGCTACCTGACCGATGTGGACCGCATCGCCACCTCAGGCTACTTGCCCACCCAGCAGGACGTGCTGCGGGTCCGCGTGCCCACCACCGGCATCATTGAGTACCCCTTCGACCTGGAGAACATCATCTTCAGGTACCTGTGCTGGGGTACCTGTGCCGGAGCCCCGTGGCCGGTGGCGCCGCGAGGGGTCGTGGCCACTCCACAGGCTGGGCTGGTCAGGGGAGGCCTGGGGAGATGGCCTCGGATGAGGGGGCTGCTGGCATGTGTGGGGAGGGGTGGTCTGGGGTTCAGGCCAGAGCAAGGGTGCTCCGGGCCAGTGGAGGATGGAGGAGATCTCCCTTGGGGCCCAGTCCTGCTGGTCCCACAGCCAGGGTGGACTCAGGGCTGTCCCTGAGGACGGGCCCCGCCACTCTGTGAGGTCACAGCTCATCCAGAGCTGCCAAGCGGCAAGGCTAAGTGTGTGTCTCCTGGGGTAGCCGTAACAAATGACCACAGATGGAAACTTAGAACCACAGAAATGGGTCCTCTCCCGGCTCTGGAGGCCGGATGGTAGAGATCAAGGTGGTGGCAGGGCCAGGCTCTCATGGGGCGCAGTGGGGACTCAGCCCCGTGTCTTCCCAGCTTCTGGCAGGGCGGGCAGTCCTTGGCGTCCCTGGGCCTGTAGAAGCCTCACTCCATCTCTCTGTCCATTGTCATGTGGGCCCTCCCCATGTCTGTGTCCAGATTTCCCTGATACAGTGACACCATCGGTCAGTGGATTCAGGGCCCCCCACTCCAGTGTGGCCTCACCTTAATCAGAAGCATCTGCAGTGTCCCTACTCCCAAATCAGGCCTGTTTCCAGGTTCCAACTGGACTGAATTTGGGGGACACTGCTTGCCTGGCTCTCCAAGGGACAGCATCCGGGCGGGGGCCTGGCTCCAGCTGCGAGTCCCCCTCACACAGCTGCACGCAGTCCTGCTGTGCAGCTCCAGGGAGAGGCCCCAGAGGAGGTGCAACCCTCCAGATCTGCCCTGTGGGCTTGAAGCACCAGCCCCGGGGCCTTAGAGGAGTTTGTTGGGTTTGCCTTGAGGTGCACTCTGGCCTGAGACCCACCTCTGCCCCTGGGGACCCCCACTGCTCAGGCAGAAGCTTCCGGGAGAGAGGAGAGAGCCTCCCCTGCCCAGTCCCCTGCCCTCTCTCACCCGTCAGAGCTGTGTGTGCTTCCCTTGGGCCCTCAGAAGATATGGGCGTCACCCAGCAGGTGCCTGATGGTACATTTTTCTGGTGAGAGTTCAGCATTTTGGTTTCTTTTTCAATCAGATTCTTGATGGGGTCTGGGACCTCAGCACAGGCTGGGGCCATCACAAGCCTTCCTTCCCACCTCACATCTTGGGGTCCCCTCACATGGCCTCATGTTGGCCTCTGCACCTACTGGGCCCTCTGTCCGGGACGCCTATCCCCTCTCCCCCACCCCCAACCCCAACCCCATGTGTGCTCTCTGCCAGCTGTCCCAACTGTGGCGTGGCCCCCACCCCTCTGCCAGCTGCCCCTCACCCAGCTCCCTCCTTGTCTGGTGGTGCCCTCGTCTGGTTGTGAGTGTGCAGGCACTGAGCTTGTGCCCTGATCCGAGCTCACACAGCACTGAATGACGCCCCAAGCCTGGCCCCAAACAGGGGACCTCATGTGAAGACCTGACCTCAGGGCGCCTGGCCCGGCCCCGCTGCTGTTCCCCAGGTGGGCCACAGCCGCCGGTGGGGTCCTGGCCTCGGTCACCACCTGCCCAGCCCCTCAGTGACTCGGCAGGGCCGTCCGCTGGTGTTGCTGGAACCTCCTCTGTGAAGCCCTCAGGTGGATTCTCCTCTCCTGGCCCCTCGCGCCCATGTCTGTCCAGCCTCGTGGACCCCGCCTTCGTGGCCTGCCCTCCTCTCCCGCGGCTGCCTTTGTTTTAACAAGTCGTGTGTTTCCTTAGTATGGAAAGCGTGGGAAACTCACAAGTAGAGGAAGCTGACCAGCCATGGTTCTCAGGACGCCGTGTGCAGCGCCCGCCTTCCCGCCCCCTGTTGTCAGCATCCATGTTGGTTGGATGTCTCCAGCCAGACAGCTCACTCCCCTGCCACCCTGCCAGGGGCTGGGGCGGGCTCCGGCGTTCCATCGGCAGTGCCTGCTGCCCACCCGGGGGAGATGGGTTTCCAGATGCAGGTGTTCGTCCGAAGCTGCTGGTCCAGCCTGCGCCCTGCGTGCTCCGTGGGTAGCAGGTGGCCAGCACCCTGCCGGCATCATGGGCTGTGTTCTCCTGGCTCAGTGGTCTCAGGGGCTCTGCTGGCCCCGACAGAGAACGGGGTGGGGGCCCTAGCCTGTGCAGCCGAGCTGGCGGGGGGAGCCTGCTGGGGGTGGGGGCGGCCTGCAGACCCGCATGAGCCCTTGGCGCCCGCCCTGCAGGATGGTGGACGTGGGAGGACAGAGGTCAGAGCGAAGAAAGTGGATCCACTGCTTTGAGAACGTGACGTCCATCATGTTCCTCGTGGCCCTGAGCGAGTATGACCAGGTGCTGGTGGAGTCGGACAACGAGGTAGGCCTGGCGCTGAGCCCGGAGGGGCCCTTCCCCCGCCCTGCCCGGGCCCTGCCGCCAACCCTCACTTCTCCCCCTGCAGAACCGCATGGAGGAGAGCAAGGCGCTCTTCAGGACCATCGTCACCTACCCATGGTTCCAGAACTCGTCCGTCATCCTCTTCCTTAACAAGAAGGACCTGCTGGAGGACAAGATCCTCTACTCCCACCTGGTGGATTACTTCCCTGAGTTCGACGGTGAGCACCGCCCCCTACCCCGGCCTCCCGCCCTCTCCGCTACTCTGCTTGCCGCTGCCGGGAGATTCCAGGAGGGCATTTCCTGAGCCCACGTGGGGCCCACAGCTTCCCGGGCTCCTCCTCAAGCCTTGGATGGTGGGGAGACCTCCGTGTCCCCCGGGGAACAATGTCTGCGGTCACCGAACAAGCAGTGGGAGGGACATGTGGGACGCGCTGCTCCCAGTCCTAGTGAGCAGTGGGGCTGTGTCCAAGCCTGTCCCCTGCTTGCCCACGGCCTGAGCGAGGAGCTAGGCTGGGCTCAGTGGCCTGTAGGAGCGTGGCCCTGAGGATCTGGGGTGACCCGGGACCCCTCCTGTGCTGTCCCTGGAGCGGCCTGAGCTCCTGGCAGGAGGCAGAATGACCAAGCACAGACCCCCACCTGCGGCCTGCACCCCTTCTCCTCTGCGGAGCATCGGCCAGAGCTGCACTCCCTCCCGAGGCCCCCAGGGGTGCTCCTTCCTTCCCGCACCCACAGCCCCACAGGCTGGCAGGGGTTACAGGTGGGAGGCGGAAGGAGGGTCATAGACCCCCACAGACATCTCCACACAGGCGCCACCTGTGGACAGAACAGGGCGCCTGGCCCCTCTGAAGTCACAGTGATGAGGCTGGGTGGGCCGGAGCGTGGGCTCCTTCGGCCTCTCGGGCTGGAGTGGGTGGCGGGGCATGAGCAGGAGGCTCGCTGGGAGGGGCAGCAGGGCTGTGGGTGGACGGCTGAGCCGTGTGTGTGCGGACACGTGCCTGTGTCGGGTGGGTGGGGCGGACCGAGGCCGGGCCGGGCAGGAAGGGGGCAGCGGGAGTGTCGGACGTGGGCACCTCCAGCGAGCCCACCATGGGCCCGGAGCCGTTGGTGGGTGGAGGTGGGCGGGGGGTTGGAGGGTGCCGGGGCAGGACTGGGAGCAGAGGCCGGAGCGGGGCTGGAGCAAGTGGCAGGAAGCGCAGGGGTGCCCGGGGGGGGGGGGCTCCCCGGCCCTCATTCCGCCTCCCCCTCCCCCTCCCCCAGGCCCCCAGCGGGACGCTCAGGCGGCCCGGGAGTTCATCCTGAAGATGTTCGTGGACCTGAACCCAGACAGCGACAAGATCATCTACTCCCACTTCACGTGCGCCACTGACACCGAGAACATCCGCTTCGTCTTCGCCGCAGTCAAGGACACCATCCTGCAGCTCAACCTGAAGGAGTACAACCTGGTGTGAGCGGCCGCCCGCCCGCCGGGCTCTCCTGCGGACGGCTTTGCCTCACAGTCACGGGGGACGCGCCTTTCTTTCTAGACGCTCGCGCACCTTCTCGCCTCCTGTCAGTGGCAGAGGCCGCCTTTTTCTGGCCTTGACTTGTGGCTCGCTTTTTTCTATTAAAAAAAAAAAAAGGAAAAAGAAAAAACAGAACCAAGACGTTAAGAGGAGACCTCACGAGGCCAGTGGGGGCGCCGGCCCCAGGGCCTGCCAGGGAGGCCCCCTCCCTGGTGTGTCCTTGATCTCGGAAGGACGGCGTGGAGACGCAGAGACTGGGACTTTTCTTTCTTCCTTTTTTAAGTTATTGACATCCTCACCACTCTCACTGTTTCTGCTCACCGGACTCCAAGAAGTGGGGGTGGGTGGCGCCCCCCGCTGCCTGCCCTGGGAAGTGCCTAACCATTTTTATTTTGAGGACTCAAAATAAAACCAAGCCCCCAGGGCCCATCTCCCAGCCCTGCCTACAACGGGAGCCCTGGGGGCTGCGCAGTTCTCTGGGCTGGGCTGCCCGGCCCGGCCCCGCCCCCTGGGCCTGCTGCCCACGCAGGCTGGGGAGCCCCCTGGAGCCCGGGAGCAGGGAGGAGGCCCAGGAGTGGCTGTTTATTTTGTTCTATTTTGTAGCCAACTTGGAAACAGTGAGGTTGGGGTGGGGACTCTTCCAGAATATTCTCAGGTCTGCCCCAGAGAGGTAGAGCGGGAGGGAGGGTCGCACTGGTGGGTCTGTGGCCTCGAGCTCGGGCTCACTTCTGTGCCCGCCCGCGGGGAGGGCCACCCCGCACTGAGCCGTGGCGGGCCCTCAGCCATGGCCGCACTTGGAGGCGCCTCCCAGAGGGGCTGAAGGTGGGAAGCAGGGGGCGCTGGTTTCTGGGGAGGGGTGCTGTTTCACCCCTCCGTTTATCTGGGGGGGTGTGGACTGAGCACTGCGGTGGTTGGTTCTGTGTGGTTGGTGGTTTTGCACAAACGCGGGGTAAGTGGACGCCCGAGATGCCTTGCACCTGCCCAGCACGTCTGGCCCCTACAGGGCTGCACTCGGTACGCCTTCAACGTATACAAGGGAACAGCTCAAGACTCAGACCAGCCCCGTGCCAGCCCTGGCCCCACCGGGCTCTTAGGGCCCCGGGCGGGGGCTGCGTCCCTGTGGTTACCCTGCCTGCTGGGTGCGGGACGGGCGGGGCCCAGGCTTCCGAGCCTGTTCTCTGGCGTCTCCACCCCAGGGTCCCCTTCTGTGCCACGTGTCCGCTTGGGAGGGTTTGCCCCTGAATCCTGATGCGCGCCCTGGGGGCAGGTGGTGCCGCCGGCGGTGGGCCTCCCGAGGGCCCGGGCCACACAGGGGTGCGGTTGGGCTTCGAGGGCTGGCGTGAGCGTGTCGGGGGCCCCCAAAGTATTAACTTCCCGAGAGGGTCAGTGTGCCGAGACCCCAGGACAAACCTGGGGGCAGTGCCAAACCTCCCCGCCTGGGCCTGCTGGCCCAGCCCCTCCCTCACCCAGTGTGAGGTGAACTTCACCTCGGGGCGCTTCCCCCGAGTGCGGACCTCCCGGCCCCTCCCGCTGTGTCTGGTAGCCCAGCAGAACTGCCCTCCCAGTGCCAACGCCCCCGGCGGCCATGGGGGACCGTGCCTGCCGGCGGGGACCTCATCTGGTTGTACTTGTATATTATACAGTTCTGATTTCAGACGATTCCAACCTTAACCTATTTAAAAAAGAATATTATATAAAAATGCTGTTTTTAAACCTTTTGTCATTTGAAATGCATGTATTGTCCGTGCGGGCTGAGGGATGGGCGCTGTCAGCTCAGTGCTGACCTTCTGTGGCCAAAGCTGCCCACGTCCAGGCAGCGGGTCGGGGCCCTGACCCCTTAATCCAGAGATCCCTGATGGAAATTGACTTTTCATATCTTTCTCCTGAAATGAATTCTGTTTTAAATTGGAATAAATTTTGTTCCTAAACACTTGGTCCCCTCTGGCTTATTTCCTGCTGCTGGCTCGGGGTGGGGGGCAGCAGAGGGCTCCCGGAGGCCCCCGGGGTGGGGTCTGAGCTCACAGGAGCCACTGCAGGCCGCCTGGGGGTGCGCCTCCTGGGCTAGGCTGCCGCCACGCACCCGGGCCCCTGCTCTGACGTGTGCTTCGCTGGCTCGTGACCTGAAGTCGATGTGTCTGTGCTGTGGGCTGGGTGACGAGGGCAGGGGCCCGAGGTGGGGTGCCCTTGGGAAGGTGCACCCCGTCCCCGGCCCCATTTCTGTAAAGCGAGATGTTGGACCAGCAATCTCCCCGAAATCTCTTTTTTCCTTAAAAATTTATTTTTAAAGTGTAAGTACACACAACATACAATCTACCATCTTAACCATTTTTAACTGTACAATTCAGTGACGTTGCCTTCACTCACAATGCTGTGCGACTGTTTCTGTCGTGCACTGTCTTCTCCAAAACCCTTTCATCACCTCAGAAACTGTCCCATGAGACACTCACTCCCAGCCCCTCCCCCAGCCCCGGCCCCACCGTCTACTCTGTCGCTGTGGGTGTGACTCCTCCAGGGACCTCCTGTGAGTATCACGCCCTCAAGTTCCATCCACGCTGTAGCAGGTGCCCGAAGCGCCTTCCATCTGGCTGAGTGATACTCCACTGTGGATACTCCACATCTGTAGGCGGACACTTGGGTTGTTTTCACCTCTTGGCTCCTGTGAACCTGGGTGTGCAAATATCTCTTTGAGATTCTGCTTCCAATTCTACTGTGTACAGACCCAGCAGTGGAACTGCTGGGTCCCGTGGTGATTCAGTTTAACCGTTTGAGGAACCGCCAGACTGTTTTCCACGGTGTTGCCCCATTTCACATTCCCATCAGCCATGCACCAGCATCCCATTTCTCCACACCCCCCCACTCCAGTTTTATTTACTCACTCATCAGTGGGATGGAAATGCCTTGAAGGCCCTGTGTGGGCCAAGTGCGGTCCTAAGCGCTGCAGATAAGGAGGAGGGGGAGACACTCTATCACCATGACTCAGTCATGAAGAAATACTGAGCAGGGACGAGACATGAGAGCAGTAGTGGCCACTTCAGACAGGCTGTTCAGGAAAGGCCTTTCTGAGAAGGTGGCATATGAGTAGGATCCTGGAAGACGTGAAGGGAACAGGCCATGCCGTGATCTGAGGGAAAGGCTTTCCAGGCAGAGGAAACAGCCGGTGCGAACGCCCTGGGACAGGACCATGCCTGGCGTGTTGGAGGAACAGCAAGGAGGCCCGTGTGGCTGCAGCAGTGAGTGAGGGGGAGAGAGGGAAGAGGGGAGGGCACGGAGGGGACAGAGCAGGTAGTACAGGGCCTTGTGGACCGTGGGGAGCACTTACCCCAGGGAGGAGAGAGCCCTGGAGGGCTGTAGGCAGAAGAGGACGAGATTTGACTCAGGTGCTCGCAGGCGCCCTCTGGTGGCTGCTGCGGGGAGGACAGACTGTGGGGACGGGGGATCAGCGAGGAGGGAACTGTGAGGGTCCAGTCGGGAGACGCTGTGCTGATCCCAGGTAGAGGCATAGGAGGGGAGTGGGATTCCGGAGGTGGGTGTGGGGAGGGATCTCCCCCGACGCTGATGGCCCATCTGGCCGTCGTGCCCCCGGAGGCCGGCAGATGGCGCTCGCCCGCTCTCCGCCCGCCCGCCCACCTGCCCACCTTTGGCCGGAACGCGCATCCTTCAGTGGGGTCCTCTCCGCATCCTGGTTCCAGCAGGGAAACTCAGGCAGGGAGCGGCGCCCCGCTACCACGGCCTGTCTAGCCAGGAGGGCCCGGTGCAAAGTGAAAACGCAGGGCCTTTGTTACAAAATCAAGAGGCTTTCAAGACGGAAAATCTTCCGGGTCCCCTGCCCACGAAGCCGGCCCAGGGGGCCCGAGAGGGACACCTGGATGTTTCCTCCTTTTGGCTGAGGTGACTCGCACTGCTGTGAAAGTGAGTGCAAAGCACCCCCTGGAGACCCTGCTCTCCATCCTTTTGAATATATCCTCAGAAATGTAATCAAACACATGATTCATCAGTTAAAAGGGGGAGATGGGCCTTGTACCCCAGCCTTGGGCCACCCCTGGTGGGAGGCGGTCGTGACCTTGCGCGGCCAACCGCAGCGGCCAGTGCTCTCATCAGCTGAGGACTGCGAGGTACTCGGGAACTGTGTAAACATCCTATTCCTCACTAAACAGAAAGGACATTTTAGTATCAAAGAAACAGCAAGGAAATCGTCCTTTATGAATAAAGGAGAGACTTCTGGATTGAATGCATTTAGGTCTATGACACGCACCTGAACCAGTGGGGGAGTGTAAACCAGCACATGCGCTTTGGCAGAAGAGCGTTAATAGCTGGGAAATGCTTGTAACCCGGCAGCTCCACAACTGGCTGTTTATTTACAGACGCTCAGCCGTGTGGTCTCCAAAAAGGCACAGACCAAATGTGCACAGCCACCCTGCTTGTTACAGTCCCAAACTGAGATGGAACCAATGGCCCGTCAACTGTAGAACAGACGCATGACACAGCATGGTGACGACAGTTCAGAGCACTGTGTTGCACGTTTGAAAGCTGCTGAGAGGGTAGATCGCAAAAGCTCTCATCCCAAGGGAAAAAGGATCGCCGTGTGTGCTCATGTGTGTTAACGAGGCTCACTGAGGCGCTCATTTCACAACAGAGACAAACAGAGAACCATTATGTCCTACAGCTGAAACTCGTATGCTATGTACCAACGCTGTCTCAGTTTAAACAAACAGAATTAGAATGCCCATATGGGTGGTGGGACAGTCACCCAGTGGAATAGTGTAGGGCAGTGGGAATTAGTGAATTTCAACCGCATGCAACAATCTGATTTATGACACAGACAAAACACTGAGCAATAGGTAGAAACCAGAAAGACCAGAAATTGTCTTGTGCAACTGCATATTCACAGTGTTCAAAACTGGCAGAAACTGAACATGACTTTTAGGGTTGTTTAATCCGGTTGTAAATTTATAAAGAAAAGCAAGGAAGGCTGGAGGCACATTACATAGGAGGGTCATAAGAGAAATCAGTTCACCAAGAGGACATAAGAATCCTAATGTGTCTGCTCAAAATAGGTGAAGCAAAATGAGGCGACTAAACGGAGAAACAGATAAATCCACAATTACACTTCAGAGCTGCTACAGTCGGTAATCGGTAGAATGAGCAGACAGACTATTAGCAAGAAGAGGGATCTAAGCCCCATCATCAACCAGACTCACACAATACGGCGAAATGATTTTTGGCAAAGGTACAAAGGGAGTTCAACAGAGAAAGTTCAGTCTTTTTAACAGATGATGCCGGAACAACTGGGTATCTGTATGCAAAAATAAATAAATAAATAAATAAATAAATAAATAAATAAATAAATAAATAAATAAATAAATAAATAAATAAATTGAAAAACCCTCTACCTAAACAAAAATGAACTCAAGAAGGATCATAGATTTAAATGTAAAACAATAAAACTCCTAGAAGAAAACACTAGAGAACTTCTCTGCGGCCTTGGGTTTGGCAACGGGTTCTTAGATGCATCACCGAAAGCAGGGCCCATGAAGGAAAAAAAAAAGTGGTAAACTGAGCGTCGTCAAGATGAAACACAAAGGACACAGTTAAGAGGATGGAAAGCCAAACCTCAGGCTGGGGAAAAAATTTGCAAGCCACACACCTGAGAAATGACTTGTATCCAGACTGCATAAAAGGTTCTCCAAATGCAATAATCAGAAAGCAAACCCACTGAACCCTCCTGCACTGTTGGTGGGAATGCAGTTTGGTGAAGCCATTATGGAAAATATGGAGGCTCTTTAAAAAGCTAAAAACAGACTTCCCATATGATCCAGCAATCCCACTCCTGGGCATATATCTGGAAAAGAAAAAAACTCTAATTTGAAAAGATACACGCACCTCAGTGGTCACAGCAGCACTATTTCCAACAGCCAAGACATGGAAGCAACCTAAACGTCCATCAGCAGACGACTGGATAAAGAAGTTGTGGTATATTTATACAGTGGAATATTACTCAGCCCTAAAAAAGAATGAAATAATGCCATTTGCTGCAACATGGATGGACCTGGAGATCGTCATACTAAGTGAAGTAAGCCAGACAGAGACAGAAAAATACCATATGCTATCACTTATATGTGAAATCTAAAAAATAAAAGACACAAAATGAACTTATTTACAAAATAGAAACAGACACACAGACATAGAGAACAAACTTACAGTTACCAGAGGGGAAAGAGGGTGGGAATGGATAAATTGGGAGTTCAAGATTTGCAGATACTACTATATATAGACAAACAACAAGTTTCTACTGTATAGCACAGGAAACAATATTCAGTATCTTGTAGTCACCTACAATGAAAAAGAATCTGAGAAGGAATATATGCACGTAGACGGAAGACTGAAACAGTATTTTGCAGACCAGAAACTGACACAACATTGTAAACTGACTATACTTCAACTAAAAAATAAATAATAAATATAACTAAAGAAATGTGACAAAAAGAAAAAAGAAAACAAATGCACTGAAAGAAACGGCAAAATATTTGAACAAACACTTCCCCAAAGAAGAGACATGGATGGCAAAGATACTCAGCATCATTAGTTGACCAGAGAGACGTAGATTAACTGCACAGCGAGGTACCATTCCGTGCATCTTAGAATGGCTGAAATAAACGTGAAGGGAGCCAGTCTCAAAAGCTACATAATGTATGATTCCATTCATATGACATTCTCAGAAAGGTCCCCAAAACCACAGCAGTGAAGAGCAGGCCAGTAGTTTCCAGAGGTGAGGGCTGGGGTGAGCGTCTGGCTACCACGGAGTGCCTTCTTCAGGTGGCAGAACCACCTCTGTCAACTGTTCCAGCCGGAATTTACAGGACTGTGCATTTGTGAAAACTCAGAACCGTACAACAAAGGAAGCGTGTACCAAGCCACGTAAATTGAACAAATGAAAAACAAAATAAATCTTGTTGCCAAAAAGTACTCCCCAAACACAGAAATACCATAGAGGCCAGAGCAGTGCTGACTGCCCAGCAGAGGCGGGAGGGTGGGGGGCCCTGTGGGAAAGGGCAAGACTGATGATGCCCTTGGTCTCGGCCTGGGTGGACAGCTCGTGGGTGCTGGTTTCACAAGAACGTATTAGGTTGTGTGTTCACGTTTTACGCGTTTTCTGTGTGTGTGTGTGTGTGTGTGTGTTTAAATGCACACACACGCTCACCCTGTTATTCCTGAATGAACTAGTAAGCGACAGATGTCCTGGATGGCACCTGTTACGTGGAGAGGAAGCAGCTCGCTTGTCCGGAAACTGGAAAGGAGTTTGCTGTGAGGCTGGAGAAATTCACAGAGGCCAGGCCCTGGAGGAGGGGCAATCAAGGTGCTGGATTGTTTTTTTTTTTTCCCCTGAGGTCAGTGGGAGCCATGGAAGCTATTAGACCAGAGCCTGCCGCCCTGGCCCTGTGTGACACGCTGGGGGCCAGGTGTCAGTCGGGAAATGGATGGACAGCGGGTGGCCCTGGGCTCTCCAGGGCCTCGCTCTGCCATCCGCTCTCCAGTCTGTGACTCAGCCCGGCCTCCTGGTTTTGCCAAGTTGGTGAGCTCTGTTCTGCTGCCATCCGCCCAGCTCTGCCTGGCCCAGACCTATTTCTGCTTTTCATCACCTGCCCCAGGGTGGGAAGCCACCCAAGCCTCTGGTCCCAGCGAGCACCCTCCTCACAGCCATCCGGTGGGGGAGGCGGGATGTGGGTGGGCAGGCAGTGGTGCCGGCCCCAGTGACCCAGCAGGGCCCCTACGGAACTTCCCATCTGCCGTTCGTTATGAATCAACAGCAGAGAAAAACCGCATTGGTGTTGGCTGGGCGTGGGGGAGGGGAGCCTGTGGCAGCTGTGTGACCCCAGGCACCGCATGCACCCTCTCTGAGCCTCACTAATGCCATCTGTGAGGGGTCCAGAGGCCTCTGTGTATTTCTGAGGGGAGGGGTGTCCTGGAATCTTCGAGAACTTTCCAGAGCCTTCAAAGAGAGCTCTGCACCCAAACACAGCAAAGATCTGCTGGGCGGGGGCTATTCTGTCAGTCTGGGAAGCAGACACGAGTTCACTCTGTGTGTCCCCTCCTATGGCTAGGGTCCTGAGGGTGAGGGGCAGGGCAGGGTGGCCTCCTGACCTTGTGGGGGAGCGGGTTCGGCTCCCAGGGTCCCCTTATGCGTGGGTTGCTTGTCCGACTTCTGGTCCCAAATGCCGTCTGGACCCTCTGTTTCAAGCCACAAATGCGCCCTCTCGTCTCCCGTCCACCTTCCCGGCTTTGTTTTCCTCTCAGGATGTGTTGCCTTCTGAGGGCCTCAGACGTGTGTGTCCAATGTGTCTCCTTATCTGTCTAGAATGTTAGGCAGGGGGTTTGAGGATTTTGTCCTCTTGTTCCCCGCTGTGCCCAGAATGCCAGGCACACAGTAGGCGCTTGGTAAATATTTGCAGGAGTCCCAGAGCTGCCTGCTCCTCGGGTGGGAGAAGGCCCCCTGGGGAGGTGGCCGAGTGGCTGTGCAGCCAGGACCACGAGGAGCCCTGGGTGCTGTGTGTGGGACTCCCTGCACAGAGCCAGTGAAGACAGTGGGTGCTGCTTGGCCTTGACTGTTCAAAAAAACAAAAGGTCATTATTGATGTCCCGATGACTGCTTCTAATTGGCCCAGAGGAGGGGGAGCAGGGTGGGCCCCGGCCAGAGGCAGAGGCCGGGAGCTCGGGACCCACCCCTTCCCCAGAATGAGGAAGGAGGCCGGCGGAGCCCAGGCTGCAGACAGGCCGCCGGCCGCCGCGGGGCCTCGCCCGGTCCGCCGCCCCGCCCTCCCCGGGGGCGCGCACCGCGCCTCGGCGGCCACCGACCTGTCGGGCCGGGCCGGGCAGGTCTGGAGATGGGCGGGGAGCCCTGAGCCGGCGCCGTCCCTGCTGCTGCTGCTCCTGCTCCCGAGCAGGGCCGCCGGGCCACAGAGGCCGGCAAGCTGCGGGGTTCCTGGGGCTGGGACGCCCCCACGACGACGGCGGCCCTCGGGCCGGCTGCCGGGAGCCCTCCCCGGAGCGGGCCGGCCGGGTGCCCTCGGGGCGGGGGCCATGCGGGCTGGCGCCGCCCTCTGAGGCCCGCACCGAGGCCCGCACCGAGGCCCGCACCATGGCCCGCGCCCTGACCTGGAGCTGCTGCCGCTGGTGCCTGACCGAGGACGAGAAGACGGCGGCCCGGATCGACCAGGAGATCAACAAGATCCTCCTGGAGCAGAAGAAGCGGGACCGCGGGGAGCTGAAGCTGCTGCTGCTCGGTGAGTGCGGCCTGCCCACCCCCGCTCCTCCCGTCCCACAGCCTGCTAGCCCACTTTCTGGATGAGTAGACTGAGGCCCACTTCCTGGTCCCAAGGGGTGAGCTGTGGGCCTGCGCCCCAGCCCGGCCACCTCCCGGGGATCTGCAGGAGCAGAGGTGGCCCGGCCTGGTGGCTCGGCTCCTGTCCCGCCCGCCTGGCCCGCCCTACCGTGACTCCCACATCACAGGAAGGGACTGAGCTCAGGTCTGCATCTGCCCAGCCCTTGCCCCAACCCCAGCCCCTGCCTCGCCCACCGTCCCACCCCAGAGGGCCCGGGACCCTCCCATCCCTCTTGAGGGCTTGACCTGAGTTTGTTCTGGTGGTTTATCAGCACGAGTCCTGTCTGCGGAGCATTGCCCAGTGCCTCGGATCAATCCACTGATTGATTGTTTCATTCAATCACCCATTGATTCATTCATTTAGGATGTGCTGAGTGATTCCTTGGGGCAAAGTAGCAGAGGAGATGGACCGTGTCTCTGCCTCTGGCGACCCCAGCTTCTGTGGAGGGAGGCAGACGTTGAGCCCGTAAACTAAAAAGCAGATCAAATCATCTCTGCAGCAAGAACTGGGAGGAAAACAGGACACAGTCGGGGGAGGGGTACTCGGGGGCGGTGGATGGGAAGGTTGTGACCTCTGAGACCTCGCGTCTTGTCGCCCGCCTGTGCCCAGTCCCCCAGCCACCTTGTCCTGAGTTTGGCCCCACTGCCTAACCCCAGGGACGCTGGCTTTGGAGGGTCTCCGGGGACTGCCCCAGCCCTGGAAGGTCCCGGGTGTCCTGAAGTCCCATGTGCCGGTCCAGATGGCCCCAGGCCCATGGTCTGGGCCCCCGCCCTCTCTCTTCTCGAGCTCAGCGGGAGGGGGAGCCCTGCGAGGTGGAGCCAGGCCAGGGCGGGGGGCTCGGGCCCTCAACAAAGCCGTCGGAGCCTGGAAGGCTTTCACTGGGAATTTAATTTCTTTAAACTATTGAAGATGCTAATCTCTATTCACTTTCTGTGATGGGTAGGCTATTGTTAACTTAATCATGCATAGGACATGTTATTCGTATTTTTTTAAATAAATAGGGCTGTTTAGGGTATTTTTTCTCAAGTGAGCTTTGGTTATCGTTACTGTCCGAAGACCGTGTCGGTTTCTTCGGCACTGCCGAGTTTACGGACACAGAGCTGCCTGTAACGTTGCCTTCTCGTCCTCTCGTGTCTGTGGGATCCACAGTGATGTCCCCTCTTTATGCGCTGGCTCCGCCCCCTTTCTCTGACCCTTCCTGGCACATCTCAGGTTCCTGGAGCCGCACCTCAGGGCCTTTGCCACTCTCCCTGCCAAGGGCTCTCAGCATCCCCCAAGGCTTGATACAGCCGGCGGTCCCAGCTGGTCTCAGGTGACACTTGAGAGTGCCACCTCCTCAGAGAAGGCTTCCCTGAGTTCCCTGGCTGCAGAGTCAGCCCCGTCCTCCTTCCTCGGCCAGCTCTGCCTGCACAGCACTCACTCGCTGACTCTCTCTCAGGTGTTTCCTTGTCTGCCGCGCCAGTTACGCAGCAAGCAGGGGTTGCGTGCTTTGTAAGCGAATGAATGAATCCTGTTCCGGGGGTGATTTTCCCCAGAGCCGTGCCGTATCTCCCCCACACTCTCTGCCCATCGCGCAGCCAGCCCCGAGCCAGGAGGCCCCTCCTGGGTGGGGGAGGGGCGGGGTGGAGGTCGTCCACGGGCCCGGGTGCCCAGGGCCGCCCTGTGGACAGCCCTGTGGACCGTGGCTCGGCCACCCCTATCCCTGCACTGAGGGCCACTCCACACTTGCCCCCCTTCTTAAAAACAGGAATTGAATCCAAAAGTTATTTTTTTTCTGGGAGGTGGCTGATTCTTTTGAGGAAGAAGGCCAAGGGGCGGGGGAGGGGGGTCTGTCCCTGACAGGAAGCGGTCACCATGTGGAGAAGGGGGAAGAGTCAGAATAAAGCAATTCAGGGAGCCAGCTCTGTCCGTTCTACTTGAGGTAGGAACTACTCCTATCCCCAGGTAGGGAACCCAAAGCCCAGAGAGATGAAGCGGCTTGCCCAAGGTCACACAGCTAGGGTCAGAACCTAGAATTCCGATTCCGAAGTCCGTGTGCTTTGCCTGGTGAATGCACCTGGGGAGAGAAGTCACCGAGCTCTGATGACAGGTGAGGAAACTGAGGACCAGGGAGGCGGCAGGAGTGGTCTGGGGTCTACAGCCAATCTTGAGGCAGAGCTGGGCATGGAAGCTAAGCTGCCTGCTCTTTGGCTGCCCAGACATGGCTCTCTGTGCCCCCGTGGCTCTGTTTCCTGGGGCTGGATGGTAGGGCTGGGGCTGCCACCCCCCGTGGAAGGAGCCACACAGCATCTCGTGACGCCCAGGGCTTGGCATGGCTCCTGGCCTCTGGAGTTCCCACTTCCTCACCCTTCCCCAGGAGGAAGCAATCACTTCCCGTCTGGGCTATGAGGCTGTGCCAGGTGGGGACAGCTCTGCCCGCAGCCCCCAGCCCCAACTGCGGGGTTTCCCGAAGCAGACAGGGAGTAGGGGGGCAGACAGAGAGGTTCCTGAATCCTCGGAGGCCCCGGGAGAGTCATGGCCGCACAGGTGGAGTTTTTCAGATTTCAGGTGGTGACCCGTCATTCATGAGTCACGAAATCCATGTTTGGGGCGGTGACCAGGATTTTTTTTTTCCTTTAATGAAACAGAAGAGAAAAAAAAAAAATCAGTGCATCGCAACAAAATGAACTGTTGCTTGGTGAGAACTTTGCTTGATCTCCATCCTTGGATGGGGTCCACCCAGAGGGAGGTCACAAAATGCAGTCCCTTGCCGTAGGTCTCCACACCATCTCGGCAGCACCAGAGGAAACATCGAGCCTCCGAGGGTCCGTAGAGACCTCACATCGACTGATATCTTGATGAGACCTGACTCAGCCAACTGGCCACATCCTAGTTTGTTGGCGAAGGACCCATATGAGCTTGTGTTTACTCCTTTGCTAACTCCAATAGCTGTGTGACCGTGGGAAAGTCACTTCACCTCTCTGAGCCCCCACAGCTCCTCTGGGGATGGGAAAACAGTGGGAATCTTTGTGAGGACTGACCGAAGTCATGCACAGAGGACCTTGGCCCAGGGCTTGACAGATGCCAAGAGTTAAATCATGCTTGCATGACGACAGCCGCAGTGATGGTGATGATTCAGGCAGCGCGTGGGGGAACTTCCGGGTGATCATTTAAAACCCCGTGAGCTCTGGACTCAGACAGAACTGGGTTTGAGTCCCAGTTGGGTCACTCACCAGCTGCATGATGCAACCACTCTGGGACTCAGTCTCCCCACATGGAAAGGGGGGCCAAGGGCTGGTGTGTGTGGAGCCCCCAGCACGCTGGCGTCACTACCACCCGTGCCACCTCCAAATCGCAGACATGCCAGAGACGAGCCATCTCCCCAGATTTCTCAGGGGGAGGCGAGGCTGTGGGTTTGTCTCGCTGGCTGATATTTAGACGTTCCACGGCAGGGCTGTTCAGTGAGCTTATCCCAGGAACCCCGGGAGCTGGGACACACGCGGCTCCACACTGAGGAGTTTCAGATGGTGGCTCCGTGGGGGTGGGTTTTGTTTGTTTGTTTTAGGACGCTTTTTATTTTGGAAGCATTTTAGATGTACAGAGACGAGGCAGAGGCGGTACAGAGAGCTCGCGCCGACTCTCAGACACCTTCCTCTCGTGGTACGTCTTGCACGACCCGTGTGCTGGTCCCGGCTCAGATGTCCCCGCAGGAGCCCTGGCGCTCCGTTTCCGTGAGTGAAGCTCCAGACCTCAGGGTGCCCCGGTGTTCCCACTCAGGCCTTTTTCTGCTCCACGACCCATCAGCATCTCACACTGCGTTTCAGGGGCCCCCACCCTTTCTTAACTTCGTTTTGAAGCACTTTCAGAATTACAGAAACGTTGCGGCCAAGTTCTTCCACAAGCGTCAGCGTTTTACCACATGCCCTGTATCCCCCCTAAACAGATGTATAGGTTAGATACACACACACACGTGTGCTCTGTGAGTATATGTGTATATACTTTTTTTTTTAGTTTATTTTGGGGGGGATAATTTGGTTTATTTATTTAACTTTTTTTCTTTTAAGCGGAGGTGCTGGGGCTGGAGCCCGGGACCTCGTGCACGCTAAGTGCGTGCTCTCCCACTGAGCTCCACCCGCCCCCTTGTGCATACTTTTTAAAGATACAGTATTGTATTAGTTTCAGGTGGGCAGTGAAGTGATTCAGTTACACACACACGTACACAGATATGGAGATTCTTTTTCGTTATAGGTTATTATAAGACGTTAAAATACAGTTCCCTGTACCAGGCAGTAGGAGCTTGTTGTTTATCTATTTTGTATATAGTAGTGGGTATCTGTTAATCCCAAACTCCTAATTTATCCTCCCCGCACTTTCCCCTTGGGTAACCATAAGTTTGTTTTCTAGGTCTGTGGGTCTGTTTCTGTTTGTAAATAGGTTCTTTCGTGTCATTTTTTTAGATTCCACAGATACGTGATATTATATACTTGTCTTTCTCTGCCTGACTTACTTCACTTAGTATGATCATCTCCAGGTCCATCTATGTTGCAGCAAATGGCATGATTTCATTCTTTTTTTATGGCTAAGACTTATGATTTGCGTAAGTAAAGCTTATAATTTACACCATGGATAATCATACCCACAATTCATGTGCTGTGTATTTGCATATTTAACACATACATATTCATTTTTTTCTGAAACATTGGTGAGTAAAGTTGCGGCCCTGACATTTTTTTGCCCCTAAATAGTGGGGTTTGGTCCCCCTAAAAAACAAAGACCCCCCCCCCAGGATGGTGGTCCAGAGCCTGAGGCAGCCCTGTCACTGTCACGTCCCGCCAGCTTCCCCAGCATCCCCACGAATGTTCTTTAGGGAAAGAAAAAAGCGACTGTTTTTCTTGGACCTCCAGTGCAGACGTGCTGGGGGTGGAGGGACAGGGGCCCCCAGGGTGGTACCAGCAAGCACCTCTCTTCCCTCCACTCCCACATGCCCCCCACCTCCCTGCCACGCTCCCTCTCCTCCTGGTTCCTCCTTCTGGCCCCAGCCGGGCCACCCCTTCCTTTTTTGCTGCTGGTCCCAGCTCCTCCTACACCAGTCCCCCCTCCCGCCCCCGGAAAGAGCCCATGCAGGGTCGCGGGGAGCCGTCAGGGGGACGGGATGTTGGAGGAGCCCTCTGGCCCCGCACCTACTGCCAGGCTATCGTGCCCGGTTCACAGATAAGAAAACAGAGGCTCAGAGAGGGAGCTACTGGAGCTCAGACAGTAGGGAGCCCCGCCTTGCTCTTTCCGTTCCTGGCCTTGGGCTCTCGAAGGTTCGAGTGTTATTATCACGCCAGCGGACGTGCGACCCGGATGGTCCCACAGTGCCCTGCACTCAGAAGGGCCCTATGGTTTCATCCTACGCTGGGCCCTGTAAATTCTGTAGATGACCCTGCAAGGACCCCTCTCCTCACTATGGTCCGTCAACAGGTCGTGTGGATTCTGTCTCCCCAATGTCTTGTGCATATGATCCCTTCTCTCCAGCTCCACCCCGCTGCCTGGACCAGCGGGTCCCATGTGGCCCGGCACCGACATTCCGTCCTACCCGCAGCGGCCACCAGGGGGCGCCTGTGAGCACCTGAGTCAGGCCCCGCCCCTCCTCTGCCCACGCCCTCCAGGGCTCCACCTCCCTGGGGTCAAAGCCCACATCCTCCCCGCGGCCCACAAGGCCCTGCACCACCCAACCTGTCCCCTCCCTGCCCTCACCTCCTCCCTTTCTCCCCTCGCTAACTCTGCTCCAGACATACCAACTTCCGCAACATCCCTCCAACACACCGGGCACAGTCGTGCCCCAGGGCCTTTGAGCATGCTGTGCCCAACGCCTGGTATGCTTTTCCAGAGCAACCTTCCTAGCCTTCAGACCTCAACCCCAAAGTCACCTCCACCGAGAAGCATTCCGTGACACTTCGCTGTAGTAGCCACTTAACCACTCTTGACGTATCCACCTGTATTTCCGTCATCAAACTTTCTCTGCCTGGAATTATTATAGCAAATAATAATAATAATAATGGCAATTATAATTATGGCAAATAAGACTGTTGCTAGTAATAGTGAACCCTGACGCCGCCCAGGCATGCTCTCAGCCAGGGCTCCACGGACCTCCTGCAAAGGGCCGGGCGGGAAGCATCTCCGGCTTGGCAGGCCCGGGCCTCTCTGACCCTCAGCTCTCTGCTGCGGGCGCCAGCCCCAGACAACCTGCGCACAGACAGGCGCGGCCCTGTGCTGGTAAACCTTTACTAACGGGCCCGGAACCCCGAATTTCAGGTGCTTTTCCTATGTCACCGAATGGTGTTCTTTGGATTTCTCTCAGCCGTTAAAAAATGTAAAAACTATCACCATTGAAAATAGGTAACAACTGTAACAGTGGAAATTACTTGAAATGTAAAAACCACGCAAACGGTGAAAGCTCCCGGTCAGGCAAGAAGAGGCGGCTCCTCGGCGGCCGCGGTTGGCCGGCAGCCCTGCGGGCGCCCTGCGCTGAGCCGGTTTACCCCTCAGGCCCCCCGGCGGGCAGCGGTCCTGCGAACCGCGGTTTACGCGCGGGGGACCCCGAGGCGCAGAGCCGTGAAGGCGCTCGCCCAGCGTCTCCGCGGCGGGGCTGGAACCCCGGAGGGCGCGGGTGGCCGGGCCCCGCAGAGCTGAGCCGCCCGCGGCGTCTCCCCAGGCCCCGGCGAGAGCGGGAAGAGCACGTTCATCAAGCAGATGCGGATCATCCACGGGGCGGGCTACTCGGAGGAGGACCGCAAGAGCTTCCGGCCCCTCGTCTACCAGAACATCTTCGTGTCCATGCGGGCCATGATCGAGGCCATGGACAGGCTGCAGATCCCCTACAGCCGGCCGGAGAGCGAGGTGAGCCGCCCGGGGCCTCGCCACGTGTGTGCCGTGCCGGGAGGGGTCCCTTGGGTCTTCAGGGTTGGAGCCTATCCCCTCAGGTCCCCAGGTCCAAGCTGTGTCCCCTCGGACCCCCAGGGCAGAGCCATGTCCCCTTAGACCCCTGCATCCTTGTTAAGAACACCCCCCCTGGAGATTTCCTGGGATTCCCCCCACGTGTCCTCCGTGGACCCCCAGGGCGCAGATGACTCTCCCTTGGACCCCTTATGCCTGATTGGAATCCTGAGTCAGCACCTGCTTCCTTCTAGAAATATTGATAGGGTGGGCTGGTTACTGAGTCCTGCTCCGCCTGCTGGGGGGAGGGGCTGCTCTGCAGACCCTGGGTCACATCACTCTTCTTTATTTTTTATTTTGGGGGGAGTTAATTAAGCTTATTTATTTTCAGAGGAGGTACTGGGGATTGAACCCAGGACCTTGTGCATGCTAAGTGTATGCTGTGTCCCTTGAGCTATTCCCTTCCCCCACTCTTCTTTTATATTTGTATTTTATTGTGTTAAGAATGCCCAACATGAGTTCTACCCTCTTAGCAAATTTTAGCTGCAGGACACAGTGTAAGTAACTGCAGGTACAGTGATGCTGGGCTCTGGAATATGTTCCTCTGAACGGAAACTTTATTCATAGCAACCTGCCAAGTCACACCCCCTCCATTCTACTCTGTGTCCGTGAACTTGCCTGCTCCAGGTGCCTCATGTAAGTGGGGTCATACAGCATTTGTCCTTCTGTGACTGGCTGATTTCACTGAACATGCTGTCTGCAGGGTTCACATGGTCTCCTTTGCAGAATTTCCTTCTTTTTTAAGACTGAATAATATTCCATATATATGTGTATATGCATATGTGTATCTGTATCACCTTTTCTTTATCCATTCATCCATGGATGGACATCTAGGCTGTGTCCACATCTTGGCTACTGTAAATAACGCTACAGTGTGATGGGGGTTCAGATATGTCTTCAGTTCTTTGGAATAAATACCCAGCATGGAATGGCTGGATCAGAGGATAGTTCTATTTTTCATTTGGGGGGGAACCGCCTCACTGTTTTCCACAGTGGCTGTGCTATTTTGCATTCCCCCCAACAGTGTGTGGGGGTTCCAATTTCTCCACATCTTTTTTTTTTTTTAATGTAACAACCATCCTAACAGGTGTGAGGTTGTAGCACCTTTTTTAAAATTGGAAAGCTTCTGATCTGTGATTCTGAGCTGGTCCAAGGAGCTTGGAAGAGCGATTAGAGGCTGACGGTACCTACCTCATAGGGCTGATGTAAGAATGTGATAAATTGAAAGTTCCTAAAATCTCAAAACAATGTCTGGAACATTGTATCGACTCAGTAAGTGTTAGCAGGCGGTAGGATCCTTTAATCCTCACAATGACCCGTTTCAGTTGACATCATCCCGTTTTATAGGCAAGAAGAAGGAGGCTTTAAGAGGTTAAGTAATTGGCTTGAGATTCACAGCATAAACCAAAAACGAAAGATAAGCACCCACTCTCTTAACCACCACCTTGGATACGCTGCCTGCCCAGGAGGCCCCTTCCCGAAGTCACTACCCACCCAAGGGTAACCCTGCCCCATCCCCCGTTGCCTGTTTTTGAACTTTTCATCCATGGAATTACACAGAATGTACGCCGTATCTGGCTTCTGCTGCTCCGCAGTCTGTCTGTAACCCCTCCGTCTTTTGGGGGCAGAGTTGTGATTTGCTTGTTTCCACTGTAAGAGTATGCCACAGTGTATTTCTTTATCCAATCTAATTGTGTTGGACATTTGGGTCATTGGCAAATGTATTTATGAAAATACATGCGTTTCCATAGGGTATTGACCTAGAAGTAGATTTGGATCATAAGGGATGTTTATGATCCACGTTAGTCAGAGACACCAAAAGTGTTTTCCTATTAGTTGTAGCAATAGGAACCACACCCCCAGCAGCCACACAGGAGGAGTTCCAGTTGTTCCACGTCCTTGTCAGCCCTTGGTGCTGTCTCACTTCTTTTTAGCCATTTCGGTGGGTCCTTTGCGGGATCCCATTGTGGTTTTGATCTGCATTTCTCTGATTCACGATGAGGTTGCACATCTTTTCATATGTATTTTTTTGACACTTGGATATTCTCTTTTGTGAAGCAACTATTAACCTTGTGCCCAGTTTTTGGTTTGTTTTTGTTGTTTTTGCCTGTCTTAAAAAGTATTATCTGTCAGTTGTTTCCTTACTGATTTGTAGCAAATTCTTTGCACATTCTGAACATGAGGGCTTTATTAGCGGCATGTTTTGCAAATATTTTCTCCCCACCTGTACTTTGCAATTATCACTGTCGATGAATAGATGGTCTTAATTTTGATGAACTCCAATGTATTGATCTTTTCTGGCTAATTTTCCTTTTGTGGCCAGTTAAAGAAATGTCTTTCTACTGCAAAGTCTTGATGAAATTCTCTCTGACTCTTAGGAGCTTTATTGTTTCACACTTAGATTTATGTTCCACCTGGAATTGATTTTTGTGAAGGGTGTGAGGCAGGGATCAAGCCCTTATCTAGCTAGCTCGCTCGCTCGCTTTCTCTCTCTCTCTCTCTCTCTCTCTCCCTCCCTCCCTCCCTTCCTTCCTTCCTTTCCTACGTATATATTCAATCCTCCCAGCACCATTCGTTGAAAAGACCATCCTTCGCCCACCACACTACAGGTTCACCTTTCTGGTAATTCAGGTGTCCAAATGTGCCTGGATTGCTTACTGTTCCGTAGGTCTATGTATCTACCATTGAGTGAGTATAGCTTCACATCAGTGATTGTAGCTTCCTAGTATAGGATTGAAATCTGCTAGTGTAAATCCTTCTACTTTGTTCTTTTCCAGAATTGCCTTGGTTACTCCAGGTCCCTCACATTTCTCCATAAAGTTAGCAGTATTTTGTCAGTTTTCTCTCTCTCGCTCTCTCTCTCTCTCTCACACACACACACACACACACACCTTTCTGGGAGTTTGGTTAGGATTGTGTTGAATCTGTAGATCAGTTGGATAGAGTTGACAGCTTAAAAATATTGAGCCTTCCAATCCATGAACACGGACTACGCCTGCAGCCTGTTAGACCTTTGACGCTTCCCTCAGCAGTGCTCTGCACGTGTCAGTGTAGAGAGCCTTCACATCTATCGTTGCAGTTATTCCTAGGCATTTTGATATCTTTTGGTGCTACCATAAATGTGATTTAAATTTTTAAATTGTCCATTATTTAGGGGTTATTTTATGGACACATTTGCTTTTTGTGTATTTATTTTGCATTCAGAGACCTTGTTAAATTCATTTGTTTATTCTAGACTATTTTGGATTTTCTACATATAGTTGCGTCACCTGTGAATAACCACAGTGTAACTTAACCCCTTTCCAAATCTAATGCCTTCCATTTATTTTTCCTGTTTTATTGCATTGGCTGCGCCTTCTGCTGCCCCTCGGGCCTGGCGGGTGCACCCCGCACCCCCACCCCCGCCCTCTGGGGACCGAAAGATGCCTGAACGAAAGGGGTCGGGGACGCCTGGAGGGCAGCCCGCCCATCAGGCTGCTCTGACCCGCCCCAACCGTCCCTACCCAGCACCACGCCGACCTGGTCATGAGCCAGGACCCCTACAAAGTGACCACCTTCGAGAAGCGCTTCGCCGTGGCCATGCAGCGGCTGTGGAGCGACGCCGGCATCCGCGCCTGCTACGAGCGCCGGCGCGAGTTCCACCTGCTCGACTCAGCGGTGTAGTGAGTCCAGGGTCCGCGGGGACTGGCGCGGGGCCGGGTGCCGAGCAGCAGCCAGGGGAGACCCAGTCCCGGGGATGGGACCGGGCAGAGGGGCCCCAGGCTGGCCGGCTCCCGCCACGGGTGGAGGCGCCATGCTGTTGGGAACGGCTGGCTGTGGGTGTTCTTGCCCTGGGTGAGGTCCTTCCTGGGGTGGCTGCTCCCCTGAGTGGCACAGCTCCTGGGGTGGCACTGTGCCTGGAGTGGTATCATTCCCGGGGTGACGCTGTTTCTGGGGTGATGTCCCTGGGGTGACCCCGCTTCTGGGTTGATGGCACCTCTGGGGTGACTGTTCTAGGGTGACACCGTTTCTGGGGGACCTGTTCGTCACCGCACAGGGACGCTGTCCTGGGCGTGACATTGGGCATCTAGTGCTCGAGCCTGTCGCTGTCCTTGGGGCAGCGACGCACCTGGGATGACAGCTCTTCCAGGGTGACACCCCTCTCCAGTGAGACTGTTGGTGGGGTCATGCTGCTCCAAGAGTGAAGCTGCTTCTCCTCAATTCTCCCATGGCCTCAGGGTGGTGCTCCTGAGCCACCTGAGGACCCCAGAGATCTGGCCTCTCTGCGGGGGCTCTCCTGCCCCAGCAGGGTCCTCATGGGGCCCTGGGTGGGGGGTCTGAGAGGCAAAGGGAGGTTGCAAGGCTGGGACTGAGGGCTTCCGGCTTCACAGCTACCTGTCGAATCTGGAGCGCATCACAGAGGAGGGCTACATCCCCACAGCACAGGACGTGCTCCGCAGTCGCATGCCCACCACGGGCATCAATGAGTACTGCTTCTCCGTGCAGAAAACCAACCTGCGGTAAGCGCGTGTCGTGGTGGGTGGGGAAGGCTCCTTAGGAGGGGCAAAGGAGCTGGGGCACTGAAGGATGAGTAGGAGTTTCCTAGTCCCAGCCCCCAAGGGGCTGCCAGGCCGGAGGAGGCAAAGCTGGACATAGAGACCTCTTGCCCCCTATGTAGTCAAGATTGGGACCTGGAAAAGCCCAAACTGAGACCCCAGATCTCCAGGAGGGGAGGTTTTCCTGGTGCAAGGGATATTGGTACTAGGGCATTAAAGAATGAGTAGGAGTTCTCTAGTGCTGACCCTTGAGGGGGCCGTGGGAAGGAGGAGACAGAGACTAGGCGGTCAGGGCTGGACCAAAGGGATTGATTCAGGGCTGGGGAAGCTCAGAGGGTGATCCCTCTTGTGGTCGATGAGGGGATGAGTCTGGAGGTCACGAGTCCCAGGAGGAGGCAGGAGCCATGGTTCAGGCAGGAAGGACTGGGAAGGGTCAGGGCAGTGGTCATGGGGATGGAAATGAAGGGATGGTGCAAGAATTGTTTCTGGTGTAGAATGGGTGGGACTGGATGAGCGTGGGAATTAGAACAGGGAGTCAGAAGTGACTCCCTATGAGTTTCCTGTCAGGGTGATGGCGTAGATGGTGGAGCC
Source organism: Camelus dromedarius (assembly GCF_036321535.1). Classification (NCBI taxonomy): domain Eukaryota; kingdom Metazoa; phylum Chordata; class Mammalia; order Artiodactyla; family Camelidae; genus Camelus; species Camelus dromedarius. The sequence goes on from NC_087462.1 coordinate 2,061,546, forward strand.
ACTGTGGAGGGAGTGGTGTGGGAAGTGTTAAATAAGAGGATGAAGTCATTTGGGGAAGGTTGGGTCTTGAGGGTCTGGGGCATCTGGGAGGTGGCTGGGTGCACACAGGCCTGAGCTGGAAGACAGAGATGCGCATGGCCGGTACAGCAAAGGATGGTCCAGGCAGAGCGATGGCCAGTGTCAAAGGCCAAGGAGAGGTCAGGAAGAATACAGTGGGAGAGGCAACTTCTGGGCCTGGCAGTTTGAGAATCTTCAGTCACCCTAGCAAGATGACGGCGGGGAGCTGTGGAGGGCGCAGGGGGAGGCCTGAGACCCTCCAGTGATCAGCCCACCCATGGTGCTTCTTTGTTTCCCTGAACACTGCCCCATCCTGTGCTGTTCTGGCCTGTGCAACAGTCCTTACTAGGACGATTCATGATATTTCTGTTTGCACTGGGCCTCCTCCACTGGATGGAGAGCCCCGCAGAGTTAGGGGCTGAGTCTGATTCTCCTGCTTCACTAGTGATGACCAGCTGTAGGTCAGAAGTTTGTCAATGTGAGTGGATGGACAGGTGGATTGGTGGATGGGCAGATGGACAGACCAATGGGTGGATGGTTGGGGGGGGTGTAGTGTGTAAATGTGTGAATGAATGAAGAGGTAGATAGATAGGGTGCATAGATGGGCGGCTAGATGGACCAAAAGGTGGTGGGTGGGTGAGTATGTGGATGGATGAATGAACAGATGGGTGGGTGAGTTGGTAAAAGCTTAGGAGTGAAAGCAGTGTTTGGGGAAGTTTGCAGGGAGGGCTGGGCTGAGGAGGGGGTTTTCAGGTGGGGGAACTTGAGTATGTTCTTAGGCCGAAGGTGAGGATGCAGAGGAAGCAGACTCTGAGCCGGGAAGCTGGCAAGCAGCGTTCCCCACTAGCACCTCGGCCTCCGGAGTGCCGCTCTCAGCCACAGCATCCCTTCCCCTTGGAGGCGGCGGCGGAGGCGGGAGGCCGGGAGAGGGCTGGGTTCCGGGAGCCAGGAGCCCCGTGTCACAGCAGGGCGCGTCTCTTCTTGCTCTGAGGCTTCTCTGGCACTTCCTGCAGCCGCCTGAGCGGTGGTCGCACCCCCAGGGAGATGACGTATGGTTTGTTATCGGCAGCGCACATTTCTGAGAAGAGAGGAGGGGCCCTCGCTGTGGTCCGTGGGGCGGAGGCGGGGCCCTGGCCCCGGCCACACAGCGTGGGGGTGGCCTTGTGCCCATTTATGTGGCTGCTGGACGCTCTTGTGGCCAGCCGGACACAGCTGATGAGGAAACTGAGTTCTGGGGATGTTCTGCAATTTCCCCTAGAGTCACCCGGCCAGAGCCAGGGCAGGCTGCAGAGATGTCCACCCTGCTCTCCTCCACCATGTGGGAGAAATCAGGCAGCCCAGCACAGTAGAAGCTCAGGAAAGTCCCCTCTCCTCCCTGTGCCTCAGTTTCTTCATCTGTAAAATGGGTATAACCATGATACGTGCCCCATGAAGGGGGATGTGCTATGATGCCCAAGGTGGCTGGCACCTACTCTTACTGCTGTTAATGTTGATCATGGCACACCTCAGCCGTGACTGGGGTCTGGGGTACTTCATTGTGGGGTCCTGATTAGGCCTGAGCTCTGAAGGGCGGTGGTTCCTGGTAGGATCGTGGATGTTGGGGGCCAGAAGTCAGAACGCAAGAAGTGGATCCACTGTTTCGAGAACGTGATCGCCCTCATCTACCTGGCCTCACTGAGTGAATATGACCAGTGTCTGGAGGAGAACAACCAAGAGGTGAGAGGCCACCCCCTCCAATCTCTCCCTGCCCCCACCTTGGCCCGAGGACCTGCAGCTGAGCTGGAAGCCCCACCACCACCTTAAGTGGGCTTCTGTGTGTCTGGCATGGCTTTGAGCTCCACCATCCACTCTGGTGGGCAGACCACTGACCCCCAACACACAGATCCACAAGCATTTGTGTAGGCGGGACCCTGGGCGTGCGCGCGCGCGCACACACACACAAGGTGGGACACTCGAACCCCAAGCCCCATCCCCCCCCCGCCACCCCCGAAGCACAGTGCGAACTGCCCTGGGCATATGGGTCACACTGTGGGGACAGGGATGTTGCCCTGCTTTTATTCAGAACTAACTCTTCTCCTTTGTGTGACCTCATCTCCTAATTAACACCCGGCGTGAAGGCCGGGCCCATTATCACCTCTGACATGTGTACTTTTCAGGGTTGAGCTCTCACCCAGACAGTGTCAGGGTCCAAGAGTCTGACGTTATAATTTCGACTTTAAGGCTGAATCAGACAGAATAAGTCTGAGGGCGCTCTGACACAGATCTGGCTCGAATCCAGCCATGTGAGATGTCCTAGTTTGCTAGGCCTGCTGTAACCAAGTACCACAATCTGGGAGGGGAACTGAAACAACAGAAGTTTTCGGAGGCCATAAGTTCAAGATCAAGGTGTCAGCAGGGCTGGTTCCTCCCAAGCCGGTGAAGGAGAATCTGTCCCCGGTTCTCTCAGCTTCTGGTGGCTGCTGGCAATCTTTGGTGTCCCTTGGCTTGGAGTCCCCAAGTGTCTACCCCATTTCTGCCTCCATCCTCACATGGCTGTCATTCTGGGTCCTAATTTCCCCTTTTTATAAGGACACTAGTCATTGGGCTTAGGGCCACCCTACTCCAGAGTGACCACTTCTTAACTAATTACATCTTCAAAGACCCTATTTCCAAAGAAGATCTCATTCTGAAGTTCCAGGTGTTCATGCATTTGAGGGGCACATTAGCCAAACTAGTACATTCTCTCCAAACCGTGTTGGGCATACACAGGCAGCTGGCCACAACCCCCCAGACCCGGCCGGGTGGGAACTGGGGAGGCTGAAGCTGCTGGATGCTGGGCTCACAGCCCCATCTCCATGGGGGGCGGGGAGGGCTCCTGTGCACCCAAGCTGGCCATCTGGATCAGTGACCTGTCTGTGTTCTCCAACCCAGAACCGAATGAAGGAGAGCCTGGCCCTGTTCGGCACGATCCTGGAACTGCCCTGGTTCAAAAGCACTTCCGTCATCCTCTTCCTCAACAAAACCGACATCCTGGAGGAGAAGATCCCCATCTCCCACCTGGCTACCTACTTCCCCAGTTTCCAGGGTGAGTGGTTCTAGAACCCGCGATACCCGTCCCTGCCCCAAAGCAGCTCCTCAGAGAGACACTGGTCCTGGCCCCACCCCAGCCCGGAGCCAGTGGATTTTCAGATGCAGTCAGACAGACCTCAGTTCCAGACCCATCTCCTTCCTCTGCCCAAGCTCTCTGAGTCTCAGCTCCCTCCTCTGTAGAATGGGGATAAAGTAACAGAAGCCGTCGTAGTTGATGCTGAAAACAGCAGAAAAAGTTTCCCTCACAATTCAGGAGACCAGAAGCCTGAACTCAAGGTGTCTGCAGGGCTGGTCCCTTCTGGAGGCTGCGAGGAAGGCTCTGTCCTGGGCCCTGTCCCAGCTGCTGGTGGTTGCCTGCAGTCCTCAGCATCCCTTGACCTGGAGATGAATCACTTCAGTCTTGGCCTCTGTAATCACACGGCCTGCTCTCTGTCTCTGATTGTCCCTCATTTTCTTATAAGGACACCAGTCATTGGATTAGGGCCCAACCGAACCTAGTATGACCTCATTTCAACTTAACCCATTACACAGACAAAAAAACCTATTTCCAAATAAGGTCCTATTCTGAGGTTCTGACTGGACATGGATTTGGGGGGACACGATTCACTGTAACACACAATCAACCATGGTAAATGAAACCCTTGGTGACATCACCTTGGGTGTGACCTCTGGCCTGTCAGAGCCCACGTGGCCAATCTCAGCCAATCTTACCCACAAGACTTGGGGGCTGGGTGACAGATGTCAACATCTTCCAGGATGGTGGCCTGGACACCCTCACTGCCTTCCCAGTGCCCTCCCTGGGCAGGACTGGGAGTGGGACTGTGGCTTGGAGAGTTTAGGAGCAGGGATAAAGTGGACAGACTTCAGAATAGTTTGTTTTCTTTCAGGTCAAAGGGACCCACATAAGTCGTCCTTTCTCTCAGCCACAGACACTGGGGCGCCCTTTGCTGACTTCTGACTCTCAGCCTTCCTCCTCTGTACTAAATAACATTCATGACAATAGTAATATACCCCAACAGCAAATACGTCCAATACTGCCGGAGGCATGCTCCGGTACAAGCGAGGACTTGTTTAATCCTCATTAAAAACCTTTGTGCAGTAGCATTCGTTCTTCTCAGCACTATAGAGACGGGGAAGCTGAGGCACAGAGTGGTACAGTCCTTTCCTAAAAGCCACACATTCAGTGAGTGGCAGAGACAGGATTCCACCCAGGTTGTCTGGAGTCGAAGCTGGCAGGCCTTCAGCACTCGGCTAACCTGCTTTTCTGAAAGACTGCTGGGTGCTCTCATGAAGTTTGCTGATCACTGAGCACAGAGCCCTCGGCGTGACTGTGTTGGATCACCACAGCTCTGGGAGGCCTGGGGCTGTTACGATCCTTACTTTACATATAAGGAAACTAAGGCTCACGGGGGTTAGTGGAGTAGCATGCCAGGTGACCCAACCAGTGAGCAGCAGAGCCAGGTCTTGGGCTCCAGAAGCCCTGAACTCACATCATATAAGTGAAGGCGAGATGGTGGAGGGGAATCCCACATGTGTCTCAACAGGGCGGCCATCCCTCGCCTTCTCTTGGCCTCGGTTTCCCCATTTGCACCTCTCCAGGATGCCTTTCTTTGCAGTTTCAGGCTTCCGTCCCCCCCCCCCCCCCCAGCTGCAAGCCCAGCAGAGAATGAGGGTCTCCCTAACACAGTTGGGCCCTAAGTCCCAGAGACCAGTCTCATTGGGCCGTTCCAGGTCATGTGACCCACCTGAGCCCATCCTTGAGGCTCCTACTGGCTGGGCCTGGGTCGTGTGACCCGCCAGAAAGGCAAAAGATGGCGGCGGCCTGCAGGAACCCTGGCGGGTGGCCCCTGGGGTCCCTGCAGCCCTTATGTTGCCCACATCGGGTAGAGAGAGGGTCTCCAGAGCCAGCGTCGGTCCCAGGAGGGAGGGTCTCCCGCCTGCCCCGCGTGCCCTGACTGCCCACCCCTGCCCCAGGCCCGAAGCAGGATGCGGAGGCAGCCAAGAGGTTCATCCTGGACATGTACGTCGGCATGTACGCCGGCTGCGTGGACGGCGCCGAGGGGAGCAGGAAGGGCCCGCGCTCCCGCCGCCTCTTCAGCCACTACACGTGCGCCACGGACACGCAGAACATCCGCAAGGTCTTCAAGGACGTGCGGGACTCGGTCCTGGCCCGCTACCTGGACGAGATCAACCTGCTGTGACCCAGACCCGCCGCCCGGGACTCGGACGCGCGCTTGGCAAGAGGGACCTGAGGGCGGGTGGGCGCTGAGCGGGCCGGCGCTCCGTGAGCCCGGGCGGCCCTTGTTGGCTCCAGCGCCGGGCCCAGGTGCCGGAAAGGCCACGACTGAGTCGGGGTGGAAGGTCGCCGCCACCTGCTTCTCTGCCCCTCACCAGGACAGCCTCTGAATCCTCCTTCCCTTGACTCAGTTTACCTCCTTGGTGAGGGAGCGCGATGGCCATTTGGGAGGCCAGGGTGCAAGAAAAGGTGAAAAAAGCAGGAAATCGAGGACTCGGGTGGGTGGGGCTCTCTCAGGACCCCCACTTCCAGGCATGTCCCCTGTTGGGCAGGGGTCTAGGACCGTTTGGGGGCCTGATGCGCCAACCCCGGGACCATGCTGATGGTCGAGGACTCTGTCGCCCCCTGGCGGACAGGAGTGGGCATCCCAGTCTGAGGTCTGGGCAGCTCAGGGACTTCCGTTTTTTCAGGAAGAGGCGCCCTGGGGCTTGGGGGGGGGGGACTGTCTCTTTCGGAGCCTCGTGGCTTGAAGTGTGTCCTGCCCCAGTCTGCAGACGAGGGAAACCGAGGCCCACGGGCGTCTCCCCTCCTTCCCAGGCCGGGGGCCGGGCGCGCTGCATCTTACAAGCTCTGTATTTATTCCCTCACCTTCTGCGGGGCCCTTTGCAGGGTGGACATTAAAGGAATGACATTCTGGAGACCTGCGATCTCTTAGGGGCATCCTATTTATCCCCTCTCCCCCTCACCCACCTGCATCCCCATGATCCTGTCTCAAGTCGCCTGTCCTGGGCAGGGTAGCAATATGGCGAAGGAAGGAAAAACTTCTGCTTGTTGTCCACCCACTTGTGCAGGGCAGGGTATCGAGCTGTGCAGGACTGCATGCACTTTGAGCCAGGAAGTGGAGTCCAGCCTCTCCCCCGGCCCCGGGGACCTTTGAGCCGACCCTGTGGGGCTCCTCACCCCAAACCCCAGCCTCAGCCACCACCCACCTCTGATGAAGATGCTGATGACTCCACTTACTCCAGATCCTGGTCTCCTGCCATCCTCAGGGCAGCCCCTGGTGGCACAGCCCCATCACCCCATCCTACAAATGAGGAAACTGAGGCACAGAGAAACAACAATTTGTCTAAGGCCACACACCTGGGAGGTGGCAGAGCCAAGATTCAATTATTCATTTAACACTTTTTTAACTTTAAAAAAAATAAACTTTATAGGATAGTCAGAGGTTTCAGAAAAATTGTGAATACAGGGAGTTGCCATATAAAACCACCCTTGACTTCCTGAATTAGTATCTTACACTAATATGGTACTTTTTTTTTAATAGTTAATGAACCAATGTCAACACATTATTACCTGAAGTCCATCCTCTCTTCAGATTTCCTCTCTTCCCCTGAATGTCCTTTTTCTGCTCCAGGACCCCACATGACGTTTAGTTATCACATCTCCTGAGGCTTCCCTGGGCTGTGATGGTTTCTCAGACTGTCCGGGTTTTGACGACCTTGACACTTTGGAGGATTTTGGGTCAGCTATCAGTTTACTCTCCCACGGCTGCTCTACCAAAGTGCCACCGATGGAGGGGCTTGAAAAAACCCACAAATGTAGTCTCTTACAGTTCTGGAGGCCAAGTGTGAGACTCAGGCGTCAGCAGCACCAAGTGCCCGCCGGAGGCTCTCGGGGAGGGCCCTTCCCTCCTCCTCCAGCTTCTGGGGCTCCCCGTGTCCCTTGGCTCGTGGCCGCATCCCCCCCAGTCTCTGCCTCTGTCTTCACGTGTGTGTGTCTGTGTCCAAATTTCCCTCTTCTTACAGAGATGCCAGTCATGCTGAATTGGGCCCCCCCAAATGACCTCATTCTAACTTGATTGTCCCTGCAGTGATCTATTTGCAAGGGAGGTCACATGCCCAGATGCCAGGCATTAGGACTTCAGCACATCTCCGAAGACGTGTTTTGTCAAATGTCCCTCGGTTGAGTTTGGCCTGATGTTTCTCTCATGACCAGACCAAGGTTGGGGTCTGAGGGAGGCAAAGAGCGTTTCATCGCATCCCAGCGGGGTGCAGCATGCCGGCAGCACGACTTCAGTGTTGCTGTCGCCCTTGGTCCCCTGGCTGAGTTAAGCACCCAACTCTTCTTAAACCCTTTGTGTCATAGAAGATATCGAACGCCTCAGAGCAGGGAGACCAGTCATTCAGACTCTCATGGGCCTGAGGCATTTTGCCTTCAGGGGCTCCTTTCTCCATCAGCTAATATTAAAAATGACTTTTTACTATTATGCCAGCAGAAGGGTGAAAATGAAATCCAGACTGAATTCATCAGTATATATTATGCTCATTTTATGCATTTTCCTCTTCAGGTCTTAAAGGGAAATTAAAATAAAAACATTTCATGGGCCCCTCACGGGGCTGTGCGCCCAGGCCAGGAGGATACATTGACTGAGAACCTTCTACGTAAACCCCAGCGCCTCTCAAGCGTTGACCCTTCCCACCTGCTTCACTCTCATCCCCCTCCCCCTGCCTCTCTTGCCACTTGGTTATTTCCGTGATCCCTGACGTCACACCATTTCATCCGCATCCTTCTGAAGCATGAAGACTCCCTTCTAAAAAGGATAACCATAACGCAACGTTATCCCATCTGAAAACATGAGCGATGATTCTTGAATATTAAGTATCTGGTCAGTGTTCAGACGTCCCTATGTACCTCGTAAACGTCTTTTCTAAAACTTCATTTTGTAATAATTTTGGATTTATGGAAAAGTTACAGCAAGAGTGCCCAGTTCCTGAACACCCTTCACCCAGCTTCCTCTGATGTGACTCTCCTAGGTAGCTAGGCTACCAGCCAGGTTATCGAAGCCGGGAAATTAAGACCAACTGTAATTCTATTATTGAACTTCTAGGCTTAGAACTTGGCCAGTTTGTCCTCCTGCCCCTTTTCTGGGCCAGGACTCCACATTGCACCTCCTGGCCTTTGTCTCCTCTCTCTGTGATGGTTCCTTGCCTTTTGTCTGTCATGACACGTTTAAAGAGTTCTGCCTGGTTATTTTGCAGACAGTCCCACAGTCTGGGCTTGTCTGATGTTTGCTCATGGTTTGATTAACGACATGTGTTTTGGGCCGGAATCCAGCAGGGTTCTCAGTGCATTACCGGGGTGGGTTGGTGATGCCAAAATGTCTCACCGCTGAGGATGAAATGTCATCTGTGTTCTCTTTTCTGCAGTTGGTTCAGTCGAGTCAGGACCCCAACAAAGCCCACACGTGGCACTTGGTTACTGTATCTCTTAAGTCTCTTTTTGTTTATAATCATCACCCAGCCTTTTTTCTCTGCCATTTATTTGTTGAGAGAGCAGGTCATTTGTCCGGTAGAGGTTCTTAGCTTCCTGATTGGGTGGGTTGCATCCCAGGTGTGTGGATTATTAATGCATTCCTCTGTCCCCTGTGATCCCTGGGGATCGATCTTCCTAGAAACATGCGTGGACTTCCTGGTGATGTGAGCTTCCACCAGCAGACACAGAATGTTTAGTCAGTTTCCTGTCTTTCTCTCCATGAGGCATGTAACAACACAACACGTGGTTCTCTCTCTGTCTCATTAAAATTGACTAGTGGGTTCAGGGGCCTTCAGTCTGATTCACCATTGTGAATTTCCCCACGCGCCTCGCTCCTAATGGTCTTAGTGGCCACTGATGATCGTTACCTAGAGACGTCACTAGGGATTGCAAAGACGGTGACTTACAATACTTTCATTTCTTCTGCGTTAATTGTCTGGAATTGTTGTTTTCTATTAAAAAAAAAAACAACCTTAGCTCACCAAGAAGAATTGAAAGCAGGGTCTCGAAGAGGTATTTGTACACTCATGTTCATGGCAGCATGATTCACAGTCGCCAAGACGTAGCAGCAACCCAAGTGTCCATCAAGAGGGGACGGACAAACAAACATGGTCCATCCATACAGCGGAGTAGTATTCAGCCTTAACGAGGAAGGAGATTCTGACACTCACTACAACATGGGTGAACCCTGAGGACACCATGCTCAGTGAAATAAGCCAGACACAGAAGGACAGATACTGTGTGACTCCATTCATGTGAGGTCCCTGGAGGAGTCAGATCCACAGAGACAGGAAGCAGACGGTGGGGCCGGGGCTGGGGGAGGGGCTGGGGAGTGAGGGTGTCCTGGGGACAGAGCTGCAGTTTGGGAAGATGAGAAAGTCCTGGAGACGGTGGTGAGGATGGTTGCACAGCACCGTGAATGTGCTTAATGCCACCGAGCTGTGCACTTAGACATGGTTAAAATGGTCATTTTATGCCGTATGTATTTTACCACAACTAAAAACAATTTTCGAAGTGGAGTATGATTTAAAACTCGCTCCCCCGTGGAGGCACTGGTTACCCAGCAGTAAGGGCTGCGCAGGGAAGAGAGTAAACGCTTGACTCTCGACTTTTATTTAGCCGTTCTCACAGTAGCGAGTTAGTTCCTCAGTGCCCACGAAAGATCACCAAAGAGAGTTTTTCTCTGTGTGTCGCTGTGAGCCCGTGGATGTAACGCCTGACGTGACTCCATCCTCCGCTCGTGGCAGGGCTTCTTCCCTTACGCCCACGTTGTTCCGTCTTTGGCCAGTGGAAACCCCCTCAATTTGGCACCTCAGTCCTTTTGACGTGACCCAGTGGCCTTCCGGGCTCATAGTTCTGGCAAAAGCCAGCTGCTTTCCCAGCCCAGGCCTGGCCCTGCCGCTTCTGCCAGGAGCCCTGCTTCCTTCTAACGGGAGGGTTATTCAGAGACCACACTCTGCCCACTAAATTAGGAAACCCACGTTTTCTTCCCTTACCTTTTACTTTGAAAATATCTTCAGACCTACAGAAGTTGCCAGATGATTACCACAAACTCCCACCTACCCTTCCTCTAGGTCAGGGGCCAGCACACTACCTGCTCTTGGCCTGTTTTTGTAAATAAAGTTTTGTTGGCACACGGCCACGTCCATTCATTTGCACATCAGTCCTGCCTTCGCTGGGACAGCAGAGTCAAGTGGCTGTGACAGAGCCTGTATGCCGCCCTCAGTGCCAAAAATATCCATGCCTTGGCCCTTTGCAGAAAAAGTCTGCAGACCCCTGAGCTAGATCGGCCCACGACTCACCCTTTGCCCTATGTATTTCTCTATAAAAGTATTTTAGATATTCCATAAAAATATACACATTTCCATTCTTTTTCTTAATTTTGCTAAATAATTTGAGAGTAAGTTGATGACATCATGTACCTTTACTCCAAAAAACCATGTAGTTCCTGCAAACACCTGTTATATAACCAGAGGGTGATGGTCAAATTCAGGGGATCAAACACAGATACAATAATTGTATCTAATGTCCAGTCCATGTGAAAATTTACCCAGTTGTCTCAATATTGTCTTTTATAGCGACCCCTCCACCTCCCCGGCCCCCTCCCCTTCCCCAAAGTTGTATCCAGTCAGGGGTCACTCACTGCACGGAGATTCACGCATCTCCACTCTGCTTTCTTCCGAGACAGCTTGAGGCTTGCTTTTTTTTTTTTTTTTTTTTCTGTCTCTTACTTCCTTTTATGACCTTGACTCTTTCGAAGAGACCAGGCCAATTATTCTGTGAGCTGTCCCTCAGCATGGTTCCCATGATCGGAGGCAGGCTGTCCACGTCTGGCAGGAGTGGCCTAGAAGCGGTGTGTCCCCTAGTGCCCCACACCAGGAGGCCCACGAGGCCCACCCTCCCCCGACTCTCAGTGTGCTCACTTGGGTGGCTTGGCTAAGATGCTGCTCTCCAGGTCTCTCAGGAAGTCACTTCCCCTCTGTAATTGAGAAGTCACCTGCAGGAAGGCACTCTGAGATTCTGTAAATGTCCTTCTCCCCATCAGACCTCCACCCAGTCACTTCAGCGTCCACCGACGGGCCTTGCTTGGGTCAGTTATTGCTGGGATGGCTGCTAAGTGCTGATTTTTCTAACTCTGCTATTGAGTCAATGACTGGGATCAGAATTGCTGGATCACACAGAAAAATCATTTCCCCCCTAATTGTTTCTTATTGTGGTAAAATACCCATAACATAAAAAGCACTTGAGTGTACATTTCAGAGGTAGGACTGAATACATTCATCAGGTCTGCAACCATCCCCACCATCCACCTGCAGAACTCTTTTCATCCCGTAAAATGGAAGCTCTGTCCTCAGTAAACACTAACTCTTCCCCTGGCACCCGCCACCCAACTTTCTGTCTGTATGACTTTGAGATCATTCATTTTTGATGTTCATTGTCCCAGGTTTGGCCAGCCTGTGTCTCTCTGATGGGTCCCCATCCTTCTTGGAGCCCTTCCTTACTCTCTGGTGCACTAAGGTGTTCCAGGCACTTCTTGTATTCCATCTGCCTACTCCTGGAATCAGACATTTCTCCCCAGAGCCCTGAACCCCCCTACTTTTTTTGAGGGGGTGATACTTAGAAACCAAGATCTGGGCACTCGATGTGCTCATTCCTATTGGGTTGTCTCAAGAACAAGACAACCCGATTTGGCTGTTTAAATCACAAGTACCTGCTGATGCTGACAATCTCATTCCGTCGCTGTGGGATTCTTTCCTGTATCCTGCCTTTTTCATCTTTGCAACTTCTTTCTCCCCCGAAGACCCGAATCCTAATAATACAAACACACTTGCTACTTCACTTAGTCCCACAATACACACGATAGTTTCAGAATCACTACACCCATGCCACTCCCAAAAACAAATGTACTGAATCAAGTTTAAAATTATTTTGCAGTTCCCTGTGTCTCTAGAGTGAGTACTGTGTCCAAAATTTGCATCATGTTTTTTTCCTATTTCTGTGTGGTTATGATTTTCATTTGAAATACAGTTCAGTTCATGTTTTCTATTTATATTCCATCTTAAAGCTTTTTTTCCCCTTCCATCTTTGTTGGTTTAATTTTTTGTTGAATATAGAAGGCATTAACAGTCTAAAAACCATACAAAGAGGAAGGCACTGGGGATTACACCCAGGACCTCAGGCATGCCAAGCACATGCTGTACCACTGAGCTACACCCCCTCCCTTCCCCGTTTTTTTTATTATACAAAAGATAACATACTACATATGTTTTGTATGTTTTGTACTTCCCCCTCAACTTAACAGTATGTCCTGGAACTCACTCCATCCCGTTCAGAGATCGCCCTCATTCTTTGTCAGGGCCGCATAATACTCCACCATGGGATGCAGCGTAATGCACCAGTCTCTCTCCTCTGTACAGACATCTGGGTTGCCTCTAATGTTTTGCATTTACAACCGACAATGGATAACCTTCTGGGTACTTAGACTTGTGTATTTTTGAGCTGTGTCTTCAGGACAAACTTTTAGAGAGGTGGGCAGCTCTTCTGAGGATGGCGATAATCGTAAAATTAAAGGTATAATGCACATACGACCTTTCACTCAGGCAGCAGGTAATTTATGTCAGGTCACTGTTGGACAGCTTGGCCTCCAAATTAGTCAAACTCTGCTCTCTCTTAGCATTTCACTCTTGTTCTGAATTTGCTCTCCTAGCCTGGGATCAGGGTTCAGTCCAGGGTCAGGACTCAGCCTAGGATCAGGGCTCAGCCCAGGGTCCAGGCTCAGAATACACAGTGTGCATCTCTGTCAATGTGCCCAGGTTCTGTGGTCCTCGGTGAGGCTGGGACTGGGGCCCGGTAGTCCTGCTGCACAGGGTGGTTCCCCACCTCCCCGCCCCCGCATCACACCCCAGCTGCCTGCACAGCCCCTCCTGCCGCAGCTTCTCCCTTCAGATCCGTTTCTGCTTGGTCACCTCCAGTGACAAGATGCTGTTGGCTCGCAGGGCAGCCCCTCCCTCCCAGCCTCCCTGTAGCTGTCCTGCTTCCAGTGAACCCAGGGAGGGGGTGCTGGTGCCTTCAGCCGCAGTATCCTGCCTGCCCGCCGTTTACGGGGGATAACAGAGCCCTCAGATACCTGCGCCTCCCTCTTCAGACACTGATCAGGGCCGTGCCGCCCGCCTCCCCCAACTCCCCAAGCATCACTCCACACGTTACCGGCCACTTCGTCTCCCCACGGAGGTGCCCGCACCTCGGTCCTCAGTCATCTCAGTGACTCAGGATGGCCGTGCAGTGGGGCTGGGGTGAGCTCCCCACTTCTCCTGTGAGCCTCTCGCCTCCAGAGGTGAGCTGCTGCCCTGGGTGGGGGTCCCGAGCAGCCATGCTCCCAGCAAGGCCGGCTCAGCGGCAGGAGATGCAACGGAAAACCCGGATGAGGGGGGTCGCGGCCCGGACACCCGCCGGAGCGTGGCCGCAGGTGGGGCGCTCCCCTCCCAGCTGCGTGTTCTTCCGCGGGACCCGGGGTGGCCGGTGCCGCCTCTCCAGGCCTCGGGTTCCCGCTCCGTGGAGCGGTTGGTCCTGGCCCTGCCGTGAGCGTAAAACAGGGCGCATCTGCACCATCGGCGAGGGAGCTGGTGGTGCTCCCGTGTGTGCGGTCACTTGCCACACACTTATTAATCACCTACTGTTTGCCAGGCGGGCTGGGAGCAGTCGGGGAGCCAGTGATGGAACCGCGGGTCTCAGCTCGTGGGGGCGGGGGAGATGTCCACGGGGAGCCTGCTTCCCCTTCTCTGGAGGGCCCCACCCGCAGTGGGCTTTCGAGGACCGGAAGGGGGCAGAGACGGGGTCGCGCCTCCAGTGCGGGGTGCGCCGCAGCGCCCTCCAGGAGCCGGTGGCAGCCGACCGTTGGGACGGGTGCCCCTCCCCGTGCCGGCCTCACCCCCACCCGGGGGGTACCTTGAACATAACAGGAAATTTCAAATAACAGGAAACCAAGAGCGGGCAGGCGAGTGGCTCCACCCTGCCTGGGGCGAGCCGCCCCGGGCCTCAGTCTGCCCCGGGGGACCGCCATGAACGCCACGGGGGCCCCGGCCGCGGCCCCCGAGTCCTGCCAGGAGCTGGCGGCCGGCGGCCACAGCCGGCTCCTCGTGCTGCACTACAACCACTCGGGCCGGCTGGCGGGCCGCGCCGGGCCGGACGACGGCGGCCTGGGGCTGCTGCGCGGGCTCTTCGTGGCCGTGAGCTGCCTGGTGGTGCTGGAGAACCTGCTGGTGCTGCTGGCCATCGTGAGCCGCATGCGCTCCCGGCGCTGGGTCTACTACTGCCTGGTCAACATCACGCTCAGCGACCTGCTCACGGGCGCCGCGTACCTGGCCAACGTCCTGCTCTCCGGGGCTCACACCTTCCGCCTGGCGCCCGCCCAGTGGTTCCTGCGCGAGGGCCTCCTCTTCATGGCGCTGGCCGCCTCCACCTTCAGCCTGCTCTTCACGGCCGGCGAGCGCTTCGCCACCATGGTGCGGCCGGTGGCCGAGAGCGGGGCCACCAAGACCGGCCGCGTGTGCAGCTTCATCGGGCTCTGCTGGCTGCTGGCCGCGCTGCTGGGCCTGCTGCCCCTGCTCGGCTGGAACTGCGTGTGCGCCTTCCAGCACTGCTCCAGCCTGCTGCCGCTCTACTCCAAGGGCTACATCCTCTTCTGCGTGGTCGTCTTCGCCTGCATCCTGGCCACCATCATGCTGCTCTACGGGGCCATCTTCCGGGTGGTGCGGGCCAACGGGCAGAAGGCCCCGCGCTCCCCAGCCCGCCGCAAGGCCCGCCGGCTGCTCAAGACGGTGCTCATGATCCTGGTGGCCTTCGTGGTGTGCTGGGGCCCCCTCTTCGGCCTGCTGCTGGCCGACATCTTTGGCTCCAACGTCTGGGCGCAGGAGTACCTGCGGGGCATGGACTGGATCCTGACGCTGGCTGTGCTCAACTCGGCCGTCAACCCGCTCATTTACTCCTTCCGCAGCCGGGAGGTGTGCCGGGCAGTGCTGGGCTTCCTCTGCTGTGCATGTCTCCGGCTGGGCCTGCGAGGGCCCGGGGACTGCCTGGCCCGGGCCGCCGAGGCCCACTCCGGGGCCTCCACCACGGACAGCTCGTTGAGGCCGAGGGACAGCTTTCGGGGCTCGCGGTCACACAGCTTCCGGATGCGGGAGCCCCTGTCCAGCATCTCCAGCGTGCGGAGCGTCTGAGACCATGGCTGGGGCGTTGGTCCGGCCATCCAGGGCATGCCCACGCAGGCCCTCCACTGCCGCTTGGGGAGCATGCAGGGATGCGGCAGGCGGGCCGCAGGGAGAGGAAGGAACAGGGCAGTGGGGGGACGAGCAGTGGTTCTCCTCGAAGCCTCCTGGGGCTGCTGATGCCCAGCGGGCTTCCCAAAGTCTCGTTGGAGCAGGAGGCAACTGCTCATTGGAACAGAGATCGCCTTGGAACGGGGACGAATGGGTTTGCTGTGTGCGCCGCCCCCACCCACCCCACCGTGTGGTTCTGGGGAAGCACCAGTCCCTCTCTGGGCCTCAGTGGGGCTCCCAGGCTGTGAGGGGGGATCTGAGGGGTGGATGTCCGAGCAACACGTAAGTTCAAAGGTGGGACGAGGTGTCTCAGCCTCCCCTTATTCACGTGTGCATCAGGGTGATGGTGTGAGGGCTGTGGGTCAGCTGGAGCTGTGCTGGGGCAGGCGAGGACCGTGAGTCTGTGCTGGGGGGGTGTGGTTGTGAGGGCACTGATGGAGTATGGGTGAGAGAAGGAGAGACTGAGGGCAGAACAAGTTGTGCCTGTAAGCTTGTGCCGGTGTGTCTGCGTGTGCACAGACATCCCGGCATGTGGCAGGCCTCTTGAGCATGTGCACACGTGTGTGTGACCGATCCACTCTGTTGAAGGTGTGTGTGAGAGTTTCCAGGCTGCTGGGAAAGTGAGGGCGGGGCGCCCAGTGACACTGACACCCTCGCCTTCTCGCTCACTTCCCCTTTCCCTGTCCTGTCTCTCATCTTGGGTCCTGGGTGGCCTCCTTCCCCCACCTATGGCCTCTGCATCTTTGGGGACACAGCCTGGGGGTCAGCAGAGGGGGCTAGCCTAGCCCTCTCAGCCTCAGGGACTCTCACCCACTCCTCTATAGAGTTCCCTTTAGCACTAACAGCCTTGACCTTCCCCATCTTTAAAATGGGCTGATAGCAGACGGAACACACCAGAGGAAGCTGTCAGTACACGCTCAGTGCTTTTGCCACAGTGCGTGGTGTCCATGTGTCTGACAAGACATTTGGCGATGGTGGAAATGTTTTACATCTGTGCTGCCCAGCCTGGGAACCCCACGTGGCTACTGAGCCCTTGATAAGCGTCCAGTGCTACTGAAAAACTGAACTTGGATTTTGTTTGCATTTAAACAGTCCGTGGGAGTGGCGGCAACAGTATGGGATAGCAGAGATGCGCCCTCTGCACACAGCTACGTCGGCGGGAAGACAGTTCTTCCTCTCCATCCTCCCAGCCAAGGCAGTGCCTGCAGGTCTTTCTGCCTCTGTCTTGCCAAGTTCCTGGGGCAGCATCCTGTCTGCCACCCTGGATGGGACAGCTCTGTTCTGAGCCTCCGTTTCTCCCCTGCAGGTTAGGGGATGCGGCGATGGGAAACCATCTTCTGTGCTGTTCAATAAAGCAGCCATTAGCCACATGTGGCTACTTAAAATTAATTAAAAAGAAATATAAAACTTCTGTTTCTCAGTGTATTCCTTGGAGCTGCTGTAACAAAGGATCACAGCCGGGGGAGGCGGGGGTGGAGGCTTGAACGAGAGAAATTTATCCTCTCGTTGTTCTGGAGACTGAAGTCTGAGGTCAGGTGCTTGCAGGGTTGGTTCCTTCCGAGGCCATGAGGTAGACTGCTGGGGGGCTGTCTCCTAGATTCTGGTGGTTTGCTTTGGCAAACTTTGGCATCTCTTGGTTTGTTGATGCATTGCTGTGATCTCTGCCACCATCTTCGCATGGGCTCTCCCTGCGTGCATGTCCGTGTCCAAATTTTCCCTTTTTATAAGGACACCAGTCCTGTTGGATTAGTGCCACCCTAGTCCAGGGTGACCTAATTAAATTCACCTGTAAAAATCATAGTTCCAAATAAGGCCCTATTCTGAGGCCCCGGGATTAGGAGTCCCAGGTATGAATTTTTGGGGAGACACCATTCAGCCTGTAACCCTGGGCCACACTAGCTACATTTCAAGTGCTCCATGGGACACGTGGCCTGTGGCTCCTGTTTGGGGTAGTGCAGACCTAGAACATCTCTGTCATCACAGAAGGTTCTGCTGGACAGCGCTGGAAAAAGCTCTAAGCCTGTATCAAGCGTGCAAGAAGTTGGGCTACTTCGCGCACTTCCCTGATTCCTGGTCCACGTGTTTATCTGGGACAGCAGCAGGCAGGGTGGGGCCTTGGTGGAATTTGGGGTGCATGGAGCCTGAGCTACCTTGAAGCTCTCAACCTGCATCCTGGGCCTGCCCATGTTCCCCTCTGCCTTGTGAGGTGTCACACTTTGCTTTGACTGAGCTGGACTATTTCTTGCACCCTCCTCTGGAGCCTTTGCACTTGTCTTTTTTGTTTCCACTCGAGTAGCCTGACTGGCACAAGCCCTGCTCATCCTTTGGGTCGCAACTTTAGCATCACCTCCTCCAGGAAGTCTCCCTGATTTCTCCCCCTCCCTAGCCCTCTTCCAGGCTCCCACAGCTGCCTGTGCATCCCCATCATAGCTCTGGCTGCCCCTGGCCACACACGCATCCTCTCCCCTGGACTTTGAGCTCCATGAAGGTGGAGATAGCAACCAAGTCAGGGTCATGGTGGTGTCCCCGGCACCCAGCACAGGGCCCAGCAGACAGTAGGTGCCCCATGGCCTGGAGCTCTGGGAGAACTGAACGCAGCAGCCTGCCTTTCACTGAGCCTCGGAAACCTCTTTCCCTCCTTATTCCCCACCCCTGCCCTCCTCCCTGGCTGTGGGGGAACCATCCCCAGAATCCTGACTTCTGCTCTTAGGTGGCCCAGGTGTCTGTCTCCCATTACTGTTCCCCAGCTCTGCAGGGGAAGCACCACGGGCTTCGGTTTCATCATCTGTAAAATTAGGATATTGATATCCCCTGTTCTTGTGGGATGTTGATAAGACAAGGAATATGAAGGCCTTAAACTATGATGTGTATTTTTTTTTAATTTACCAACTTGTCTATCCCTTGGTGGAGGCACTAGGGATTGAACCCAGGACCTTGTGCATTCCAGGCATGTGTTTTTACCATTGAGCTATACCCCCAACCCCCAAATGTGTATGTTTGTAAATGAATAATAACAGCAAAGTCTTGTATATCACTCAGTGGTATTCTAATCACCTTTGTATTAACTCATTTAATCCTTGCAAAACCTCCAGGAGGCGGATATCATCATTAACTCCATTTTAACAGATGGTGAAACTGAGGCCCAGAGAGGTTAGGTAACTTCCACAAAGTCACACAGCTGGAAAGAGGCAGAGCTGGGATACAAGCCCAGATGGTTGACTTCTTGATCCCTGCTTGTTACTGCCTCTTTGATGAATGAATGAATGAATGAATGAATGAATACCAGTCCCTTCCCTCCTTGGAAAACTCAGAACGAATGTTTCCTTTCATTTTGGGTTGCCCAAGGTTTCATCTCCACAAAATGGGACTAGTTGAACCTCCCCATTAAAAATATTTTTTTTCTAATGGAGGTACTGGGGATTGAACCCAGGACCTCATGCATACTAAGCAGGTGCTTTCCCATTGAGCTATACTCCTACCCCCTGAACCTCCCCATTTTACAGACAGAAAAACCAAGGCTCAGGAGAGGAGGTGGCATGTGCAGGCCGTAGGTCTAAGTCTCATTATCTGAGCCAAATTCAGGCCCCTTTCTAGGTCTGTCTCAGGGTGAATGTGTGTCTGTCCTGCCTGTTCATAGCCTGGCCTGGAAGAATGGGGGTTGATGATGAAGATCACGGTCCAGAATGCGTTCTCCTCCCACTCCCTGCCCTGCCAGGCCACTCCTGACTCCTCGTGCCCAGGACCTCCCTGGAGAGGCCTGGGGACAGCGGGAAGCAGGGGACACAGCTGCGAGGAATGGGCTGGCTCAGTCATTCACTTAACCGTTGTGTGTCAGGCTCTATTCTGGGTACTGGGGTTCCAGCTACAAACAACCTGGTGCCTGCCCACATAAAGATCACCATCTGGTGGGGGTGACAAACATCAAAAGAAGAAGTGCCCAGCATCATTTCAGTAAGGAGTCAGCCATGCAGAAAGCTAAGGAGGTGGGTGCTGCGGGGAGTGTTCCTCAAAACAGCAGAGGCACTAGCTCTGAGATTGCACAAGCTTGGTGCGTTCTTTTTTTTCTTTTCTTTTTTAATGGAGGTACTGGGGATTGAACTCAGGACCTCATGCATGCTAAGCATGCACTCTACCACTGAGCTCTACCCTCCCCCTGGTGCATTCTTATAATACTAACGCTTCTTGAGCACCTCAGGTGTGCCTCTTTCTTCCCAGGTCACTTCACGTGGATTATCTGATTGAGGAAGAGTGTTTGATTATTTATCATCATATTTCGCAGCTGAGGAAACTGAGGCTCAGAGAGGTGAAGCGACTTTCCTAGGATCACACAGCTGGGAAGAGGAGGAGCTGGAACTTGAACCTATGCTTTTAATCAGAACAACTGCCACCTCTCACTTGCCCCAATTCTTTAGGCAATGGAATCAGAGCTTGGGGCCAGGGCCATTGTGCTCTGCACCGTGTGGTCTCAGTCTTCCCATCTGTACGGAGGGTGTGAGTTAGTGATGCCCCTTAAAGCCCCGCCCCTGAAACAGTTGGGTTCTTAGGGGGAGCAGATTAGAAAATATAAATTGGAGACACCCAGTAAAATTTGAATTTCTGATGAACAATGAATAATTTTTTACTACGAGTAGGTCCTCAATATAAATAAGCATAAATATAAATAATTGTATCACCAGCTCCGGCACAACTCCAAGCTCCAGACTACAAGTCCCACAATCCATTGAGACATCCGTTTAGGAACCTATCATGATTTCTTTATTCCTTTTTCATTCATTTATCCAAAAATTGTATAAGCCACCCACTGTGTGCCAGGCCTTGTGTTAGGTTCTGGGGAATACACCAGTGCACAAAGCAGACACAAGTCTTTGCTCTCACGGAGTTTAACATGTACGTTCCTTGGGACTTTTAAGTGCTATCCGCCCCCCTCCTCCAACTTCTGCCAGGAAGACTTCAGCTCCCGTGACCCTTTGCGCTAGCCAAATGAGACTACAATTCCCAGGAGACCAGCGAACCAGGTCGGCCCCTCGCTTCCTCATTCCCAAGTGTCTTCCGGGTTACAAGGTCACGTTCTGCTCCCCGTCTCTCCCCTCCCCCCTTCTCCCACAGAGAAGAGTTTCAGTAAGTTCTGCGGCTAATAGTTTTTTCAAGTCCCCGTAGTCTCCGACTTGGAGTTTATGTGAATCTTCAGTGGTTTGAGCCAAATGGTCCAATACAGCTTAGTCCATCAAGAAGTAACAATGAACCTACAACTTTCAGGTGGCTCCGCGCGCGCGGGGAGACTACAACTCCCAGCAGGCAGCACGGCGGGCGGGCGGCCCTCGGCGGTGCCCGCAGGACCCCGGAGCGGGCACGGGCTGCCCAACGCGGCGCCCGCAGGACCCCGGCGCCTACCCATGCCGAGGTGAGTCCGCGGGAGCCGCTGCCGCTGCCGCTGCCGCTGCCGTCCCCGCCGCCGTCCCCGCCGCCCCCGCCGCCGTCCCGTCTCCGCTGCCGCCCCGCGCGGCCCAGCCGCCGGCCAGGATGCTGGAGGAAGCGGGCGAGGTGCTGGAGAACATGCTGAAGGCGTCGTGCCTTCCGCTTGGCTTCATCGTCTTCCTGCCCGCGGTGCTGCTGCTCGTGGCGCCACCGCTGCCCGCCGCCGACGCGGCGCACGAGTTCACCGTCTACCGCATGCAGCAGTACGACCTGCAGGGGCAGCCCTACGGTGCGTGGACCCGGGCCCCTGGCCTCCCCCCGGGGCCTGGTTTTCTCCCTGGGCTCCTGGCCTCCCCTCACCTGACCTTCCGCTCAGCCTTCCCCCTCCCTCCCCGGAGCCCCGGCCTACCTCGGCGGGCTGCCTTTCTCCCGTGGTTCGGTCTCTGCTCCCCAGGCCCCAGGCCCCACCACTCCTACCTGTCCAGCAGGAGTCCAGCCTGCGGACCTCACTTGGGCCGCAAGACCCTTTCAAGCCCCAGGCGTGTCTGAGCCTGGATACCTGGACCGACATTAGGCCCCCAGCTCTCTGCTCAGTGCCCCAGGGACCTGCCGCGCTGGCTCCCACGGCCCCCTGGCCTCCTCCCTGACAAGGGCTTCATGCTCCAGATCGCAGATTTCCCTCCCACTCCTCAGGCCAAGCTCCCCTTGCTCCTGGACTCTTGGGTCCCCTCTCTCTTCGATTCCCAGCTGGAACAAAGTTCCAACCTTTGGCCTACTTGGTTTGAAGTGGAGCCTCCCAGCTCGGTTCTGCCAGGCTGAGCGGCACAACCCTCCATGGCCCTGGGCACCCCGGTGCTCTTTGTCCAGTGCTCACATCTGCACCCACTCAGGGCTGCAGAAATCTGGTCAGTGGGCCCTATAACAAGGACCATCCCTCCTCAGGCTCTGCACCCTGAGCCGAATTCCTTAGCTAATTCCCCAGTCTGGGCTGTTGAAATCCCTTGGACCCCATGTGTTGTTCCGTCTTTTGGTGTGTACACCCCTCCGCAGGCTTCTTGGAAACCCCGCCACCCCACCCCCCACTCCTTCTCCCCAGGATTTCAGACCCGCTAGGCCTGCTTTCTTGTCTGTCCTGACCCCAGTACACAAGTCATTCTAAATTCCCTTTTCTTTTCCCTACCTTGCTGTATCTGGTGTTCCAGAATCTTCTGGCCTCTGGTTTACCTTCCAGCCTGCTGCCTCAGTTCCAGCAAGTCAAGGCTGCCCTCCCCATGAGGGAGCCCCCTCTGCAGTCCTCCTGGTCCCCTCACTGCTCAGCCCTGGCTTTCTTGGATTTGCTTGGCCTGAGCCCTTGGGACCCCCCTGCCACTGCCGGGCCCTTGCAGAGACCCAGTTTTTAGAGACGTGTCCCGACTTCCCCTCAGATTCCTCCTCACCCCAGAGTTACGTCGTTGTTTCTGTTTCGTGCCATGGTTGTCAACCCAGGGATCACTGAGTGATGACTTAGGGGTTGTCATGACTAGGGGGCTCCTGGCATTCAGTGGGGTGGGGGCAGGGCACACAAGGGGTGCGTCCCCCAGAGCCCAGGGCGACCCCCTACAGAGAAGGACCAGGCCGCAAATGTCAGCAGTGCTGAGAGGGAGACACTCACGGTCCCTGTAGTAATGGCTTTGACCCAGGCCCCTGCCTGTGGGGTGGGAGGCCAGGAGCTTGGGCACATTTTTTTACGTTGTTGGCATCTTCCTGGGGAGAGGGTCTTGACCAGTCATATGTGGCCTCTTGAGATGTGACTCATGAAACGGAGAAACGGGGTCTTGACCGAATTTTGGCATTTAATTCTAATACGCTCAAATAGCCACGTGTGACCAGCGGCTGCCATCCTGGTCTAGGGGATTCCGCCATCCCGGAGGCCCGCATCCTAGAACTCCAGATGGAGTCGCGAGTCCTTCCCTCACTCGATCACTCCTCTGTTTTGCCTGCCCCTCCCAGCATGGCTCCCGCCCCCTGGGCGGCTGTAGTCCCGCAGCCCGCAGCCCCTGGATCCCCCACTGCCTGCTCAGCACTAGCCTGCTTGCAGATGTGCCCCCCCGCCCCCACCCCACCCCCCACCCTTGCTCCAAACAGGTGCTTCAGACCAGCCCCTGATGGCAGAGCCGCCTCCTCGTTGACCTCCCTGCAGGTCCCCAGGCAGCCCCTCTCCTTTTTCCCTGCCCTCCACCCTCCTCTCCTCCTTCCTCTCGGCTGTCCTTTCCTCTTTCCATGAGTCCTTTGCCCAGATCCTGGATTCTTTCCTATTCCTTTTTCTGACCCCCCCCCCACCCCCTCGCCCCAATACACGCCCTCCTTCCCGGCCCTGTCTTTGTCACTCTTGGTGAGAAACCCAGACACCTCCTGGGCTTGGGTGTGAGCACAGGGGCCTGGCCGGGCGTCTACACCCCAATCTGGTCACACCAGGTGGTGTCCCCCATTGGTGGGGACAGGGGGTGCCCACTGCTGCCTGGGGAGGTACTCAGCACTGGGGAGGGTGGTTCGTGTTGAGGGGAGGCCCCTAGAGGGTCTGGGGTGATGCTTGTTCCCCGGAGGCCACGGGAAGGGAGCAGCCTTTGACAGCTGGTCTGCTGGGTCATTGCCGATTGCAGCATCCCGTGTCCCCAGTGTCACACATGCCCTAGGCTCCCGCCTCCTGGTGCAACCCTTGCTCTGGGTCTCCTTTCCCAACTTCCTGTCGCTCCTGTTGAGAAACCCAGAGGGGCGGGCTGCTGGGAAGGAGAGGCTGTGTTCTTTGAGCTGGGGTGTGACCTCCCCCCGCTTTCACAGTGCCCGCTGGTGCCTGTGCTGCGGTCAGCAACCCCCCTTGTGTCCGTTCTCGTACCCGCTGACACAGGGCCCTGGGAGTCAGGGGCATGGGCATCTGGCTGGGCAGGCTCCCGGGCTCCCTCCCCTGGCCCGGCTCTCCATCCTTGTTGTAAATAAAGTTGTATCTACACATGGTCACGCCCACCGTCGGTGCTTCCTGCTGCAAAGGACAAGTGCCACCCGCAAGAGGGGAGGATTGGCCCTGGGCCCTCGATAGAGAAGTTTGCAATGCCTATTCAGGTCTGGCCCCATTGCAGGAACCAGCGACTTCTATCCAGGTGTCCAGGGCCCGTCCCCACACAGGGGTGACCGAGGCTGCGCCAGCTTCAGCCTCACTCACTCCAGCAAAGACAGTCTCTGCCCTTGGGGTGTTCAGGGTTTGGAGGAAGTTGGCTCTCGCCCCCTCCTTCCCTTCTCTGGCCTCACCCCTTCCCTCTGGAAAGTGGGGTCACAGTAGGCTGTGTGTCCCTCTGTATCCCCACGCAAGGTGACACCTGAGAGGCTGTGAGCCCCTGGGAGGCTGCAGTGGGACAGATGGAGCTGGGGAGGTGCCTGCCCCGCATTCCTGGAGCTTCAAGGGCTCCTGAAGGTCTTTATGGCCCTCCCATGGTGGCCCTAAAGCAGAGGAGAGGCCAGAGGGGTGGGCAGAGGAATGGAGCCCCCAGCCTGGGCCACACGGCCATCTGTGCTCTGTGATCACTGGTCCCTGAGACCGCCTGCCCATTCCCACGTGGTGTGCAGTCCCTCTGTGTCCTGCTGGTCCCCTCCTGCGACCCACCCTCAGGATGAGCTGTAGGAAGCGGCCCTTCTCCCGGAGACATGTTCCTGGAAAGCAGAGATGGGGACCTTGCTCCTGGCCACGAGCCTCATCTCTGAGGACACAGGCGTCACTTTGCCTGCAGCCTCGACCTTCAGGCAGCAGGCTCACTCCCACGGGGAAGCAGACCCGTGTCTCTGTGCTGTTACTTTACTGCGTGGGTCTCAAACTGGAGCCCCTGAGGGCCACATCTGGCCCCCACATGGGAGACCAGGTGTCCATTCACCATGTCCTGGCTGGTGTGCATCAGAGCCCACTGGACCAGGAATTTCTGGGTGATGCTCGATTTCTCCCACAGTGAGTGAGGTCGCTACCCCTGGCACCCCCAGTCTAGTTAGGGTGTATATAGCAAGGAAACACTGGGCGGTGCTGGGGTTTCCAGGGAAATGGACAAGGCAGGGTTAGAGCTGTGGAGAGGAGGGGCCCCTGCCCTGATGGGGCAGGACGGAGACCACCAGCTCAGGTCAGCCAGGGCAGGAGTTTGGGTTTTCCCAGGGCCATGGGGACCCGGGGGCAGTCTTGTAGCCTGGGGGCTCCCTCTGCTGGCACTGAGACCCCTGCTTGGTGACTCGCCCTGGAGTGGATGCTGCTGGCTGTACAGGGGTCTCGACACTCTGGGCACAAGGCCCTGGGGGTTGGGTTTGGTCAGCTGGCACCTGCAGGGCCCTGCTTGCAGGGCACTGTGGGGGCCCGTGGGGCCGCGTCAGGGGAGCAGGGCCACCTGGGCTCCCTTCCTGGGGCTCCTGCTGATGTTCCTTCCTCGGCGGGTGGTCTGCGGGGAGCCTGGCCTCTCCCGGGCTGGGAGGAGGGCATGCCACGTCCCGTGGATCTCAGGAGTCACGGGAGCCACACTAGCTGGGCACAGCCAGCGCCCGCGCCTGGTGCCAGGGCAGTGCTGCTTTCTGCCGGGGTTGCGGGGAGCAGGGCTGAGCGTGGGGGGCGGTGCCAGCGCAGGGGCAGCAGGTCGAGCCCTGACTAGGAGTAGGGGGGTGGTCCAGGGAGAAGGGTCTTAGTTTTCATTGGGTTCTCCGAAGGCCCCTCAAGTCACCAGGGTTTGGGTGGGTGGCCAGGGTCCCCGCGCCCCTCTGAGGGAGCCCCTCCCCCGCAGGCACACGGAACGCGGTGCTCAACACGGAGGCGCGCACCATCGACGCGGACGTGCTGAGCCGCCGCTGCGTGCTCATGCGGCTGCTGGATTTCTCCTACGAGCGCTACCAGCGGGCCCTGCGCCAGTCGGCCGGCGCCGTGGTCATCATTCTGCCCCGGGCCATGGCCGCCGTGCCCCAGGACGTCATCCGGGTGAGCCCCGCCCCGCCACGCCACCTGGGTTTCGGGTGGGCTCTGGGACCTTGGGCGAGTCGCTTCCCCTCCCTGAGCCCCTCCCTGAGCGTTGTCTGGGGACATCTGTGGTTGTCACACTGGGTGGTCCCTGGCGTTGAGTGGGTGGGGCAGGGAGGCTGCTCCACAGCCCAGTGCAGAGGAGGACCCAGCCCCCTATCAGCAGTGCCGAGCAGGAGAGAGCTGCTTTGAACTTATGGGATCTGCTAGGGCCCCACAGGACACTACGGGTGGAGGTGCTCTTGCAGAGGAGCAGGGGTGAGGGGCCGGGGAGGCCCCTCAGTGCAGGGGGGTTCACGCCTACCGTCTCTGCAGGCCCCTACCAGCACCCACGGACCACTGAGGGTGTGATGGCCAGTGGGCGTGGGATCTGACCCCAGCCAGCCCTCCACACAGCCTGTTCTCCCAACCTGCTTCCTCCCCACCGGAACCATGAGCATCACCAGGCCTCGCCCATCCCTGCGTCCACGCCCGGGGTCCCCCTCTCCCAAGCCAGAAGTTCCCTGAATGTGTGTCTTTCTCACAGCAATTCATGGAGATTGAGCCCGAGATGCTGGCCATGGAAACCATTGTCCCTGTGTACTTCGCTGTGGAGGATGACGCCCTGCTGTCCATCTATGAGCAGACGCAGGCCGCGTCTGCCTCTCAGGGCTCTGCCTCGGCCGCCGAAGGTGGGCTCGGGCTGCGGGGGCGGGGGGAACCCGGGGGCTCCTGATCCACCAAGGCCACTCTGTGCAGATTTGGGAACACGCCTCAGCGTGAGGGCGTGGTATCAGTCCCTCTTCATTCGTGGTGGAGGCACCCCACACCTGCCATGTCACACCTGTGTGTTTTAGCCCCAGCCCCGCCCACCACCCATTCCCGTGCTGGAGACCTGCTGATTTGGAGGGACATATTTCCCATCTCCAGCCTCTGGATGGTTCGGGGAATGTACAGGCATCTGTGTGGTTTTCTGTGTTCCTTTTTCCTCCCAAGTAAATTCTTGGTGTCACTTGTCACTGGCTTGCTTACATAGGTCAGGGTGGGTCAGCGACACTCTGGGATAACACGGTTCCCCCTACCTGTGGGCTGGGGGACGCCGCAGTAGGCTTGGGGGCCAGGAGCTGTGTAGTTTGACCCGTCTCAGGAGTGGTGGGGAGTGGGCTGCTGTCAGAGTGAGCTGGCGAAAGTAGCCAAAGGAATGGGCTGAGAGGCTCAAATAGCGGGTTCAGGAAGAGGAAGTGAATCCTCAGAGCCCACGGGAGCAGGGAGGCAGGCAGGTTTGTCCAAGCAGTGGGCTCCAAGGGGTGGACTCGGACCAGTGCCTTGGGGAAACAGTATGTCCACATGTATTTGAGCTGTAAACGAAGGTTCATTTTTCCTAGCCAGGTTATTAGCTGTGGATGCTGGACTGGGGGTTGGCAAACCATGGCCTGCAGCTGCCTCTTGACGTAAATGAAGTTTTACTGGCGCACAGCCAGCATTTACATGTGGTTTACAGGGACTTTCATGCTGCAACAGCAGAGTTGAGTGGCTGTGACAGACCATCTGGCCCACAGAGCTGGAAATACCAACTGGCCCTTTACAGGAAAAGTTTGCCAACCCCTGGGCTAGATTCAAGTCTGGAGGACAGCCACCTGCACTGTGGCAACAGGAGAATGAGTTTTTGGAAAGACCTAGATTTCTAGTTAGAGCAGAAGGTGAGTAGAATCAGCTACCCAGTGGAATATTATGCAGCCCTCAAAATGACATCAGGGTAGAACTTTTAGTGGCATGGGAAAGTTTATTTCACCTCGGTTAGTGGAAGAAGCAAAATATAAAATCATAAATCTCAGTCACCGTGCTTAGCAATAGTATCTTTGTTTTGGAACACCTTAAGCTATAGAAGTCGCAAAGACAGCACACTTCCTGAGGGGCGCCCTCCTCCCAGCTCCCCCCAGGGGTGACCTCTTCCATGCCCCTTACGATTGTGGTTTTAAACGTGTAAAGAACGGGAGGGCTTGAGACAGGATAAGCTCACAGGCGTGAGAAAATGACACCCCCGGTGGGCTGCTCGCTCACACTGAGCAAGCCGTGTCTGCTTTCGGGGCTGCGCTGGAGCGTCGTGGACCACCAGGCGGGAAACTTCTGTTCTGAGGTCGTGGCTGAATTGATCCTTGGGAGGCCGGGCCAGAGGTCTTGTGTGCGCCTCTGTGATTTTAGAACGAGAGTGAGGGCCGCCCACACGCCCCTTAGCAGCCTGCGTGCAGGCGGGGTGACCACTCCACCAGCTCTCATCCTGGACGCCCGAGTTCTTCCCCGTGTCCAGTCCGTGTGTTCAGTTATGCTTTTGCTCAGACCGCACTCCTAGGACCTAGGGTGTAGGGGCAGCAAGGATGCGGCTCTGGGCCGGGAACCCCAGGCTTGGGCTGACCCTCCCTTCCCTGTCCTCAGTGCTGCTACACACCGCCACCGCCAACGGCTTCCAGATGGTCACCAGCGGGGTCCAGAGCAAGGCCGTGAGTGACTGGCTCATCACCAGCGTGGAGGTGAGTGCCCAGCAGGGCACATGGGGAGGGGGCTCCCAGACCTCAGCTCAGCCCGCTGTGTGAGGACCCTGGCCAGGGCGCCGGACCTGGAGCCTGCGGGGCTGTTCTGCGCTCCTCTAACCGCGCCCTTTCTCCTGGCAGCAGAGCTCAGCCTTTGAAGGGTGGGTCTGGTTCCCGGGCGGAAAAGTCTGGTTGGCACTGCAGCCCTGGGCCAAGTCTGGCCTCCGCTGGTCTCTGTAAATAAAGGTTTATCAGCGTGCAGCCCTGCCCATTGTCCGCACACGTCCACAGTGGGGCCGGCAGAGCCAAGGGCGCCGCCGCCGTCAGGCTTACACCCGTGTGTCTGCAGGGGCGGCTGGCTGGGCTGGGCGGAGAGGACCTGCCCACCGTCGTCGTCGTGGCGCACTACGATGCCTTCGGGGTGGCCCCGGTACGTGTGACCTCCCCTGCCCCAGGCAGACGCAGCTCTGCATCCTCTCTTGGGTCGCTGTGGATACCCTGCGGGGTGGGTGTCGTCCTGCAGCTTCACTCCCCCAAACGAGACGTGGCAGCGGGAGTGAGAGGCGGTCCCTGGGGGCTCGCGACACAGCCCTGGGCTCTCGCTGGGGTGTCACACAGGCGCCTTCATCCAAGACCCCAGGCTCCAGGAGAAGACCCCGTGTTTGCACGAACAGTGCAGGGACGGGAGCCTTGTCAGCGGGGTGGTGGGAGCTGGCCTGGGGAGCAGCCTTCCCGGCATGTGGCCTCAGGCCCCCAGTGCGAGCTCTTGTGTCCAGTCTCCTCCGGGCTGTGCTCCCTGAGTCCCCGGGACAGAGGTTCACGCCAGAGAACCAACGGCCAGCTGAACCAGAGTGGCGTGGGCGGGCCTGCAGCCTGGCCGGAGCCTGGCCATGCCGTCCTCGGGGGTGCTGGGACCAGCCAGGGTGCAGAGCTCGGCCCTGGACTGTCAGCCTTGAACTACGTTCTCTCCTGCTCATCATCCACACCACGGGGCCTTTCTGTGAAATTTCCTTAAATTTTTTTAGACATAATTCCCATGACAAAATTCATGCTTTTAAATCATGCAGTTCAGCATCTCATAATACATTCACCAAGTTGCGTAGACATAACCACTGTCTACTTCTGTAACGTTTATTCTATCACCCCCAAAATAAACCGTGCCCCTCCACTCACCCCGGCCCCTGACAGCCGGGAGCCCTCTCTGTGTCTGGACTGGCCTGCTGTGCACGTTTCACATCCGTGGCATCACACACCTACTCCTCTCACTGAGCACGGTATTGCCCCCTCCCCGCGAACTTCAGGGCCGTTACACATGTCAGTTTACACACTGACCATGGGAGGGCCCCGACGCGTGGGGACAGCCCAGCTTTCTCCTCCAAACACTGGTTGTTGCTCCCTCAGGAACATTGCCTTAGACTGTGGGCCTCAGACGTGTCGGGGGCTTTCATGTGTGGGGGTGGCCTGAGGCTGTAAGGAACCCCCCATCATAGGGGCACCAGGGTCCCGGGGCCGATGTCGAGGCTGGTGGCCGCATGGCCTGCCGGCCCCGGCTCCAGGCTGCGCACAGAGCCTCCCCGGGGCACGGGGCAGTCGTGAGGGAGGGGACCCGCGTGCCCTGGCACTGGGCCATCAGGCTGGGGTCTGAGCCGCGGTGGGGGGAGCAGTCCTAGCCACATGCTGGGCGACGGGGCCGGGTGGGGCCTAGGAGGCGCTGCGTGTGGATGTGGCGAGCGCCGGCCTCGTCTTGCCTGCCCGCAGTGGCTGTCGCATGGTGCGGACTCCAACGGGAGCGGCATCTCTGTGCTGCTGGAGCTCGCCCGGCTCTTCTCCAGGCTCTACACCTACAAGCGCACCCACGCTGCGTAAGTCACGGCCACCGGGGCCCGGGGTGCAAGGCTCGCTCACGCCAGGCGCTGCTTGGGCCTTGCGGCCCGGAGGCAGTGCCAACCCTGGGAATCACCTGTCTTTTGGTTGAGGGCTGATCAACCCTCTGGAATCCCACACCCCAGGCTGGGCTGGGAGTGCTTCCAGCTGCAAGTAACAGACACCCGGGAAACGGTCACTTAGACTGGAGACCCCCATCTCAGCCCAGGACCCAGCTGGTCACTCTCAGGGGTGCTTGTCTGCTTGGCCCGATGGCAGGGGCCCAGTGATGGTGCACATCTCCCCGGGAGTGACTCTGCCAAGCCACACACACAGCAGGCGTCCCATCCTGGAAACTGGAAGCGAGATTCAGGTGTTGGCAGGGCCACACACCCTCCCGAGTCTCTGGGGGAGGGTCTTTCATGCCTCTTCAACGTCTGCTGGCTTCCAGCTGTGACAGAGTTCCTTGGCTACACCTGCATGTGGTCTCTTCCTTGTGTGTCTCCTCCTATAAGGACCGCTGTGGCCCTGATGGGGTGGATGGGCGTGGGGCACAGGGTCCTGGTCCTTCACAGCATCTCTGGCCCATGGCTTCAGTTCTGCTCCAGGGAGGCAGTGCTGAGTTCCTGTCACCCTTTTTTTTTTAAATGGAGGTACTGGGGGTAGAACCCAGGACCTCGTGCACACTAAGCATGGGCTCCACCACTGAGCTGCTCACCTCCACCAGGCTTCTGCCACTTTTTATCTTCCGGGTCTGTTTCTGATCAGTCCACCTCGTCCCTCCTGGTCTCAAGGGCTCAGGGAAGCCTCTGGACCCATGCTTCTCACTCAAGGGGCGGCTTTGCCCCCAGGGGACACTGGGGGATGCCTGGGGACATTGTGGTGGTTATAACTGGGAGGTAGGGGGCTTTTTTGGCCTTGAGTGGGTGCACCCAGGGATGCTGCCCAGACCCCGCCATGCCCAGGGTGCCCCAGTGTCAGCAGGGCCAGGGTCGGGGAGACCACCTCCTTATCGGGGGCCTGGATTCTCGCCTGTCAGCGCTGACGCCCTGCTTCTCCCGCACCAGGTACAACCTCCTATTCTTTGCTTCCGGAGGAGGAAAGTTCAACTACCAGGGCACCAAGCGCTGGTTGGAAGACAACCTGGACCACACAGGTGAGGCCTTGGATGGTGGGGGGGCCCCGGGGAGGCGGGGCCTGGTTCCTGTCCTGCTTACCAGCCCTTGCTGCCCTCAGATTCCAGCCTGCTGCAGGACAACGTGGCCTTCGTCCTCTGCCTGGACACTGTGGGCCGGGGGAACAGCCTGCACCTGCATGTGTCCAAGCCACCCAGGGAGGGGACGCTGCAACACGCCTTCCTGCGGGAGCTCGAGACGGTAATGTCCTGGCCAGGCCCCTTTCACAGTAGGGGGCCCGGCTGGAACACCCGCCCCTCCATCACACGTTACCAGGACCTTTGCCAACCCTCGGGCCTCGAGTGAGCCTCAGGCGGGGTTCTCCCCGAGTTCCAGAGCAGAGGTTCAGGGAGGGACTTGGGGCTCCCCAGGCACGAGGGGCCACCTCCGCAGAGACTGGAGGGGCTGTCACCGGGCAGACCCTGACGGTGCCCCTCGCAGGTGGCCGCCCACCAGTTCCCGGAGGTGCGGTTTTCCATGGTGCACAAGAAGATCAACCTGGCGGAGGACATCCTGGCCTGGGAGCACGAGCGCTTCGCCATCCGCCGGCTACCTGCCTTCACCCTGTCCCACCTGGAGAGCCACCGTGATGGCCAGCGCAGCAGCATCATGGACGTGCGGTGAGCGCCACCCACCCCGGCCCTCCACTGAGACTGAGCCTCTGCGACTCCTGTCACCTGTGCCCACACCCAGGAACTGGACACATGTCCGCTGCAGGGGTGGTGAGAAGGTGGCCGCTGTTGGGGCAGGCATCCAGGAGGCTTCCTGGAGGAGGTGGTGCCAGACTGAAGGGCCTGAACCAGGAGAAGGCTGTTGCACGGCAGAGGGAGCCAAGAGCAAAGAAGAGTTGGGGGGAAGCAGGGGACTGGGATAACGGGCCAGACGCCCCCTCACCCTGCCTCCCCGGGCAGCCTGCATCTCATACCCACTCGGGTCGGGATGTGTTGCCTTCGAAGCTCCTCCTCAACGTTCTGTGTGTTGCTAGCAGTCCTTGGTGTCCCTGGCTTGTGGCCTCTCCCTGTGCTTGGCCTGAGTCCACATTCCCCTCTGCTTATGAGGACACCAGCCGTTGGACTTAGGGCCCCTGCTCCACTGTGACCTTATGACTAACCAGGTCTGCAGCGACCCTCCTTCCAAGTCGGGTCACAGCCCAGGTTCTAAGCGGGTGTGAATTTGGCGGGATACTGTACCCCCCCCAGAGGGTGTTCCAGCAGCTCCGCCCTGGACGGCCTGTGGAGGAGGGCGCTCTGACCCCTCCAAGTTCCAGAGGAGGAAACAGGCCCAGAGTCGTGTCTTCAGGACTGGGGTGCAGAGCAGCCCCAGGGAGGGCGAGGCCTGGCCTGGAGACCACCCGGCGGCGGGGGCGCCCGTCCCTGGTGGGGGCGGCTCCCGTCCTTGTTTTTATCACCAGATGCGTGATCGTTTTTGGTTTCTGGTGGTTATAGACGGTGCCGGTTCCAAATACGTATGTTTTACATCTGCCCTCCAAGGTCCCGGGTTGACTCTAAAACCCTGACCCGAAACACAAGGCTCATCGCAGAGGCCCTGACCCGCGTCATCTACAACCTGACGGAGAAGGTGAGCCTGCCCCCAACCTCCCGCCCACCCGCCCCCGCCCCGGCACCGGCACCGCAGCTCTGGGCTCAGGCCTGTGCCCTCCTCTCTCCGCAGGGCACCCCCCCGGACATGCCGGTCTTCACGGAGCAGATGGTAATGGGCAGGCCAGGTGGGGCGGGGCGGGGTGGGGCGGGGGGGCGAGGGCAGGGCCCCGAGACCATGGCCGCGTCCCCGCAGCAGATCCAGCAGGAGCAGCTGGACTCGGTGATGGACTGGCTCACCAACCAGCCCCGGGCCGCGCAGCTGGTGGACAAGGACAGCACGTTCCTCAGTACGCTGGAGCACTACCTGAGCCGCTACCTGAAGGAGGTGAAGCAGCACCACATCAAGGCTGACAAGCGGTGAGGCCCGGGCGCGCCCCGCCGGGGCCTGCTCGCCAGCCCGCAGGTCCTCTGGGGCCTCCCTGCCGGGGCCCAGGTTGAGCAGAGAGAAACGGGAAGGAACACGATGAGTGAGGGCTACAGGCGCCCCGTTCAACCCGAGTTCCAGGTGGACGGCCGATTGTCAACAGTAGAAGTCTGTCCCGGGCAGCGTTCGGGACGTACTTACCCCGAAAGCACGCTTCTTCTTTATCTGCAGTCCCCATGGAACCACAGTCCAGGGTTGTGTCTGGCAGCCCTGTACCCCCGCCCACCCTCTGGTCCATCTGTGCTCTGGGCCTCAGGTGACTCCTTCCCCAGGCCCCCTCCTGCCCTCGGGATGCTCTTCCTCACTGCAGGCCCCCTGGGTTTGGTCTTTTTTTTCTGTTTGATGCTCCCAGGCTCCCCAGTCGGGCCGAGTGGAGTGGGTGTCTGTGGCATCCACAGGCAGGAGGCCCCCACCCAGGCAGCTTCATGCTCCTCGCTGGCTCTCCCTCCACCTGTCTCCCAACTCATGGCTCTCTGAAGACACCCAGCTTTTAAACAGAAGAGGAAACTGAGGCTCAGAGTGGACCCATAGCTGTGGAGCTGGGATCTCTGATTTCTAGGGTGTGGTCGCTCTCCCTTTGTAGAAATGCTTCCTAGACCAGTAAAACTTCCAGTTACCACACTTCATTTTGAGAGAGTACATTTGACGCCCCCAAAGTCAACAGGAAAGGCATTTTTCAGAGTAAAGGACCGTAGTTCCTTCTGAGGGACAGTGTCAGCCTTGAGCAGACACACACACGGGGTGCCCCCTGCACTTCCGTGTTCCTGGGCTGGTGGTACCTGCGGGGAGCCTGGCTGTCTGGGTGCGCCCACTGAGAAAGCACTCTCTTCCAGGGACCCTGAGTTTGTCTTCTACGACCAGCTGAAACAGGTGATGAACGCCTACAGGTGAGGCTGAGTCCGGCCCAGGGGCTGGCTCCATGGGTACAGCGGGGGGCAGCTGATTGACTGACCCCGCCACCCCCACCCCCCACCTCGTCTCTCCGCAGGGTCAAGCCGGCCATCTTCGACCTGCTCCTGGCCGTCTGCATCAGCGCCTACCTCGGGATGGCCTACACGGCAGTCCAGGTGAGCGGAGGAGGGTCTTGGGGGAGGCGAGACGCCCGGGGAGGGTCCACTTGGCTAGCCAGTCCTTGCAGGAGACCCCACAGGCGGCCCTTGGGTGGGGCTGTCCCCGACCTCACCGGAGCCCTCCTACTGCCCCCAGCACTTCGACCTCCTGTACAAAAGCGTTCAGAGACTGCTGAAGGCCAAGACGCAGTGACCGCTGGCCGCCACCCTCCCCGCTCTTCCCCGCTCAGCGCCAGCAGGAGGCGGGGCCGCACCCCCTGGGCGCCTCAACCCTGAATTACAGAGCTTTTCTGTGTTGCTCTTGAGGATCTGGGGGCTGCTTTCTCATTTTTGTCCCTCAAGCTCCCTTGGGGGAGCGTCGGTGGCGGTCTGGGGCCAGGCCATGGACTTGGGGACAAGCACATGGACGAGCTCCCGGCTGCAGAGTTGGCCCCACGGCCCCCAGGGCGTGCAAACCACTCAAGGAAAGGAGGGGACAGTCCCAGTGCAGCCACGGCGTGACCCATGGCTGTGACGCTGACCGTGGACTGCAGGCCAAGTGGTCTGACCTTGATGCCGTCCCCACCCCTTCAGTGACTTGGATACCCCCTCCCTCCTGCCTGGAGACAGCACCTCCGCCTCTGGGTCTCGGTTCCAGCCCTTCCCTCCAAAGCCTTTTGCCCAAACCCCAGCCGGGCGGAGGCAGCCAACTCAGGGCGGCCTTGTGATGTGACCGCCCTGAAGACCCGGCAGCCTCCCTGCCTCCAGCCTCCCACCTCCCGGTCCGGCCCTCATGCTGCTCACCCTGCTTCTTGCCACCTCTGCCCCACGCCGCCCCGTGGGGCCCGCTCCTCCCCCAGCTGTCTCCTCCCTGCCTGGGCTCTCCACGCTCCGCCCCTCAGCCTGTCCCTGGGACGGGTGCCTGCAGAGTCCCCAGGGTGGGGAGGTGGCCCCTCTGCTCCTTTCTCTGGTCCTCAGTTTCCTTACCTGTAAGGAGGAGGATGTGTTTGGGGGGAGTGGGTGCCCCCACATCCCTGGAGGGATGTCCAGGTTGGGGGTCAAGAGAGGAGTGACTGCGGGCGCAGCTCTTCCCAGAACCCGGTGGGGGCAGGTCTGGGCCTGAGCCCCACAAACCAGGCACCTTGTGGGGCATGAGCCCCAAGCTGGGGAGGGGAGAGGTGGGTGGGACTGACCTCAGGGAGACCCACGTGTACCGATTCATTAGCAATATAATCAGTCAAGTGGCAAGTGCTGGGGCCCAGTGTCCGGGAGGAGGGACTCCCGGGCGGGCCTGGCACCTGCCTCCCCCGGCCACCAGAGAGGTCTCGCCCACCTTCCGGTCCTGAGGGGCCTGGAGGGGCAGGCAGCTGACTGGCTCGCTGCTCACTGGAGGGAACGGGCTCCCTGGGGCCGTGACTCCCAGCCGAGCTGATGGGGCCTGGGAGAGGGGCAGGCATGGGGGCTGCAGGTCCTCCTCTGCCTCCTCCCCCCTGTCCCCACTGGGTGGCTCGTCTCCTCCAGAGACTATTTACCGCGTGCCTGGCCACCTCTGGGGCGGACGCGGGGCCGGAGTCTGCGCATCCTCCCGCAGTGTGTGAGTGTGTGAGCCAGTGGGCGTGCTGGCGGGACCGTTCGGAGCGCAAGTCATTCCTCCCCTTCCCCAGGGCGGGTCAGGACCACTGATCGGTCAGAGTTCAGGCTGGTCATGGGGCGCAGCCGGATGATCAGAAATAAAGCCATATGAACGACAGCCTCCCGTGTCCTGTCGGGGGACTGGGGCCTCAGGGTTTGGTGAGCCCACCGGACGGTGCTTTGTGTTCCTGGGGGCCTGGGGGAGGGGGTGTCCTTCCCGCCCCCCTGCAAAGTGGGGCTGAAAACCAGTTCATGAGCTGATGGACAGTGGGGCAGTGGGACGTGGTCACACCACTGACTTGGTGCCTTAAGACAGCAGAAATGTGTTGTTCCCTTGCTCCGGAGGCCTGAGGTCCAAGATCAAGGCCAGGCTGGCTCGTCTGAGGCTGTGAGGGAGGAAGGCCCACGTCTCCCAGCCTTCGGCCTCCGCTGGTCCCCATCTCCATCTGTCCTCACTGGGCCATTCTCGTGTGTCCTGGCCTGTAAAGACACCAGTTGTTGGCTTTAGGGCTCATCCCACTCCAGGGCAGACCTCATGCCACCTCATTACATCTGCAAAGGCCCTGTTCCACATAAGGCCACGTTCTGAAATTCTGGACAGGGATTTGGGGGGACCCCATTCAACCCAGTGGGGAGTTGGGTGGGGCAGTGGCCGCATGAAGGCCACGCCCAGCCTCCCGGCCCACTGCCAGCCCCAGAGCAGGCTCTAGGGAGGGCCAGCCCAGGGCAGGTCCCCGGGTCCCCAGTCAGCACCGCTCTGGGGTCACGCGGTCAGAGGCCCTGGCTTCATGGGGCAGACCCCAGTTTGCAGTTTGCCCTCTTGGCTTCTACCTGGCCTGCCCGGTTCCCAGCCACCCGCAGGTGTCCTCTGAGTGCAGGTGTGTCAGGCTCTGCAATGCCAGGGCTCATCCCGGGCAGTCCCTGCCCTCGGGCGCTTGGGCTCTGGGTGGGGGAGGACACCAGCCACGAGGGAGGTGGGCAGTGCTGGGGGTGCAACCTGGAAGGGGGCTGCGAGAGCCTTTCCTTGAGGGATGTGGGAGCCCTGGAGGGCTGAAGGCAGAAGGCAGAAGGCAGGGCCTGACTTGGGCGCCCATGGCCACCGGAGGCCACTGCGGGGAGGACGGGCTATCGGGGTGAGGGCGGGAGCTGAGGGTGCAGGGTGCGGGGGACTGTACTGGTGGGGGCGCTTAGGAGGGGAAGAGTGCGCTGGGTTCTCCGAGCACTGAGGAGGGGCTAGAGGGGTGTTCATGGGACCTGGATGTGGGCTGGACCCCGAGGGGTGCTGCTTGGATTTCCTCAGCGATTCCTGTCCCCAGGTCAGGGCCACAGCCCCTCAGACCTTCCTCCCGTCCTAACCTCCGATCCCCCCGGAGGCTGGAAGGAGGCTCTGGCCCCAGCACAGCCTCGGGTAAAGCTCCCCACGTCTCGGGAAAAGCCCCTCTCATCTCGTTTGACATGGGCTAATGTCTCCTTTTCCACGAAACCTCGGGGCCGGCAGCCACCATCTACGTACAGAGCTTCCGCACCCCGTTCCCAGGCGTGGGGTGTGTGCACATGCATGTGCACGGAAGCTGGAAGCAAGATTTGCGTCTAAGAGCTGTTGAAACGTTTCTCTCTGTGGGCGCCATGGACGGGCTGCAGGGGTCGGGGGTACGTCTGCGCTGGTGATGCCGTCGCCAAGGCGAGAGGTGGCGTGTCACCTGAACACTCCCTGGCTCCCCTTTGCCACCCCTCTGTGCACCCCTCCTGTCCCCAGGCACCCGCTGACCACACCACTGTGGATCAGTCTCATCCAACTGTGGGGGCAGCAAGTATTTCCCCACCCCCTGCCCCACCACGTGCCAGGTACCATGCTGGGCTTGGGGACACAGTGCCAAAGAGAGACCCTGGGGCTGGCGGGCCACTAGGAATGATGGGTAATGAGTAAAAATAACCCCAGATGGGCAGTGAGGGTGCATTTGAGTCAAACTGGAGTGACAGGAAGGACTTAGCCATGTGGAAATCGGGGACCGTATTCCAGGCAGAGGGCTTGGCCTGTGCAAAGGCCCTGGGGCAGGACCTGGCCTGGAGTGTTGCAGGACCAGAGAGGACGCCTGGTGTGGCTGGAGCAGAGGGAGCGAGGCAGGGGGAGGGGGGGGGCACGAGGGTCCCCAGGACATTGGTGAGATGTTTGCATTCTGCTCTGCATGATGAGGAAAGGGGAGGGGTGGGCAGAGGAGAAGAGGGCTGTAGAGATATCACAGGCTCCCGGAGGACGGTTATGAAGGTGACCCCCGTCCCGTGGGCTCCCTCAGTGCCCTAGGTCCATCTGGGCAGCACCAACGATTTGGGCAAAGACGTCCTTTGGTTAGGGCACTGCATCCCCTACAGGGACCCCAAGGGAGTGGCATCTGGTGTCTAAGATCTCTTCCCAGGAGGTCTTTGTTTTAAGGCTACAAAATGCAGGCAAACGTCCTGTGAAGGCGCTTGGTCTCTCCCCTGCTGCACAGAGGCCTCACCCACTGTCCAGAACTTTCCTGTTCTTTAAACAGTGTTGACAGGCACGACGATGCGTTTGTGGACAGGTTTCGCAGTTGCTTTGTGTGTGGCCTCAACATCTCATACAGTCGGATCCTGCTGTCCTTCTCTTACGCTAGCTCTTGCTTGGGCGTCTTCCGCTCACATGCACCCGCTCCTTTTCCCTGCTGTGTAGTATTCTGTCCTCAGAAGGTACCACAGCTTACCCACCCGGTGCCCTGCTGATGGACACACCATCGCAAGCCCCTCTAGGCGCTTCTTGGAGCACCAGGAGGAGTGTGTTTAAGCAGGGGTCCGTGAACCATGGCCTGTGGCCAAGTCCGGCCCACGGTTTATCTTTGTAAATAAATCTTTATTGGCACACGGCCACGCCCCCCCAAATGTGTCTCGTCTACTGCAGCTTTCTCACTGCAGGGCCCACCAACCTCCAGTGCTTACCGTTCGGCTCTTTCCAGGGAAAGTCTGCAGCCCCAGTCTGCCCTCTGCTTTCTCTCCTTTCCATTGTGGGAAACCTTTGGCCGCTACCAGAGCAGAGTGGCTCTGTGGACCTTTTGCAGGGGACACATGTCCTTGGCTTCTTCAACATTTTATTGTCAGATCTGAGAGTCATCAATGATTGGAATCGCCCTTTGAGCTACAGAAGTTTCAGCGGAAATTGCTGGGGGAGTGGGTGGGCCAATACGGGAAGCATGGCTCCCAGGGGCTGGGAAAACGTCTCCATCTGTGGCCAGGACGCAAGGGTGTCCCACCCACGCCCAGCACCACCTGGGGACCAGAAGGGACACTGGTGCTTGAGGCTGGGGACCAGGCAGCTGGCTGTGGGGGTGATGCAGAGGCCACTGGCACAGGGCAGCTCCAGACCAGGCCCCCAGCCCCACTCACTGACCCCATCTCCCCGCAGTGCCACCTCCCTGCAAGCAGACAGCTTTCCGTTAAGATAAATTTATTTAAGTTTGTGTAATTATTTTGAGAAACCCTGTGCTGGTAGATAGACACTAAGCAAGTGCAAAGGCCCTGGGGCAAGTTTATGAAGCACGATCCAGAGAGCCAGGCAACCTGCCAGACACTTCCCAGCCCCGGATCCCTCGATAGGCTCTGTTCCCACCTTCACTGCCTTTTAAGTCTCAGCCCAAACCACGGACCTCCTGCCATGATGCCGACGTGGCCAGCTCTCCTCTGGCTAATAATAAATCAGAGAGTCGGCCTCAAGGGCTCCAAATGCTTTCAGGCGCACAGCCTCAGTTTTCTCTGTGTTGACCCGTCCCTGATACAGCTGAGGTGTGTCAGGGAATAAACTCCAGGGTGAGTATTGTTCAGGAGGCGGAATGCTGAATTTAAGCTCCCGGGGGTCAGACTCAAGCTAGACTGGGCTCTTCTACCCCAGGTGGAAGAAAGAGTCTGAGAAAAATGCATCTTTGACTCTCAGGAGAGCTGGCAGGGCTTCATTTTTATTCTATTAAATGGCTCTCCCGGCACATCAGAGGGCCACAGGGCTTCAAGCATCCTGCTCAGGTCTCCATGGAGACAGAGCCTGCCTCCTGCCTGGTTCCACCAGCCCAGCCTGGGGTTGAGCCGAGAACCAGGGGCTGAACAGGGCCAAGGGGTGGAATGCTCTAAGACCCCTCACCCGAGCTCCGTTCCTCAGCCAGTCTTGACATCCTGCTTCTGTCTGGGGGTGGGCAGGTAGCTGCCGGTAATAGTCATGACAGCCATTTGTTTATCACTAAAGACATCCCGGGGGCTGTGCTGACCGCACCCATGAGCTCACTGAATCCATGCCAAGGGCTTCGCCCTATTCACTCTTTAGTTTCACTTGGCAAATGAGGAAACCGAGGCTTGGCTGTCTAAAGTGTGGGGAAGACCGTGTGGGCTTATGGGAAGTGTGTGTACTCTGGATTCTGGCCACCTGGGTCCAAATCCCAGCACTCTCCCTGTGTGACCTTGCCCGAATGACTTGACCTCTTTGGGCCTCAGTTTCCCCCATTGTGAAGTGGATACAGGAACAGTACTTCCCTCTCACACTTGCTGTGAGGAATGGGCAGGGACCAGTGTGAGCTTGCCTAGGGAGCAAGGTTTAAGGGGCCACCAAAAACGCCATCATCAAGGTAAAGAATACTTTAATGCAGTAATTTTCAAAAACTAAAATTAATGCCAAAAAAAAAAAATCCACGGTGCACAAAATGTCAGCGTTTTAAATAGAACCAGAATGACTGAATTTTCCTTTGGTTCAGCATGGCACCATTACCGATCCCATCTTTGTTTTAAAATAAAAACAAAGAAAATAAATTAAAAATTAAAATAAAGGTCCCTAGGCTGCACCCAGTGGCTCAGTGTGATGCGCTCTTTGCTACAGCCACTGGTCTCCCTGTTCTTCCAACATGTCAGGTGGTTTCCTGCCTCAGGGGCTTTGCACATGCTGCTCCAGTCTCATCTTAGCTCAAAGGCCATCCTCTCTAAGCCTTCCCTGAATTTACCTCTTAAAGCCATCCCTCCACTTCTGTTTCCTTCATGGCTTTTATCACAATCTAAAATGTGTAGTTGATTTGTTTGTAGCCACCACAGGCATTTGTTATGTGGATTGAATGAGTTCATGAATGCCAAGCACTTAGCACAGAGCCTGGCATCTTGACAGAGCTATGTGGTTTATCCATAAACAGGTAAATATATAGCAAATTAGAATCAAATTAAATTAAAATGAGTATAACTTGCTATGAAGGGAAAAGGAAGCTTGGGCAAGGAGGTAATAGTGGCTGAACGATTGTAGATCAGGACTGTCCAGAGAGAGTAATGAGAGATGGAAGATGTGAACCATGCACCATTTGGTGGAAGGGCATTCCAGGCACAGCCCGAGCAAAGGCCCTGAGGCAAGACCGTGCCTCATGTACTGGAGAAACAATGAGGAGGTGTGTGTGGCTGGAGAAGAGTGAGGAGTGGGAGAGAAGGAGGAGGTGGCAGCAGGAAGGGGACAGGGGCAGGTTGTGCAGAACCTTGTAGGCTGTAAGGAGGACTCAGGCTTTAATTTGGGGACATCTTTGGAGAGCTCTAAGCAGGGGTGACATAAGTCCACAGAGCACTTGGCCCAAATGTGTTCATATCCTTCGAAATATTTTGAGCAGTATGTGCACATGGCAAGTGAGACAAAAGATGTTACTTCTGGTTGCTGTTGATGTAACACAATGATTGCTATTTCTGTTCAATAAGTTACAAGCTTAAAAGTGCTGAGCGCAGTGCCTAGCACACAGTATTCTCGAAGTGTTCTTTCTTGTTGCTGTTAATATTATTATTGTTATTACTATTCATGAGTTATATACCTAAATATGCCCAGGACAGCGCTGTAAATGCCAAGTAAGCACCCTGTAGAACTGCGCACTACTTCTAGTGTTTTTCTTGTTATCGGTGGGAGGAGCCTGTGCCACCTGGAAGCCAGGTCTGTCCTGTCTGAAGCTTGGCCATCACCCACCCAGAAGACCGGGGCTGCGGGCTCTCTGGCCTCTGTTTACCGGCCCAGGCTGGGCGCCAGGATGCCGGGTGTGGGATTCAGGATTTCCAGGTGCGATACAGGGTGCGAGCTGCGGGATACGCGACGCCCGCAGAGGCGGGATGCGGGATGCGGGATGCCCGCGGGGGGCGCCGCCGCGGCGAGGCGCGCTCCGGCCGCCAGGGGCCGCTGCGGAGCCGCCCTTTTGTGGTCCTGATGCTGGAGCGAGCGGGCGCGCGGAGGAGGGAGGAGGGCGCGGGGACGGGGCGGGAGGGAGGCGGGAGGCGGCGTCCGTCGCTCCAGCTGCGAGTCCGCCCGCCGCCCGCCGCCGCCGCCGCCGGCTCGGTCCCGCGCCCGCCGCCCGCCTTGAGCCCGCCATGGCCCGCCTGACGGAGAGCGAGGCGCGCCGGCAGCAGCAGCAGCTCCTGCAGCCGCGGCCCTCGCCCGTGGGCAGCAGCGGGCCCGAGCCCCCTGGGGGGCAGCCCGACGGCATGAAGGACCTGGACGCCATCAAGCTCTTCGTGGGCCAGATCCCGCGCAACCTGGACGAGAAGGACCTCAAGCCGCTCTTCGAGCAGTTCGGCCGCATCTATGAGCTCACGGTGCTCAAAGACCCCTACACCGGCATGCACAAAGGTGGGCGCCCGGCCCCCTCCCTCCCCTCCCTTCTCCCTCGGCCTCCCCACCCCACCTTCCATCATCTTCTCCCCCGAACCCTCCTCTCCTCACCTCCTCCCTCTGCTTGCCTCTGCCACAGCATCATTTCTTCCCCCCCACCCGTTCCACCCACCCCTCCTCCCCCCTCTGGGGGTGCAGCTGACAGATCCAAGCTGGCCCCCTCCCCTCCTCCGCCCCCTCTCCCTCCCTCCCTACCTTCCGGCATTCTCTCTCTCTCTCTCTCCCTCTCCCTCTCTTTCCTTTTCTCTCCTCATCCATTTCCCTGTACCTCCCATCCTCCCCCCCAGCATCCTTCTCTCTCTGTCTCTCTCTCTCCCCTTCTCCCTCCCATTCCCTCTAGACCCCCACCCTTTCCTCCCTCCCTCACCCACTGTTTCCTGCCCCTTTGCTGGGGGAGCTGCCTGAACACCGCCTCCCCTCCCTGCCCCCCCCATTCATTCGGCCTCCCCAGGCCCCGTCGGGGAAGTTTGCACCTCTGGACTCCATTGCTTTGGTCATTTTCACAAAGCCAGGCCGGCGGGGCAGGTCCAGCCTGCCGCGGGGGACACGGTGCCCAGGATCCCGGGCTAATCGGTAACTACAAAGAAAGCGGGGTGGGGGATTGGGGGTGCAAGGCGCTAAGCCAGTCTTGGGGGGAGCACCGGCCTTGGGTGGTTAAAAGGCTACCGTTTGCCCTCCTTCCTGCCCATCCGCTCTGTTTAGATCAGCACTCTCTCCATTTCTCTGTGCCCCCACCGCCGCCTCCACCTTTGGCTCAAGTTAAAACTGGCCAAGCCTGTTAGCAGTGTGTTGAGGGCTGAGGCCAAAGACGATGAGCCTGGACCGTCCATCTGGCAGAGTCCAGATCCTGGGGTGGATGGGGAGGCGTGGGCGACCTGTGAGCCTAGCGGGGGAGGCAGGTGGGGTGGGGAGGCCTGCCCGCCTCCCTGCCACCTGATTCTCTAGTGGATGCTGGGAGGGGGTGCCAGGGACTGTGGCCTCAGCCCTGGGCTCTGATCACAGCCCAGTATCTGAATTGGGGTGGCCCTGACAGTTCTCTGGCAGGTGTTGGGGACTGGGGGTGGGGACAGTGAAGGCTTTGTGTCAACACCCTTGGTGAGACCCTGGAGGGACCGTGGGGATGGATCAGGGCCCGTGACCTATTTCAGACCCCTTTCGCCCCCACGCCATGTCCTCCCTCAGCGCGGCAGCTATGGCGAGCATGAATAAGTGTTTGCTGAATGAATAAATGAATGAATGAATGAATGAATGGATGGATGGATGGATGGATGGATGAATGAATGAAGGGTCGAGACAGGCCATAGGGAGAGTCTGGTGGGATGGAGCCCAGGACTGCCACTTCAGCTAGACCCTCCAGCTGGTACCCTGGAGGAGGAAAGCAACCCCTCCCATCCTCCATCTCTTTTCAAATCCAACCATCACCAAAAAAAAAAAAAAAGAGGGGAGGGCCTGGAAAATCTAACTC
This sequence comes from Camelus dromedarius, assembly GCF_036321535.1. NCBI lineage: Eukaryota > Metazoa > Chordata > Mammalia > Artiodactyla > Camelidae > Camelus > Camelus dromedarius. The sequence continues at coordinate 2,105,850 of NC_087462.1, forward strand.
CTCCCTGTGGCCTAGGAGGGCAGAAGGCTCCCACTTACCCACAAGTCAAGCTCGGGGGGTCCCCGGCTGTATGGAGGGTTCTTTCCAAAGCCCCCCACCACCAGTATGTCTGAAGGGCCCATTTCTAGAAAGATTCTGATGGGGGTGGGGGTGCCCATGTGACCCCCTAAACATTGAATTGAAAGGCTGTGGGGGAGCTCTGGGTCAGGGAGCTAGATGGGGTGCAGGGAGATGGAGATTCCAGTGGTCCTCCCCTCTTCTCATCTTTAAATCCCCCCCTGGAGATCCCTCCACCCCCACTCTGAGGAGAGGTGAGGGAGGGCCTGTGGCTGAACATTCACCTTGATGGGAGCCTCAGTTTACCCAGTGTCAACAGAACAGGGCCTCACGAATGTGGGGTTATTGTCTTCCGGCTGCAGAAGGTTGGGATTGGGGGTGCTTCGGGGTGCTTCCCACCTGTGGTTTTTTCCTTGGAGGGTGAAAATTAGGAAGCTAGGTGTCCATGACATCTGGCCCTCACCCTCCACTTTGCAGGAGCCCTGGGCAGGTCTGAGCCCTAAATGCAGGGCCTGGGGGGATAAGGGGGGGGCCTCCCCTTGTATCCGCCCCCTATTACCCTCAGAAGAAGAATGACTTCCCCTTCTAACCCCACCTGTGCTGGGCCCAGCAGGACCTTACCTGTGGGAGGGAGCTGGTGGGCGGAGCCAGAGGTGGGGACTGTCACGAGGGCTAGCAGCTGGGATCAAGGCTGTGTGTGGGGCTCAGCTGTGTGACCTCTGGCCAGTGGCTGCCCCTATCTGGGCCTCAGCCAAAGGGAAATGGAACGATGAATGGGAAGTTGTGGTGTCAGGGTGGGGGGAAGGTCCAGGCACCTCCTGCCATCTCTTACCTGGTTTAGCTTCTAGGGAGCCTCCAGGCTGCAGGATGCCTGCTGGTGGTGCTGGCTGAGAGCAGCGGGGTGGGCGTGCGGTCCCCGGCTTGTGGGGAGAAAGCCCCTGACAGCCGTGCGGGCCCCAGAGTCCAGGCACCAGCAGAGCTGAAAGGGGCAGAGTGGGGAGGAGTGATAATGTCCATCATGGCCGTGCTCACTGCCTCGCCCGTGATTTTCACACTTGTGGGCCTGTTTGATTCCCCACTGAAGTGATCGCCATGGTGGTTGGCTTGTGAGCATGGATTTTGGGCAAATCTTGGGTCCCGAGGTCCGACCAGAGCCGACCCACCGTCACACCTTTGTCTCCCTCCCAGGCCAGAGGAAGCAGAAGCATATCTGGGTGATGAAAGGGTGACAGTTTCCACCCCCAGCCCCCAGGCCGAGGGTGAGGACCCCCAGCGGTGGTGTTAGGCAGGGGAGGGGCCTGTGACATCCGCCAGCCATGGCCACAAATAGAGTGGGGGCCTGTGTAGTGGGGCCCATGCTGGGACCAAGAAAAAGACGGGGTCCAGCCAGGCCCCTGGGCTCTGGAGATGGGGTAGAGGTGCGGGGAGAGGAGAGGCAGTGAATGTTCCTCAGAAAGAGGGCAGGCCCATGGTCACTGGCTTTTCTTGTTCTTAAGAGAAAGAGATGGAGACAGAGAGACCGGTGGAGAGACACAGAGCAAGAGTAGGGAAGGGAAAGAGATTACACAGAGACAGAGGGAGGGAGAGACCCAGGAGGGAGAGACAGAGGGTGCCTCCCCCACCCCCACACACCGGGAGAGGCAGAGAGGGTGGGAGTCAGGGAGAGGGGTGGAGAAGGGGAAGCAGGGAGGCCACGAGACGCCTCCCCGCACCCAGCTCGCAACCAGAGAAAGGCCTCCGTCAGCTCTCCAGAGCGGCCGGGGCTCAGGCCGGGAACTGGGGGACTCCCAGTGGCCGGTGTGCAGTCATCACCCCTTCCAGTCGTCGGCTGGGGGCCAGCTCCCCCCGAGGGGCCGACGCGGCCCGAGCCGGCCCTCCGCGGATCGGGCTGAGTGTTAACGCCCACCCCGCCCGGGGCAGGTGCCCGCCGCCGGGCTCGTCCGCTGCGCGGTCCCCGTGTATGGTGATCGCATATGCATTTGCATGTTAATGACAATATTTGTCTTAAAGCGGGGGTTGTGAGGGGGGGCCGGTGCAGGTGGGGGGGGGGCGGGGGGCACGGTTTCCATGGGAGCACCAGCTGCTCGGCTGGCGGCAGGGGGGAGGCTGGAGCACGCCGAGCTCTGAGGCGTGAGATTCCGAGTGTGACGTGCCAGCCCCAGGGAGACAGCGGGCCGGGAGGCCAGCAGGCGCTGCCTGGCGGGGGACCGAGGGAGGGGATGGTGGTGGCGGCTGGGGCGAGCCACCGGGCCTGGCCTTGGGGCTTTGAGCCAGGCACGCCCCTCTCTGTGCCTCAATTTCCCCAGCTGCCTGTTCATCATTGGCTTAACAGGCTTTTATGAGGCCCTGGGGGCCTTACAGGCAACTGTGATATCGTTTCTGCCTTTCATCAGGTAGAGGACATTAATTGAGCACCTACTGTGTGCCAGCATTTGTGCAGGGCTGAGAGTCCAGGCAAATAGGAACCCCTATGGGGCATGACGGAGTCACAAAGATGTGACTCCATCTACTCATATAAGCAATATTTATTGAGTGCCTACTCTGTCCCAGGCCCCGTCCTAGACCTGGGATACAATGTGGGGCAAAACAGGTAAAAATCCTCTCCCAGACTCCACCCAGCCCCACATCCCAGATGGCCTGGGACACAGTGAGGGACCAGCAGGTTACAAGGCGCCAATGTCGGGGCCTCATTGGTAGAAACACGTCCGCAGGGACAACTCAAGAGGAGGCCCCAGTCTCTGCAGGTGTGGAGACTAGGAGAGCTTCCTGGAGGAGGTGGTCAGTGTGTGAGAGCAGTTCAGATGAGTCTAGTTTCTCTGCATCTTCCCAGCTGTGGAAACTTGAGCAGCTGTCTTCAAGTCTTCGTGGCTCAGTATTGCCCTCTATAGAGTCGATGGACCACTGGGACCTCCCATTTCAGCTAGGGTTGGAGGAGGTGAGAACTGAAATGGTAGTTAAAGCTCTTGCCACAGAGCTGAGCACAGAGACCATGTTTGTTATGTGACTCAGCTGAGACCTAAGGGTGAGAAGGATCTGTTGATGCGAAAGGCGTTCCTGGCAGAGGATGTGCAAAGCCCCAGAGTGACGGTGACTCTGGGGAAGTTCAGGTGGGGGGAGGGGGAAGATGGAGTTTTTGCCCTGGTGGAGCCCCAGGGTCCCCTTCTGATGTAGGGCGTATCTGCCAGGGGTCTTCCGAGAAGTTCTGGGATGGAGGGGGCAGGGAGTGGGCCCAGGAGCTGTCTCTGAGGTAGGCTCGTGGCTCAACCTTTCACCCAATATTGGCACATGAGACCCTGGCCATTAGGAGCGCTCAGTAGGACCACACTCAGTCATTTAGCCAACATTTCCTGGAAGTCTTTTGGAGCCTTGCCTTGTATCAGGCAAGAGAAGATCTGAGACCCCCCTCATGGAGAGACAGAGCTACACATGGGCACCTACGGCTGCAGTGATCAGGGTTGTGTCAAAGGGAAGCAAGGCACAGTGAGAGAACTGCATAGGGAGCTGAAGGCTCTGCCTGTGGAATCTGGCTGCATGGAGGAGGGACATTGGAACTGGGATTTTGAAGGATGAATAGGAGCTTGCCAGGTGGAGAAAGCGTTTCATTTATTTATTCACAGAAGCACTTACTGTGCTCTGGGCCCTATTTTGGGTGTGAAACACAGCAGAGGGGCAGCTAGGTGAATGTGTCTGTCCCCGCGGATATGAGCAGAAGAAACTAGATGTAAAGGGGCACAGCTGGAGCACAGGAGCAGCTAGGTAAGTCACGGGAGGTGAGGCCAGAGAGCCTGCATGGACGGGGTGATGAAGTGCCTCTTATGCTGGACTGAGCCTGGACTCCTTCCTGAGGGCACTGGGCAGCCATGGGAGAATTTAGAGCAGGGGAGGATCTCAGTTAGACCTGTGTGGAAAGAGAGCTTCATGTCCTTTTGACGGTCATTGCCACCATCAGCCTCTTTCCAGCCTCTCAGCCTCATTCAGGATATGCACACTTCCTCCACACCTGGCTGGGTAAAACAGAAGCTTCCCCTTGGGGTGAGGCCCAAAGTGTGGGATGAGAGGGGTGCAAAGAAGCAGGCATGTGCTCAGGCTGCGCTGGTTCTTAGAGAACCCAGTTCCCCTCTCCCACATGGATCAGATGAGGAATTGGGACTCGGAGATGGGCAACATCCAGTCCCAAGTAACACAGCAGTGCAGCTAGGCGTCACACCCCCCAGCCTGAGACTTGGCCCACTTCGGAAGAGAAATAAAGGAGGCAGAGAAAGAGAGGTGACTGTGGGGACACACTCAGGGTGAAAGCCATCCAGGGATGCTGGCGGTCCTTGGACTGAAGGTGACCAGGGCCAGAGGGAGGGGCTGCTGGGTTTGGAAGACACTGACCTGGCAGTAGTCCTGTTGGCCTTGGGTCATGGTGATCATCACTGGCATGCCAGCTCTGTGAGGGCAGGGACTGTGTCCTGTTCACCATTCTGAAGTGGAACATGTGGATGAACAAGGGTATAAGGGAATGAGAGGATGGGAGGATGAGGAAGTGTTTGGATGTGGGAGAGCAGGCTGGATAACAGATGAATAGATAATTGGATAAGTGAGCAGATGAGTACAGGCATGAACGGATGGATGGGTGACAATGACTTGATGGATGTATGAGTGGATTTCTGGATGGAAGAGTGGGTAGGTGGGTGAAAAGTCTGAATGGTTGATGGATGGATGGGTGGGTGGGTGGGTAAATGGATGGATGAATAGAAGGATGGATGGAGGAATGGATGGGTGGATGGATGGGTGAGTGAATGGGTGGATGGATGGATGGATGGAAGGATGGAGTGAAGGATGGATAGACTGATGGATGGAAAGATGGATGGTTGGACGAATGGATGGAAGAATGGAATGTTGGAGTCACCCTGTCTCTCCCCTCTCTCTCACACCACCACTCCCCTGTCCCTCCATCCTGTTGGCTCTGCTGTCCAAACTTCTCCAGATCCACTCCTTTCTCCCCTTCCTCGCCTACCCCATCATCGCCCACCTGGAACAGCTCAGTCTCCTCCAGCCTCATCTCCCAGCTTGCAGCCTCGCCCACTATAGTCTGTGCTCCTGACAGCAAGTTGAAGGCATCTGTGAGCACCTGAACCAGGCCCTCCTCTGTCCACACCCTCCAGGTGAGAAGAGCCCAAGTGCCCCCTGTGGCCCACAAAACTCTTTCCAACCTTGCCTGTCCCCTCCCTGCCCTCAACTCCTCCCTCTCTCCCCTTTGTTCACTTTGCTCCAGACACAGGGGTTTTCTGGCTGTTCCTCTAACACACTAGGCTCAGTCCTGCCCCAGGGCCTTTGCATGGGCTATGCCTTCTGCATAGACCACACTTCCCCCAGATGATCACATGCTTCCTCCCTCATCCTCTGCAGATTTCACCTTCTCAGTGAACTCATCGCTGTAGACATGGTTTATAATCTCAGCCACTCTCCAGAACTCCAAATCCCTCTTCCCTACTTCCCTTTTATTTTTCTGAAAACTTCTGACGTACCACAGATTTTTCTTTTTATTGTATTTGTTTTCCTCTCCTCCTAGTAGACTAGAAGCCCTATTAAGATAGGATATTTTTGCCTTCTGTGTTCACTTCTATTTCTCAAGTGCCTAGAACAGTGCCAGAAACACAGCAGGTGGATAAGTGCGTGCATGGGTAGATGGGTGAATAGATAGCTTCATATGTGGATAGATGAATGGGTAAATGAGTTAATAATGGGTGGATGGGTGGGTAAACTAATGGGTGATGAATGAATGGATAATGGATGGATGGATAGGTGGATGGGCAGGAGGATGGAAAGGTAAATGGATAGATGGGAGGATGGTTGGATGGATGGATGGATGGATGGTTAGCTAAACGAATGGATGATAATTAATGAGTGGATAGGTGGATGGACAGGTGGATAGGTGGATGAATGAATGATTAATGGATGAATGGATGGATGGGTGAATAAATTAATGGGTGATAAATGAATGGATAAATGATGGATGGATAGGTGGATGGACAGGTGGGTGGGTAGATAAATGAATGGATAATGGATGGATGAATGGGTGGATGAGTGGATGGACAGGTGGATAGGTGGATAGATGGGCGGGTGCACAGCTAGGGGAATCACTGGTGCAGCAATGGTGACTAAATCCATGGGAAGAGTCAGATGGCCGCAGGCAGGAGCTCAGGAGTCCAGATGAGCCCTGAGTATCCCCAGTGTGCAAGGCTGGGGCAGAGAGGAGGCAGCTACAGAGGAGAGGCTGAGGAGCATCAGCGGGGAGGTAGGAGGTCACCCCAGAGATGGTGTGCCTGATGGAGGGGCCAGGAGCTTGAGCCCTGGGTCCTTGGCCTTGCCCTCATGGACGGGAACCAATGAGTTTATAAGTGGAGGGAGGGACAGTGAATAGAGGAGAGGGGCCTCTCAGCCCCATTGTTCTTAGAGAAGTGGCGGACAGCTTCAGGACGTGAGGATGGAGGAGGAGGTACAGAGGGTGGCCGGGGGCAGGGGGTGGTGGAGGGGTGGCCTCACAGCAGAAGGAGGTGTCTCCTGTAATCCTTAGTGGGTGGTATTATGATTTTATGGATGAGAAAGTGGAGGCTCAGAGAGGTTAAGTGGCTGGCCCAGGATCACAGAGCAGATAGCCATCAGTCAGGGTTAGATCCTGTCTTTAGCTACTAGATTACAGATCTGAAGTTAAAGACTGAGAACCTGGGTGCCAGTGTGTGGGGGTGGGATCAGAGGGATTTGGGATGAGAGGTTCCCACAGTCGGTCGTGGTCGGGGTCCTGGCTGGGGCAGGGAGAAGATACAGGTGATCAGAGAGAAATGAACGAGGCTGTCTTCCCTGCATCTGTCTCCCCAGCACAGCTGGTGCATGATAGGCGGTGAGAAATACTGACTGACCCCATGCCAGGCATGTGCGGGAAGAGAGAGATAAAAATGAATCAAATATGGTCGCTGCCCTCAAGGAGGTGGTCTTGATATTAGCAGGTTGGTTTGAGAACAAAATCATTCATTCAGTCAAATAGTGATTATTGAGCATCTACTGTGTGCCTGGTACTATTTAGTCTCTGGGGACCCAAAACTGAACAAAACGCAAAATTTCCCCATCCTCTTGGAAGTGACATTTCAGTGGGGGAGACAGAAAAAAAAACCCCGAATATGTGACATTTGAGATGGTGATAAGGGCACTGGAAAAAATAGAGCAGGGTGTAGGGTGGCTGAGGGCTGTCGGTTTGAACAGGATGCTCAAAGGTTTCATGGAGAAGGTAACATCTGAGCCAAGACTGAAGGCAGGGAGAGAGTGGACTATGGAGAGATCTGGGGGAAGTATATTCCAGAAGAGCTTGTGCAAAGGCCCTGGGGCAGAATCATTGCTTTGTGTGTAGGAGGAACAGTGAGGAGGTCCATGTGGCTGGAGCAGAGTGAGCAAGGGTCAGAGAGGGAGGAGGTGAGGGCAGGGAGGGGACAGAAACAGGTTGTGCAGGACCTTGTAGGCCTCAGGGAGGGGCTTTTACCCCCAGGGAGGTGGGAGCCCTGGAGGGCTGTGGGCAGAGAAGGGGCAGGGCCTGACTCAGGTGCTCACAGGCGTCCTCTGGTGGCCGCTGCGGGGAAGATGGACTATGGGAGCAAGAGTTGGAGCCAGGCGACCAGGATGGAGGGGACCAGGATGGAGGCCTTGAACAGTGGCCAAATTCTCACTGAGCACATCTTGTGTGCTGGGCTCAGTGCTGGGCACTGGGGACTCATCGGTGGCCAGAACACTCTGTTACCATCCTCAGGAGGCGCACAGTCCCGTGGGGTTGAGTAACAGCTGCTTGGGCAGTTACCGTGCAGAGTGCGCAGAGCGGTGGTGGAGGACGCACAGGCACGTGAGAAGCCCTGACCCAGCAGCGGCTGGGGATGGGGAGGCTTGCCAGAGCTGCAGGAGGGACTCGGCTGGGACTTGAATGTTGAGGAGAAATGAGCCAGGCAAACATAAGGGTGAGAGTGACCAAAGAAATGCCAAGTTCGAAGGCAGTCAGTGCGAGGCCAGGCAGGGGGTGTGGCCAGAGTCAGGGGAAGCCAGGGACACAGCCAGCGTCCATCGGGGTCAGTTCCCCAGACCTACCAAGATCCCTGGGAAGGGACAAAAATCCCAGACTTATGCGTAAAAATAAAGGCTATGCACAGTTAAAAGGAAAACACACAAAATTTTTTTTTTTTAGTTTATTAGATCAGTGTAACCATTTCCAGTGACTTAAGTCATTCCCAACACTCCGGAATTTTCTAGAACGCAGAAGCCCTTTACCCTCCCCCATTCGGGGTCAGCACCAGGGGTTGTTTCCAACTTGCTGTGTGACTTTAGGAAAGCTGCTCAGCGTCTCTGAGCCTGGGTTCACTCATCTGTAACATGGGGATAACATTAACTGGCAGGCAGTGTGAGAACCCGGGACGGCACGGGGAGCGGCTGCACTGGGACTTGGGTCCCGGCACACAGCTGGCACTTTCTTCCTGGGCCGTTTGGGGGTTTTCAGTCAGTCCTGGGGGTTCCTTCCTCGAGTGTTCTCCAAACCCTCAGAGCCAGCAGGGCTCACACCGGATTCCACATCTTCCTTCCAAACTGCTCCTCCTCCTGGGTTCCCATCAGCACTAGTTTCCTGGGTGGCTGTTACAAGTGACCACAGACTGGATGGCTTAAAACAACTGAGATCTATTCTTGCTCAGTCTTGGAGGCTTGAAGTCCAAGATCAAGGTGTCACAGGTCTGTGCTCCCTCTGGAGGCTCCAGGGCAGGATGCTTTCTGCCCCCTCCAGCTCCTGTGGGTTCCAGGCATCCCTTGGCTTGTGGCTGCATCCCTCCTGAGTCTGCATCCATCTTCTTGGGTCTCTTTCTGCATGTCCTCTCCTCTCCTGCCTCAAATAAGGACACTTGGCGTTGGATTTGGGGCCCGCCTTGTTGGTTATCCAGGATAATCTTGTGTTGAGACCCTTAATTACATCTGCAAAGACCCCTTTTCCAAATAAGTTTCCATTCTCAGGTTCCTGGAGTGGAGATATCTTTTCTGGGGGACCACAATTCAGTGCCCAGAGATACTCCTCATCCTCTGGGCTTCCCCTAGCCCTGCATCCCGACCTCTGTCCCAGGCTGATGACACACAGGGGCCTATCAGCATCTTCCTTTTCCCAGGCTGAGAGCCTTAGCATCACCCATCAATCAAGGCATTGTCCCCAGAGCCCAAGCTAAGCAGAGACCTGTTGCCAAGGAGGGTCCACAGCCACATTTGCCCCCTCTCTCAGAGAGGAACATCTCCAGGAAGAGAGGACCATCCTTGTTGGCTGAGCCCTGTGTGAGGAGACATGCAGATATGGGCTTAAGTCCTAGCCCTGTCTCTATCTATGGGTGACCTGGGCCACTGGGAACCTCAGTCTCCTTGTCTGTAAGGTAGACACTCCTCCCCACCATCGAAGTCTCTGTGGGGTTGCCCCAGGGCCTGCATCATTAAGTAACCACCCCCAATGATTCAATTTTTCCATGTATCAAACAGCCGTTCTCTAGACTAGATTGTAAGTGACACACATGGCCTTTTCATAGGTGCTCTTAAGTCCCCCTTTGTCTTAAAATAGTAAAGGTTTGGAGTGAGTTCCAGGGAAGATGGCAGAATCGGGTGCTTTGGCCTCTCCACAACCCAGGGGCCAACACCCCAAAGGCACAGTGGATGGGAGTGGAGCGCATGACGTCAGACACCCCCAGCTTCAAATTCCAACCCCACCCCTCACCTGCTGTGCAATCTTAGGGAAGTCATTTTGCCTCTCTGAACCTCAATTCCTCTGTACTATACGTAACACTCCCCTCCCAGGATTCCTGTGAGAAGAGGAAGGCGTGGAGCCAGTACCCAGGCCAGTGACCGCCCTGTCTAAGTGCTCAGTGAACTGGCTGTTAGTGCTCCCTCTACCATAAGAGGGGGTGTATTGCAGTGAAGAAGGGCTAGGACTGGAGTTAGACTTCCAGGGTTCAAATCCCACCTCTGGCTCCCATCACTCAATGTCTGGTGTCTCAGTTTTCCCATTTTCAAATGGGGAGAATAGTAGATACAATAATGCCGTTTTCTTGGGCTAGGCTGAGGGTTCAAATGGCTCCTAGGGGCTATGTGTCCCTGTAGGATGCCTGGGGCTCAGTGGATTGCAACCATTATTGTTATTACAACTTCGAGTTGTGAAATCTCAAAAGCTCAGATCTTGGAGCAGAGAGCAGAGGATCTTGGCAAGAGGAGGGACTCAGAACTTCCCGACAAAGAAGTTTCCTCTGGGAAGCTGCTGCTTGCTCACCTCCAGGGATGGGGAGCTTCCTCCCACCCAAGAGAGCCATCGTGAAGCAGATCTATTACTCAGACAACTTTCTTACATTGGGGAAATCTCTTGTTTCCCCAAGGATCCCCCCAGTGGTCTCTGCTCCACTTTGGGCTTTGAAAATGGGGGTGGGTGTGGAGGGAACCATAGGGCTGTCAGGTACTGACATTTGGGGGGACTAGTTCTCGCAGGCGGGACTGCCTTCTTGACCTGCCCCACCTCTTGGCAGGCATGGGGCTTGGCAGCATGCTTTGCTGAACACCTGGCCCCGCCCTTTTGACACTGATGAGGCTGCTGTGTGGAGTGAGGGCAGCCAGGACTGGAATCTGGTGACATGCTCACCAGTGTGGGCATTGGATGGGTGGGGATTTCCCTGGAGGGTCCCTCTAGGACTAGGAGGCAGCAAACCAGAGACCCACAATTGAAACAGGGTCCATAGCCTTTTCAGTATTTGACCTGGCCCCACATCTCTTAGAAAGGTGGTACTGTTTTAAGGTTCCTTATAGGGAAAGGTAAGGCAGGGGCCTGCGACTCCCCGACTCCCATTGGCCCTGGGGGAGATTTTTAGAAAAGATGCTAACTCCAGGCAGTGTACTTCAGTGGTTAGCACGTGGTTTAGGGAGCCTGGGATGTTCCCCTGTGTGACCTTGGGCAAGTCACTTGCTCTCTCTGTACTCCAACCCCTCATCAGTAAAATGAGGACAATGCTAACAGCTCCTTCGTGGGGTTGTTGTGAGGGTTAAATGAGTCAATGCTGAGTCTAAGCTTATTAGCATGAGAAACGAATGCACTTCGTATTAACATCACTAAAAGCCTGCGCTCGCTAGTTGGGAGTTGTGTTCATTTGTTAGGGCTGCTTAAACAATGAACTGCAAACCAGGTGGCTTAAGAATCAGAAATGTGTTCTCTCACAGTCCTGAGACCAAGGTGTCAGCAGGACTGGCTCCTTCTGAGGCTCCTTCCAGGCCTCTGTCTCAGCTTCTGGTGGTGCTGGCAGTCCTGACTGTCCTTTGGCTTGGAGACGCACCACTCAGATCCCCGCCTTCACGTTCACGTGGCGTTCTCCCCGTGTACATGTCTCTGTGTCCAGATTCCCCCTTTTAAGGGTACCAGTCCTACTGGATTAGGGCCGCCCCACTCCCGTGTGACCTTACCTTAACTAATTACATCTGCAACAACCCTGTTTCCAAATAAGGTCACATGCTGGGGCCCTGGAGCTTAGGAGAGCAACATAGGGGTTTGGGAGAATGCGAAGCAACTCAACCCTAATAGGGACTGAAATTCAAGTCTCTGTTTATCCAGAAACTGGTGAGTGTCACTCGTTTTCAGCAACTAGAAAAGAGAAACTAGGAGGCAGAGAAGTGACAGGGCCAAGAGAACGGGGAAACATTTCAGTACCAGGGACAGCGGCTCGCGTTTTGTTTTAGTTTTTTTCCTCTCTCGCTGCAAAGCTTCCAGACCAGAGGCTGATGGAAGGTGGCTCAGGGGTCCCACCTACCCTCTGAGGGCCAACACACTCCATGTTCTGTATGCAGGGCTCCACAGGCAGGAAAGGACCCAAAGTTTAAGGGGTTTACCCCTTTTTTACATTTCCCTGTGGCCCAATTCCTCGACAGTCCTGTCTAATTTCTCTCAGGCCTTGTGGCTAATTTTCTTAGTGTCTCTCCTTTCCCTGAAGACCTGGGGAGATTCCATTCAGAAAATAGAAACACACACACACAGAGTAGAAAGACGAGGCATGTACTGGGAGAAGATTTGTGCATCAGATATGACCAAAAAGGATAAGCACACACCACATATAAAGATGAGATGCTTGTAATACATCCCAATTGCAATTTTTTAATTCTGGTAAAATATATAACAAAATTTACCATCGTAACCAGGTCTAAGTGCACAGCTCAGTGGCATTAAGCACATTCACATTGCAATCACCCCACCACCATCTCCAGAGCTTTCTCATCTTCCCAACCTGAAGCTCTGTCCCCATGAAACACCAAATCCCCACCCTTCCCCAGCCCCGGCCCCACCGTCTACTTCCCGTCTCTGTGGATGTGACTCCTCCAGGCCCTCCTGTGAGTGGACTCACGCTGTGTGTCCTTCTGGGTCTGGTTCTCTCACTGAGCGTCCTGTCTTCAGGGTTCACCCATGCAGCACGTGTCAGTGTTTTCTTCCTTAGTGGTCCTTGGGTGGATGGACCACATTTTGCTTATCCACTCATCGTTGATGGATATTTGGGTTCTTTCTACCTTTAGGCTATTGTGAATAATGCCGCTAAGAACATGGGTGTGCAAATAACTCTTCGAGTCTCTGCTTTCAATTCTTATATTCAGGTGTGTACTCAGAAGTGGAATTGCTGGATCACATGGTAATTCTATGTTTAACTTTTTTGAGGAACTTGCAAACTGTTATCCACAGCATCCGCACCATTTTACATACCCAGCACAAATGTTTTTTGAATGCTAGAAACTGTCCTCAGCTCTGCCTGGTGCCCCCCTCCCCAGGGCTCCAGGGCGTCTCTCAGGCTTGGTGATGAGGACCCCTCCCCATCACCAGGCCCAGCTGGTGGGAGCAGCCGCTTAGTGAGCGCAGCTCACGGGATGCCGCTTTAATTAGCTACAGCCTGGGGCGGAAGTGGGCACCGCGGAGTTGTTCCCAGGGGCTCTGCTCAGGGGGTCCCCGTAGGGGGAGGCAGAGAGACCGTGAGGAGGGAGCGGGGGTGGGGGCCCCAGGGTCCGACAGCATCAGAACAGCCAACGGTGGTCTCGTTTCACAGACGGCGAAACAGGTCCAGGGAGGTTAGAGAGGCAAAGCCCAGCGCTGAGGCCCGGACCGCTGTGTCCATCCAGGGAGCCCGACACCGGCCTGCATACCCCACTCTCCCTCGGGCCAACATCTTTCAAAATGCCTTTGACCTCTCTGGCCCTTCTCTGGGTTCTCTCTGCTCACTTCTCTCCTGGCGCTTGTCTCTCGGCGTTTCGCGTCTCTGCGGCTCTCACGCTTTGCATCCCACCCAGGGCGTCGTCCAATCACACCCTCGCTCTGGGCCACTTCGGGGCCGGCCCCGCCCCTCGCCTCTCCCGATTGGCCCTGCGCTTTGACGCAGCGCCACACCCCCTTTAGCTCTGCCCCCACCTTTTGATTGGTTCTTCCCGAGGCACTTTCGGACCGTCCCCTCGGATGGGGAAACTGAGGCCCAGACGAGGGCGGCGCGCCATCCGAAGCCACAGAGCGGTTAGTGGCGGAGACGCCGCGCTCCTCATTCCGGTGCTGGGGCTGCTGGTGCCCTCCGCACCTCCTCCCCGGGGCCGCGGCTCTGGCCTCCCCTCTCCTCCCTCCCCACCTCGCCCAGCTCCTCAGCGCCATCTGACACTGCTCTGCCGTCCCCTGTCTCACCCTCTGGGAAGCGTGAGAGTGGAAGGGGAGAGCTGAGCTACCCCTACTGCCCACCCTCCACCGGAGGGGCTCCAGCCTCCTCTTCTCTTCATTGTTTAAATTGTAGTAATACACATATAACGCTAAATTTACCATCTTAACCATTTCCCCTTCTTTTCTTTCCAAAAAAGTTGTTATTGTGGTTAAATACACTTTACGTAAAGTTTACCATTTTAACCACAGCTTAGTGGCATGAAGCACACTCACACTGTTGTGCGACCATCCCCTCCATCTCCAGAACTTCCTTTTTTTTTTTAACATTTTTTATTAAGTTATAGTCATTTTACAATGTTGTGTCAAATTCCAGTGTAGAGCACAATTTTTCAGTTATACATGAACATACATATATTCGTTGAACTTCCTTATCTTCCCAAACTGCAGCTCTGTCCTCATGAAACACTGACCCCCATCCTTCCCCCAGCCCCGGCCCCACCGTCTACTTCCTGTCTCTGTGGATGTGACTCCTCCAGGGACCTCCTGTGAGTGTGTGTCCTTCTGGATCTGGCTTATTTCCCTCAGCATAATATCCTCAATGTGCATCCATATTGTAGCAGGTGTCAGAATTTCCTTCTATTTTAAGGCTAATATTCCATTGTATGGGTGGGCCACGTTTAGTTTATCCATTCATCCATCAATGGACACTTGGGTTGCTTTCACTTCTTGGCTATGATGAAGAATGCTGCTGTGAACATGGGTGCATAACATCCTTTTCTCTGAACATTCCTATTTCTCTCCCCTCCAGGCTGTGCCTTTCTCACCTACTGTGCCAGGGACTCCGCCATTAAAGCTCAGACTGCCCTGCACGAACAGAAGACCTTGCCCGGGGTGAGTCCTGGGTGCTGTCTGGGAAGGGGGACGGTTGGAGGAGGAGTTGCTCTCAGCCTGGAGAAGGCTGAGGCCCTTCCTGGGATCAGCGGTGAAGCCCATGTACGTCTGATCTCAGAAAGAGGTATAAGGAGTGGAGAGGCAGAACTCATCACCAGAATGAGCATTCCTGGTGTGCCTACTGCATGCCGTGCCCTGCACTTCATACCAGGGTGGTTGTGTGTGGTTGTGCAGGTTGCATACTGCACAAGGGCACCTGGCTCATCATGCGAGTGTCATTGGGCTGAGACCTGAAGGATGAGGAAGCATTAGCAGGCAGAGGGAACAGCCTGTGCAATGGCCCTGAGGCAGGATCCTGCCTGGTGTGTTGGAGGAAAAGTTGAACAGTCCGGAGGCCCATGTGTCTGGAGCAGAGTGAGCAAGAGGGAGAGAGAGAGGAGGGGAGGGCAGGGAGGGGACAGAGGCAGACGTGCAGGGCCTGTGGGCCTCAGGGAGGAGCCTAGACTCCACCTGCCTCTCACCATTAAAAGGAAAGGGCTTTTCTTTTCCCTTCTCCCTATGGAGCAGATAAAACTATGGCCCCTTAATGCAGAAGCTCCTGATGCATTATTTCCTCCCCAGGGGAGGCTAGCCCAGGCTCTGTCCCTGCCGGTGTCTCTGGTCAGCCCTGTCCTCTTTGGATGGGCAGGAGGTCCCTGCCCCCAGTAGAGGATGGGTGGCCCCCCTTAGCCAGCCGAGCTGGGTCTCCAGGCACTGCCTCTTGATGGAAATTGAAGGAGCCACAGTGAGAACCATGGTACCCGACCCCAGGAGCTCTGGTGTCCAGCGGGGAGCAGGGAGGACGGCCCTTCCCTCTGGAAATCTCAGGGCCCTTCAGCATCAAGGGGATTCGGGGGATGCTTGGGTGGCACCATGCCATCAGTGCTGGGAGCCTGGGAGCAGCACGGCTGACAGTGGACAGTCTGGGCTTCGCCAGCCAGGGACATGAGGCTGTGGCATGACTTTGACTCAACTCTGAACAATCATCAAAAGGTTCCGGAGTGGGGGGTGGTTCTCAATCTCATTTGCAGAATAAAGAGCCCCTCTTCAGGGGTTGAAGTGGCATAGGCAAGAGCTTGCAGCCACATCAGCAGCCTCCTTGTTTAGCTCTCGCTGTGTGACACAGCCAGTAACTCTGTGACTGTCAGCACTGGACGGGTATAACTGGGCGGGGCATAGGGAGGGCGCTGTCGAGAAGGTCATGGAGGGCTTCACTGAGGAGGTGGCATTTGAGAAGAGGCTTGACAGGTGAGAAGGAAGGGCATGCCAGGAGATGGAACAGCACAAGCAAAGGTGCCTTAGAGCCTGTAGAATAAACACCACCCAGAATTCAGTCTTCTCCCTCCCTTGCGCCCCCTGCCAGTATCTCCCCAGACCAGCCAGGAACTGGAGGGCAAGTCTGCCCTTGCAGTTTGGCCCCCAGGGGCACCGTGGAGTTCTGTGGGCTGTGCTGGCTATCTCCTGATGCACCACAGATTACGCATGTTAGTGGCTTCAAAAAATCAGCATTCAGTTATCTCACAGTTGCCAGGGGTCGAGGACTGGGGCTCGAGTTTGCTGCCTGGCCCAGGCTGAGGATTTCTCCTAAGGCTGCCGTGGAGACATCAGCAGAGCTTGACTGTGGCTGGCGAATCTACCTTCAAGCTGGCTCAGCTTTCGGCTGGAGGCCTCAGCTCGTCTCCCTGTGGGGATCTCCACAGTGCTGCTTGAGTGGCCTCACAGCACGGTGGCAGGCTTCCCCCAGGGCACAGGATCCGAGGGGCCAGCAAGGCGGAAGTCATCACACCTTTTATGACACACTACAATCCCTGCCACATTCTATCCTGGCCACTCACTGGGCGCCAGGGGCCTAGGGGAGGCTGGGGAAGAGGCGGGGGAAACCTGGAGTGGCCAAGCTTGGTAGTGGATTGGTCCAAGGCCAGGCAGCACAGAAGGGAGGTGACCTCACGGTCTGAGTGCAGACCCCGCGCTGGTGGCCAGCCCCCAGTCCTGTTGCTCAGTCCTTCCATGTCCAGTGGACCATGTTTTTGTGGCATCAGATCCTGATTGGGACCTCTGACTCCTCTGTCCAGAGACATCAATACTTGCATGGAGATTTGCCAACATTGCCAGTAGTCCCCATGGCTAAGGCCCTCTTCCCCACTCCCCTGTTCCCACTTTCCTGGTGGGATCACTGAGGCCCAAAGCCAGTGCCTTTGGCTTCCTGAGGCTGCAGGGGCCTGGGAACCAGTTTCCTCTGTGTTGGAGGCTGAAGCTGAGCTCTGGGCTCTGTCGGAAGTGGGGAAGGAAGATGGGAGAAGGTGGAAGAGCCAGGAGCTAAAGAGCTCTCCCTCCCTGCATGCCGGGCTGCTCTCACCAGGCTGGTCTCCAGTCCAAGGTCTCCTTGGAATGTAAAGATGCTACATCACCAGCGTTCCTTCTCTGTGTCAGACTCAGGGCTCTCTGTCCTTCTCTGTCTGCTAACTCTCCCTGACCAGTCTATGGACCCAATTCTTTCATCCATTTATCCAGCCAACCAGCCAGCAAACTTTTATTGAGCACCTGCTGTTTTCCAGGCACTATGTTACACGTCTATCGCTAGCTCTGTGTGCAGAAGTCACCCCCTCGGGACTCCCCCTGCACTCCAGACCCAGCAGAGCTCAAACTGACCACCACATCCCCTTTGAAAGGGTTTTTCCCCCTCCCAGCCCCTGCCCCCCCAGCCTGCAGTCCCCACATCCTGCTCTCCAGAACCCCTCCTCCCCACTCTGTGGTCCTGTGGGTTCGCATCCCAGCTCCACCCCTCCCAAGGCTTTGACAATGTCTTTCCTTCAGAGGCTTAGTCACTCTTGTCTCTGAAATGGGTCTCACCACCTCCATCTGACCAGGCTGGAGAGAGAATTACAGGAAGTGTGGATGCAAAGTGGATTCTATTTTGGGAGATGTTAAGTCCTTACGTTTTGGTCTCTGCAAGTCCCTGGTTCCTAGAAATTCCTCACTCCCCAGAGACCAAGGACTCCACAAGAACAGCAACCCCTGTAGTCATGTCTGAGGACTCAGGGGAGCTGCCTTCCACCTAGAGAATCTCTCCTCTGCCTTCAAGGTGGCACCTGGTACCTCCTCCCTGTGCTTATCCCTGACCCCTCAGGGCTGGGGTGTCTGCATCTGCCTGTGTCCCCTTAAACTGGGGGCTCCTCGAGGGCAGACCCTGGCTTTCAGCGTGGGAGTAGATCTGGGGTTGTATCAATCTCCTAGGGCCACCCTAACAAAACACCACAAACTGGATGTCGTAAAGCCTCAGAAACTTACTGTCTCAAGGGCCCAGGAGCCAGAGCCTGAGATCAAGGTGTCAGCAGGGCCACACTCCCTCTGGAGGCTCTTGGGGAGGCTCTAGTCCAGGCTCTCTCCCAGCTTCTGGTGGTCGCTGGCAATCCTTGGCCTGGGGACTCATCGCTGCGATCCCTGCTTCCGTCACTACTGGGCCTTCTCCTCTGTGTCTCCACCTCTGCCTTCTCCCTCTGCCTTTCTCTTGTAAGGACACCAGCCATTGGATTCTGGGGCTCACCCTAAATCCAGAATGACCTCATGTCGAGATCCATCTCTTAATTATGGGTGTAAAGATGCCTTTTCCAAGTCAGGTCCCATTCACAGATTCCAGAGGTCAGGACTTGGACATATTTTTAGAGGGAATGACCATTCAACCCACTGCAGGGGGTGTGACCACAAAATGAACAGCCCGATGTAAGGGTGCCTGGGACAGCATCTCAAGGGAGAACCAGGCGATCCGCATTGATGGCCTCGTGGAGGGCAGACAGGGCGGGTTCTTGGAGAGGGAAGCATTTGTGTTGTCTTGAGTGATGGCAGGACTGTGGCAGATGGACGTGGTGTGCGGACAGAGTGTACCAAGATTCGGAGGCAGGAGCCTGCCTGGCGTGCTGAGTGCAGGAGCACACGGGAGCCTAGTGGGGGAGTTTACTGCCCCCAGTGACACTGGGCAATGTCTGGGGACATTTGTGATCATTGTGACCGGGAGATGCTACTGGCATCGGGTGGATAGAGGCCAGGATGCTTGTCAACACCCTATGGCGCCCAGGATGGCCTCTCACAACAGAGAATGACCCAGCCCCAGATCAGCTGCACCAGGGCTGAGAAACCCTGTTTAGGAGAACAAGGAGCTGGTGAACATTCTAGAACAGTGCTAGTAGAAATGTAATGCAAGCCACATACAGCATTTAAATTTTTCTAGGAGCAACATGGAGAGAGAAAAAAGAAACAGGTGAAATGAATCTTAATACTGTCTTTCACTTGAACCCAGTATCTCCAAAATCTTATCATTGCAATGGGTGGTCAGTACAGCCCACATAAAAATTATGAACAAAATAGTGCACATGCCTTTTTTCATCCTTTTTTCAATCCCAAGTGTCCCCAGATCCGGTGAGTGTGCTGCACACCCATGGTCCGTCTCACCTGCACACTCCACTGTTAGCAGGGATGTTCGATCTGTCTCTGCATTTTATAAAATCAACATTTGAAAAAGTAGGTTTCGCCTGTCCAGTTTGTTCTAAATAGACTTAAAGGTTTTCTAAGAATGGAGTCTGGTATCAGTTTTTAGGCTTATATTTAGGTTTATATTTGTATTAATTGTACTTAAACACAAGTAAACAAAATTCCATTTCTCAGTCACGCAAGCCATATTTCAAGTAGCCACTTGTGGCTGTTGGCTCCCGCACTGAGCAGTAGTTCTAAAATGTTCTAGGCCAAGGGTCAGTCAGCTTTTCCCGTAAAGGATCAGAGAGTAGATATTGTTGGCTTTGCCGGCCGTTCAGCCCCATCCCATCTACACAAAGCAGAAAACAACCACAGACAAGTCACTGAATGGGCATGGCTGTGTGCCAATAAAACTTTATTGATAAAAACAGGCAGGAAGCCAGAATAGGACTGTGGTTTGCCAGTCTCCAATTTAGACCATCTCTGTCCAATATGGTGACCAATTGGCGGACCTGTTCTGTCTCTGCTGTCCAATATGGTGACCAATATCTCCATGTGGCCATTGAGCCTTTGAAATGTGGCAGGTGTGGCTCAAGAACTGGATTTTTCGCGTTATTTAGTTTTAATAAATAGAAATTTAAATGTAAACAGCTACATGTGGCTAGGGGCTACCATACTGGACAGTACAAATCTAGAATGTTCTAGATCAGGGGTCAGCTACTGTTTTGGGCAGTAGAGACCTAGAGTGTTCTAGACCAGGGAACAGTTACCGTGTTAGACAGGGCAGACTTAGAATGTCCTAGACCCAGGAATGTGGTGCAGTGTCATCACACATCTAAATTAGGGATTCTGAGGTCTCTCTTTGATACCAGCTCATGGTTGAGGAGGGGTGAGGAGTCTCGAGCAATACAGGTCTCCTCTCAGAGCCTCAGTTTCCCCAGAGCTATCACTGTTGCCCAGCACCCCTGGGGCACTTCATCCAAGTGTCAGCGGGGCGCCGGGGCTGCTGCTGGCCCCACTTGACCAACAGGGAGATTGTGGTAAGAGAGGAAGGGACCCTACCGGGGTCACCCAGCAGGGGGCGCACTGCAGCCCCGCTCAACCAGTTCCACAGTCCTTGCACCTCTGGCTTCTCTCGTTCGGTTTCCTGAAAGCTGGTCCCTGCCCCACTGGAGGTGAGGGCAGATGTTTGCTCAGTAAGAAGGAGGCAGCTGAGAGCAGCTCAGACGTAGGGAACCCTGGAGACCACCCCCAGATCAGGGCAGCGTTCTCTCAGAGTAGAGCCTGGCTTTTCAAAACTATTTCTTAAAATTTGAAAAAAAAAAATACTGCACACTTAGAGAAAAGCGTATGCAACACAACTTGATTATAAAGCGAGCACCTCTGTTACCACTGCACAGCTGGCATCGGCACACCGCCCCGTGCGCGTCCCCAGGCCCGAGCCCCGCTTCCTGCTGGAGGCGCCGCTGTTCTGACTTTCCTGGTGACCAGCTCCTGCTTTTCTTCTGGTGCGGTGCTGATGAGGCTCAGTGTCATGCCTCAGTGCAGTCTGTGCTTTGTCATCGCCGTGTGGTCTTCCACGGCTGGAATATACAGTTTGCTCGTACATTCTCCTGCTGGTGGGCATTTGGGTTGTTTCTGGTTTTGTTATTACTTGCTGGTGTTTTGTTTTTGGTGGACACGTGCCACATTTTGGTCAGGCTCATTCCCAGGAGTTCCGATCCCCGAGTATCCATACCTTCGGCTTCTGATGAGCAGAGGGGCTGATTTCCGGGGTGAGCCTCCCTCCCCCTAGAACACCCGCAGAAATGGCATCGGCCTTTCGGAACAAAGAACTAGAGGCTTGCTTGCTGATCGCACGAGGGCTACTGGCACAGAAGACCCCCCATGCCTGTAAGCGGCATCTGGAGAAAGGCATCTGAGCCCCCCTCCGCGGCATCTCTGAGGGAGGATGGAGCCGGGACGCACAAGGTGCGGCGGGTGCCGGAAATCCCACCCCGCGGGCTCACGTGCGCGATCGCAGCCAGGGAGTCAGGGGGTGGGGTCTGGGTTGCGCAAGGGACGTAGACAGCCACCATCTCTCCCCCGTGTGTGTGCGCGTGTGCGTGTGTGTGTTGGGGAAGACAGTATGGAGCGGACACTGCTGTCTTTTCAGTTACAGATGAACCAGGAGGGGAGTGGTCCCCGTCGTTCCTAGCTCTGTGCGTCTCCCCACCCACTCCCCGACCTCCCCGTGGCACAGCCAATCCCTGCCCCATAAAGCTGCTTTCTGCAGAGTGACCCCCTCCCCCTTCCAGTTCCCTCCTGGAGTGTGACAGCGGCGTCCGTGGGGGACACAGTTTAATCAAATCTCAGCATTCTGGAATAGGATCATACATTGAACAACAGAATCCTGGAATAGAACCAGGAATGGACGGCAGGACCCTGGAATCCACGCTGGGAGGGTGCCTCCAGGTCCCCGCAGAGGCTGTTTGCTGGGCTGTCAAACACGGGATGGGGTTCCTGGGGATAGGAGGGACCCCCCTGAGGATGGTCAGGCAGCAATCCAGCTCCCGCCTCTTGGAGGGTGAGAGGCTAGGTCACCTGAGTCAGTGTCATCTCTTTCTTCATGAAGGTCCGGGAGGGTGAGGGTTGCCCCAGACCTGGCAGCTGCCCTGCTGTTCATCTGAGCACCCCAGGAAGGGATGGGTTTGTCGAGCTGTGAGACCCCCACAAGCCCCCTGAACCCTTTTCTGTGCACATAGGGGTCTCTGAGGTGGCCCCCTTGCAGAACCCACCCCCACATCCCACGACTTGGCTCAGAGTTAAGCCAGCCCTGAGAATGGGCAGGGGCCCCAAAGGGCCAAACCCCTAATGACTTGGCTGTCCCAGGCCTGTTTCCTTGTCTGTAACATGGAGGTGTGGAGTATTTCGTGGATACTGGGAGGTGACACAACCCGGATGCTGAACACACAATTGGCAGATATATGCTGAACGAGTGAACAAACGGTCCCAGGCAAGTCGAGCTGTGGGCCTCTGACCAGTCATGCCTCTTCCCGGGCCCGTTGTCTCTGTGAGACTCGCCTGGCACAACTCTTGGGTTACTTCCCGTGCCGGCACCGCGCCCAGCACGCCTGCCTCGCTCTTGCCCATGGGACAGCAGTCTGGAAACCACAGGTTTTGTCTCGTTTCATCTCTTGTCATTTGTGGACCCTGTGCTGGGTCTTTCTGGAGAGGGGTCCCAGAGCCCGTCAGCCCTGACTCCAGAGCTTACTCAAAAGAGGTACAGTGTGTGTGTTGGGGGATGTGCCACCTTCAAGGCAGTGCCTGAGCAAAGCAACCAAAGCAGATGGGCACGGAGGGGAAGGCTTCTGGGAGAGATGGCATTCCAGGGGGCTTGTAGGACAAGGATTGGATGTGCAGGGGCACCTTCCAGCCTGATGTCCTTGGGGTGTGGGAGGAGGAGAGGGCAGGAGTGGCTCCTTGAATGCCAGGATAAGGAGCTGATCCTCTACCCTAAGGGCAATAGGGAGCCATGGCAGCCTCCAGAACAGGAGAGGGGCTTGGTCTAGGTGTTCACTGGAAGCTGGACTGGGACTTGGGTCACAGAGGAGGAGGCTGGAGTTGTGCCTGGGCAGCCCAGATAGGGGTCCACCTTGCTTCGTTCCCCTCCACTCCACTCAGAAAGAACTTAGTTCGAGCTTTCCCTGGGCCACCGACTGCATCTTCTAAAGGCATAACTTGGCAAATCTAGGAGAATATTTGGGGCCCCAGCCTGACTACTGGAGACTCCTCCTGCAGTCCCTCCTCCCCACAGCCTCAGTTTCCCCATCTGGAATACACACAGGTCAAACATAAGGGACCCTATTGTCCCAATGGTGTATGGCTTGGTTGAAGTCACAGCAAAGGCTGGGTGGCCGAGCAAAGACTGAATCCCAGCCACTTAGTGGGCATACAGACAATCCCAGAACCCTACCCGAACTGAACCTTGGCTGGAGGAATGCCTGGGCCCTCAGAGGAAACTGGCAGGAGATCTGGCCTCTGCTTCTGACTTTCTCCTCTCCTTTTCTGATTTGCCTGTCTGTAAAATGGGTATGTTTCCATCTCATAAAGTTGCTTAGAGATGAAATCAGTCAGTGGATATAGGTATTGCTCCAACATGAACTTCCTGCCACCAACTCTTATTCATACTTCAAAACCCACTGTAGATTTTCCATCTTCAGTGACCCCCAGGATAGCCTTTGGCTCATTACTGTTCTCTGCTCTAGGATCTTCCAGCACTTGATCCCTCCTTCTGCCCCAACCCTGACCTCATGAGCCTGGGAATGTCTGTATATGCCTCTGTTTCCCCCTCTGTCAGACTGGTGGGGTTTTTCCTGAGGTTGCAGAACTACTCAGCATGAAGCACACGGGAATATTGTTGAATAAATGAAAAAAGGAAGGGAGGGGGCAGGGAAAGGATGTAGTGATGGGGAGCCAGAGAAGGTGGAGGAGGGAGGGAGGGCACTCGGCAGAGACCTCAGTAGGACAGATGGAGAGAGGGAGCCGGAAGGAGGTGGGCAGAACCAGATGGGTGGGCAGGGGCAACAGGAGGGGTGAGGTTAGGGGAGACCCAGCTCCCCACTGGCACTCCTCCTCCCTGCTTGGGCTGGCAGCTCAGGCAGGGCCCGGCCTCTGGCAGGCGGATCGCCTGGGTATTGGGTGTGGAGAGCGAGGCGCGGAGCCCCTGCGTGCGTGCGGCGGCGTGTGCGCGCCTGTGCACCCAGGGCTGGCCAGGCGGGCGGCGGCACGTGGATGCCAGCCTGGCGCACGTCTCCAGGCCGGTGGGTAAGGAGGGGCGCGGGGCTGCGGGATGCGGATGGCCGGGCCTCAGAGACTCGGCTTTCAAGTCGGGAACCAGAGCGGAGGGGGTTGCCCACCTGGCTTCTCAGAACCAGACCAGGACCCCATCCCCCACGCCAAGCTGACCCAGGAGGGGGAAGGGGCCTCCCAGTAGGAGGAAGAAAGTCCCAGGCTCTGCAGCGGGTTGGGGAGATGGTGAGCAGGTACCCAGGCCGCAAGAATGGGGTGGGTGTGGAGGGTGTGGTGATGGGGGCAGGTTCCCTCCCCGTGATCCCCCTCCCTCACTCCCTCCCTCTGCTCATCCATCTCTAGAAGATTATATTTAAATATCTCTTTTGTGCAAGGCAGGAGCTGGGCTCGCCCCTAAGAGGCGGTTTCCATGGCAACAACAATTGCCAGCTTCCGTGTGGTGAATCAGCGTTGCCATGGCAACCTCATCCTCATCTGCCCAAGGTGCTGGGAGTGGGGGGAGGAGGTGAGGGCCAGCGGAGGCGGGTGGGAGGGGTGGGGGAGCAAGAGGCTAGAGCTCAGGTGCCCCCTCCCCCGCACCTCCCTTCACCGTCTCAGTCTGCCCCCTGTCCAGAAACTGGTCCCATCTGGTTGAAATAATCTCCCCTCCTGCCTCCAGCTAGAGAGGTGTGGTACCCAGGTGGAAAGGGCCTGGGGTGCGGGGTGTATGGGTGGGTGGCTGTGTGTGGTGGGGGTGGGGAGATGTGGTTCGGCCTTCTCCAAGTGGTCAAGGTCCCTCTGAGGGTGTGTCTGGGTGGCAGAAAGATTGGGCTAGAGGAATTGGGGGCACTAGATGGGGGAGACAGACGCCTATCTTGTTCTGGGGTTCCCAAGGCTGAATTCAAGTTGAAGAGGCCTGTATGTGCCCCAGACATACACTCAAAAAGGGAAAGAGTATCAGAAGGGGAAGGGGTCAAAGAGGGGAGGGAGAGCAGACAAATAACCTCTCCAAGTCTTGATTCTGACATCCATAAAATGGGGTAAAAATTGTGCCTCTCTCTGGAGCTTGCTTGGCTAGCGTTTGTCAAGCACCTTTGAATGGCTGTAGGGGTCTACCTCAAGATTATCGGACCTGGGAGTGGGGCTGGGATGAGGGTCCAGCCCCAGGCCGGATGTGAAGGGACCAGGTGCCTTTCTATGCTGATGGGTGCTGGAGACTTCCTTCTGGTCAGTTTAGCTCAGCAAACTCCTCTAATTCTCTCATGTACCCTGCCCTGTGTGTGTGGTGGTGGTGGTGGGGGTGATGCAGGGGGGAGCTGCTATGGTCTCAGTCTGGAGGGAGGCAGAGGGAGGAAGGAACCCAGAAGGGTGGAAGGATTGCCCACATGGGGGCTTTGGGGCTGGGTTTTGAAAGATGAGTGGGAGTTCACCAGAGACACCAGGTCAGGAAGAAGGTTCTGTCCTAGGACCAGTGGAGAAGCAAACGCCACCCCGCCCCACAGCCCTCAGGTCTGGTCTGAAATAGCCACATCAGTTCACACCCACGGCTGGCTAAGCTGGGGAAGTGGGGCCTAGGGAAGGAATTTGCCCATTGAACATCAGCTTCAGTCCTCGGGGTGAGGGACGGAAGTGTCCAGAACAGTGAGACCAGATTGCAGGCTGGTCCACTCGGGTGTGAGTTTCCCCAGCCCGAGGTCAGGGAGCAGGCTGAAGGTCGCTGCCTTGGTGTGGCGGTCAGCCGCTCCTGAGTAACAGACTGCTCCGGAAGTTTCATTTGTTCATGATTCTGTAGGTTGACAAGTGCAGGCTGGGCTTAGCTGGGCAGTTCTTCTGCTGATTTGTCCTGAGGCATTCATGCAGCAACAGTCAACTGGGGCTCGACTGGAGCTCGCTGGGCAGGGCCTCCCTGGGCTGTCTGCCAGCAGAGTGTCTGTGCATGAGGCCTCCTGTCCTCCAGCAGCTCGCTTGGACTCGCCCACCTGGCAGTGGCAAGGGCTCCACGATGATAAGAGCGGAAGCTGCGAGGTCTCCTGAGGCCGAGGCTCAGACCTCTCACAGCTCCACTCGCACACATTCCGTCAGAGTTCGCCGCGTGGCCAAGTCCAGGTGCAGAAGTTGGGGAAACAGACCCCAGTTCTTGATGGAGGAACCGCAGAGTCACATCACAAACAGGGACTGTGGGACTTGGGCCACTGGGGGAAGCAAGGAGACTTCCTGGCTGAAGGGAGATTTGTTACTGGGTTTTGAAGGCAAAGTAGGTGTTCTCCAGGCCGCAAGCGCAGAGCCCTGTAGGTGGGACTCTGTCATTTGGTGTGACTGAGGTGCTAGTTGCTGCCAGAGGTTGGTGGGACGCTGAGGCTGGGGAGGTGGGCAGGAGTGCCAGGCAGAGCTCAGGCAAAGCTTCCACCCACATTATCCCCGCTGCCGACCTTGACCTCCCTCCCCCCCTCTCTCCACAGATGGCGCGGCCAATCCAGGTGAAGCCTGCGGACAGTGAAAGCCGTGGAGGTAGTTGTCATCTCTCCGTGGCCCCCAGGCTACGGGCTGGCAGAGGGATGGGAGGATGGAAATCCTTGCGTGAACGGTGGTGGGAGAGGCAGAGGCCCCTGGCCGGGGTAAGGGCAGGAGAGGAGGGAAGCTGTGTCCCCTCTTCTTAACCACAGTGCCACAGGCCCAGGAGTAGGGGACGTGGCCAGGCCCAGCTGCTTTCCCCTAGAACTTGAAATAGCCTGCTTGTCTCAGGGTGCAGTAATGGGGATCTTCAGGTGCAGAGGGGCCGGGGTCCCAGAAGGGCTGTGGGTTGCTTTCTGGGCCGTGTATATGTGTGTGTGCATGTTTGCATGTCTGGGCAAGCGCACGTGTGTGTGTGTGAGCAGGCAGACCTGGGCACAGCTGTGTGCAGATGTGTGTGTTCACGTGCGTATGTGTTTCTGGCTGGTGCAGTGGGAGTGCCTGCCCTCCTGTGTGCACATCTGCGTGCCTCGGCTGTGCATGGGCGTGTATGTTCAAGCGTGTGTGCTTGAGTGTTCCAGGCTGGGTGGGTGGGTGTGCAGGCTGGGCCCTGTGTCTGCCTGAGGCTGGACTTCGCGCTGGGTGTGTTCCTGGGGGGGGAGATGCTTAGCTGTCTCCAGTGGGATCCAAGGTTAGTCATTCTTGGGTACTTTTGAACCCCCTCCCCACCTCAGGTGGACTGGGGGCTGAGGGGTTGCAGCTAGCCGTGGAGGTGGTATGGGAGGGCAGGGCTGTTAGGACCTCTGTGTATGTGTAGGAGCCTGGTAAAGCCTGTTTGGGCTGGGAACCTGTTTTCACACTTTCCAACCTGGCTGCCAGTGTAGGTCAAGGATTAGAGAGGTACGGGGTGTGTGTCCTCTCTGCCTTTCTCTCTCTCTCTCTCTCCCCCTCCGTATCTCTGTTTCTCAGTCCTAATCTTTTTCTCTCCTACTGTCTCTCTGGTTCTCTCTCTGCCTTTCCATGTGTCTCTCTTTATCTCTTACTCTCTCTCTCTTTGCCTCTCTCTCTCCCTCTGTCTCTCTCCATCCCCCTGCATTTCAGTCTCTCTGCTTCTGTCTCTTCCTTCCTCCCACCCTCATGAGTGACAGCTGCCAGAGAACAGGTATCCATAGCAACCCAGCTCACCATTTCCGGAAGATGGAGCTGCCACATTCCTGATTCCAGGGGAGTAGTGCAATTACCCAAAGGGGCAGGGCTCTGGTGCCTCACATGGGAGGGGCTGGCCCAGACTGGTCCCTGCCCTTGGTCCCAAGCCAACCCCAGGCTCTCCAGACACTTGGTCCTGTGCGCACACACGCCTTCACTCATTCAACGGACACTGATTGCTTGACCCCCTCTTAGCCCCAGCAAGGCTGGGCAGGGAGCTCTGCTGATCACTGTGAGGGTGCAGGGGCCATCAGCGCTCACCCCTGCCAACAAAATCTAGATGGCAGACAGAGAGACAGGGACTCAGGCCAGGCCAGGCAGTTCCTAGTCCCGGTATTATCTGTGGGCTCTCTGAGTGCACAGGAGGGAGAGGCCATTTCGCCCATAGGGTGGGAGCAGTTGGGCAGAGAGGGCATTCCAGGCAGGGTCACTGCTTTAGCACAGGCACAGAAATGGGACCGCGCAGGCACGTGGGAGAGTGGAGAGGTCGGGGCAGGGAAAGCACACGACTGTGTCCTCCCTCACACGCGCCCGGCTCCCTGCCCTGCTGCCTCCACTCTGCTGGAGGGACGGAGAAATTCCTGGAGGCTAGGACTCGGCTGAGGTGGTGTCTCCACCCACAGGGGACCGGAAGCTGTTTGTGGGGATGCTGAACAAGCAGCAGTCGGAGGAGGACGTGCTGCGGCTGTTCCAGCCCTTCGGGGTTATCGACGAGTGCACCGTGCTGCGGGGGCCTGATGGGAGCAGCAAAGGTGATGGGCGGGGGGCGGGGCTGGCTTCCGGGGGCGGGGCAGTGGGAGGGTGGGGCTGGAGGGATGGAGTCGAAGGGCACGGGTGAGGGCGGGGCCTGGCTCGTGGGGCGGGGCTGGCACACAGTGGGCAGGGCCTGGAGAGCAGGCTGCAGGGTGGGGCAGGGCCAGGCACACAAGAGAGTGATGCTGGCCCAGGGGACAGAAGCGGGCAGGTGGGAGGGTGAGTTGGTTTGAGGGAGGGTCGGGCGCGTGGAAGGGCGGGGCCGGCTCTGGGGGGCGGGGCGAGCAAAGCCAGTCCAGTACCACCCGGTCCTACCCGAGTGCCCATGTGCGTCTGCGGCTGCCAGTCTCCGCCTGACTGTCCGTGGGACTGTTTCCGTCTGGATTTGCCTGTGTCCTGCGGACTGTCCGTCTGCCTGATCCTACTTACTCCAGCTCCCCATAGGGCTGTACCATCCAGGAATAATTGTTTAAGGATCTCCAGCACCTGGTTTCCTGTCTGCTCACGTGACTGCATGTGCCTAGGGTTGACTGACCTCCTGTGTCTCTTAGTCTGACACGCTTTCTGCGCGAGTGTCCAAATGGCTCTTTCTGTCCGAGTCTTCCTGGGTCTGGTGGTCTATCTGATTCTACCTGTTTAGGCCCATCTGTCTGGGACTGACAATCGGCTTGCCTGTCTCTGCCCTTGTGACTTTATCTTACTAGGAAGGAATGTATTTGGTGGTCCCTGACTGTTTGCCTGGCTCTTCTTTTTAAATTGAGATATGATCCACGTGCAGTAAAATTCACCATTTAAAAGTGTACAGCGAAGTGCTTTTCAGTATATTCACAAAGTTCCAGAACATTTCCACCCCTCTCCCCCAAATCTGCCTGGCTCCTCCGTAAGATCTGTCTGTCTGGTACTGTGTCCAGTGGTCTCTCCCAGTGACTGTCTCAGTTTGCTTGGTGGTCTCTTGTCTGCCCGCTGATTCCGTGCTTGCCTCGTGACTCTATTCCTATCTGTCCAACTCTGGGCACGTGAGTGTATCTCTCTGGGTCTGGGTGTATCTCTGCCTGAGCGTGCCTGTGGAACTGAACCTCTCTGTGTTGGGTGATCCGTAGCTTTAATTCCGCAGACCTGATTACAAGTCTGGCCCTCGCAGTGCTGGCGGCTCCCTAAGCCGGCCGCCCTCGCTTGTTCCACCGGGCAGGGCCTGCCTCCCCAGCTGTGCGCCACCGCACACTGTCCCCCTGATGGTGCGTCTGACAAACAGCTAGCTGGCTGGCCAGCTGTGTGCTTGTCTTACCGTCTGGTCCTTGATCATCCAGCTGTCTGTCTGATCAGACGGCTGGCTGTCTCTCTGTTGTCCGACTGTCTGAATTGTGGGCTGCCCGTGTCCAGGCTGACTGGCCACACCAGGCTGCCAGTGCCTCTCCTGCGGCCCCTCACTGGTTCTCGTTCTCCCGGAGCAGGCTGTGCCTTTGTGAAGTTCTCCTCCCACACGGAGGCTCAGGCGGCCATCCACGCCCTGCATGGCAGCCAGACCATGCCGGTGAGTCGGAGCTGCACTGGGAGGTGGGGGTGGGCAAGGAGCGAGGGGGCCTGGCCTTACCATCCCAGCCATCGAGTTGCCCCTGCCGTTCTCTTCAGAGAGGGCACAGGAGGAGAAAGATGTGCAGTCTCTGATGGTGGTGTGTGGCTGTGCATGTGTGTATGTGCGTGAGCGTGCAAGTAAGCGGGGGCTGTGCATAGATGTACTGCCGACATGTGGCTGCATGTGTGTGAGTACAATATGGTGTATGTTTCGGTGTGTGCACGTGAGTGTGCCTGAGATCGTGCTTGCATGTCTGTGTGTGAATGTGCAATTGTTAGTAGGTGGGTGTCAGTGTGCACGTGAGGTGTATGTAAATGGTGTGGCTATGTGTGCACGTGTGTACTGCTGCATATGCACATGTGTACACATGTGTCTGCATATGCACACACAGATATTCATGCACGCTGAGTGGGTGTGTTCACGTGTGCAACGGTGTGCAGGCTTTATGTGGGTGAGTGCATTGTGTATTTATAAGTGAGTTTGAGTGTGTCAGTGTGCCTGGGTGGTGTGGGTAGGACAGGTGTGCATGTGGGCATCTGCAGGGGTGTGTGACTGTGTGTGTGGATGGGCGAGCATGCATGTGAGTGTAAGTGCATGCAATTAGATGTGCATATGTGTGATTTCGTGCAGATGAATGTGTACATGTCTGGATGCATTGTGTAAGCATATGATGCGTGTGTTAGTGTGTGGACATATTCATGGTTGTGCACATGTTTCTGAGTATAGATGGTGAGTGTGAGTCTGTGGGAGTTGAATCCATGTGTATGTGTGTGCAAATGTGTGTGAGCCCCAGATGAGCAGAGGAAGACGAGGCTGGAAGAACCTGCAGTTCGAGGCCAAAAAGCATAGGATTCCTCTTAGGGCACTGGGGAGCCCCAGAGGGTTTCGGCAGGAGAGGGAAGGGACCAGGTGATGTGGTAATGTCCCCGTGGGGCCAGAGTGGAGGATGGGCAGGGGCAAGAATGGAGCGAGGTGCCTGTGAGTCTGCAGCAGTGAGAGGCTGGGCGATAAGGGGGACCACACAGGTGTTGGGGTGGCCCTGCCTCCCAGGAAGGAGGCCCTAGGAGCCACCATCAGTGTATATAGATGCCCAAATCTGCCCTGGGGAAGACATATGTTGGAAAACCAACCCTCCTTTCTGTTGTTCTGGAAAATGGGTTTAAAGCACAGGGCAGTCTCCAACCATCTCTGGGTTCTTGGGCATCAGTTTTAGTCCCTGGAGGGGCTGGAGGCAGCTCAACCTGGAGCCAAGATTTCTCCTGCTCAGAGCTGTCCAGTGATGGAGCTGGTGGGCATGGCAGGAAGTGAGCTCTCCATCAAAGGAGGTATTCAAGCTCTCTGATGGTTGGAGTGCCATCTGTTCTTAGGTGTGGGTGGCAGCTATAGGGTCCGCTATCCAGGTCCTGAGTGTTTCTCTCCAGCAGTTGGATTCTTCAGCTGTTTTTGAGAGCGCGGCTGACAGTCAGGCCTCCCCAGACACAGCCCCTACCCCAGGCTTGGACACCCCACCTGTGCACACAGTGGGCTGCAGGGTCAAGTGTGAGACCTGGGGTGCTGATCTCCAGGCTGTCCACACTGCGGCATCTGGGGGCCTGGGGGCAGGGCTGACAGCTGCTGCGATCTACACCCCTACACCCCTCATCCAAGGGACCCCAGAGTCCTGGCTACCTACCCCCTCTCTCCCTCCCTGCTTGCGGCTGCCCCTGCAGGGTGCCTCCTCCAGCCTGGTGGTCAAGTTTGCCGATACGGACAAGGAGCGGACGCTGCGGCGCATGCAGCAGATGGTGGGCCAGCTGGGCATCCTGACGCCGTCCCTCACCCTGCCCTTCAGCCCCTACAGTGCCTACGCCCAGGCTGTGAGTGACCCCCGCAGACACACCGCTGTCCCCAGTGGGGCTCCTGAGACCACTTTGCCGGTCCAGTCTCTCTCTCTCTCTCGTGCTCCATCTCTTGTCTGTTGAGGGCTTCTGCCTCTTTGCCCATCTTTCTGTCTCTGGCTGCGTCTCTCTGGTGCAGGATGCTATTCTGGCTGTGGCTAAGTCCCCAAATCCAAGCTGCTTCCAGACCCCAGCCCCAGCTGAGCCCCTAGCCATGAGCTATGCTCCAAGCCCCAGCTGAACCCCAACTCTGGAGTGCCAGGTCCCCAGGCTGAGCCCTCAAATCCAGGCTGAGTCTTAACCCCAAGTTGAGACCAAACCCAGACTGAGCCCCTAAGTCCAGCCAGAGCCCCAACTCTGGATGAGCCTCAAATTAATACCCAGCCTGGGGTTGATGCCCAGATCCTGGCTGCTCCCCAAATCAGCCCCAATTCCAACTGAACCTCCAAACCCAGGCTGACTCCAAACTGAGACCCAACCCTTGGTGAGTTCAACAGTGACTGATGTCAGGTCCCAGACTGTGCCCTGATCCCTGGCTGAGCTCTGGTTCCTAAATGGGCCTTGAACAGAGACCAGGCCCTGACCCTAGACTGAGCCTTGATCCCAGGCTGAGCACCAGTTCCTGAGCCCTGACTCCGACCTGAGCCATGACATATAGCTGACCCCACTAGTTACTGGTGGACCAGCCCTCACCCCCCCCACCGCCTGCCATGAGCCGTGATCTCAGGCCGGATGCCACCTTGACGGTGCCTGTTAACTCCCTCTCTACCCCCAGCTCATGCAGCAGCAGACGACGGTCCTGTCCACCTCAGGCAGCTACCTGAGCCCCGGCGTGGCCTTCTCACCCTGCCACATCCAGCAGATTGGCGCCGTCAGCCTTAATGGGCTGCCTGCCACACCCATCGCCCCTGCCTCTGGTGAGAGTCTGCCAGGGGCCCGCGGATGGGTGGCCAGTGCCGGGGCTAGGACCAGGCTCCCCGTGACGCTCTTCCGCTCCCCAGGACTGCACTCGCCCCCGCTGCTCGGCACCGCCGCCGTGCCCAGCCTCGTGGCTCCCATCACCAACGGCTTCGCTGGCGTTGTGCCCTTCCCTGGCGGGCACCCTGCCCTAGAAACCGTATACGCCAATGGCCTTGTGCCCTACCCAGGTAACTCGGGTGGTCCCCTGGGGCCTGGGAGGGTGTCTCTGGGACAAGCATGAGTCCCTATGTCTTGATGCCCAGGGAACAGAGGGACAGAACAAAGGAAATCTCAGGTGAACAGACACCAGCTGTGGGCACAGAGAAAGGTTAAACAAGAACTTTCCATCCAGGTGTTTCTGGGTTCAAATTCTAGTTAGGTGGCCCTCAGCAGTTTTTTCTTTCTTCCTTTCCTTCCTTCCTTCTTTCCTTCCTTCCTTCCTCCATTCCTTCCTTTCTTTTAATGGAGGTACTGGGGATTGAACCCAGGACCTCATGCATGCCATGCATGCACTCTACCACTGAGCTATACCCTCCCCACCTCTGTGAGAATTTATTTTTAGTTTGAAATGACTGGCACTCACAGGGGGTTTCAAAAATACTACAGAGAGGTCCCAGTACCTAGCACTCGGTATCCCCAGATGCTAACATTGCACAGAACCTCAGTATGTTGTTAAAACTAGGAAACTGACACGACGTTGAACTCAGCTGGAGTTGGAGAGCCTATTCAGACTTCACTTTTCACATGCGCTGGTGTGTGTGTGTGTGTGTGTGTGTGTGTGTGGTTGGTTCTATGCCATTTTGTCACAGGTATAGTTTCATGTAACAAACACAACAGGCAACATACAGAACTTCTTCTCCACCAAGTAATTCACTCATGAGACCCCTTTACAGTCTCACCCTCCCACATCACCACCCCATCCTCCGGCAGCCTCTCTCCATTCGAGCATACTTTTTTTGCTCAATTTCCTCCAGACTCTTCAGCTCTGGTGGCCTAGACATCCTCTCCCCTTCCCCTATGTCCTCCCCTAGGGATCATCAGGCAGTCACAGCCACATGGGGGATCCATAGGGTGTCTAATGATCCAGATGTGAGGAGGGAAAAGGGGGAAGGGATGCGGGTGGGTGGTGATGGGGAACAGAGACCTGGAGAATCCAGAGAATAAAGGGGAGGAGCAAGGGGGTCAGGATAAGGACAGAGTTGGGGTGATGGTTAAACCTCTCTGGAGTCCATGAAACCTGAATTCTAGTTTCGCTTCTGCTATTTCCTGAGTAGCCATGTGCCAACTGCTTCCATCCCTGAGCTTCGGGTCCCCCACTTGTAAAATGGAGGTTATACTTGTAAAACGTTGATGCAGAAGTGAAACTGGGGTGGATGGAAGACTTCTGCTGCCTACTCAGCCCTTCCGTCTGCCCTGCAGCTCAGAGCCCGACGGTGGCTGAGACCCTCCATCCTGCCTTCTCTGGAGTCCAGCAGTACACAGGTAGGGAGGCAGCGCGGCCCCGCCCCTCGCCCACCCAGATCTGGCCCCGCCCCTCTCATTCTATTCCTTCTTCTGCCTAGTCATTACTTTGGGCCCAATCCTAGTTCTTGGCCCGGCCCCCGCCCCGCCCTCCTTCAACATCTGGCCCTTCCCCCCCATAACCTGCCTTTGGTCCCGCCCTCACGTAACGCCTAGACTCTGTCCCTGCGGGGGCCTCCCCCCATCTCTGGCTCTTCTTTCTAAGGACAGCCTTGGCCCCGCCCTCAGCCATGGCCCCGCCTTGGCCCCTCCCTCGGACCCGCCCTCCAACGTGATCACGCCCCTTCCCAAGACCTGGCCTTGGCCCCACCCCTCTAGTCATGGCCCCGCCCCACCCTACTCGTCCCTGTTGCCTTGGCCCCTCCCTGAGGCCCGCCCTCCCCCACGACCACGCCCCTCTGGCTTCCCAAGATCCGGTCTTGGCCCCACCCTCAGCCGTGACCCCGCCCCTCAGCCTTTGCCCCGCCCCTGCCCCGCCGCGCCCACGCCGGCACCCGGCTGCCCACCCGCCTCACGCCGGCCTCCGACCTGTGTCTCGCTCCCGGTCTCTACAGCCATGTACCCCACCGCGGCCATCACGCCCATCGCGCACAGCGTCCCCCAGCCGCCACCCCTCCTGCAGCAGCAGCAGCGAGAAGGTGAGGAGGCCGCCACCTCCCCTGGGCGCCGGCCCCGCCCTCTGACCGCCCCCTCCACCTCCAGGACCCCCGGCCTGGCCTGGCCTCAGGGAACCGCGCGGCTAAAAGCTCGGCCTGCGGTCTGGACAGACCTGGGTCAAGTCCCGATGCAGCCCCTGGGTGTTTGGGGAACAAATGAATCTTCTCTGAGCCTTGTTTTTCTCCTCTGGAAAGTGGGAACCGGGCTAGTCCCGAGCCGGTGAGAATAGCAGTGACCCTGCCCCCACCAGGAGGTCTCTCCAGAATGGTGTGATTCTCTGAAATTTTGGAGAGGAAACGAGTTTTGAGGTTGGAGGGTGGGATGATGCGGTATCTCAGGTAAAATGAGGCTCCCGCAGTAAAGTCAAGGGAGGGAGGAGTTAGACTCTGGAGTCGGAATTGAATCGGGATTGAAATCGCCCAATTCTGACTTGGGACGTCCCATGGAAGGCCTCACTGCCCCGTGCTTCAGTTTCCTCATCTGTCACACAGACGACCCTCTGTGCCCAGAGGCCTTACTGGGAAGTGAGCAGCGGCCACTCCTGACACATAGGAGGCACTCGGCACCAGGGAGTCACTCCTTTCCTTAATCCATCCAGTGAGGGTGGGGGCAGGGTCTGGGGACAGGCCCCACATCACCCTGTGACACGGGAAGCTTGGCCTGGCCT
Organism: Camelus dromedarius; assembly: GCF_036321535.1. Taxonomy (NCBI): domain Eukaryota; kingdom Metazoa; phylum Chordata; class Mammalia; order Artiodactyla; family Camelidae; genus Camelus; species Camelus dromedarius. Next base: position 2,141,435 of record NC_087462.1, read on the forward strand.
GCAGACTGAGTTCTGTGAGAATCTGTTTAATTTCTCCATTGCTGTTAGTCCGCTGGAACGGAGGACACTGCCTGGGTGCAGTGGCTAAAAGCTGGCTCGCATGCAGTCCGAGCTGCTATAACATGACCTATGCCTTCTGGAAATTCACCAGAGTTGGCAGAACTTCACCATACAAACCACAGGCTCATGGGGGAAACAGGGCTGGGGAAAGCCATTCAAAAATGTGGGCGGTGATGTGGCAAAAAAAAAAAAAAAGATAAAACCCTAATAAAAACGGTAACATGGTTTTATGTGTGTTAGATGGTTAAGAAATACATGAATACTACAATAAATTTGGCACTTTATCTTGGAAAAGACCTGAAGTTTGCACGGGAAAGTGGCCTCGGAAGGGCTACAACGTGTGTTACTGTGAAATGATGGAAAGGCTTGTCTCAAATCAGACGGGGAGTCCTCACCCCAGAAGGGAGTGGGTGTGACTCATAACACACTTGGGGAACTGAGACAGTTGGTAGATGGAGCTGTGTATGCGAGTGTGTGTGCATTTTGCTTTCTTAGGAGGTTCGGTTTAGCTGGGTGTGGTTTTTTGCATTCCCCTAGAGATAGCACACAAGCAAACACAAAATTCGTGTTTGCTCAAAATCATTCCGAAACATATCAGTCACCTGGGAACATACTGGCATGTTAAAAACAAACCTGTTAGCAGACCTGTGGTCCTAATCTGGAAGGTAAGAGGTAGGTGTGACTGTGTCGTTTTGGATCTTGTATTTTCCAGGGGGAGGGAATATTCATTGCGAGTCCAGGGGAATTCTCAGTGGTTTGATGGTTACCTTTCTTTTGGGATATAATCAAGGTTTTTTTGATGCTGTTCTTATTTATAGTTTTTATATGAGCCATGCACTGGGGATTATTGGGGGAGGGGATAATTTTGAGGGTTAGCCATGCTTTAAAAAATTCTAATCCGGATAGCATATCATTTAAAAATTATCTGTGGCTTCAGGATATCTGGGGTTCAAGACTGGAGAATTATCTTTTAATTTTACTTGATTTTATGTGTGTATCATCTGAGTTTTGAAAATTATCCAACATTTGGAGGATTATCCAAGGTTTTGAAAAATATCTGGGTATTTGGGGTTTGGAACCAGGGAATCACTTGTCTTATTTTATTCTGTGATCATTGAACTTTCAAAAAAATATGAGCATTTCATTTTAAAACCAGTTTTAGATTTACAGAGTTCTTGCAAAGACAGAGTTTCCGTGTACCCCACACCCACTTCATCTGATTTCTGTAAATGATCTGGAGTTTGAGGTTTAGGGATTTTCCAGGGGCTTGGGGTCTTCTGGGATTTGGGGATTATCCAGGGTCTGGGATGGAGGGATTTATCTCGATTTGGGGGAGTAGAGATGAGCTGAATTTTGTAAATTCTCTGGGGACTGAGGATCATTAGAGGTTTGGAGTATCTGAGTGTGGGATTATATAGACAAGAGCTCAGGACACCCTGACCCCCTCCCCACCACTTCCATGCCCCTTCTTTCTGGGTGTTAGGGGGCACCCCTCTCCCAGCAACTGGAGATGCCAGATGTGGGCTCTGGACCCGCGCCCCTCCCCCGGGGGTCCGCCTCCTCTCCTTGGGGGCTTTATGTCTTTCTCTCCCCCACCTGCAGGTCCCGAAGGCTGTAACCTGTTTATCTACCACCTCCCCCAGGAGTTTGGAGACACGGAGCTGACGCAGATGTTCCTGCCCTTCGGCAATATCATCTCCTCCAAGGTGTTTATGGATCGGGCCACCAACCAGAGCAAATGTTTTGGTGAGTCCCTGTAGGGTGCCCCTTCCTGCTTGCCGCACCATGGCATACGCCCCGCGCCCTGGAATGGGAGGGTGGGAGGGTGTGGGCAGCCACAAGACAGGTCTAGTCCAAAAGAATCACATTCATGATCAAAGTGAGCACTTACTAAGCACCTACTGTGTGCTAAGCACTTACCTCTCAACCCTTCAAAGACTCCCTCATTCATTCATTCAACTAACAGATCGTGCACCTACTGTGTGCCATACACCATGCTGGGCACTGGCACAGAGCAGTGAAGGGAGACAACAAAAATCTCTGCCTGCCGAAAGCTCAGTCTTACTGCGCTGCCCCTCGAACTTTCTCCGCTGATGGGAATGTTCTATATCCGCGCTGCCTGAGCCGCCAGCCCCACGTAGTTACTGAGCACTTGAAATGTGGCCAGTGCAACCAAAGGACTGAATGTTTCATTGTATTAATTTTAATGCATTTAAAATTGTGGCCAGTGGCTACCAAGACCAAATTGGAAAGCACAGGTCCAGAGGGAGGAGACAGAAATAAACAAACATAGGATATAGACCAGGGTGTTATATGTGGTATGGAGAAAAACAAAACTAGTGACAAAGTACAGACTGATAAGGAAGAGGCGATGTTTCAACTGAGATCTGAATGATGAGGAGCCAACCACGGGCATATCTGGGGAAGAGTGTTCTAGGCAGAGGGAATCACTTGTGCAAAGACCCTGGGGCAGGACTGAGCCTGGTGCATTGGAGGAACAGTGAGGATGCCTGTGTGGCTGAAGCAGAGTGAGTGAGGGGAAGAGAGGGAGGAACGGAGGGCAGGGAGGGGATGGGGCAGGTTGTGCAGGGCCTTGTGGACTGTGGAGAGAACTTCCTTGTCCCCAGAAATGGGAAGTTAAGGCTCAGAGAGGCACGTAACTTGTCCAAAGTCACACAGCACCAAAGAGGCAGAACCTAGATTAGAAACGGTCTATTAGACTCCAAAATCTGGACTCTTAACCCCACCCTGTCCTCTTTGAAGGGTCGACTCTTGACTATTTATTAAGCACCTCCTGTATACACTCATTATGCAACCAGTTTACAAGAGGAGAAAAGAGAGGCATAGAATGGCCAAGCAACATGCTTTAGGTCACACAGCAAGCAAGGGGCCCCCGCCAGTGCCCAGGCCCCTTCCTCTGTATCCTGCTTCCAGGAGGAAGAAGGAAATTTCTGGAGGAAAATCTGCTTAATCACATTCAGCAGTCAGGGGGTCATGTGTTTTCTCTGAGCCTCAATTTCCTCATCTATGTAGTGGGAGGTGTGGGTGATGTGGAACCCCCGGAGGCCACACCTGTCCCCCACGTGGGTTGAGAAGTCTCAGCAGAGCAAACCCCAAGTAAGAAATGAGTGCCCCATCCCCAGAGGCAAGCAAGCCCAGGAGGTGCCAGAACCAGGCCAGGGCTGCTGTGCGTCCTTTGGGAAGCCCTCGCACCTCCCGGGACAGCCTGCCCCTGCGAGTGCACACTCCTGCCCCCAGTGCCCCATGCCACTGGGCAGCCAGGGCCACAGCACTGGAGCAAGCAGAGGATGCCCGTGTTGCCCACCATCGTGGGTCCACCCCGGTCTCTGCAGGCTTCGTGAGCTTTGACAACCCGGCCAGCGCGCAGACCGCCATCCAGGCCATGAACGGCTTTCAGATCGGCATGAAGAGGCTCAAAGTGCAGCTGAAGCGGCCCAAAGATCCGGGACACCCCTACTGACCGCGCCCACAGCCGCCCTGAGGCTGCGGGCTTGGCCCAGGTGAGCCGCCAGGCGGCCCCATCCCCCTCCCCCACCCCGCCCCACCCCCGTCTTGTCCGCACTCCCTCCTCATTCTCCAAACCCTCCCCAGGCTGGGGGGATGCTGCAAGAGGCTACAAGGAGTCCCCAGGTTTGGTTGACAGGGACAGAGATGGACAAAGACACCCCCAATCTCCCTCTGTGGTCAGGGCTGGAACCAGAGCAGTAGGATGGGAGTGGGGAGGGTGGTTAGGGGATCCTTCCTGGAGAAGGCTTTGAAGGATGAATAGAAGTTCGTCTGAGAGGTGGGTTTTGGTCTGGGGTGGAGTGGGCTGTGGGAAGGGGCTTCTGTCCTTTGCTGTGAATCTGTTCTCCCAGCTGGACTCCTCTGAGAGCTCTTTACTTGGCATAATTCATACCAATGAGTTGACAGGAGAATGGAATTTTTGCCCTCAGCCATGGCATGCTGGGGAGGGGCTATCAGGGGGAATCCAAAGGAACGAACAAATCCCCAAGCGTGTTTGTGCCATTAGTACGAACAACTCTGTCCAATCATCACCTTCTTTGGGGGAATGAACTGTGAGCCTGAGGGGCCGATGGGGAAATTTACAACAAGCTCACGCCTTGACAAGGCTCATCTGTGAAGTGGGCCCATGCACGTGGCCTCCCCTAGAGGCAATGGGACGGATCCCCACAGGGCACTCGGTGTTTTCCCAGCTGAGCCCGGGTCCCGCCACCTGGGAAGCTCGTTTCCTCTTAATCATCGTCGCTGTGTCATCACAGAGGATGTCCTGGGATCTGGTGCGAAGCAGGTGCTCAGTGAGGGGCTGTTCCTGCTCCCAGGAACCCTGCTCCCAGCACCCACAGATTCGAGGGTGTTCAGTCACGGGGTCATGTGTCTTTGGGAGCGTGCATGGGCGGAAATCCACCCCTGGAAGCCAGCAACAGGCAATCTGCGTTTGGACAAGTTGACAGCAATTCCTCACTGAGCATCTACTGTGCGCCAGGCACTGTTTCCAGCCGTGAATGAACCGAAATGGGATTGGGGAGCTGCTTCATGGAGCTTCAGTGGCAGGGAGCAGGGGAGAGGAGACAGAAATAAACATTTGCCTCCAGTGGCCAGATGAGGACATGGGTTTGATGACCCTCAGTCCCTTCCAAGCTGGGTGTGTCAGCCTCTAGACCCCAAAATGGACTCTTTCTGAAAAGATAGGGGCCCTTGGATTCCCAGACCCTAGCCTGGCCAGGGCAGGGGTGGGGGTGGGAGGTGATGTCCTCTGCTGACGTGCGCCCTCATCACCACACCCTAACGCCCCTCCCTTCTCCGCCAGGTGAGGGGCCTTCCCACCCCAGGAGGGTTTCCCGCTTCCATCCGATCCAGGACTTTACCGTAAATTACAACTGAGTTTGGACACCAGCCCCCACCTCCTCTCCCTTCTTCCTTGTGCCCCTCCCCAAAATGTGAAACACTACTGAAGGCCACACGGAGCTGGGATGGGGCTTCGTGGTCTGCGAGGGGCTCACTGCCCCTTCTGGGAGATTTCCTCCCTCCCCCCACAACACAACCTTTGTGGCTTCCCCGAATGAAATCGCAACTTTTCCTATATATATACATGCATATATATAGAGAGCTATAGACGGTATATATATTTTTTGAGTATAGATCATGGGACCAAACCTTTCCGACTTCCTTCCATCTAAGAGAAGGTGGCCCTGGGCAGGTCACTCAGCAGGGACACTCAGAAGGGCTGAGGCTGGCGGGGCAGCCCAGTGTCTCCCCACCTCCCGCTTCATGTCAGACCAGGGCACCAGGCGAAGCACTGAGAATCATCAGCCGACGCGATATACCTCCAGGACTTTTGACCCCTGCCACCGACGAGATTCTCGCGGGCCTGTGGGCTCAGCTGGCTTCAGTGTCCCTGGTCCTAGCTGCAGCTTCCGGAACCTCCTCCCCCTCCTCATCCCAGGGCCCTACCTTCCCTGGATGTAGGCACAAAAGAGACCCCTTGGCCTCCCCCAGTCCTTCCCCCCAGTCATAGCCTTACTCATGTGACCAATAGCCCTTAGCTTTCCGTGTCGGGGGCAGACGGGGCGGGGGCGGGGAGCCCCCACCCCGAACCCCCTCCCAAGGGCAGGCGGCCACCCTCCCTGCCTTTGGATCACCAGCCTGGAATCCACAATCTCATGACCAAGATTGCCACGTGCACTGGACAAAGCCGACCCGCACCCCTTCACCAGAGATACCTCTACAAAGAATTTTTTTTTTGGTCTTTCTGAGCAGGTACAAAGAAGAAAAGACATGAGGAAAAAAATCAAATGACAATGGATTTTTGTTTTCTAGTTGGGGTGGGGAGGACTATGCTTTGTGGGGGGGCGGGGCTCTGTATAGCTACCCAAACCGTGAAAACCCTTCTTGAAGCACAGAGTCAAGTTTTTTTTTCGGACATCCGGTGGGGCCTCTTGCCAGATGAGGCACCAGAGAACTTAATAAGCTCAAGAAAAAAAATTTTAAAGAAAAAAAAAGCACTCCCTTTTGTTTCTACCAAATGTGTTGACCGACCCAGAAAAAAAAAAAAAAAAAAAAAAAAAAAAAAGAAGGAAAAAAAAAACATAGCAAAAAAGAAAAAAAAAAGGAAAAAAAATCTTCTGACCAACCTGTTTCGATATTCCAGTTTGATAATTGTTCCAAGACCCTCTCTAGCGTGCCTGTGTCCCGTCCGTCTGCGTGTACAAGTGTGTGCTCAGGGGCGGTGGGGTCCCATCCGCATCCCGCCCCGCCCCGCCCCCCGCCAGGCCTGCTTGGGAGTGCGTGCTGGCGTGCAGTGGCGTGTGTCCTCTGGTCCATGTTTACTGGCTGTAAATACCATTTTTATACTCCACATCAAAGACCTACGTGATTTGTACGATGTACTTTATTTCTGCTACGAGTAATTTCATGAAGTTTCAACTTGCAAAACGACTTTTGGAGACAAACACACACACACACACACACACAAGAAAGACAAGAAAAAGACTTGGAGGGAACTTTGGGTTGACTTGGTTTGAATCTCGAGGTCCTCGTCACTGTGGCGTGTTTCAGGTGAGAGGCTGCAGGGGTCATCCTAATGTCCAAAATGCCTCTCTTTGGTCTGGAGAAACTGAAAGTTTATTTAATAAAAGTTTTACTTGCTAAAAGACTGAGTTCTCCCTCATTTGCCCTGTTTCATCGAAAAAGACCAAGTGCATTGGGTGTCTGGACTAGAGATCAATCTAGATTTAGAGGGAGGGTTTGCAGGAGGAGAAGGAAGGTCGGTCGTTCCCATGGTCAGGATTCTGTCTGATTCTTCCTGACATTGAAGAAATGGGAGTGTTCCTTCTCCAGAAAAGTAGGTACATTTTGTTGATTCATACGTCCATTCATTCATTCAACAAACGTTTACTGACTGCCTACTGAGTGCCTAAGCCTCTGCTGAGGTCAGGGACACAGCAGTAACCAGTTGGTTCTGGGCTCTGCCCTCAAGGAGTCAGCCAGGGGGTGGGGGCAGGGGAGATGCCATGCAATATACATTTTTGTAATTGAGATAAAAATTCACCATTTTTCTTTACCATTTTGAAGTGTACAGTTGAGTGGCATTAAGCACATTCAGAAGGCTGTGTAACCATCACCACTGTCTAGTTCCTAAAGGTTTCCATCACCCCTAAAAGCAATCCCGTCCCCATTAGCAGTCACTCCCCAACCCCTCCGCAGCCCGTGGCCACTACGAACCCACTTTCTGTCTGCACAGCAGGAGCTGAACCCAGGCTCTCAGGCTGGTCTCTTGCCCACTGTGCTGTCCCACTTCTCTGTGCTGTGTGGCGGCTGAAATTCAAATGTATCAGATGGTAATTCAAGTTATTATTTGTAGTATTCCAATTTAAGCTTTGAAATTTAACTCAAAGCTGTTAAACATTTAGAATATGCACCCATATGAAACTGTGGATTTGCCTGTTCACATCAATGGAATCACACAGTGTGTCCTTTTGTATCTGGCTTCTCTCACTGAGCATAGTGTTCTCAAGGTCCAACCATGTTGTGGCGACTGTCAGTGCTTCACTCCTTTTTAAGGCTGAATATATTCCAGCGTGTGGTGAGACCATTCATTCACCGATTGAGTTGTTGCCACCTTTGGCCATTGTGAATCACGCTGCTGTAATGATTCGTGTGTGAGTTTCTGTTTGAACATCTGTTTCAGTTCTCTCAGGTCCATCCTAGGAGCAGAATTGCTGGATCTTGGTAAATCTGTGTTCCCACCAGCAACGCACAGGAGTTCCTGTTTCTCCGCATCCCCACCTATACTTGTTACACAGTCAACGGAGAAATCCCTCCATTGGACCTGACGCAGTCAAGGCCCCGGAAGTGTTCTGAAGAGGTGAGACTTGCAGGAGGTGAGATCCAAGACCTGATGTAGCTTTGGCTAAAAAAACAAAAACAAAATGGCCTGCAGTTCCAGCACGCCAGTGAAGGCCTCAAAGTTCCTCCCCCAAAATCCTGAGACCCAGGATGGGGGACAGTGTGCTCCAAGGTAAGGCGTGGAGGTGGGGTGAGTAAACGGAGATGGACACACTCAAGCTGAGCCTTTCCAGATTTACGGGAGGGGTACTGGCCACTCAATTTAATTAGCCACTTAATATCCTTCCAGGGGCTTTGCAGAAATGGCATCCTTTAATCTGATCAACAACTCATTCCATTTTATAGTTGAGGAAACTGAAGCTCAGAGACAGGAAGTGCCTTCCTCCAGCTCCTACAGAAAGAACAAGACCCAGCTGGGGTGGGAGCTGGAAAGGTGAGTCTGAGTCCACCTGGAAGGGTTTTCTGGGTGGAAGGAACAGCATGGGCAAAGACTCAGAGGCTTGGGATGTCATGGTCGTTAAACCATTGGCTAAGACCATAGCACTGGGTGAAGAGACAGATGAGAGGTGATGGGGGCTGGGTCACAGATGTTCCTTTGTGATTGAGCACCTACTGTGTGCCAGACCTTGTCCCCATCTTCCCAAGGTTGCAGTCAAGGAGAAAGTACTTTGGGACAAAAAATCAAAAGCACCCCATGTCCAGAAGGAAAAGTAATTCTCAAGCATGCTAAAAGTTATAATCACAAGGAGACCAGCAAGTCTGGGACATATCTTGATGTCAGTTGGGAGCCACAGAGTGTTTTGAGCAGGGGAGGGGTGGGATCAGTTTGGAGTGATAAGAGAATACCTGGGGTGACCTCTGTGCCGCTGGAGGGGTGTAAATCAGCATTCTGGAGAACGGTTTGGCAGGATACTAAACTTACCAAGCATCTATTAAGCACTTACTCTTTGCCAAGCATTCTTTCAAGCCTGTGTCATACAATACAGTAGCCACTAGCCACATGTAGCTATTTATATTTCAATCAATTTGTCAAATTATAACTTTCTTCCTCAGTCACACAGAGCCACATTTCCAGGTCTCCAGAGCCACACGTCCATCACTTCAGGAAGTTCTCTCAGACAACACTGGTCCAACTATTTTACATGACATAACCTGCCACAACCTCATGAAGTATGTCCTGTGAATAGCCCCACTTTATGAGTCAGTTAACTGAGGCTCAGAGAGGTTAAGTGACTGGCCCAAGGCTGCACAGCAGGAGTTGAACCCAGGCTCTCAAGCTAGTCTTTTAACCACTGTGCTGTCCCACTTCCCTGTGCTGTGTGATGGCTGAAATTCAAATGTATCAGATTGTAATTCAAGTTATTATTTGTAGTATTCCAATTTAAGCTTTGAAATTTAACTCAAAGTTGTTAAACATTTAGAATATGCACCTGTACAAAACAGTGACTCTACCTGAGGGTCTCCATAGAGTGAATAAATGTGTGCTTGGGATGGCTATGATGTAGGTGTGCAGCCAGGGGCAATAGGCTAAATGACATCCAGGGTAAATGAGTTAGTTACTGCTGCATAACAATTTAACCTCCCCCAAATTGAGCCACTTAAAACACCACACATTTATTATCTCACCCACTTTGCACAGGTCAGGAATCCAGGAGTAACTTTGGTGAGTGTTTCTGGTTCAGGGTCTCTCACAAGGTCACAGTCAAGGCATTGGCTGGGGCTGCCTCATCTGAAGGCTGGACTGGGGCTGGGGGAGCTGTTTCAAGCTGGCTCCCTCACATGGCTATTGGCTGGAGACCCTAGTTCCTCCTCACCACGTGGACCTTTCTATAGGGCTGCTCACTACAGGGCAGCTGGCATCCCCCAGACAGAGTGTGACCCAAAGTGAGGGAGGGAGAGAAGACACTGCCTGTTTTGACTTATCTCTCCAGGTAACATGCCATCCCTTCTGCTTTATTCTATTTGTTAGAGGCAAGATACAAAGTCTAGCCCACAGTCACAGCAGGAGATTACATATGGGCATGAATATCAGGGGGTGGGTCCCATGGGGGCCACCTTGGAGGATGGCCACTGCAGGGAGCATTACCCCGTGGAATACCATGTGGTCCTTGGAGAATGGAATCATCTCCAGGTCATGTTAGGCGAAAAGGAGAGATGCAGAAAATACACAGCAGGAAGCAACCCATGTGTCTGTGTGTGTGCGTGTTTAAATGTATACATGTATAGTACTAAATTCATCGCTCTTAAGTCTGGAGGCTTAAACTTAAGTGTGGAGACTGCCCAGGGTTTGAATCCCACTTACGAGAATTATCAGACCAGTGGCCGATCTCTCTGCGGCTCAGCCTCCCCCCCAACTCTGGAAAAGTGAGGCCAATCAAGCACAAGCTTTTGAGGGTTGTTGTGGGAATGAACGAATCCATATTTGTGAGGCCCAGAGTAACCGGGACACAAGTGTCAAATCAATCCCGTTGAAATTAACTTTCCAGCGGCTTCGCCCCTGGCCACCAGGAGGGGGCAGCAGAAACTCATGCCTTCCTTCGGTAGTATTGATGCCTTCACTTGAAAGGCCGCAAGCATTTATTGAGCGCCCAGTGGGTGCCACGCGGCCCGCTGTGGACTGCATGAGGTGGTGAGGAGACCCCTGGGCTCTCTCCTAGGACATAAAAGCTACTTTGCCCAAATTCCTTAGCCAGTCCCTTAAAGCCTGTGGGATCGGCCCCACCTCCCTTCTGTCGCCTCCTCTCTCCAGATTGAATGTGTTACTGCCGCCAGGCTTTTACACGTGCGGTTCCCCGCGCCGGGAAACCCTCCCATCCTGGAGTTCTCAGACGCTGGGCTGGCACGGAGACACACAAAGTCTTCCGAGCACAGGGAATGGCACGGTGGTCAAACAGCCTGACGTGGGACCTGAGGCCCACAAGAACAGACATGTTTGCCTCTGTCCTCAGTATTTGCTGAGCTATTCAAGGTTTGCATGCCTTTGAGCAGCCTCATTCTCCCTCCAAGCCTCAGTTTCCTCATCTGTAAAATACTTTGCCCCATCTAGGATTGCTGAGACGATCAAGGACACGAATGCGCACGAATAACAAACCTTGTCATCATAACATAACATTGTAAGAAGGCAAAACAGGATCTCCTGAATCAGAAAAGTGAACTCTCGGACAGTATTCCTACTGTATTCGAATGTCAACAAGCCCTTATGGAGCGCCTGTGGTGTGCTAGGCTCTGCTGTAGGTAGGTTCTGGAGACTGCTGCAGAGAACAAAACGCACGAAAATCCTCTGACCACGCCCCCAGGTCCTCTCCCCGCCCCCTCTTTTCCCAGCCTACCAGAAAGGGGTGGGGGTGGGGCTTACCTACATATTCGTGAGTCTATCAGCCAATCCGCAGCCTGAAGTCAGGCCTGTCTTTGGAGCAGGGGTGATTGTGACGTCAGGAGTGACGCATTCAGTGATCCTTAAAGGTGCAGTAACCTCCGATGGAGTAGGGAGTTTGGAACTGACTTGGAACGACACATACCTGCCTTTCTTTGGCAGTCTGTACAGTGCAGGTTGGGATGTGCAAGGCATCGAAACCAGCGCCTACTAGCACCGAAAGAGCGTTGCCATCGTGGGTGAAGTCCAGAGATACGTTTGGAGAGCTCAGTCCCTGCCAGGCACTTTACTCCAGTGTCAGGTCCCTGCGCGAACTGAAGTTTCAGCACCGGGGGTCGCGGACAGCTCCAGGGCCCAACCAGAGCGCGCTGTGTGGGTGGGTGTGCGGTGTGTAGAGGGTTCTGGCGACGGGGCCCAGAAAGAGCCCCAGGTCCTCAGCCAGCCCACTGGAACAAGGCCGCCTACTCTCTGCCTGTCTGTCCCCCCATCAAAGCCTCAGAGGAGCCCAGCCTCAGATCGATGACTCCACCTGACATCTCCAAGCGGATATTCCTCAGGTCAAAATTGTTCCTGGTCCCCAGCCCTGCTGCTCCCGCGTCATCCCCATGTCAGCAGGTGGCTGTCCCATCCTTCCAAGTGCTGGGGCCAGATATCTTGATGTTATCCCTCACTCCTTTCTTGCTCACTCTGTAACTAGTCTGTTAGCAAGTTCTATCGCCTCTGCCTTCAAAAGTGTCTCCTAACTTGGCCCACTTCTCCCCTCTCCTGTGCCTCCACGTGGTCCAGCCGCAGGATCTCCCGCCTGGACCTGCGCTGTCCCCTCCACCTTGGTCCTCGGCTCCTGCCCTCACTTCCACAGTCTGTCCTCCCCGCAGCAGCCACCAGAGGGCGCGTGGGAGCACCTGAGTCAGACCCCGCCCTCCTCTGCCCACAGCCCTCTAGGATTCCCACCTCCTTGAGGGTAAAAGCCCACGTCCTCCCCATGGCCCACAAAGCCCTGTACGACCTGCTTCTGTATCCTCCCTTCCCTTACCTCCTCCCTCTCTCCTCGCTCACTCTGCTCCAACCACATTGGCCTCCTCCCTGTTCCTTCAACACACCAGGGACAGTCCTGCCCCAGGGCCTTTTCACTGGCTACACTCTGCATGAAACCCTCTTCCCCAGATATCACCTGCAAACCTGTCCTCAACTTTCCACTCACAAGAGTAGCCTGGAAGGAGTGGAGGTGGAATAAGTTAGCAAGAGGATGTCAGGGGTCATAGGCCTGGAGACCTGGTGAGGATGTTGACTTCTATTACCAAGGCAATAGGGAGCCATGGAGGGTTTTATAGGAGGAAGAGGCAAGACAATCACACCTGCATGTTTTAGGCTACCCCTGGCTGTTGTGTGGAGAACACACTGCAGGGGAGATTCTATAGAAAGAGGAGGCTTGTGCTGGCTTCCAGGTGGGCAATTGTGTGGCTTAGATGGGGCCAGAGCCACCCAGAATTTGCATCGGCCGAATCTGGTGTCTGCCTTGATTGTGTTATGTTCCCTAGAGCTCAGTACAGGACTTGGCATACAGCAGGTGCTCAATAAAAGTCTGATGAAAGAAGGAAGGAAGAAAGCAATGTCCCATGCCCAGATCCCTGGCATGGAGACATCTGAGATTTCATTAGCTCTCACAGCAAAGCTGCAAAGAAGACATCACTGGACCCACTGTACAGATGGGGAAAATGAGGTTCAACGAAAGGAAGAGATTTGCTAGAGCAAATCCAGGCTGACTTAAGAGTCAAGTCCTCTGGGTGGTCATGGAAGGTTTCCAGGAGGAGGTGGCCTAGAACAAAGGGGATGAAGGTAAGGGCCAGAGGAGGGCACTCTTGGCTACAGGAAGGGCATGAGTGAGCTTCGAGACCTGTGGTGGTAGGAGGATGAAATCCAGCTGGAAACCCCATGGGCAGGTTGCACAGGGCAGGAGGGCCAGGGAAAATGTCCTGAGCTGGGACGGTCTGTCTGGTGCACAGAGGAGGGCTGTGGGCAGCGCCAGTTTCCATGACCTCTGTGCCCAGCCCTGGGAGCCCCCCTCCCCTCAGCTGCAGTTCAGAATATCCTCTTTATTTTTAGTTTTGTGCTTTTGAATGTGACATGTCTGGGTACGTGCTTGGGGGCATATTTATTCCATTTGCTATTTTCCCAGCTTCTTGGAACCGTGATTCAATGTCTTTAATTCTGGAAAGTTCTTGGCCATTCTCTCTTAAAACCTTCTTCTGCCCTCTTTCCCTTGTCCTGCTGGGATTCCAGTTACACATCTGTTAGGTTGTTGGATTTTGTCCTGCAGCCTTCAGGGGTCCCCAGCATCTACAACACCTTTCTCACTCTTGATTAGCCTCCTAGCAAAGACACTGCAGGTTTCAGGCTTGATCTGAGTTGGACACAACCGTGGAGGTTTTTTTTTAATTATATTTCTCTTTACAGCTGCCCTGTTGGACAGGGCGTGGCCAGGTCTCTAGGCCTTTCCTGTTCTCTCTCTCTCTCTATCTCTCCCCGTCTCTGTCTCGCTCTGTGAAGTCTCCCTCCTCCTCCCTTTCCGCTGGAAAGGCACCTCCCACATCTGCCTTCCGCCAAAGCCCGGGCTCTGACCCGCCGCCATCTGAATGCCTCACTCCCACCGCACATCTGTGGGGTAATTGTCTCCCACGACCACAGGGTACCGAGGCAAATTATAGTTACGGGGCGGGGGCCCCCATGTGGCCAACCGCGTCCGCTGGGCTGGGCCCTGCTGGCCTCAGCTGGGCAAGCTGGCCGAGGCAGGCTCCCGCTCAGGCCCTGGGAGCCATGCCCAGCCCCTAGCCCTTCCCCAGCCCCCTTGCCAGACCTGCAGCTTTTGTGCCAAGATGAAAATGCCTTTGGGGAAAGTCAGCAGGAAATGCCAATGTTTGCAAAACCCCGACCCGTTATTCATTCATTCATTCATTCAACACGTAGATCACTGAGCGCCTACCCCATGCCAGGCGTGGCTCCGGGCACTGAGGCCAAAACCGTGAATGAGCCAGACAGAAGCTGACACCCTCCCCCAACCTGGGGGCCACAGGCAAGCACTAAGTATAGTGATACAGGAAAGTGAAGCTGGGAGGGACTGCAGGGGCAGGGTGGGGAGCACTTGTAGGTGAGGGCCAGTGGAGCCTCCCTCAGAAGGTGTCATCTGAGCTGAGACCGGATGAGGCGAGGGTGGGAGTAGGCAGGTATTCAGCAACCCCCCCCCCAAATCGCAGACGTGAGCTCTACCTGCTGTGTGTCCCTGGGCCCCTAACTAAACTTCTCTGAGCCTCTGTTTTCTGGTCTGTCCTGACCGGGCACGGCTCTGGTGAGGGTGAGTGGTGGTCGTGCACCTGGCATACAGTAGGTGCTCAAGAAACCACAGCTGTGAGTGATGGTGATCTGAGTAATCTGGTCTCATCCATACACTTGTGCTTTGTCGGGGATCAATTGGTGGAGCCTGTGGTACGCGGGTCCCAGCGAGGGCTCAGACCCAGATTCCATCCCTTGGGAGTCCCCAAGCTGGACACAGAAATCTCTCAGTCCTGTGTGTTCACAGCCATGGCCTGGGGCCGGAAGGTATGGATCACACAAGGAAAACGTGACTGATAATCCAAACCTCTCGTGGTGGGAGTAGAGAACGTGTAACCCAGACAGGGTGTGGCTGGGTGTCCTAACTCTCTCACTGTCTCTCTCTTTCTGTCTCTCTCACTCTATCTCTTTGTCTCTGTATCTCTGTTTCTCTTTATCTCTGTCTGTCTAACTCTGTCACCCTCAGTGGGAGGGAGGGAATGTTGGGCTGGGTTTTGAAGGATGCATAGGAGTCCCCAGGTAACAAAAGGAGGAAAGGTATGCCAGGCAGAGAAGATAGGGGAAAGCCAGGCCCAGTCCCAGGGGAGACCTTAACCTGGGGACACTAGGGAGTGTGGAGGGTGGCAAACAAAAAAGTCCTGTGTTTTAGGAAGAATCCTCTGGGTTGTTGAGAGACAAAGCAGAAGGGGTGAGCCCAGGGCAGTCAAATTCCCCGTGTGCTACCATCCTCACTCCTGATCCCACAGGGATCAGCTTTGGTACCTGTTCATGTCCAGTCGTGCTGCCAACAACTCCCACCTCCCTCTGTCCACTCCTAATTGGCAGCTTGAAAGGCCAACGAAAACGCAGAGGCTAAAGCCAGACCAGCCACCGTCACTTCAGAGCCTCCAGCAGCCCCTTGCCAGGAAGTCCTTCCTGCTGTCCATCTTCAGTCCCTCCTACTGCCAGCGAGAGGCCAGACCATCCACCCCCACAGAGCGGCGGCCGGCTTCTTCGCCTCTGGCTTAGGCACACACTCGGCGCTCCATAAATACACAATGCTGCCGAGGTGGTCAGAGCAAAGGACTCTCCCTGGCTGGCTTCTGCCTGGAAGCGGGGAGAAGGAAGGGAAAAGTGAGTCAATGACGATCACAGCCCCTTCTGCGGGCTTCTGCATCTCATCCCCCTCACCCCGCCACCATCCTCAGCGATTCTCTGCTATCTTCAGGCCAGGGAGAGCGGCCCGGGCCTTGTCCAAGGTCGCACAGCCAGGACTCGACAATCCTGGGCCCTCACACCCCTCTCTCTTTGTGCGCTGGGAACGGCTTTCTCTTCCCATCTCTGAAAACAGACCATGTGCTGTCCCATTGCTTCAGGGCAGCCCCTCTGGACTTAATGAGGCCTCGGGGCGCCTGCCCAGCCAGCATCCAAGACAGGGTGGTAGACGGGTGGGTAGGAGGGTCGGGGCCATCCTCTGCACACACCCCTGACTCCCTCCGGCCCTGGGCTTTCGGGGAGGCGAACAGGCAAGGGAGGGGAAGGCAGGACAAGCACCCTCCTTCCGGGGGTGGGCGGGGGTATTCCCAATCAGAGGCTCATTCACAAATCTGCAGTTGGCATGAGAGCATCGACCAACCGCCCGCGCGCACACACACACACACACGGGAACACACACACGCGCGCGCACACGCGTGCACGGCCTGCGGCGGCCTCCTCGGGCTGTGGGTGGCCACTTGCAAGAGGCCGTCCTGGTGTGTCTCCGGCTAACGCATCTGCATGCCTCCCGCCACCCGCCCTCTCTCAAGTCTGTGATCTGCAGCTCTCAGAGTCCCAGGCACCCGCCTCCAACTCCCCCAGAGAGAACCCCTCGCTCAGGGCCATGGAAGCCCGGTCCCCGGACCCGGTCGAGTGAGGCGGCTCCGGCTGCCCTCGCCCTCCGCCCGAGCATGGAGGTGCCCGGGCCCCTGGTGTCCAGCAAGCCGGGGGAGACCTCAGTCAAATGGCAGCTCTGCTACGACATGACGGCCAAAATGTGGTGGATGGTGAGTCGGGGGCGCCCGCCGGTGCCAGGTGGGGGCTCGGGCAGCTGGCTTGGGGAGCAGGAGGGCACAGCGGGCCACCCTGGGGGACCTCGCCCTGTCTTCCAGCCTCTCGGGTTCAGGGACACTTGGATACTGGTGCAGAAGGTCAGGCGTGGTTGGCGGCAGTGGCACCCCCTCCCTGGGCATTGGGGACATGTTGAGAGGTGGTCAGCAGAAGGGAAACTGAGGCCAGACAATGGAGAGAAAGTCGTTCCCAACACTTCTACCTGAAAGCATGGCTGGGGCTGCCCAGAGGCAATGAAGGGTCTGAACGCACTGGTGTCCGTGGCCAGGAGGGCGCCGAGGGTGGCTGTCCTCCTGGATGGTTTGCAGTGAGTGAGCTGGACCTGAAACCTTGAAGTGGTGGCGACTCCAGTTGCCCAGGGCCTACAATGGGACATTCTGAGTACAGAGGGGTCTGGGGGCCGGGGATGCTGAGGGGAGCCCAGGTTGACCGGCAGGAGGTGGGAGGCTTGGGATCTGAGCCACTCTGGGACCCTGGCCGCACCTCTGCCCGTTTCTGTCCCCCTAGGCCCGGGGAGGGAGGGGGCGCCCTGTGGCATCCACCTCGAAGACTGAGCACCTTTCTGGAAGCTTCTGGGGTGGATGGCTACGATCCCTGAGTCGGGACCCAGCCAAGGGGAGAGAAGACATTCCAGGCCAAGGCGGGCTGTAGTGCCGGGGCTGGACATTTATTAACTGAGGCTCTCCAGCCAGCACGAGGCCACCAGGCCAAAGCATCATTGGCTGCCCCGCTGTCCATCCATCCATTGTCTGTTTGAACGCTGGCCAGTCACCCAAAGTGGAACTCTGAATCCTCCTACCTACCTATACGGTTCTCAATCACACAGACCTGGGTCTGAACCTAGGCGTGCTGTGTGGCCTTCTGCTAGTGGCTTACCCTCTCTGGTCCTCAGGTTCCTCCATATGGGAAATGGTTTGGGGCCTGGACACCACAGGCTTTGCAACCAGTGCTTCCCAAGGAGAGCTGGGCCTCAGGTGGGAGACAGCACCTCACAGCCCCCCTTGGCCCCTCCTAACTGTCATCTCGTCTCTGAGATTCAGATGACTCAGGAAGCCTGGGGGCGGTGGGGACTGTTTGATCTTGGAGTATCAAGGTCTTGGGGTCCACAAGGACAGAAATTTTCCCACATCCCTGAGAAGTGTCACTCGGTTTCATTTTTCATTCCTCATTCAGCCAACATTTATTAAACGCGTACTGTGTCTCCAGCCCTGTTCTCAAGCTGAAGACACAGTAGCGACCTGGACAAGGACCGCTGGCCTCGGGGGCTGATGTCGCAGTGAGGGAGACAGCAAATAGAGATGTCAGTGCACAGAAGTAGACTTCATTATGGTCGTGGAGAGGGTGCCCAAGAGCTGGGGCCTGGGGGTGGACTCGGCAGTCTACGAGGGCTTCACTGAGGAAGCGGCATCTTGTCTGAGACATGGTAGATGGCAGAATTCATTAGAAAAGCAGGGGGACAAGCATTCCCAGTAGCAGGCACAGCCCGCACAAAGGCCCCAAGGCAGGGCTGTGCCTGGCATGTTGGAGGAACAGCAAGGAGGCCCGAGTGTCTGGAGCAGAGTGAGCGAGGGGGAGAGAGGGAGGAGGGGAGGGTGGGGAGGGGACGCGGCAGGTCGTGTAGGGCCCTGTGGGCCGTGGGGAGGACGTGGGCTTGTACCCTGATGGAGGTGGGAGCCCTGGAGGGCTGTGGGCAGAGGTGGGGACAGGACCTGTTTTACAATTTTTGAAACTTCTTTGGGCTTCTGTGGGGAGAAGAGATATTCTGAAGCTGACGTGGCAGCTGGAGACCAAGAGGAGGCCGGGGCGGCGTCCTGGCCAGCCGTGATGGGGGCCTTTGCGTGGGAGGAAGTGGGTGGGTTTCAGATGAAGAATGGTGGAGACTTGGTGATTAAGTTGGAAGCTCAGATAATGGCATGATTTGCTCAAAGTCACACAACAAGTGGAGGGCAGAGCTGGGAACTAGAGATGACGCCTGGGGCTAAAGGTCAGAGGTGAGGGAGTGATTCCCCATCACCCATCCCCCAGGTCCTGGAAAAGTCAAGTAAAACTGGCAATTTGTGACAAGGTACAAGGTTCTGTGCAAACCTGAGGTCTTATCAATAGAGGTAGAAGCCCCAGTACAGGGGAGCTGATGGATCCACTAATCCACTAAGGACCAGTGTCAAACGGAGGTATACCTAGAAAAGGAAAGAGGATGGGGCTCAGGGGCCTGCAGGGGAAGATTGACTCAGGGCTTCAGCTCTAAAAAGATGCCTGGACAAATTTGGTTAAATTCACCACCTGACTCTGGGCTTTCCGCAGAAGATCAGCCCCAGTCCCACCCACATGGAGCCCCCAACAGAAGAGCTGAAACAGCCAGACCGAGACAGGTCTCAAATCTCCCCAGGTGGGGCTGCCCTTGGGCATAGGAAGCTGATGAGGGTCTCGGGTGGTTGGGGTAGGGGGTGTCTGTGGAAACATAGAGGCCAGAGCTGGGCCTCTACAGGGGTCAGTTCAACCCCCCTAAGGACTGTCACCCCACTGGCTGAAAGGTAGTGAGGCATCTGTCATAGGAGGCATCCAAGCCCCCACTGGTGGGAATTCCATCCTCTTCAGCAGAGCGGAACAGACAATTCTGAAAAGGTCTCTTTGTGCTCAGAGCATCAAAGATCCCAAGGTGGCTGAGGGGCCCAGGCAGCATTCAAAGTGTGGGGCTGGACAGGGGGCCGTGGGCGGGAACAAGGGCTCCAGCCTCAGCCCCCAAGCCCCAGGCAGACTCTGCGCCTGTAAGCGCTGGAGGCAAGGCACCCGGCGTCCGCGGGGCTTTCAGTGCCCTTGGAAATATTTGAACTTCTTTTACAATCAGAAGAAAGCAGGGAATGTGATCGTATGAGCGCACAGCAATGAATCCAGTGTGGATTTTAGTCATCTGTACACCAGCACAGCCAGAAAACATCGTTTTTAATCATTTTATTTTTATGGAGGCAGGCCAAAGTGCATCGGACCCTCAGAAGTCGTAATGCAGCTAAGTTCATTCAATCCCTGTTCATTCATTCAAAGATCAAATGGACCTCGCCTCTCTGCTCCTGGGTTTCCTCATCTGTAAAATGTGGGAGGGGGCATGAATAATAAAACCTCTCCCCTCCAGGTCTTTGTGGGAAATCCAATGAACGGATGACCTGGAGGTGTCACACAGTTAATGGCTGTGCCCAGGTCAGGAACTGTGTGATACTCACAGCTAAAGCAGGAGAGATTGTGGTTAGATTTCAGGAGGACTTCCGTCATTGCTCCATCTATTCAGTGAGTGTCTGTTACAAGTCAGCAGTGAACCAGGCTGACCCAGCCCTGCCCTTCTTGGGCTCATGGTCTAGCGGTAGGGGGTGGATGGAAGAAGTGAGAGAGAAAATGAATAAATGCATGAGATAATTTCAAGTTGGGAGGAGGGCTGCCAAGTCATTAGAGGAGAGAGTGATGGACTGAAGAGGGAACCAGGTGGGCAGGGAAGGCCTCTCTGAGTTGCAGTCTGAGTGACCTCAGGGACCAAAGGTCTGGAGGTAGCAAGCACAGCCCACGCAAAGGCCCTGGGGCAGGACTGTGCCTGGTGTGCTTGAGGAACAGCAAGGTGGTCTGTGTGTCTGGAGCAGAGTGAATGAGGGGGAGAGAGGGAGGAGGGGAGGGCAGGGAGGGGACAGGGCAGGTCATGCAGGGCCTTGTGGGCCCCAGGGAGGACTGGGGTTTTATTCAAGGGGCACTAGGGAGCCCTGGGAGGGAGGTAAGCAAGAGGGGACTCCCCCATCTGCCAAGCGAGTCCCTCTGCACAACTCCTGTCTGTGAGTGCTGCCTGCTGCCTCCCCCACCGTGTGCCCGGCGCTGGGGTGGGGGGTCGGGGGGCACACAGTCTCCCCAGCCCCCCGCCCGCGCCCGCCCGGCCGCCGCCCACTCTGCCCACATCTGAGGCACCGAGGAGCCGGACAGTCTGCTGCAAACCACGGAATGTTTCCCAGAGCGCCCGGGCCGGGAATGTCGGCGGTGAGGAGGGGAAGGGCGGGGAGCCCCGGAGAAGCGAGTTGGGGAGACACAGAAAGCAGAGCCAGGGCCGGGGGGTGGACCTGGGCAGCATGGAGGGCTGAAGGGAAGTTACTGTCACCACGAGGCCCCCTGCTGTGCAGATGGGGAAACTGAGGCACGGGGTGATGAGTGGACTTGTCCCCAAAGCTGGGGCAAGACAGCATCAGGATTCGAATCCAGGCCACCTGGCAGCAGGGCGTGGGGGCTTAACCTCTAAAGGAATCAGTGCAATTGTTTCAGTGAATGAGTGAAGGCATGAATGAATGAATGAAGGGTCTTTGGAAGTGACTGAAGGAAGGCAGCCGGCACCGCCAGCTGCTCCCCTCACTTCAGCCTGAGACGGGCGGGCAGACAGTATCTGATGACACCGCCAGCGCCCCACCCTACCTGGACTCTAGGTCCCCGCTTCTCTGACTTTCTGGAACTCCTTCCTCCCTTGGATCCTTTCTTCTCCTTGGCAGACAAATGCCGGTGTTCAGATCCTCCTCCGGGGACTCCTCAGGCTGCTGCTCATTCTAGAAGTCAAGAGAAGGGAAAGCCACTGCTCAGAGAGGGACTGCACCTTCCCCAAGGTCACACAGCAAACTGCTGTATACCCACAGGGCTGAGCCAAGAGCTCGAAATAATAGCCAATTGGCATCACCGCCAGCCGAGCCATTGTATCTGGTTCAGTCTCCCCACGAGCCGTGAAGAAGGAGCTGCTATGGTCGCATCTGATAGAGGGGGGTATAGGCTCGGGGCGGGGCAGTCACTGCGTGGGAATGCAGCGATGTGACCTGGATGGCGTGCTCACCAGCCTGTGCTGTCTGTGGGTGGCTGATATTCCAGGAGGTTACCGCACCCAGGTGATGGGTGTCACACCCCAGCCCCACACAAGCTGATGACATGGTCCCTTGGTCCACCTTTGTACTTGGTGGCCTTTCGAGGTTCCAAGAGCTGGAGGCAGGGTGGAGGCAACTAGTCCTTAGACTGAAACTCAGGGAGTGGGGAGTGGGCACTGGTCGGGGGGCTCCTGGGGAAAGTGGCATTTGAGCCAAGCCTGGAGGGTGCTGAGGTTCTCAACTCAGACAGACAGTAGGGAGGAGGAGGAACTGCTCAGACACAGGTGTGGCCACAGGAGTCTGTCGGGCCTGACAGAGCTGAAGGGAGGAGGCGGTGAGGTGGCAGGGAGGCGCGAGAAGCGTGTGAAGCCAGACCCTGGACCTTGCGTGCTGGGCTGTGGAACCAGGGCCTTCTCTCAGGGGCCGCAGGGAGCCAGGCAGGGTGTTTGAGTGGAGAGGGGTGTGGCCAGATCTCAGGCAGGTGTGGGATTTGGAATGGGGGCCCTGAAGAGATGGAAGCGGTGATCCAGATGGCAGAGAAGGAGACCTGGTGGATGGGGGAGAATGAGGGACCCATAAGGCTGATGCTGGGGTCCCTGCCTCAGGGATGGTGAGCAGCGGTGAAGTTGTCCCTGAGATGGGGACATGGTTGAGGACAGGACTGTGGAGGAGGGCACTGAGTCTAGGGACTCTAGAGGTGGTTCTAGGGGGACGCTGAGTAAGATGTGGAGAAAACCACTGGGGCCTAGAGGAGTGCCTGGTACACCCTACGTGGTCAGTAACTGCTTGTTCATGGGAGGGAGAGGAGGGTTAGGGAGAGATGGATGGATGGATGGAAGGATGGTGGGTGGATGGAAAGATGGATGGATGGATGGAAAGATGGATGGATGGATGGATGAACATATGGACAACTGGATGGATGAATGGACGGATGGGTGGGTGGGGGCTGATGAAAGACATGGCCACTCCGAGCGTGAAGGACAGAGGGCCCAGAACAGCCCCAGGAAGCCCCCACTTCAGGGCCAGACCAGGAAGATTTAGTTGGTGGGGACCAGAAACCACGCCAGTTGCCCCACAGCTGTCTCTCAGTGAGGCCCTGCAGGTCCTCCCCTCTGCCCTCACTCCCCACAGACGGCTGTGGGGCTCCATGCTCCTACACACACACACACACACACACACACACACACACACACACACACACACACACACACGGCTCAGCTCTGGGGGGGCCACCGCAGACAAATCAGTGGAAAATTAAAATAGTGCCTGTGTGCTAGTGATCAGCGGCCTCAGCTGGGCCACTTAATGACCCCTTTCTGAGGATTGTTACCAGCTGGAGGTGGCTGGGGGAGGGGGTCAGTGCCGAGCCACCCAGTCTGAAGGGGAGAGGGAGGGGGTGGTCCCTGGAAACAGTGCTGCCAGTGAGAGGGGGAGGGCCATACACTGGTGGGATCAGGGAAAAGATGGCTGTGGGCTCCTCCCCCAGACCTCTGCCCCTGCAGTCCCTCCTGCAGGGGTGCTCCTTCACCCCTAATTTGCCTGCTGGCTTCAGCTCAACTTTTAAGTCTCAGCTCAGCCACCTCCAGGAAGCCCTCCCCAGACCAGGGCAATTCCTCCAGTCACTTACTCCAGAAGCATCTGCCTGCCCACCCGTATGTAAGAGCGTATCCTCCTGGAAACACAGGGTTAAGAGCAAGAACTTCACTGTGCCACTCACCAGCTGTGTGTCCTTGGGCAAGTCGCTTTCCCTCTCTGGGACTCATTTTCCTCATCTGTAAGGCAGAGATAATAATCTCTTCCTCATAGGGCTATTGGGAGGATTAGTGAGCTATTTGGGGCAAAGTGGTATTTACTGGACACTTACTATGTGCCGAGCAAACCCATTTTAGGGATGGGGTCACTGAGACCCACCGTTAGATAAAATGACCAGATATCATCGTTCTGTTTTTTGCCTGGACAAGTGCAGTCCCCTCCACCCTGAGTCCCAGCTCCAACCCTGGTCTCCACAGTCTGCTTTCTCTAAGGCAGCCACCAGAGGGCGCCTGTGAGCCCGAGCCAGGCCCCGCCCCTCTGCCCGCAGCCCTCCAGGGCTCCCACCTCCCTGGGGCAAAAGCCCATGTCCTCCCCTCAGCCCACAAGGCCCTCCATGACCTGCCCTGTCCCATCCCTGCCTTCCCCTCCTCCCTCTCTCCCCTCTGCTCACTCTGCTTCAGCCACATCGGCCTCCTTGCTGTTTCTCCAACACATCAGGTACAGCCCTGCCCCAGGGCATTTGCACAGGCTGTGCCCTCCACCCAAGATACTGTTCCATATCCTCTTGGCCAGGTTGACCTGTCTCATCCCTCTGTTCTCAGCTCAGATGGCCCTAGGACAGCCCCCTTCCTAACTAAAGCAGGTCCTTCTGCTGTTTGTCCTTGCCCCTTTCCCATTCTTCTCATGAATGCAACACACACTGCAATTATATTTTGTGTAATTTTGTGGTCCCCATTCGACCACAAAGGGGAGCCAGGACTTCTGCCCTGGCCTTCTCTGGGTCCCCAGCACTCCTCACCCAGCATGGCACACAAGAGGCACCAAATAAATGTTTGCTGAATTAATGAACAAATGAAGAGATAAACATCACACAAATAATGTGCAAGACAAAGTGGCCACTCGAACTCCAGTCTCTCCAAGCTCAGCACCTTCATTCCCCCTGCTCTGGCTGATTTAAGGATTACTTAAAAATCGTGGTGTCATTTGTTTTCCCTTTCCATTTGTAAGAATCAGCTCCATACTGGATAAGACAGCTCCATTGGGCAGAAACAGACCTCAGTGTATTTGGAGCCTTTTCCAGTGGGTGGAGAAAGGACAGCTTCTTCAATACATTGTGATGGGACAGCTTTAAAGGGAAAAAATTCAAATTTTTGATTTTTGAATCATTTCAGATTTAGAAAAAGTCACAAAGATAGCACAGAGAATCCCCTTATGTAGTCTTTACCTGACTTGCTTTAATCGGAAAATCTTTCTTAACTGCAGTGCATGCGCCACAATCAAGAAATTAACATCACTGCAGTACAATGAACTAAACTCCAGATTTTATCTGAGTTTGACCAGTTTATCTATTAATGCCTTCTTTTTGGTCCAGGACCTCATATGGCATTTAGTCATCATGCTTCCTCATGCTCCCCTGGTTTCTCCATCTTTCTTTTGTAATGAACTTGACCATCCTGAGGACTGGCCGGGTGTCCTGAGAACACTCCCCAATCCAGGTTTCCAGGATGGTTTCTCATGATTAGACCAGGATGGGTTTGGGGGAGGAACCTACAGAGGTGCCCATTTTGTCACAGCCTATTAGGAATCCCTGACATGCACATAACAGCACCTTGAGGTAAACCTTTTTTTTCAATTAAAGTAGAGTTGATTCACAATGTTGTTAGTTTCTGGTGCACAGCAAAGTGATTCCGTTTTATATATATATTCCTTTTCAGATTCTTTTCCGTTATGGGTTATTCTAAGATGTTGAATAGAGTTCCTCATGCTATACAGTAAATCTTTGTTGTTTATCCATTTTATACATAGTAATTTGTACCTGCTAATCCCAAACTCCTAATTTATCCCTCCCCCACCTTTCCCCTTTGGTGACCATAAGTTTGTTTTCTATGTCAGTGAGCCTGTTTCTGTTTTGTAAATAAGTTCATTTGTAACACTTTTTAGATTCTACATTAAATAATATCATATAATATTTGTCTTTGACTTACCTCACTTAGTATAATAATCTCTAGGTCCATCATGTTGCTACAAATGGTGCTATTTCATTCTTTTTTATGGCTGAGTAATATTCCATTGTGTGTATATACACCACATCTTTATCCAACCATCTGCTAACGGACATTTAGGTTGCTTCCATGTCTTGGATATTGTAAATAGTGCTGCTATGAACATTGGAGTGCATGTATATTTTTGAGTTATAGTTTTATCCAGATATATGCCCAAAAATGGGATTGCTGGATCATGTGGTAAGTCTATTTTTAGTTTTTCAAGGACCCTCCATACTGTTCTCCATAGTGTCCGCGCCAATTTACATTCCTACCAGTAGTGTAGGAGGGTTCCCTTTTCTCCACAAGCTCTCCAGGATTTATTAGGTTTAGATTTTTTGATGATGGCCATTCTAACTGGTGTAAGGTGATACTTCATTGTAGTTTTGATTTGCATTTCTCTGATAATTAGCAATGCTGAGCATCTTTTCATGTGCTTTTTGGCCATCTGTCTGTCTTCTTTGGAGAAATGTCTATTTAGGCCTTCTGCCCACTGTTTGATTGGGTGGTTTGTTTTGTTGATATGGAGCTGTGTGACTTAGTTGCATATTTTGGAAATTAAGCCCTTGTCGGTCTCATTGTTTGCACATATTTTCTCCCAGTCCGTAGATTGTCTTTTCACTTTGTTTAAACCCTGAGGTTGACCTTGATCACCTGGTTACGAGGGTCCCTGAAGTTTCCCCACCACGAGGCTACTCTCTTCCCATTTCTGTGCTCTGTTCTTTGGAAGCGAGACATTAAGTCTAGATTCACCTCCCAGAGGGAGGCATAGCTACATGTATTATGTGCAATTTTTCTGCAAGGAAGGCTGTTCTATTATCCTTCGTTTATTTATGAGATGATTTATTATGGTCAACATGGACTTGTGCTATGTTAATGTTGTGCTTTAGCTTATCATCCAAAACCACATTATTCAGTTCTTGCTTTGGGTTCTGGCTTTGCCATTGGAGCTCTTTCAGGGGGCGCCTGCGAGTGGGACAGTTTTTTCAGCATTGGAGAAAAAAGCTTAAATTGCTTCCCTATACCATATCTTTCAGCCATATGCATTACAAATGGGTCAAAAATTAAGCTACAAAAAGTTAAAACATAAAGGTACTAAAAGAAAATATGGGAGAAACTGTTTATAGGGTTAGAGTGGAAAAGCCTTTCTAAGTAAGCATAAAACCCCCCAAAGTCATAAAAGAAAGATTAACCTGTTTTATTACATAAAATTAAAATTTTCTGCATGGCAAAAAGGCCAAAGAACTAACAATGTGACAGAAATATTTGCAAAAGATTTCTACTGGACCACAAATATGTAAAGAGTGCCTACAAGTCAATAAGAAAAGACCAACTGGAAAAAAGATGCAAAGGACGTGAACAGACCATCACAGGGAAGACCTGAAAGAAAGAAAAAACGGATTTGAAATCTTTGAAAAGCTATTTAACCTTATGCATAGCGCAAGACATTCTCAACAAAACCACAATGGGATTTCTACCATTCAGATTGCCTAAAGCAAAAGTTTTCTTGTGTGCTGCTTTGTAAGTTGTAGGGCACTGGTTCTCAACCAGGAGGGATTTTGACCTCAGGGGACAGCCCGGGATGTCTAAAGACAACTTTGATTGTTATGACTAAGGGGAGGATACTGGCGTCTAGTAGGAGGAGGTCAAAGACACTGCTCAACCCCCTGCAATGCACAGAACGCCCCTCCCCCAGCCGAGAACGATCCAGCCCAAACATCAATGAACCAAACTCTTCTGTGTATTATTTGTGAGAACATACCTTTTTCAGAGGCAGTTTGCTAACATCTGCCAAAGTTGGAAATGCAAACATCGCCTAACACAACATTTCCAATTCTTTTAGTATATCCTACGTGTCTGCAAAGATACTCAGCACAGTATTGTTTGTGGCAGCAAAAGACTAGCAACAAACCAAAACTGTCCCCAAGAGGAGACCAATTTATAGAAACCAGAGTCAGCAGAAAACAGTGGTTGTTCCTCAAAGAATTAAACAGAGAATCACCATATGCACCAGCAATGCCACTCATGGGTACAGACCCAATGGAACTCAAAGCAGGGTCTCAAAGAGGTATTTGCATATCCATGTTGATAGCATATTCGCAACAGCCAAAAAGTAAAAGCAACCCAAGTGTCCACTGATAGATGAATGGATGAACGAAATGTGGCCCACCCATACAACGAAATGTATTAGTCAGTCTTAACAAGGAAGGAAATTCTGACACTCACTACAACATGGATGGACCTTGAGGACATGATGCTCAGTGATATAAGCCAGACACAAAAGAACAAATACTGTGTGATTCCACTCATAGGAGGTCCCTAGAGGAGTCAGATTCACAGAGACAGGAAGTAGACAGTGGGGCCGGGGCTCAGGGAGGGGAGGGGAGGGGGAGTCAGTGTTTCATGGGGACAGAGTTGCAGTTTGGGAAGATGTGAAAGTTCTGGAGATGGATGGTGGGGATGGTTACATAACAATGTGAATGTGCTTAATGCCACTGACCTGTGCTATTAAAATGGTTAATATGGTAAACTTTATGTTATTTATATTTTACCACAATTTAAAAAAAAAAAACTGGTGCATCCATGCCGTGGACAGCTATAGCCGCTAACTAGCGGCTTTGGGTGTTGATGGACAACCGGCTCTTAAGGCAAACCAAGCGACAAAGGCTGCAATGTTGACGTGTACCGCGAGGGGGCAGCACACGACCAGGAGACCCGCCTTAATGCTTTGATCCGCTCGCACGTTGTTGAAGGTTCCCTTTCTCCTCCCTCTTTTGTTTTGTTTCATTTCCCTGTGTATTTCTTTTGTTGTTGTTGTTGTTGTTGTTGTTGTTGTTGTTATTGTTCTTGTTTTCGGGGGAGGTAATTAAATTTAGTCAGTTAGTTATTTAATGGAGGCACTGGGTATTGAACCCAGGAACTCCTGCATGTTAAGCACGTACTCTACCCACTGAGCTACACCCTCCCCCTTACCTGGGTATTTCTACCCTCTTCCTCCGTTACCATCCATCCACAGGCAAACGTCTCAAGTATCAATGTGCGTCTCTGAAAATGTATTTTGTTAGTTTGCACGTATAGGTAATACACCTGGAAAGATGATGCTTAAGTGAATAGGTGTGGCTGTGAATGCCAATAAAACTTTATTTATAAAGGCCAGGGGTGGGCTGTGTACGTCAGGGTTCTCCAGAAAGCAGAACCAATAGGGGCTGGGTGTGTATGTGTTAGACAGATACAGAAATATAGATATAAACAGATAAAGATATTTATTTTAAGTAGTTGTCTCATGCCAGGTGGGAGCTGGCACGTCTGAAATTTGTAGGGCAGGCCAGCATGCTGGAAATTCAGTTACGAGGCGATGTTGCAGCCTTGAGTCTGAAATCTGTAAGCCAGGCAGGCTGAACACTCAGGTAGGACTTCTGTTACAGTTCAGAGACAGAATAACTTCTTTAACCAGGAAACCTCCGTATCTGCTCTTAGGTCCTTCAACTGATTTTATGTGGCCCATCCATATCCCAGAGGGCCAAGTGCTTCACTTAAGGTCAACAGATGGAGATGCAAATGGCATGTACAGGATCCCTGCACAGCAGCATTTAGATGAGGGTTCACAAAATTTAACCCTCCCAGGCTGGATTTGATCCTTGGACCACAGTGTGCCAACACCTGTGTCTTAGTTTCCTGGGGCCATTAAATCAAAATGTTACACACTGGGTGTCTTGAACCAGACATTTGCTGTCTCCCAGCTCTGGAGGCTAGAGTCCAAAATCAAGGTGTCCACAGGGCTGGTTCCTTCTGAGGTCAGGGTGGAGAATCTGTTTCTGCACCCCTTCCTCGGCTTGCAGGCGTCTGTCTTCGTGTTCACATGGCCCCCTCCGTGTGTGCACCTCTGCCCAAATTCCTCTTAGAAGGATGCCAGGCGTATTGGCCTAGGGCTCTCCCACAATGGCCTGCTTTGTAGCTTGATCACCTCCGTAAAGACCCCCTCTCCGAATACAGTCACGTTCTGAGGTCCTGGGGGTTAGGACTCCAACATATGCATTTGGGGAGGATACAGTTAGTCTCATAATGCCCTGTTATTAATGTGGGTGGTGCTGACTCCTTGCTGCATAGTATTCCATCAAATCAGTACAGCTCGCTTTTTTCATCTGTCCTAGTAAGGACGGGCATTCTGGTCGTTTCCAGTTTGGGGTTTTTATGCATGAAGCTGCTATGAAGCTCCTACGTGGGCCTCCTGGTGGATCCATGCAGCTCCGATGACAGGTGTGCACCTGCCTGTGTCAGCTAGTAGTGTCAGGCTGCTCCCCAGAGGGGCTGCCGCAGTCCCCCCCTCCACAAACACACACACAGGCTCCCAGCGGCCCTTGGCATCATCTGCCGTTCTCAGTTTTGCCCCGCTGACAGGCGTGAAGTGGCCCCTCACTTCTGCGCTACTTTGCATAGCCCCCGGGCTGGCCATTTCTTCTCTCCTCTGAAAGCCGTCCCCTCGTGTGCTCTGTCCACTTGGCTCTAGGGGTGCCATCTTTTTACAGTGGTTTTGAGGAGCAGGGCCTCCGTATTGCACAACTCCAGGGCAAACAGTCCCACTGAGACAGCTTGGAACTCAGGTTAGAGGGACAATGGCTGCCGCTGCAATATAGCAGCTCTGGGTAGGAGTTCCTTGTGTACTCCAGCTCTTGGCCCTGCCATTTTCCCTCCTGTCCCATCACCTGTCTAGTCACTCTGCTCCTAGTGTCCTTCTTTGGACAGAAAGATTTCATTTGAATGTCATCGAATTCACACATACTTTGCCTTCTGGCTTGTAGTTCAGAAGTTTTGTTTAAGAAGTTCTTTCTCACCTCCTGGGTTCTACAGCTCCCCTCTGACACCTTCTTCTATCAATGTTCCTGCTTTGTCTTTCATGTTTCAGTTTTTAATTCGGGGGGCGTCCACTTCTTCAGGTAACGTGGGTCTGGGGACCAGTGTCAGTTTTCTCATGGGACGCAAGCCTCTTTTCCCCAGTGCCATTGGCTGGCCCCACAGTCTTCTGCTGGTTGGCTTGTGATCTCACCTCCGCAGA
This sequence comes from Camelus dromedarius, assembly GCF_036321535.1. Lineage (NCBI taxonomy): Eukaryota > Metazoa > Chordata > Mammalia > Artiodactyla > Camelidae > Camelus > Camelus dromedarius. The sequence continues at coordinate 2,171,864 of NC_087462.1, forward strand.
TATCCAAGGATGCACCCTGGGCTCTCAAATCTCTCTGATTGGTCTGTTTGACTATTTTAAACATCTGGCCGCACTGAACACAGTTGGTGAGCTGTGGACTCTCACACGCTCCATTTGACAGTTGGGAAAATTGAGGCTCAGGGCAGGAGCACTTCTAAAGTCATACTGTGGGAGGATGAGGGTACAGTCAGGACCAGAAGCTGGAGTGGGTCGAATGTTTCCATTGGTTCCATTTATATCCACTAGTCTAAAGTGGAGGAGGGGGGAGGTTGCAAAATTTTTCTCTAAAGGGGTGGATAGTCAATATTTTCAGCTTTGTGGGCCAGTCTCTGTCATGACTACTCAACTCTGCAGTTGCACCACAAAAATAGCCATAGACGAGATGTAACTGAATGGAGTGGCTGTGTGCCAATAAAACTTTATTTATGAAAACAAGTGGTGGGCCAGACTTGGCCCCTGGGCTGTAGTTTACTGACCACTGGCGTAAATGTTTATCAAACCCCTAGTGGGTATCAAGCCCTGTTCCAGGCCCTGGGGTTACAGCATTGACAGAAATGAATAAGATAACTTCAGTGATGAGGCTACAGAACAGAAAATAGGATGGTAGGTGGGTGGCAAGGGAGAGGGAGACAGGAGTGGAGGCCTCAAGTGGAAAGTGTCCTGAAAGATGAGAAGTCAGCCTTGAAGGTATTGGGGAAAGGTGTTCCTGGCAGCGGGTGCAGCCTGTGCAAAGGCCCTAGGGCAGGACCATTCCTGGCATGTTGGAGGAACAAAGAAACCTGTGTGGCGAGGTGGAGAGAGGGAGGAGGTAGGGACAGGGAGGGGATGGGGCGGGTCATGCAGGGCCCTGTGGGCCGAGGGGAGGACAGTGGATTTTACCCAAAGGGAGATGGGGAGCCATGGAGATATCAAGGAATATTTTACAGATGGGGTAGGGTGGGACCAGAGCTGAAACCCAGGAAACTAGAGAGGAGCAAACGGCTCCACCTCTCAGAGCCTTAGCTTCCCCATCTGTAAAATAAGTCCCATGAAGCCTGCTTGCTCGCGCAGCGGAGCAAGAGCCTAAGGGATGTTCCCACTCCCGGGTCTTGGAGTCTGACGCAGTTTCAAGGTCTCACCTGAGTTGTTGGAAACGACGTATGCCTGTTGGTACCCTATGCATAGAAGGCCTGCAGAGATGCTACAGGTGTGAGCGGTGGAGGACACTGGGTGACTAACTACCCACTGGGAAGACAGAGGAACGGAATGGGAGGAGAGAAATGATAAAGGGTTGGAGCCACGCCCAGCTCGCCAAGCCCTGGGGGGCAGAACCCTTTCTGCCCCTCCCACTTCCACTCTCCCTGGGTCTGCACCAGTCATGGTGGGGGGGGGGGCGGGGGGTCTCCAGGAGAAGCTGCCTGGTGGATTCAGTCATTACGGCGGGCGTGCTTCCTCCAGGCTGGGGACAGGTGGTCGGGATGGGAGTGAGTGTGTCATGGGGTGGACAAGAATGGGGACAATCTGGGCCATATCTGGGGTCTGGGAAGCTCTCCTGCCTCCTTCCTGCCTCGGGTGACACCAGACACCTGCAGGGGGCAGCGAGCAGCAGCCCAGGAGTTGGGGGCAGTGGGAACTCCAGCCTCTCCCCTATTCAGCACAGTTACTGCTGCTGGCCAAGGCCCTGACCTTTCTCCCAGACCCCGGAGCTGAGTAATCGTTACTGGAAAAATAAATCAGCCTGCTGAGTGGCTGCAGTGCGTCCCCCTGGTGGGGTGGGGGGGAGATCACTCTGGGTCCCCAGCCTGGCAGCTGGAAGGGAGGGCACCGTGGCCTCAGTGAGTGCTGGGGCCAAGGTTCCTCCCCCGCACCATACTCTCTACCCCTCAACACTGGGCCCACACTCCCTCCAACACAAGGGCCCTCAAGTGACACTGCCCATCCCCCTCCCAGCTCCCTGCAAGGCTGACAGGTGGTTGCGGAAAAAGACCCAGGCACACCCCCCCCCCAAAATCCCCCAGGCCTTGATCCCACAGACATCCGGGTCCAGGAGGAGCAGGGCAGCCTCTCAGCTGAGTGCCTTGAACGTTAAGGGGGAAGGGATTCGAAATTCAGCTCTGTCACTTCTTTGCAGGGTGACTTTGAGCACATGACTCTCCCTTTCTGAGCCTCAGTTTCTGCCTCTGGGAAATAGGGGCAATAAAACACCACTTCCTGATTTTGTGAGGCTCCTGTGAGATGCCCACATCCTCAGCACAGAGCTTGGTCCTGAGCGGCTATGCAGTACACACGAACGTGTGCAGGGCGCTTCCTGGGTGCCGGGTCCCTGGAGCTGGCTTTCCAGGGAGCCAGACCAGAGAGGAAACACAGCACACAATGTCCAGGGACACTGAACCCCATAAGGAAAACCGAATCGATCGTTAGACTTTCTTATGATTGCCTGGCTGCTAGCCGACGAATAGCGTGGAGAGCCCACATTCCAGCTTCCGAGGCTTTCCAAGGCGTGCGCCGACTTGTGCCGAGCTCCCAAACGCTTCGCCCTGCAAGCCCATTTCTCAGAAGAGACCATGTGGTCTCGGGTTTGTCCGAGGTCACGAGCGCATGGTGCCGGGAGGGCCTGGGAGCGGATCTGCCAGGTGGCACACTTCCTGGATCCGCCCCCCTCCACCTCCTCCCGCAGAACCGGCGCCCTCCCAGCGGCACCCGGCCCCTGCAGCCCTGAGCAGGGGTCCAGGGGGCTGGGCTCAGGGGTGGGCGTGGCCAGGGTGGACCCTGAGGCGGGGCGCGCGGGAGCCGGGTGCCGCCACCCACCGCCAGGGCTGCCTGGAAGACGCCAGCGCCTAATCCTGGCTCCGGAGGACACGTTGTACTAGAGATGATATGAACCAGCCTCTCCCTTCGTTTGTTTAATTCTTTCAGGCTTTTCCTCTCGTCTGTCACTCTTTAATCGCCCTGTTAACGGAGCTGGGGGGTGGGGCGCTCCCGGCCAGGCCTCTTCCAGAGGGGGGGGTTCTGCAGCCCAACCCCCACCCCCACCCTCCCCGCCTTCTTTCTTAGATCCAAGTGGGGCCTCTGCCCGCCCCAGGCTAGGTCCAGCTGGTGGAAGGTGCATCGGGTGGCGGATGGAGCGTGCCAGGGAGACGGAGTCATAGGGACCAGAGCAGGGCACCCAAGTCAGGCTCTGGCACCGCTCTGACCCAAAGCATCTTGCCCCAGTTTTCTCGCCCAAAAAGTGGGGGTCCCGATGGTCCCCACCTCCACTTTGTGGCGAAACCTCTTGTCCTTGAGAAAAAAATAAAAGAACCAAAATGTTAGTAAATAAATAAATACATAACCCAAGCCCACTGCACAGATGGGCACACGGAGGCTGGGTTACCCTGCATGTCCCGGGCAAGGCTGGGAGTGGAGAGACCCAGCCGGGGGCCGGCCGCCACTCCGGCCCGCGGTGCCCCGTGGAGGGGAGGCTGAGGGGATGGAGAAATGGGGTGAGGGCCTCCAGTCCCCATGGCCCGGATTCCCCTGGGCCGGCCTCCAGCTCCCGCGGGGCAGCCTCAAGCTTGTGGCCAAGCCGCTCCGAACCCGCAACCCGCGTTTCCCTCGTCTGTCCGACAGGCCGGGTGGGCGGCGACGTCAGGGCGCCCGCCCTCCCCGCTCTGCCCCTTCGCATAACTCAGCTGCGCAGCCGGAAACACGGCGCCCACGACTCTCACCCTCTGCAGCCGGCTTCCTGCCGCTCCCCCAACTCGGGCGCCGGCCCCCCCCCCCACCCCGCTCCCCGGCCCCCACCCTGGGCCGCAGTCCTCCCCAAGGCTCCCACTCCCAGGAGGGCACCCCGCCTCCAGCCTCACATCCACCTGGGTGTGACCCAGGCTGCCCCCTGGGAAACCACTTGCTGGCTGCCCCCTGCCTGCAGCTGAAGGTCAGAGGGCAAAGGGTGAAGGCCAGGGAGCCATCTTTTCGGATCTAGAGGAGCAGGAGTTGCTCCCCAACTTCTGGAAGGGAAAGAAATCTCTTATTCAGGACTTTCCCCAGCAGCTGGCAGGAGGCAGGAGGGAGCCCTCCTAGTGCGAAGAGAAGGCCCCAGCCCTACCCAGGGAACATTGAGGGGGTGTCTCTGGGGACACTCCTCCAGCCAGCAGGGCGACAGGTGAATAATGGCAACCACAGGCATCATATGACTGTGCCCATTTTGCAGATGGGGAAACCGAGTCAAGGAGCAAGGATGCCTCCTGCCTGAGGCCACGCCAACTGACAGCCACAGAGCTGGGGTCTGAGCCTCCAAAGTCCTGAGTGCTGGGCCCTGGCGGGTGGGGGTGAGGGAAGGGGACCTCGGTGAGCCCCATGGAGCTGGAAATCACCGTGCCGCTCCCACACCCGCTGCTGCACAGAACTGGATCATTTTCTCTTCCCTGCAGTGGCCCCCGCCAGGCAGGTCAGTGAGTTCCTGTGGGACAGATGGGGAAACTGAGGCCCAAGAAAGAGAAGCACCTTGTCTGAGTTCCCACATGACAACGGCAGACACAGCCTGGGAAGTGACTGAGCCAGGCGGTAACAGGGGATGTGGGGAGGGTCCCCACACCTGCCCCGTATCATTCACCATCTCCCACCCTGTGAGATCCTGACCTCAGTTTCTCCCATCTGAAGGAGCCGTGCCAGAGAGCGGGACTTCGGAGGCTGCCTGGGGCCGGCGTGTATGGGCAGGCTCCGGAGTTCCAGGCCGTGCCCGAGCCCACACCCAGATGCCCGTGCCAGGCCCTCTGGCAAAGGCGCTGGGTGGAGGCCTTCCCCAGTCCCCTCCGCAGAGGTCTGGGCTTGACTTTGGCCACCACATTCCATGGCCTTCTCGCTGCCCCCAAATGTGGCAAGCTACCCCTCAAAGTCACATGGCAAACAAGTGGCAAAACCAGGATTCCAATCCAGCTCGGCTCGATTCCAAAGCCAAGATGTCTGGAGAAGTTCAAAGAGTTCAGGGATAAAGCTCCCTGGCCAACCGGGAGTCCCCCCGCCCATGGGCAAGTGGCCACATCTTCTGGGGCTGCAGCCTCCCTGTCTCCTCCAGAAGGATCACCACTCACCTGCTCTTTCCTCTGCTGCAATTTCAAGGGAGTGAAATGTGTCCAAAGGGGAGAAATTGGGGGCAAACTTCCTGCTCCACAGGTTTCCAAACCTGGGAAGTGCTACTAAGCATCTAACCCCAGTCCCTCTTGCTGCTTTGCTTCCCTTCCCAGCAGTTTGGAGGGTGGCAGGGATAAGCCCAGAGAAGCCCAGGGCCATGCCCTGAGCAAGGCAACAGCAGCGCCTCCCACCTTCCAGGAGAACTGGGGAGACAGGCTAGGGGGCCCAGCTCAGCGGAAACCAGTGTGCAAGTCTGAGGGGACCTGGGAATCTGCATGTTGCATGGTGTCACAGAGCCCTGGAACAGACCTGCTCCTCTCTGGGCCTCAGTTTCCCCATCCGTAAAATGGGGGCACTGGTACTACACCCATCACTGGGCGGCTTTGAGAATTCATGCGTGGAGTGTGTAAAAGATTCGGGACAGGGTCTGGCACCTCGAGGTGCTGGGTGATGTTGGTTATTGGCATTCCTATTGTGATACAAGTGAGTGAGTCTGTCTCCACCGCATGCAGGGGTGTCATCCAAAGCATTTAACAACCACCAGAGCCCAGGCTGACTAATGAGAATAGAGGTCAGCTGTGGATGCTGGGAACGGACCTCTGGGGTAGGTTAACTGGCAGCTCTCTGTCCCACATAAGCGATGGGGGCAGAGGGCTGGACCACGGGGGCACCTACTGTGCACTCTTGCCGAGCCCAGGGAAGCCTGGGGAAGCAGGACAGAGAGCCCGGAGCAGGACCAGGGCAATGAGGTGGAGGGAGCTGGAGCTGGCCTCAGGCTTAGCGTGTGATTGCGGGCAGGTGCCTCAGTGTGCACACCTGTGAAATGGGTTGAGGAGAAATGGCTGTGTTGATTGGGGATGTGTGGGGGGGATGGAGTCACATGTAGGTGAGGCATGGGTACCTGATACACAGTAGGTGCATTACAAACCTGTCCTGCTTTCATTGTCCCCACCTCCCACAGCTCTCATGAGGATAAATGAAGCCGCCCTGTACGGGCCCGGCCCGCGGCAGCAGACAGATCCGTGCTTGTTGAGTAAATCATGACAACCAGGCAGCCCCTTCTTTGCACACAATGGTTTCCAGTTTCCGAAACGCCTAGACCCCTCCACTGCAGGGTCATCCCCCCACCTCCCGCCACCCGCCTCAGCACTGTGGATGTTTGGGGCCAGATCATTCTCTGTGGGGCCGTCCTGGGCGCTGTGGGGGATGAGCAGCACCTTGGAACCCCACCCACTTGATGCCAGGTGACCTCCCTCCAGTCGTGGTAACCACAAAAGTCCCCAGGCATGGCCCAATGTCTTCCCGGAGCAGAACCGCCCCCTTGAGAATCTCTGTGGCCTCACTGGCACCCACATTCAGAGGTTTCCTTTAGCAGAGGAGAGAATTGAGGCTCAGAGAGGGCGCACGGCACGTCAGGGTGGAGCCAGCCCCTGCCGCTGCCCCGGGCGCCCGCGCTGCACAGGACTCTGGGCCCACCTGCTGGGGGGTGGGCAGTCAACACCACCGGCCATGCCAGGGTTCCAGGAACTGGCAGAAGGAGCCCAGGGCATGCAACAGTTGCAAAATCTCTGGGCGGCACATCGGCATGCCTGGGCAGTGCCACCGCCTTGGCCCCGCGGGCACCGCCAGGAAAGAAACAGCAACTCAGAACTGGGCACCCGGACAAATGGTGGAATCCCAGGCATGGGGTGGCCGCTGGAGAAGAAGGGCCCAATCAGAGACTGCGCTTTGCTGCGTGGCCTGTCAGGACATGGCTGGGTAGGTCATGACCAATGAGAATGCCCCTAACGAGTCAGGCCCCATCTCTGGGAGAAGCCCATTGGCCCAATGAAGGGGTTCGGGGTGGATCCCTTTGGTCCCCCAAATCCAGCCCTCTTGGTTCCTTTCAGACATCCCTCTGCTGGTGGTTCCTAATTCGGGGACCCAAGGGTTGGTTTGAGGGAGCTCCCTGTTTAGATATGTGCCCTCGGGCTGTTACCACCTCATAAAAGCCAGAATTATGCTTAAAAGTTCAGTAAGTCACTCACTAAATACTTACTGAGTAACGACCATGTGCTGGGCACTGAGCAGGTGAAGATGAACAAGGCAGATGTAGAGGAAAAGCCACATTGGAAAGAAAGGAGTCTGGGTAGAGGGCATAGCCTATGCAAAGGTCCTGGGGCGGGACTGTGCCCAGCATGTTGGAGGAACAGCCAGGAGGCCCGTGTGTCTGGAGGAAAGTGAACGAGGGGAGAGAGGGAGGGGGTGGGGCAGGTCTTGCGGGACCTTGTGGGCCATGTGGGGGACTTAGTCATCCTGAGGGCAATGGGGAGCCCTGGAAGGCTTTAGACAGTGGGAAGATGCGCTGTGCCGCCTAGAGACTGGAATTTGGGGTGAGGTCCTTCCCTTCTCTGGGTTTTTAAAGTCTGCCATAATCTTCTCATTCATCAAATTGGGAAGTGATAATACCTAAGGGGGGTGGTACTGATGTGAAGGTAAAGAAAGATTTCAGCAAGGTACCTGGCACATAGTAGGTACACAGCCTTCCCCTGGTCCAGCCCCCATCACTGCCCACCTGGATTAGCACATTCCTTCCATCCTGGTCCCTAGCTCCCATCCTCACCCCCACAGTCTGTCCTCCCCGCAGTGGCCAGAGGGCGCCTGTGAGCCCCTAAGTCAGGTCCCACCCCTCTGTCCACAGCCCTCCAGGGCTCCCACCTCCCTGAGGGTAAAAGCTCAAGTCCTCTCTGCGGCCCATGAGGTCTGGCACGACCTGCCCCATCCGCTCCCTGCCCTCACCGCCTCCCTCTCCCCTCCTCGCTCATTCTGTTCCAGCCACACGGGCTTCTTCATTGTTCCTCCAACACACTAGACATGGCCCTGCCCCAGGACCTTTACGCGGACTGTGCCTTCTGGAACACTCTCCCCTTGGACACGCACATGACTCCCCCTCCACCTCCTGCAGGTCTCAGCTTAGTAAATTGCACCCCCAGGCCTGACCCCGGCTTCCCCCCCCCCTCCTCTCTCTCCTTCTGATTTTTCTCCGTGTTACCACCACCCAACGCTGTACATTTCTACTTCCACATCTTGCTCCTATGTGTCTCCCCTAATGGATCAGGTAGGAATTTTGACTTTTTTTATTCCCCATTGCATCCTCACTGTCCAGAAGATTGCCTGGCACACAGAAGATGCTTGATAAATGTTGATGGAGGACTTAGAGAAAAAAGACCAATTATCTTTACCCCCGCCTTCCCACACTGTTCCAGCTCAGTCCCTATTCCCCTTTCTGTATTCCCTCCACCCCTCCCCTGCCACCCTCCCAGCCCTAGGGGAGCCCCTGGGGCTCACTGGGCTGAGAGAGGAAAGGGCGGGTGCAGAAAGAGCCAGGCAGAGGTCCCCCAGCGCTCCGAAGTCTGGACACCCCCCACCAAGTGCTGCTAGCAGGGCAGCCGTCCCCCCCCCCTCTGCATCCACATGAGTTGTTTTTTGAATTAGAGGAGGGGGAGTAATTGGAGCGGGGCGTGTCTGTGTTTGTGGGAAGGCTTCGTGGCCTGGCTTGGTTTCGCTGGGCGGCTGGCTGGGACTCAGTTCTGGCCCGGTTCCTGGGGGAACTGAGAAGACAGGTCCCTGTGGGTGTGTGCAGACATGTGTAGGGGTCTTGACCCCCTGCCTGGCCCAGAAGCCCAGCTCAGCCCATCTGAGGGTCTGCTGAGGCCCAGGCAGGCCCTCTCCTCCAGCATTTTTTGTCCGGAATCCCTGCTCCTCAGCTCCAGACCCCAGTACCAAGGTTTTCAATGATGAACAGATGGTCTCATGGCCGAGAGGGGTGCGAGGTGCTGTGCTGAGCCCTGGAGGGGCACTAAGGCTGGGGGCTCCTCTGCGCCCCGGCTGGGGGTGTATGCCATCCTCAGAGGGTCCCCTGGTTTGGTTTGGCCACGTCGTGCTTGGCAGAGAAGGCATGGGGGAGGGTGGAGACCTGGGCCAGCTGCCATGTCAAATTCCTCCCTGGCAGCGGTGTGGGGGCGGGGAGGGAGAGGGTTTTTGTTTTTTGTTTTTTTTCCCAGCAGAATCCAAAGGAGGAGAGAGAGCTGTTGGCAGGAGGAAGGTATTGGAGCCAAGCCTAGGCCGGGCTCCCTCTGAATCACGCTCCTGGCCTTGCACTCAGCAGCTGGAGGGGGTGCGGGGAAGGGACCATGGTGCTTCTCATCCTCTGCCAGCATCGCTGAGTTTTGCAGAAAAGGGAGCTGCCTCCTCGAAGGACAGCAGCCCTGGGCTTCCAGGCCCCGGCCTAGCTGCTGCCCCCTCGCCCTCTAGCTACTCAGCAGGCTTCACTGCCTCCAACCTCCGCTGAGGCTGTTCCCTCCACCTGCGATGCCCTTCCCATCCATCTTGGTGTCTCTCCTGGCCACCTCCAATCTGGCCTTCCATTCCTCTAGACTACAGACCTCAGGTTGGAGCCTGAGACCAAAACAAAAGAAGCAGTAATACCAATCCTGACTTTATTTCAGCATGACATTTTGTTCATTGCAGATTTTTTAAAAGATGAGTTATCTTGTTTGTGCCGGGCTGAAACCCAGGCCCGGAGACCAAGGCAAGGAATATGAAGATTCAGTTTCTGGCCTCCACTGCTGGAAACAGACGCTGAACAGACAAGATCAGTGATGGAGGGGCCCCAGCATTGTGGGGCCCACTGGACACACAGCTTACCCGCTGTGTGACCCTGGGTGACTCCTGTCCTTCTCTGGGCCTGAGTGATGCTTCTTCTATCACACAAGCTAATGAGGGTTTTCCCTGCTTCAAGGGCTGTTTATGCATGAAATGGGATAATAGCGGAAATAGCTGCCTACACAATGTAAGCTGTTATTAGGGCTTCAGGGCCACCCAGGGGCCTCAATTTCCTCATCTATAAAATGGGCATAATGATACCTGCTATGGCTAACCTCACGGGGCTCTGGAGCATGCAGGGGGAATGATGATGTTTTGTGGAGGGAAATTTTGAAGGCTGAGATAGTTCTGCAAAGATGAGGACGGAGGCTGAACCACCCCGCCAACCCCGCACCATTATAACACCTCCTGCAGAAACACTGAAAAGACGTACTGGCTGTGTGACCTTGGGCAACTCTCTCAACCTCTCTGTGCCTCAGCTTCCTCATGTGTACCATGGGAATGATGACAGTTCCTTCCACGCAGAGATTCGCAAACTGCGTCCCAAGGGCTAGATTTTTCTGTTCAGCTCTTGAGCTAAGAACACATAAATGGCTGAAAGGAATCAAAAGCATAATATTCTGTGACACGTGAAAAGGATGCGAAATTCACATTTTGATGTTTGTAAATAAAGTTTTATTGGCACCTGGCCATGCCCATTTGTTGACATGTGGACAGACACTGAACAGCTTTTGAGCTACAAGGTGTTGGTGCAGCAGAGACCCTCTGACCTACAAAGCTGAAACAGTCACTCTCTGGCTCTTTATGGAAAAAGTGTGTGAACCCTGGGTTACTTTGAACTGTGGTGGACACAAAATGAGCTTGGTACAGGTGTGTTTGCTATTATTATTAAATCTGTGTTGTTTTTCCTCTGTCCCCATAGAAATGCCAGCATTTTGCCCCCACCACTGACGATTCTTGGAAGTCTGCCTTAGTCCCCCATCCACGGTCCCCTATGGTTGGGCACTTAGGTTGTTCCCAGTTGCTAAGGCAGAGCTGCAGTGAATAGCTTCGCATCTCAAGCTGGTTTGTTTTTATGCAACAAACACTTCTCCATCACTCACTGCGTGCTGGGTCCTGTTCTAGGCACTTTGCAAATATCAACTTATTTGATCCTTGCTATGACTACTTGTCTTCTCCCTCCCCATTTTACAGATGGGCAAACTGAGGCTTAGCCAGTTGAGGTGATTGCTGAGGGTCACACCGCCAGGATTTGAACCCAGGCTGGGGGGCTCCTGTCTGTGTCTTGGGCTGAACTCCTCGTTCCTTGAGGTAGAGACCCAGAAGCCCAGTCCTTGTAGCAGAGGGGGAAAAGGATTCAAAGACCCCAGTCGTCCACAGGCAAGCTGTCCCCACTGGCTATATCTGGACATCACTTAGGGCCAACGTGATGTTTGATGCTTAAGCCCCACCTACGGCCTCCCAAGGGCAGGCTCTGGACTCAGAGTTGCCGGGAGAACCTGGCATCCCTGCCAAGACAGAGAAGTGACAGCCTCTGGGCAGCATCCAGGTATGGATTTAGGGGCGCTGCCCCAAACGGGTAGCTGCTTTCTCCTCAGCCTGGAGGGGCGGGGCCAGCAGCGCTTATCCCTTACCTCCCCCCGCACCCCCTCAGGCTTCCGCTGCCATCTGATTGGCATTCTCCTAGTCACTCACCGGGTCTGAAAGGATGCGTTTGTTCAGCCTTAGCCACTGGATGTGGAGTAACCGAAATTCCCGATCCCTGCTGGCGGGTGTGTCAAACGGTGCAACCACTTTGGAAAACAGTTTGGCAGGTTCTTAAAAAGTTAAACACACACCTACCACCGTGGGATCCAGCCTTTACCCCTGGGTCTTTGCCCAAGAGAAATCAAAGCTTATGACCATGAAAGACTTTCACATAAATGCACTTAGCATCCGACCCATTCCATTTCCAGACATTTACCACGAGGAATGAAAGCAAATGTTCACACGAAGGCTTGTACGCAGAGGCTCATAGCAGCTTTATTTGTAATAGTCCAGAACTGGAAACAACTCAGATGTCTATCAGCAGGTGTCCATCAGGATAAACGAACTGAAATATATCCAGACGACGAATACTAGCCAGTGATTTTTAAAAAGGCTTGAGCTATGGGTGCGCACAACAGTGTGGATGCTCCTCGAGATAATTACGTGGAGTGAAAGAAGCCAGACACAAAAGAATGTTATGGACACTTGGCCACGCCCATTCGCCCATTCATTTACTTACTGTCTGTGTCTGCTTTTGTGCTACAGGCAGAGCTGAGCAGTCAGTAACCTTGGGGAATTAGCAAGTAACACTCTGGGCCTCAGTTCCCACATCTACAAAATAGGACTAAGCATTCTACCTGCTCACAAGTGTATCTGCAGCTAGAGGACTGTGTGGTTTTGTTTATTTTCCTACATAAATGTTGGACATATGTCTTTATCATTCAGCAATTTGGGGGTTTCTCTTTTCCCCCCAAGATAACAAAGCATCTTGGAGATTAGTTCATATCAGTGCTGTAGCAGAGGAACCCTGGTATGTGTGTGTGGGTGTGATTCTTTTAAATATATATTAAATGTACATTTAATAATATACACATATTATATAACGTACAAATGTAAATTATATACTATATCATCATTATGCCTGTATTTATAATATATACTGCAGAATACATGTTCAGTACATATACATGTTACATGATACATTTTATAGGTATATATAAGACTTAAACACACCCATGATGCTTTTTAAAAATGGAATTTTATAGGGATAAATTTGGGAGTTAGAGATTTACAAATGTTAATCAATATATATATAAAAAATACTTCTGTATAGCACAGAGAACTATATTCAATATCTTGTAATAACCTTTAATGAAAAAGAATATGGGGGGAGGGTATAGCTCAGGTGGTAGAGTGCTTGGTTAGCATGCAGGAGGTCCTGGGTTCAATCCCCAGTACCTACTATAAAAATAAATAAATTAACCTAATTATCTCCCTCCTCCCCCCAAACAAAAACCTTTAAAAAAAGAAAAATAATATGAAAACGAACATATATATATATATATATATATATATGCATGCCTGGGACATGATCCTGTAGACTAGAAATTGACACATTGTAACTGACTATACATCAAATTTTTTTAAATGGGATTTTACACAGGCCCTGTCCCTCTGAGACTTTCACTTAGTCAACAAGTCTTGACTGAGCACCTACTACATACCAGGCACTATTCTCAGTGTTCAGGGACACAGCTGTGAACAAAACAGACACCCTCCACCCCCAGCTTGGAGCCAACAGGCTACTCTGAGTTCATGGTTTAGCTGTGTAATGGGGCTTTAGATGCTGCCATGAGTTTAATCCCAGTTTGACTCACAACTTACACCTATTATTGTTCCTTTTGGTTTATTTTCTATCTATCTATCTATCTATCTATCTATCTATCTATCTATCTATCTATCTATCTATCTATTTATCTATCTATCTATCTATCTATCTATCTATCTATCTATCTATCTATCTATTTTAATAAGCACACACTGTACCACTGAGCTATACCCTTCTCCCCATTTTTCCTTTTATTTGTAAATTTAAACATTTGCTAATGGAGTAAATACCCCAAACCCCCAAAATAAATACCACCAGGAGAAACAGAGCTTTTGCAATAACTCTCACCCCAAAATGCTTCTCCCCAGTGCTGCCTTCTCGGCTCCTCTCCCCAAAGTTAACTCCTGAATCTGGAATGTATCCTTTCCGTGCTTGAAAAAAATTGCATCTCCAATATATATTCCCCCCAAATGTCTCATTTTAAGTTACTGCAAGTTCACAATATTTGGGAGTTTGTTGTTCCACTGGATGTAATGTTGTTGAGTCCATCCGTACAGTTTGCCTGTGGCTGAGGCTGCTGATGAATATCCCATTGGGTGAATTTCCCACAATGCACTTCTCCATTCTCTCAGAGATGAGCATCTGGGTTGTTTCTGAGTGTCCACCTGCTTCCCAGTGCAGGGATGGACAGTCTGGAGCATGTTTCCTGGGGCAAAACCCCAGAGTTTCTCATGGATATGTATCTGGGCTATGTTATGTGGCTCGTGAATGTTCAGTGTTGTGATTATCATCAGTTTGTTTTCCAAAGCAGTGTGGAAGAGCCCTGTGTACCCACAGCCTCTCCAACATTTGGCATTGTTGGACATTTTAAATTTGAGGCAGTGCTCTAGGGGTAAAACGGGGCCTTGGTATGGCCTTGTCATGCATTTCCTTGATCTCTAAAGAGGTTGAACATCTCTTCATGCACTTGTTGGCCACCCATATTTCATCGTTCTCGTGCTTTTTGCACTGTTGCTTCTTGGGTAGCTGCCTTTTCATATTGGAACTTCTTTTTAAAGGACTATATAAGTCCATCAAAAGGCTATAACATTGTTTATAGCACACATTCTCAACAAGGGCAACAATCAGTACTTGCAGAGGAGTGAAAAAATCTTACTCTTTTAATGTACAAAATGCAGATATAAACAAATATAAAGCATATCTGTGGTATCAAAATTTCATAAGGGGTGATTAGGAAAAAATGTCTAAAATAACTGGGGGAATAATGAAAAAGGCTGAGAAGCACTGATTTATAGCAATTTCACAAGTCTATGGCAATGAACATCCTTAAGGGCATATGTACCTTTTCCCAAGTTCAGGGTAGGTTTCCAGAAGTTGGCCTATAAGGTCTGAACTTGTCTGAGGCCTCTGCCATACCTGCCAAATTGCTTTCCTAATTCATATTCACGTTCACTTCCAAGCAAGTTATGAAAATGGTTATTTCACCACATGCTCACCAGCACTGGGTTTTATCAGTTTAAAAATCCTTACTGATTTTGATGGGTGCCAGAGCATGGTATGTTCTTATTGTTTGTTATCCTTTCTTTGGTCTCTGTAAGGCTGGATGTTTTTTATATGTTTGCTAACCAGTTTGTCTTTTGGGAATGTTCTAGGGTGGAAGAAATGCAAGCCAACACATCTGGAGGAAAGGGGATCTTTTATAGACAGTGGCAGTAACTTAGCTGAGTTGTGTCTTAAAGTTATACAGAAAGCAGAACTTGTAAGTGATGAACTTGGATATTTAGCAGAAGGGAATTTCCAGTCAAGTGTCAAAGGTGCAGCTTGGTTTCTTCTTGCTGCTCATAATAAAATGTGAGAGGAAAGAGATTGATGGAGAAGAAAACTGTTAAGCAAAAAGGAACCAGGACTTGATGACTGGAGAGATTCTTAGTCTACAAAAGTCACAAAATAAGCTAAACTTAGGAGATTCACAGTTAGGAAGGCATCCTCCGGACCAACATCACTTAGCAGCTGGGTGACCTGGGGCAAGAGTCTAAACCTGTCTGAGCCTCAGTTTCCTCACCTGTGATACGGGGTTACAAAAGTAATAGCACACACCTCATAGGGCTGCTGTGAGGGGTAAATGAGTAGCCTTGTGTAAAGTATTTAACTCTATGCCCGCAGGCCCAGGGGTGGCCGTGTGGGGAAAATGAGTGGGGGAGGCTGCTTCTGAGTCCCCATTACTGCCCTCTGGACCCCAATCCCGGCCTGGCTCTTATCAACCCATCTCTCCCCTCCCCTCCTCTCCTCCCAGGTACCTAATTCCCTAAGGCAGGGGAGGGACTGAGGATTCAAGCTGGGGATTAACAGAGGCCGATTAGAGATGAGCTGAGAGAGGAGGGGGTTCTCTATCCCCTTAACCCTTTCCTCTCTAGAGCCAGAGCCGGGGTATCCACCCTGCTTCCTTTGGCTTCATGTGTGTGAGAGGAGAGGCCATCTCCAGAACCTCCCCACTCCAACCAGTGAAACACCCTGGAAGAGGCATTAGGATTAGGGCGTCTGATAGGCTGGTCGACTGTAGGATGAAGAGTTCCCCTCTCTGGGCCTCACTTTTCTCTTCTTAAAAATGGGGAGAGGAATCCGCAGATGGAAGGAAAAAACCTCAGCATCCCAGAGTGAACGCTCCCTGGACGCCTGAGATACTGGCTACTCCGAACCCAGACATACTGAGCACCTACCATATAGTCAGAGCTGATGTTACCACCATTTGCCTGAGATTTTCCGGCCCCCCCAGGGTGCACAGCATCGCACACAGAACCACAGAATTAACTTCCAGAAGCTCCCGGAGTCAGCCATGGCTCCAGAAAGGCGGCCCACGGTCTGATTCTCCTCTGGGGGTGCTGCCTGCACTCACCCTAAACCCTGGCGTCCTCCCTGGCGGAGTTGGGAACGACTTCCCCAAAGGGGTCCCTGAATCTTGGAGCCCCAGTCGGGGGAAAATGGGGTTGCAAGCAGGGGGAAACCCCCAGATAGAAGGACGGTAACAGAATCTCCTCCACTCCACCAGGCCCCGGCAAGCCCCCCTCCCATGGTCTCCTAGTTGCGCCAGACGCAGAGCTTGGAGTGGGGCGGGGAGAAGGGGGCGGTGCCTACTCTGCGGCTGCCGGCGGAGGGGGGACTGCGGGAGAGCGCTTGGTTGGGGGGGGGGGGCGCTGCGGCACCGCTTCCCAGCCCGCAGCGGCAGGCGCAGCAGGGGCGGGGGCGCTGACCCGCCTCGACCCAGCCCCTCCCCCGCCGCGGAGGCATCGCCAATAATCCTGACCTGGGAGGGGGCGCCCGCTTCCCCCAACACCTACCGAGCCACCGCGCGCGCTCCCCGTCCCCCGCCCCGCCTGGAGACCCTGCGGGACCCCCAGGCAACCCTTGCCCCCCAGGTCTGTCACCCTTGGTGTCCGAGTCTCTGTCTGTGTCCCCATCTGTCCCATCTCCCCACTGTGCGTGTTTGTGACTGTGTTTCCGGGACACCTGCACTCACGGGCAAGGGTGGCTGCCGAGATGGCCTGGGGAGGGATCCTGGGGATCGGCGTTGGGTCATTCTGAGGTCTGAAGTGTCTTTCTACGATTGTCAATCTGCGTGAGTGTCTAAGCGACACCCTGCAGGCTGTGGGTCTGTGTGTGTGACAGCGTGGAGGCTGTGGGTGTCTGGGTGACACCCTACAGGCTGTGAGCATGTGGGTCCCCGTGTGTCTGTCTGGCTGACACCCGCAGGCTGTTGAGTGTGAGTCTGTGTTCGCGGCATCCTGCAGAAGGTGTCCGAGAACCGCATCTGCGGTGAGCATCGGCCCCCGTGTATCTATCTAGGTGACACTCGCAGGCTGTGTGTGTCTGTAACACGTTGCAGGAGCGGCGGTGTGCGGTCGGTGTCGGTGTCGGAGTCGAGGAGGCCCGGGCCGCGAGTGTCCCCAGCCGTCTGCGTGTGTGTGTATGTGTGTGTGTGAGCGCGCGCGCGCCGTGAAGGTGGATCCGCTCCCTCCGCAGCGAGCCCGACCCGGGCCCCACGAGCCGCCGCCAGGACCGCTCGTCTGGCCTCCCCTCGCGCGGGCCGGGCCGGGGATGGAGCCGCAGCCCGAGCCGCCGCAGCCGGAGCCCGGGCGTGGAGCGGCCTGAGGCGCGGGCGGCGCGCGGGACTGGGGGGAGGGCGGGCCGAGGGGAGGGTCCTGGGCCGGGGGGGGCGGGCGCGGCGCGCCCCCTCCCTCGCGCGCTCGCTCCCTCCCCCGCGCGCCCTCCCTCGCCGCCTCCTCCCGCCGCCTCCGGCCCCCCCTCGCCGGGGACCGAGCGCGCTCGCTCCGGCAACGGCCTCGCCTCCTCGCAGCAGCGCCATGGTACGTCGCCGCCCCCACTTTCGTTTTCGCCCGGGGACTTTTTTGGGGGGTGCGTGGGCTCCGGGAGAAAGTTGCAAGGTCTGGGGGGGACAGGGGCGGGGGCCGCCCGGGGGAGGGGCTCGATCCGGGACCCCCGCCTCCCTTCAGCCGCCGCGGGACCCCCGCCCGCCGATCCACAACCCCCCCCCCCCGGGCTGGGGGCGGAGCTGGCACGCGGGGCGCAGCGGGGGACCCCAAGTGGGGGGCCCCTCGTGGGCGCCGCAGACTTAGCAGGGAGGGGCGGGGCTCCTGGGGAGAGGGTCCCCCCCAGGCCAGGCCCCCGCCCCCTCCTGGGCCCGGCAGGAGACGGGAGGGCGCGGCCTGGGGCGCACGACCCCCGAGCGCACAGCACATGGGGGAGCCGGGGCCGGGAAGGGGGCACCCGACGGGGCCGTGCGGGGCGGGGGTCGCGGCGGCCCCCGCGGGGTGCCCCAGCCCGGGCGAGCGCGGCGCGCCAGCTAGCGGAAAATGGCCGCTGCGGAGAGGGGCGGAGAGCGCGCAGCGGCCGCAGCCGGGCGCCTTGAACTTGGAGCCGGGCGGGCGGCCGGCCACGCTCGGCGCCGCGCAGGGGCAGCCACCCGGCCTGCCCTCTCGCCGCCTGAGCCCCGCCTCCGGGCCCGACCCCGGCCCTGCTGCAGCCTACGCCGGGTCCCAGACGGGAGGGGTCACCGGGTCTAGGCCAGGCGCGCCCCAGGCCCTCGAGCGCCGGTAGCTGCACTTGAGGGTTCCGGTGTCCGGTCCGCCGGTGTCGGTGGCATCCGCACTCGGGGGTTGCGTTCGGGGTACCCTGTGCTCTCAGGCGGGTCAGCGCGGGAATGCGGGGGTGCGTTCGTGGGTCTGTACGGCTGGGTGGTCCCATCCCTTTCCGTGGGTCCATGGGTCCCCAGACGTGGGGTTCTCTCCTTTATGTATCTGTGTGTCGGCGCATCCACGTGGCTGTGTGTTGTGTTGCGTGTGTTAGAGCATTGTGCGGCTATGGGACGGTGTGTGTGTGTTGTAACTGGGCGACTGTGCCATGCGTCCCCGTGGGGCAGTGTTGTGAAGCTGTGTAGCTGGGTTGTGTCCCCGGGAGACGTGATGTCCCTGGATGACCGTAGGGGTGTCCCTCTGTGAGTATGTGGAGGTTAGGGGGTTGCCAGTGAGTGGGGAACTGTGTCGTGTGGCTGCGTCTCAGGGGACTGTTGGGTGTCGCTGTGTGCGTGTGACTGGCGCTTAGTGACTATTCCTGGGGATGGGTCTATGCTCTCTCTCCCATCCCCTCCCCAGTTCCTTTTTTCCTGTAACCTCGACTGCCAGGTGGGGGACGGGTGCTCCTTCTATCTTGGCAAACCTCTGTCCCCTCCTCTCACTCCTCACCCCTCCAATTCCCCCTGCCTCCGGGTCCCCCATCCGCGCAGCCCTAGGTGGTCTCAGCTTGAGGTTCGGGCGCGAGGTGGCGCCGGGACGCGATCACTTGGCGGCGACGTCTCCCGCCAGGGGCTGCGCGTGCGCGGGGACCTGACCCAGAGAGGGGCGGGGCGGCGGGGGGGGTCCCCCCACCTCCGCCTCCGAAGAGGTCCCAAGGGATAGGTTGTTACTGGGTTAGGTCTGGACCAGGGGATGGCCCAGGAGACCTCCTCGCCGGATGGGCTGGGAGCTGCGCCCTCAGGCCTGCCTCCCACCGCTTGCCCGGGACCGGGCCAGATCCGGCGGACACAAAGTGTTTTCTCCCCTCCCGGGGAATCCCCGCCACGGCCCCCCCTCCCCGCCCCAGGGCGCTTGATATAATTTTCTAAATATAAAAGCCCCAAGGCCAGGCAGGAATCTCTGCTTTTTACTTTAAACCTGCATCCTCTCTGGGGGCGGATTGGGAAGGGGAGAAAAAGGGTTCTAATACTGACCCAGGGATGCATACACACACGACACTCGGCGTCCCCAGCTCAGGTCAGCTCGCCCACCCTCGGGTCCCTCCACTCCTGACTCCACTCCGGGGCACTGCCCTACACCACACTCCTCTCCATCCCCACCTGTCACCTGGTGCGCAGGGGGACACATTCTCCTGTAAGCACATTCAGCAGCACATGCCCATGACACACCCTCCCAGCTATGTGTTCACAGCCACATGTGTGCAAAACTCTGCCCACCCACAGGGGTCCGCACAACCACACACACAGGCACACGGACACACACACTCAAAGACAGGCACCTGCGCTTGTGGGAGGGGGAGGAGGCAAGCCCATCACCCCATCTCCCCGTCCAAGCCAGGTCCCTACAGGGCTTGGAGAGCAAAGACCCCAGCTGTAGGGGGGAGCTGGTGGGGATAGCCCTGAGGGAGGAGCAGGCATGTGATGTGTTGTGTGTTACTGTGTGTGTGCCAGGGTTTAAATACCTGGGAGGGGTTTTACCTGTAAGTGTGTATAGTTGTGTTTGGATGTACTTGTGTTATTGTGGCCCAACGTCTGTGTGTTGTGTTTGGGGTTGTGTGTGTGCTCATTTTTTGGATCTGTGCGTTTCCATGTGAGTCTGCATGGGTCTGTGTGTCACCTGGGGTCTGTAGATCTGTATCTGTTTGAGTCAGGGTGACACGTGAGGATCCGTGTTTTTCCGTGTGACGTTTTTCTGAATGTCTGTCTTTGTGTCAGTTCGTGGCATGTTGTGTTTGTGTGTCTCTGTTGTGTTCTGTGCCAGCTCTAATGTCACATCCCGCCTTTACCTCTGAAGACTGAGGAGGACCTTAACAGCCCCTTCTAGGAGCTTAATGCCTCATCTGTGAAGCGGGAACACAGGATGCCTCATGAGGTCGGAGCGGGGACAGTGTTGCCATGCAATCACAGGTCCTGGCTCCCTGCTGTGTCTCTTCGCTGGGTCTGGTGGCTGTGGAGTTACCGGGCAGGCTTGGACCCCTATCATACCTGCCTGAGCTGCTCTCACTTTTAAACATTTTGCTGTGAATTCCAGCCCCTGCAAAGTCCACTCACATTTTTAAAGTTTGCTTTTTAATAACACAAGCCACTCAGGAACATCTAAAGAGGCTACCAAAGTACCTAGAGTAAAAATCAAACCTTCCTCATAACTCCTACCCCAGGGGGCCCCCTTCCCCACTCCAGAAAGGCCCCGTTATCACCCAGCTTTGTCTGAGCAATTGCAGATGTAACAGATACACATTCTTATAAAGTATGCATGTATATTCTTTTCTTGCTTGTTTTGGGGGGTAGGTAATTAGGTTTATTTATTTTTTTATTTTTAGAGGAGGTACTAGGGATTGAACCTAGGATCTCACGCATGCTGAGCATGCGCTCTACCGCTTGAGCTATACCCTCCCCCTTACATGTATATTCTTATAATGGATCTATGCATATCCTTAAAAAAATCCCAAATGAGATCTTGAGTTTACCTGTTGAGTTTACAGCAGGGGTTCTCAACTGGAGTGGTTTTTGCCCCAGGGGACACTGGGTGATGTCTGGGGACGTCTGTGGTTATCACGACCTGGGGTGCTCCTGGCATCCAGTGGGTGGGGGCCAGGGACGCTGCTCCACACCCCCCAGGCCCCGGGATACCCCCACAGAGGATGGTCCATAGTGCTGGAGTGGGGAGCCCTGGTCTGCATCGCGCCTTCCCCCTGGGTGGCTCTTGGAGCCGTCTCCAGGTGGGAGCCCCTTGCTCTTTCGTGGAGCTGTGTAGTGTTGGATGCTGTGCCGTGCCAGCCTTGCTGGACTGGCCCCCACAGAGGGACGCGGTGGCCAGCCCCAGGTGGTTGGCATTAGGGTTGCAAGGTGACAGTCGACACCCTTGTGCATCTGTGTCTGGGACGAAGAAGCCAGGGAGTGAGCGATAGGGGAAGTGCGTTTTTAAACAAATGAGCTAAATTTTGCTCCAGAGTGCCAGGAGCTAAATCACACCCCCACTTCTGAGCACTTACCCGCACAGATCCAATCCGCCCATTGCTTTGCTAAGAAACCACTATGCACGGTGCACCGTTCTCACCTCCGTCTAAACACTGGCTGGTTTACCCACCACAACCTAGAGGGGCAGAAACTATCACTGCCGCATTTCACAGAGCAGGGAGCTGAGGCACAGGGAGGTTTAGCTGCTGGTGGAGAGGAGACGTAGACCCAGGCTGCAACCTTGTACTACAGCCAGCCCTCTGTGCACCTACTGTGTACACTGCAGGGGCCCCTCCTGCCCAAACTGGATTGTATATCCATGTAACACTTCAATGCTGTTTGTGAACTCACAAAATGTTCTGCCACTCATCACCTCTAATATATTAACACTGTCTTCCGACACGTTATCTCAGAGCCTTCTCCAGCCTTCCAGAGTGCGGGATGCGTCCTCTCATTGCCATTTTATAGATGTGGGGACTGAGGTTCTGAGAGGGAGGTGGTCTGTGTTCTGCAGACTTTGCCTTTGAGAGAACCTAAACTGCCTTGTGACGGCTGCTTTCGAGGGGGTGAGCATTGAGGGGAGCGTCCCGGGGTGGGGCTGTCTGGGGGTTGCTGCAAGCCAGGAGAGTGCTCTGAAGCCCCACTGCAAAGTTTAAATGTGAATTTGGGATGCTGCCCTCCACGTGTTCATGGCGTTTTGGAAATAATAAAATACTGCTTTATGTTATGTTGGCATTTGGAGTCCTAGATACCTGCCTCCTACCCCCACCCCCATTCACCCTGGGGTTTAAATGCTCCCCACAGCTGCGGGGTGCGGGGGGTGGTGGTTAACAAACCATTTGTGAACTGCTGTTTGAAAGACCGTCACCCACGTGCAGTGGGAGCCGGTGGGTCCCACAGCACACGGGCCCTTTGTATATCTGACTCCCTCTTCGTCCAGCCCTGGGGCCTCCAGTCGGTAGCGTCTGTTCCTGGGCCTCAATTTCCTCCTCCCGTGTAACACGGGAGAGTAACAGCATTGCTGGCGTCTTCTGTGCCCCTGGGCACGGGGCAGCTGCCCCAGGTTGTTGAGAGGGTATCATTTGTTCTCAGGACACTCGGAGAGATGAATCAAAATGGCCAAGCTTTCTAAGAATGTCTCAGTGCACGTTTGACAGAATGTTAAGGCTCTGCTAAGTGCCATCATCCTTCTGCTGACCGACCTGGTGGGGTGGGCACCGTTAGTCCGCTTCACAGGGGAGGACACCAAGCGGGGAGTGACAGTCCACACCACCCTGGTCTGTGGGGTGGCAGTGAGAGTTGCACCGGCCGCTGAGCGAGGCTGGGAGGATTCCGAGTGGACTAGGGGAGGCGGGGAGTGGGGGCTAGATGGTCAGGCTCCCTGGTGGCTCAGACTGGGGGAGGCAGGTCTGTGCCCATTTATTCTAGAGGGAGAATAATGGGGCTTGACGAATGTCAGCTCTGGGGCCAGGTGGACAGGCTCCAAGCCACTCTGAGTGCCTCAGTTTCTGGATCCGTGAAATGGGCACATTTTGGGGATCAGTAGGAATTCCTGGACACCCAGGAAGAGGCTGCAAGGATTTATCTGGCCAGCCTGAGGTTCTGCCCCGACACCTTCTCTCATGGGCTACTGGGGCAACATATAGGGGAGGCCAAAGCCCCCTCAACACCCAGTTCCCCTTTAGTGCTGACTGAGGAGAGAGCAGATTCCTATAGGCTCCCCTGTTGGTTGGGGCCCATCTGGTCAAGAAAGGGCAGTTGGCGCCAAGCCCGTGCTGGGGCTCTGCAGTCCCTGTCTAGCTCTCAGGGGAGCAGGGGGAGAGAGTGCCGTGGGACCCTTTCTCTTGCCATGAACCCCGGGTTGTACATCTTTAAGGGCAAAGACGCGCGCTCGCGCTCTCGGCCTCTGCACACGTCACTTCATTCTTTCCCTCCCTCCCCCCCACCTTGGCTCCTTTCTCCAACTTCCCGGCCAGCTCGGGGGGGGGGGGGGGAGGCGGGGAGGGTGTCTTCCAAATCCACCTCCGGCCCCAAAATGTCCAGCAGCAGCCCCTGCCTCCCCACTTGACTCGGGCGGGCGGTCCAGGGGTACCCGCTGGGGTCGGGGTGTGCGTGGCCCGTTGGTCCCCCCACCGGTACCCCGGCCCAGGGTGGCTCGAAATTCGTAATAATAAGCAGTAATGGGGGTTCATGAAGCATGGGGAGGGGGCGCGGCTTTCCTTTCTCGCTCGCGCTCTTTTTTCCCTCGTTTCTTTGAAAGTTGGATGTTGAGAAGTGGGAGGTTCGGGGTGGGAGGGGAGACAAATTCGGGGAGGGAGAGAGGAGGTTGCCAGAGGGAGGAGAGACAGAGACACAGGGAGAGACAGAGACGGGGGAGGAGGGGTGAGGGACAGGAAAGGAAGAGAGAGAGACAGAGAGAGGGAGAGAGAGAGGGAGTCGGGCGCAGGAGAGAGGGAGAGCTCGGAAGGGAGGAGGGAGGGAGACCGAGGGAGGAGGCGGCGAGGAGCGCGCCGGCCGCGGCCGCGGGGGGGGGGGGGGGGTTGGAAAAATGACTCAGTAAGTTCAGCGCGCCCGCTCCGGCCGGCCCTGAGCCTCCCGCCGCGCCCGGGATGTATTCGTCCCCGCTCTGCCTGACCCAGGTACGCCCCCCGCCCGGCGCCCCGGCCCCGCGGCCCCCGCAGCCCGGCCCCGGAGTTTGGAAGCCTGGGGAGGCGGGACGAAAGAAGCGCGCGTCCCTCCCGCCGCCGCGGCCGGGATGCCCCCCGCCCTGGGCCAGGGTCCCGTGGGGGATGGGCTGGGCCGGGGACCCCTCCCAACCCGGGACCCTCACCCAGGACTCCCGCCCCGCCCCCCGCGACCTCTCCCCCTGGCGGACGCGGGGGCTCGTCCTGCAGTCTCGCCCTCCCCCCACGCAGGACGCGCTTCCCCCCAACGCCCCGGGAAGGTCGGGGGGCCCCGAGGAGAAGGCCAAAGGCGGGGCTCGGCGCGAACCCCAGGCCTGGACGCAGGCCTGCTTTTAAGAGGATTTGAGGGGTCCTGGCTGGACGCTAATCGCCCTGGGACTCTTGAGCAGAGGACCCCTGTGATGTTTTGGCTGAACGCCTCCCAAGGTTGTGCCCGCCACCCTAGCCCTGGGCCGCCTTTCCCCCCATTATTGGCCCACGTGGGCGAGGAGGGGGAGGGGGCACGCGAAGTTGGAGGCGCCAGCAATGGGGGAAGGGGGTGCCCCGACGTCCCGGCTCGGTCTTCTTCACCCTCCCGCCCCTCAATCCGGTTCCGAGATTTTCGCCGCATCGATTCTGGGTTATTGAGCCGCCGCCGCCGCCGCCGCCGCCGGGAGGAGCCGGGAGGCCGGGCGTTCCGGGGTCTGGCCCGGGCACTGCGGCGCTGCGGACGCCCTCGCCAGCCAGGCACCTGCCCCTGCCCCATCCTGTAGCCTCTCACCCCTGGCCGTGCTCCCGGACAGCCCCGGGCTCAGCCCTTGTGCAAGGATTAAGGGGGTGTGTGGGGAAGGGGCCGCACCTCAGGGGACCCCTCCCCCAGCACCCGCTGGGAACCCCCAGATTGGCTAGTTCTACTTTCCGGCTCGGCCTCCACACCACGTCCTTGTATGTCTTTAGGCCCTTGGGGTCCCGGCTGGCCTCCGTTTCCCCACCCCCCCAGCTGACATGGGGCCAAGGCAGGTTGTGGAGAGAGGGTCTGCGTGGCCTCCAAGCTGTAAAGTGCAGGGCGCTGGGAGGTGGGAGTCGCCAGAGCTTGAGTGCCCTGGGGAGCACTGTATGGGGTGCGCGTGGATGCCAGTCTCTGCTGGGGGTTCCCCCTATTCATGGCCCTGGGGTGCCCGTCATTCACAGGCTCTTTCTCCCTGGCCCCCTCCGGCTCCTGGCCCCCCACAGGGAAAGTGAGGGCTGGTGCCAAGGGGGTCCTGGGCTTGTCCTACCCATGATCCCCTGGGTGACCTTGGGCATCCCTGCCCCTCTCCAGACTTCCCTTCCCATTCAGAACAACTTTGGGGGTCCTCTGAAGTGGTCATCACTGGCCCACCTCTTCCTGTAGGTCGCCCTGAAGCTCCCCCAGAACAAGTAGGGTCCTGATTGGGGTTGCCCTGTGACCTTGGGCCTCCCAGTCTCTGGGCCTGGGGCTGGCCTGCGTGGCCCCCCGGGTGCCCCCGCCCCCTCCGCCCTTCCCGCGCTCACTAGCTCCCAGAGCTGCCTGGGGGGCTGAGCCCGGGGAGGCTATTGCAGGCAAGGAGGTTGGATGGCCGCCTGTTGTCCCTGCGCCCTGGAATTCCCCCACAGGACTCCTCCGGAGACAGGCCTCCGTCCCGTCCACGCTGCCCAGAAGGGGGTGGCGGTGAGAACCAGAGCTGGCGCTGTGCTCCTGGGCCTGGCTTTCCCAGGTGGAAAACCAGGCTGGCTGTCGGTGGAAATATGACAATAAAAAATACCTGGGGTTGCTGTGTGCTAGAGACAGGGTGACAGACAGACAGACGGAGAGAGGACCAGGGAGCTCCCAGGCTAGGGTGGGGATGGAGTGGCCCAAAGGCAGGGGGCTCCCCTTCTCTGTTTATTTTCCCATGGGTGCCCCAAGCCCTGGAGAGGGACCACCTCTTAGACTCCCCCAGCAGCCTCAGTGTAAGCCCTGAGCTCCTTGCAGGCCCACCCCCAGATCTGGGGTCTCTAGCTGGGGGACCCAGGTGCCCCTGCAAGATCCCCCTCCACTCCTGGCTGCCTAATCACGCCCTACGCATCGCATCGCTCTCTGACTGTCTGCATCTCTGTGTCTCCCTGCCTCTCTCTCTTCCTGTCTCTGTTCTCTCTCCCTCCCTTTCTCTCCATCTCTCTCTCCATCTCTTTTCCCTCTCTTTGTCTCTGTGTCTCTCCTCACCCGCCAGTCTCTCCCTGTCTCTCGGTCT
Source organism: Camelus dromedarius (assembly GCF_036321535.1). Taxonomy (NCBI): domain Eukaryota; kingdom Metazoa; phylum Chordata; class Mammalia; order Artiodactyla; family Camelidae; genus Camelus; species Camelus dromedarius. The sequence continues at coordinate 2,198,132 of NC_087462.1, forward strand.
CTGGGCCTCCATCTCCCCCCTTTACTGACTAATTTTACAACCCAAGCCCATCCTAAAATAGCTCCCTTTTAGCTGATCCGACCCGGATCCTTCTCTGAGCGGAGACCAGACCGGCTAGGGGGTGCGCGGGGGTGGAGGGTTTGCTGGGCTGCTCAGGTGCCCGCCCGCCCTGTGCCCCGGTCCTGCCCACCGAGGAGGGGGGGTGGCCGCAGCCCGGGCGGCCCTGGAGGATTCTGGGAGCCCCGTCCCTGTTTCAGTGGTGACTCAAGTGCTTTTCACTTTTACTCTTAAGAGGAACTGTGGAGCAGCCGTTACTTCCATAAATCCTGCCGGCGGGAAGGCCAGCCTCCTCCCCGAGCTCGCCCCACTCTGGGCCTCCCTTCCTGCCTCCCTCCCGCCCGCCTCCACCGCCACGTTAGTTATTCCGGGTTTGGGGCCAAATCCCTCTTGGCTGCAGTGCCCAGGATTCCCCGGGGCCGCAGGCTGGGCCTGGGCTGAGGCCATGGCAGCGCCGGCTGCCAGGGCCCCCTCCTTCATTCATTCATTCTTTCCTTCATTCCTTCACCCTGTTCCTTCGAGGGGCGGCACTCTTTTTATTACTGCTTCTCCAGTGGGGAAATTGAGGCTGGGAGAGGGTCCCTGACTTTTGATTGATTTAATGTAGTAGATCTTCACTGAGCCCCTCCTATATGAGCCTGGGCACGGAGGGGAGAAGACATTGAGGGGTCAGCCTGGTATGGGTTCCTGGAGGCTCTGCTGGGATTGGGGGACCCCCAGCACCTCAGGGCTGGGAGAAAGGCCAAGACCAGAGAGGGCCATGACCTGCCCCGGGCGGCACAGCATGGCCAGTGAGGCTGGGGTTCAGGGCTACGGCCCACCTTGCTCTTTGGCCAGGACCGAGCAGATGGGCGCTCCCTGTGAGCCCCCCCACGTGTGGTCTGATGGCCTTTGATTGGCTCCTGTAAAAGGCACAACCACTCTCCATGTCTCTCTCCCTCTCCATATCTGTGTCTCCCCCCCCACCCCTTCTCTGCGGTGGAGGTGCCTCAGCGTCAGGGTCGGGCGCCTTGTAAATCATGATGCTGGGATTCTGGCCGAGTCAGCGTTCTCCCTCTTCTCTCTCTCTCCCTCTTCTCTCTCTCTCTCCCTCTTCTCTCTCTCTCTCCAGTGTCTCTCTCTCTCTGCCTGAGCCGCCTACCTCTCTGTCTCACACCAAATGGATGGGGCACACCAAATGTCCTGGGGCCTCCTGCCCCACGAACGCATGTGTTCACAGCCGCCTGCACACGCGTGCACTGCCTCCTGGCCTGGGTACCCAAAGCACACCCTCCCACACGTGCGAGCACACAGACGCACACACCCGCGTGCCCTGACAACGGTCACCGAAGCAGAGACCCAGGGCGGCCTCAGACCTTGCCCAGGTGGCTGTGTGACTCTGGGCGAGAGACCTGGCCCTTCTGCGCCCCGTGGCCTCACTGAGAAATGAAGTTAACGGTAATCCTCAACTCCTGGGGCTGCCTGAGGACTCCGGGAGGCGGGACATCGCCCGGCACGCAGTAGGAGCTCATAAATATTTGTTGTGTGAATGAGTGAACGGTTTTGCCAGTGGAGAGGAGGAACTTGAGTCTCTCCCCACATAAAATGGGGAACGTAATCATGCCTTCCTCGGATGCTTTACCCTTAGCACTGTTCCTCGTATACAGTAGGTGCCAAATAAGTGCAGCTGTGATTGTGGCCGTCGCTGAGCTAATCACTGGACTGGACATCCCATAGGCATTTTCCAACTTGCCCTCCTTTCCTGTCGGCTCGGTGCGGACCCGGCCCTGGGCCAGGTGATAGGAACAGCGGTGACTCCCCAAAACCTTGAGCCCTGACCCGCCCCCCCAGTGGGTGTCTGTTGGCCTTTCCCCTCTGCCTAGCCCTGTCCAGGGTTTCCCTGAGTTTGGCCAGACCCACGTGGGTACCAGCATCCTTTGTCCATCAGGGTGTGTGAGTAGGTACCAGGCAGAGGCTGGGACTGCGCCTTTCCTGATCTGGATGCTGGGGACGAAGCACGGAATGAAACAGATCAAAGCCGTGCCCCTGAGGGGCTGCAGTCTAGGTGAGGGGATGGCGGGACCCAGCTGCCGCTTTGGCTCCCTGAGGAGGAGGTGGCACGTGTCCTGGGGCTCAGCAGGGGAAGGGGGCCACACGGGATTCAGAGACAGAGCATGCCAGGTGCAAAACTGGCACTGCTGGTGAGTCCCGAGGATGGCGCCAGACCACGTGCTCGGGGGTGGGAGGGCTGGCAGTGGGGCTGAGGAGTCAGGAGGTTCAAGTTCACAGTCATAGGGACCCAGGTTCAAGTCCCAGCTCCTTCCTGGCTGCGTGACTTTGGGCTGGTGGCCTCAGTGCTCAGGGCCTTAGTTTCTCCCTCTGGACAGTGGGCAAAATAGTTGTTCCCATTTCATAGAGTTGAGAGCTCAGTAAATGTTCAGCCTCTAAATAGCACGACCTCACTCCCTGTCTCTCTCCCACACCCTGGGCTTCTAGCTCTGCCCCCATCCTTCTCCCAGGACACCAAGGCACAGAGGGGAGCTCAAGAGATCTAAGGCTTAGACTCACTGGTCACTTTGGTGGGAACTTTCTACTCCCTGGACTTAGCTTATCCAGACTCTTCCCAGTGGCCCTCAAGGCTCTGCACGGCCAGCCCCTGTCACCTCCCTGCCCTCACCACCTCCACTTTGCTTATTGTTTACTCTGCTCAAGCCTTGCCAGCCTCCTCATTGTTCTCGCCAAACATTAAGTGTGGTCTTGCCTCAGGACCTTTGCATGTGCTTTGTTCTTCACCTGGGAAGCTCCTGCTGTGGGTTGTCATTTTTCAGCTCTTTGTTCAAGTGTCCTCTCCTATGGGAGACCCTCCCTGACCACCTTCAGCTAAAAACAACCCCCAGGGGACTCCCCAGCCCCCTCCTCAAGCTCCTTTAAATTTTTTCAGAGCACTTTGTTCAGCCTGACATTTTATTATGTATTTTTTAGCTTGGTTAACATCCATCCCTGCCCACATCAGGATCTGGGTGAGGGCCGAGCCCAGGACATTGTCGGGTTCCCAGCATCATGCATGGAGCTGGCACAGAGTAGACACTTAGTAAATGTTTCTTGAACCAAATGAATCTCCCCCTCATTAGATAAGAGCTGTTCATAAGCTGTGATGCTGAGCTTGAGGGGAGGAGTCTTTCTAGGTCAGGAACACTTACTCTGGCACAAGAAGAGTTTGTGTTTGAATAAGAGCTCTGCCGTTTGACACTTAACCTGGGCTTAACCTGGGCTTAACCTGGAGGAGGGGACCAGGGCTTTGAAGGATGCATAGGAGTTGAGGATAAACACTTAGAAGGTGGATAAGAGATTCTCAGTAACATTTGTTAGATCACTGAGTGAATGAAGGAGAGAGAATCCTTTGCGGAAAACTTTTGGTAAGGGAATTGGAGTTTCATGTCCTGGTTTGCTTCTGCGGGCTGTCAGAGTGGGAGGGCCACAAGGAGGCCCAGAGAAGGGCACAACCCAGCGCACAGTTGACCAGTTCATAGTGCCCAGCAAAGGCTTGGACCCAGTTGCCTACCTCCCAGCTGCTGCTGCCCTCTTTGGCCAGGAAGTCCCAGTGGGCCAAGTGGAGTTTCTGAGAAAGGCCTGGTCTTGCTCCCTGCCCTCACCTTGCATCTCTGATGACCAGGGCAACGGATAAGCTCTCCGCCAACCCCTAGCAGGGTGCAATGTCCCTTTCTGCCCATTGTACAGAATGAGAAACTGAGGCCCAAAGTGGAGTATCAGTTTGTTCCTAGATCATACAGGAAGTGAAAATGGAGACCGTTGTCACCCACCCTCATTCCCTCCACAAGTCTGCCTGGCAATGAGTGCCTCAGCCCTGGGCCTCAGGCTGAGGGGAGAGTGAGTGAACTGGACTCAGAGACCCCTAGTTGTGTGGTCCAGGCTAGTCTGGAAGAACACTGAGGAGAGCAGGAAAGCTGCCTGACGAAAGGCACCCTGGAGACAGGGCTTTGAGGGATGTGTAGGAGTTCAGGAAGATTCTTGGCATCTAGCTTGCCTTGGCTGTCTGCCTTGCCCTGTCCACCAGTGAGGCATTGGGAGGTGCTTGGGGAAGAGGCCTTGGTCATCACAGGTCTTGTGGGACAGAGAGTGATAGACCTGCCTCTCACCTGGCCTGACCTCCTGGGGAGGACGTGAGAGGCTAGGGCAGCAGGTCCATGACCCAGTTACAGGCTGTTTGTCTTCCTTTCCCCAGGACTAGCTTGGGTCACCAGTGACGTGGGATCCCACCCCTGCCCGCCTCCCTGGCACCTTTCCCCAGAGAGGGCCCGGGGGCAGGTAGGGATAAGAGAGAGGCATGGGGGCTTGGAAGGGGGAGGAGCTGGAAGACAAAAGGGACTCAGAAAAGGGGAGGGGGCTCAGAGACACAAGGGTTCAAGGAGAGGAAGAGTTTGGGCCCCAAATAATCACAACAACAGTAATAATAGCTAAGACAGGTTTTTGTGAGCTGGGCAGATAATGGGGCTCATTTGCTAGGAAGAGATAGCACCCCGCATTCAAGAAGGCCCGCCGGCTGACACCCCAGCCGCCCTTCCCAGCTCCCTCTTATCATGGCTCCAAGAAGCTCCAGGCCTCCAGTGGCAGCCGTTGCCCAGGTCTCCTGCCACCCTGGCGTCCCCTCCGCCGGGGGCAGCACCCTGTCCCGCTATCAGTTACCCACTGCTGGCCTCTCCAGTAGGATGGCCTGGGCTCTGGTCCTGGCTCTGCTGACTGGCTGTGTGACGGCAAGTGGTTCCCCATCCCTGGAGAAGCCCCCGAGGTTGGGCAGGGCCCCTCCACCCTCCCTCTGCCTCAGCAGATCAACCTGGGCTGGGGTCAGCGGCAGCAAAAAAGGGCCCTGAGGTCCAGTCCCTGCCACAGCTGTCACGGTGACTCACGCGTCGGGGGACATTGGCGTGGGGGAGCTGGGCTGGGACAAGCCGTGCCCCGGCCTGCCCCACCCTGCGAGGGCAGGCTATTTTCAGAGCCTCAGTAATAGGGGAAATCTGAGGTCGTCCCCCACCCCCAGAACCCCAGGGCTAGGAAAAGGCATCACCCCTGTTCCAGAAGCCCAGCAGTCCCCCCAGGCAAGAGAAGGGAGTGGGGTGGAAGTTCTTCTCTGCCTTCCTTTCTCTTTGAATTTTCACCCCTGGAGGCTGAGAAACCAGGTCCAGGATGTTCTGCAGACTCAATTTCTCTTGCTGAAAACTGGCGAGAGTCAGAAAGCCCTCCCATGGCCTCACGTTGTTCCCTGAGGGGCCCAACTGGGGCTGCTTTTTGTGGGGAAGTCAGATGGACGTGGGTTCCAGTCCCAGCCCTGCCCCTCATGACAGGGTCTTCTCTTGGGGTCATGGTTTCTTCATCTGTAAAGTAGGTGTCGTGGTCACCCAGCAACACCCACCAGGCAAAGGGAGGGGAATGTTGAAGTCTTAGCTCTGGCCAGGTCTCAGAGCCTCCATGAGCCTTGATATTTTCATCAGTGGAATGGGTCTATGGGGGGCAGGCTAGGGTGAACCAACCCCCAGGGACCCTTCTCTCTTCAGCTCTGAACCTCCAGGGCCGAGCACCACTTTCTCTACTGCATTCTGATCTCTTGCCTCCATGAGCCTCAGCTTTCCCAGCCCCTGCAATGGGTCTATGCAGGAACTGCACCCCACCCCGGCTTCCATTAGCTCCTGATACCCAGGTGGCCCCGTCTTGGCCTGTGGACCTCAGCCATCCTGTCTGTACACCTGGGTAGGAGTGACATGTTGTCCTCATTTTTCCATCATCGCCAGGAGCCAGCAGAGGCAGCCCTCTGACCCTGCATCTGGCGTCAGCTCCCTCTGCTGAGCAGTGGGTCTGAGAAACAAGCCCCAGGGACATATGCTGAGCCTGGTGTCTCCCATAATCCTTGAGCACCCAGAGTGTGCTCAGCCTTGCCCTAGCCATTCGGGCTCACACTCTGGTTCGGGGGTTTGCAAACTACAGCCCCAGGGCCCACGGCCCATCGGCTGTCTTTATAAATAAAGCTTTATTGAGACACTGTTGTGCTGGTCACTTACGTCTCCTCTGTGGCCAATCTTGCCCTACAGGCAGAGGGGACCTGTTGCAACAGAGACTAAAATGCTCACTATCTCTTTTAAGATGCTTTTGAAGTTTTCTGACCCCCATTCTAGAAGGCAGAGAATGGGTCCAAAACACCATTCTACTGACTCATATTCCCCATCTGTTCAATGTGTCCCCCATCAGCCTCCACTTGGGACCCTCAGCTTGTCCTACCTGTACATGGGGGTTCAAGACAGTCCTCCACGAACATCTGCCTTGGCCTGTGTCTTCAACATAGTCCAAGCCTCAGTTTCCCCATCTGTGAAATGGGTTGTTTTCAGACCCAGTGAACTTCTGCTGGGTCCCCTCTGGTCTTCAGTTGTCCCCAGGAGGTAGAGGGATCTGCAGTGGCCGCCTGGATACCTCTGCCCTGCCCTCCCTCTAGTGGCTCTGCCTGGGGCCCCTCCCACCTCAGTCTTCCTGGCCGGGCAGTAGGTTCACGGGGCCGCAGCGCTACCTGACCTCTGGCCTCTCCCCCTCTCCACAGGATGAGTTCCACCCGTTCATCGAGGCGCTGCTGCCTCACGTCCGCGCCTTCGCCTACACCTGGTTCAACCTGCAGGCGCGGAAGCGCAAGTACTTCAAGAAGCACGAGAAGCGGATGTCGAAGGACGAGGAGCGCGCGGTGAAGGACGAGCTGCTGGGCGAGAAGGCCGAGGTCAAGCAGAAGTGGGCGTCGCGGCTGCTGGCCAAGCTGCGCAAGGACATCCGGCCCGAGTGCCGCGAGGACTTCGTGCTGGCCATCACTGGCAAGAAGGCGCCGGGCTGCGTGCTCTCCAACCCCGACCAGAAGGGCAAGATGCGCCGCATCGACTGCCTGCGCCAGGCCGACAAGGTGTGGCGGCTGGACCTGGTCATGGTCATCCTTTTCAAGGGCATCCCGCTGGAGAGCACCGACGGGGAGCGCCTGGTCAAGGCGGCGCAGTGCGGCCACCCGGTGCTCTGCGTGCAGCCACACCACATCGGCGTGGCGGTCAAGGAGCTCGACCTCTACCTGGCCTACTTCGTGCGCGAGCGAGGTGAGGGCGCGCGGCCGCAGGTCTGCAGGCGGAGGGGGGAGGCGCCCTCCCGGTGTAGATGGGCAGGGCGGGCCCCGCGGGTCTGAGGGCGGAGGCAGGCGCACGCAGTCCGAGGAGGGAGGCCGACCCGGGAGAGGTCCGAGGAGGGAGAAGGTCTACCGAGGGGGGAGGCAGGTGCAGGTGCAGGTCCAGGGGGGCAGTGGGCCTACACGGAGGTCCGAGGGGGCAGGCGCATGCCGCGGGAGGGTCTAAGGGAAAGAGATCCAGTCAGTCCAAAGAGAGTCTTGGGGGGAGGATGTGGCAGGGGCGTCCTGGGGGTCTGGAGGTAGGGGCCAGCTCTGACCTTGATGTCTGAGGGGGCTGGCAGGCAGGTCTCAGGTTATGAGACCCAGTCCCAGAGGGTCTCTTGGGAACAGGGGTGTGGATAGGCGCGTGACCCATGGGAGAGGGACAGTATCCCTCTGGGGAAAGCTGGAAGAGTGTTGGGGTTGTGCACTGTGAAGGCTGGCCGACTTGCTCTCAGACCTCCCCCAGAGACCCAACAGGTCCCATGTTTGTGCCAAGTGGAAAGCTGGGGCTCTGTGTGTGACTTCGGCTAGGTTACCACCCTCTCTGGTCATCAGTGTCCCCCACTCTGTGTGTTCTTCCAGCTGGGTGTTTGCTGGCTCTGTGGTCACATGGCCCACATGGAGACCAGTGGGTTCCTGAGGATGGGGAATTCCATGGCAGCTTCCTGGAGGAGGAGGCTCCACTGAGCTGAGCTCTGCAGGATGACTGGGCAGTGATGAGCATGAGGATATCCCAAGTGATCAGAGCCTGGGCAGAGATGTGGGGACTGCTGGGCGGCCCAGCCCTGAATGTCAGCAGCCCCGGTGGCCCAGGGCAGGGCCTGGCTTGGGGGGCAGTGGGTGCGTCGCTCTGCTGCTCTCTGGTTGTGTGGTCAGTGGAGGTGTCGGAGCCCCTGCCTTGATCAGGCCTCAGGAGACTGGCTGAGGTCGTGTGTGCGGCGTGTTGAGCCCTGGCCTGCCGTGTGACGGGTGTCGGCTGTGACTGTCTTCATGTGGTACTGGGTGCGCCTGGAGGACCTAACAGGCACACGTCACAGGCCCCGCCGCGCCTCTCCACGCTGAGTCTGGTACACACATGGGCGTGAGCCTGCACCCACCCAGGGCTGCTGAGTGTGTCAGGTGGCTGCACGGGGGTTGCAACCCCTGTCCCAGCCCCCATAGACCCCACATTAACCAGAAATGATGGAGGAAGCCTGGTGGAGGGGTGGTGAGAAGAGGGGGGACTCAAGGGCCGAACCACCCCAGTTCTGAGCGCAGCCCCGCCGTTTACTGGCTGTGTGACTGTGGACACATCCTTGTCCTGTGCCTCAGTTTCCTCCTCTGTACAGTGGGGGTAACAACCGTGCCAATTCCTAGTGATGACGGGAGGATTACGTGAGGTCTCCTGGTCTGCGTGGTGTGCGGGAGGGAGAGCGGGGACTGAGTTTCCCAGTCTTGACCTTGATTCCTTGACCTTGACCCCAACTGCGCCCACCCTGACCCCCAATTAGCACCAAACGCAGTGGGGCCAGAGGCAGAGGGGTGGATAAGGTGACTGTGCTGTGGGCGTGGGGTGGGGGGGCAGGGGCGGCCTTGGGGGCCGCAGGGCTCATTGCCATGCAGGTCCAGGTCTCTCCCACCACATCCATCCTCTGCGCCTGGCCCTGCCCCCACCTCCTCCACGCTGAGCTGATAAAATTTTGAAGCGAGTTTTCTGCCGGTGTCAGCACAATCTCGGGCGCCTCCCCTCCCCCAGCGGCCCCCTCCCCCCTCCGCTCAGCAGGCAGGCCAGGCCTCCAGGCCTCCCCAGACACCTTCACGTCCGACTGCCAGGCCTTTGCTGGCCAGTCTGGTGAGCCTCCTCGCGTGAGGGCCCCGGGAAGGTCAAGGCTGTACCGTCCCCTGCTTCCAGCCGGCTCCATCATCCCAGGGGATCTCTGCGCAAACCGGCCCCAGCTGACCCAGCTTCAGCTGGCTGGGAGCGAGGGTCTGGTGTGAGGTCTGGGCCTGGAACTCAGCTCCAGCCCAGCCACCCGCCTGTCCGCTGGGTGTTCCAAAACAAGTCGCTTAATCTCTCTGTGTCTGCTTTCCTTGTCTTTAAAATGGGATGCTCAAAAATAGCTACCTGATAGGAATGTTGGGTTCTCACAGTACAAGTTCAACAAATTACCCCATGGAATCATGAAGACAGGTACCAAGCATGGGGCTAGAGCTCTGTGGACTGTTATTATTAACATTATCATTCTCATTAGGGTTACGATTTCCTACCGCAAAGCCTGTGTCCATGCTGTTCCCTCTGCCTGGAGTGCCTGTCCCATACAGAAAACTTCTACTTATGCTTCAAAACCTCAACTCCTTGCTTCACTTTCTCTATTTCTTCCATTTTTTTCTGAGGGCTCAGCAGTTTTCCATTCTTGCAGCAACCCTGCGAGGCAGGAATCATTGTTGTACCCATTTTACAGATGAGGAAACAGAAACCCAAAGAAGGTAGCTGCCCTGCCCAAGGTCACACAGCTAAGAGAGGGCAGAGGTAGGATTTGCACATAGGCAGCTTCTTTTGCTGACACCCCTGCTAGCCTTCCACGCTTGGTGGCAGAAGGGGATGGAGGTAAAACGCAGTGTACAAGGTGGGTGTCCAGTCCATGTGGCATGGCCACGTCCAGGCTGTGTTCTAGGATCCCACCCACCAAGGCCTTATCCAGGGTTCCTGGGCTGAGGCCACCCTCTGGGAGCCCCTTACTGAGCCTCACGTCCCCAACTTCCATCCAAGGATACCCTGTCCTCATCTGACCAGCGTTCTGTCTGCTTATCAGCCAGACAGTGGTCTGACTGCAGAGAGAGCTGGCCACCTCCTCCCTCGTCTCCCCTCGTGGGTCCCAGGGCTGGAAGGAGTCCAGGCCAAGGCCGGAGTGCAGTGTCCACTCACATCAGCCCTGCTGGGAGGCTGTGGGATTGGTGGGAGTGGGAGAGGCAGGCCTCGGTTGGCCTCTGGGGGCGGGAGTCACAGAGTGAATGTTGGGACGGGCAGCTGATATGACTGAAAGGAGGTACCATTTCCAGGGTCAGAAATGGGACCTTGGAGCCCACAGAATGACAGCGAGAGAGACATGGAGAGACAGAAGGTCCCAGAGACATCGAGAGACACAGAGAAACCCACAAGACCATACATGCATTCTCTGTCCTTGGACAAAGAGACAAGGCCTGGCTCCCCTCCCGCACAGCCTCCACATCTCTCCCAGAGGGTGTCAGGTGGACTGAGGGGGCCACACCCCAAAGGGGAGTCCTAGGCCTCTATCCTCTGGTTTATTTTGGAAGACGGAGAGGTGGGGACAAGGCATGAGAAGGTCCTTTTAGCGTTAGGGACCCTAGGCTGGTCAGAGCCCAGGGTACCTCCTGGGGCCAAACTTGGCTGCCCCAGGCATCCATCTGGCACCATTGTGGACACAGGGGCCTGATTCCAGGGTGGACTCAGTGAGTGCCTCTGGGCTGCCTAAGGGACAGCTGGGGGACCGTGATGAGGGAGTGGCATAAGTTCCACCTTGGGACATTGGGGCTGCCCACGAAATCCGTACACTTTGCTGGGGGTAGAGAGGAGTGGTGGTGGAGCTGGCAGTTCTGTTAAATTAATAAAAACCTAATGACAGTGAGGGGTGTGGAAAGAGGCAGCAGGAGGGCACTCTGTACTGGGAGGGCCTGTCTGAAATGACTTGAGACAAGGCCTGAAGGAAGTGAGGGAGCCACAGAGGGTTTTGAGTGAGAGTGTGCCAGGCAGGGGGAGGCACAGCCAGTGCAAAGGCCCTGGGGCTGGAATGGCTCCACGTGTAGGGAGCAGAGGTGAAGGCCGCTGGGGGTGTTGGAGGGGGCGGGAGGGCCTGCGGCGTGGCTTCCCAGTGAGGGTGATGGGGGGGCCAGGAGTAGGGGACCCCGGCCCTCCTTGTCCTGTTTGCATTTGGGAAGGAGCCTGGAGGAAGCAGGGCCCAGAGAGGGAAGCCGCCTGCCCAGCCCCGAAGCCCAGCCAGGCCTCCCCACCCCCTCTGGCAGCCTGAGAAACCTGAGGCGCGGGCGGGCACTGTGCCAGGGGCGGCGGGGGAGGGGCTGCCAGGCCCGCCCGCTCCGGCAGCTGCCAGCCCGCCCCGAGCCGCCAGCCCAGATGGTGCCCAGCTGCTGACGCTGCCGTGGGCTGGCCTCGCGTTCCCGCCTCCTGTTCCCGCCTTGTTCTGTGCCAACCTCCCGGAAAGGCACTGTGGGCAGAGGCCGGCTCGGGAAGCTTGCAGCTGCCCGAGGGGCTGCCCAGGGTGCCCAGGGAGGGGGCAGAAGGAACTGGGAGGGGTCTCCATCCCCTCCTGGGTAGGCCTGGGAAGCGACCCTAACATCAGAGACAATAGTAATAGCAGACGCACATCGTGTGCCTGGTGCTGAGCCCGGCTCACGTCGGTTTAATTCTCTCCACCACCCTGGGAGGGAGGGACTGTTGCCTTCTATGTTTCAAGTGAGGTCACAGGCCCAGAGACACTCAGCCACTTGCCCAAGGTCACACAGCTCCTAAGAGGTGGGGCAGAATTAGAACCCACAGATCCTGAGTCCTTGAAACCACTAAAGGAAAAGAACTCAAAACCACTTTTGAGGCTATCAGATGGAACCCACACCCTCCCAGATGTCCACATCATGAAAGGATCAGGCCCAGAATACAGAGTGAACAAACGAATGAGTATTTGCAAACCCTCATCCTGCAGTGCCTGCCGAGCCAGACGTGGGGCCACGGTCCCCATCAAGCGCACCCTGGGCTCGGATGGCAAGAGGAAGGGCCTCAGCCCGGAGCGAGGGAGCCTCGCTCAACCTCAGCTCTGCCCCTGGCTTGCTGTGTGCCTTAAGGCAAAGCATTCCCCTCTCTGTTCTGGGTTTGGGGGAGAGCTGAGGCCAAGAAGGTCAGGCTTTGTGGGCCACAGAGAGAACCACTGGGTGCTGTGCTGGGGAGACAGAGGGTGGACATGGATGGGAGGGCGTGTGAGGGCACCTGTTCGTTTGGGTAATGGGCACCATTTGTGTCCACACTTGTTCCAGGCTGTGCAAGGTGTGTTTCCATTTCTGAGCCTGAGTTTTGCCATCTGTAAAGTGGCAAGGATAAGAACGGTGTCTGCTGCGTTGACAGTTGGAGTCAGTGATCCCTGAATAGCATACAAGAGGCGCTCAATAAATGCTCTGTCCCTTCCCAGATCCTCTCCCCAGCCCCAAGAGGCAAAGGGGAAGAACTTCAGCATGCCTGTGGGCCAGCAGGGACACCTGTGACCCAGGACAGGCCCCCACTGGAAACCGGGCGGTGTCACCTGTCCAGATGTCTGGGCGGCGGAGGAGTGAGGGGCTTCTGGCAGCCTGGACTCCCCCAGGGCTGGGCAGCCAGGTGTACCAGCCTTCTGTCTGTGTGGGGAAGGTTGCTGCCCGGGTGTGAGGTCCAGACGCCAGCTGACGATGTATTTATAGTGGCGGCGGGAGGCCTCTGGGTTCATGGTTAGTGGCAGAGAGGGACCAGCAGGTGAGCGTACTGTTAACGCAGCCCACGGGAGCCCAGTGTCGGGAAGAGGCTGGGGCACGACCTGTAGCCCGACAGCCCAGGTTCAAATCCCACCGCTCGTGAGCTGTTCCACCTTTGGCAGGTGATGTCACTGCCCTGGGCCCAGGTGCCCTTCCCTCGTAAATGGGCCTGATCCAGATGGTGCCCACCTCCCCGGGGTTTTTTAGGGTTAAGTGAGTTAATGCATCAAAGACCTTAGTACACAGTAAGCGCTCAGACTTGATCTGGTGCCTTAAAAAGGAAGGAGATTCTGGCTCCCGCTACAACGTGGATGAACGTTGAGGACATGATGCTCAGTGAGAGAAGCCACACACAGAAGGATGAATACTGTCTCATCCGAGGTCCCTAGAGGCGTCAGATTCATAGAGACAGAAAGTAGGTGGTGGGGCCGGGGCTGGGGAGTGAGTGTTTCAGGGGGAGCTTCAGTTTGGGAAGATGAGAAAGTTCTGGAGATGATGGTGGAGATGATTGCACAAAAATATGAATGTGCTTAATGCCACCGAACTGTGCACTTAGAAACGGTTCAGATGGTTGGGGGGGGGTGCAGCTCAGTGTTAGAGCTCGTGCTTAGCATGCGCCAGGTGCTGGGTTCGGTCCCCAGCACCTCCGCTAAAACAAAAGCCAAAAAAGCAGACCCATGGGAATCAAAAATGGTTAAAATGGTAAATTTTGTGTTATTGATATCTTACCAGAATTTTAAAAATTATTTGTTGTTAATAACAATAAGTAATAATACATTCTCTATTATAATGCAACAATAAATAGTAAAAATAATTATCAGTGCTAGTAATGTAATAATAGTTGTTATTATCACCACCATTATGATCGGGGTTCTAGTCCCAGCGCTGCCCTGTGGCCAGCTGGGCAGCCTTGGACAAGGCAGTGCTCATCTGGGCTTCTGTTTCTTCATCTCCAAAGTGAGCACGGGGCTGTCCAGCCATGGAAGTTCAGACAGTATCTATGAGAAAGAGACCTCTTAGCATGTGATGCAAAAGCTCACAAATATGTGGGAGTTCTTTCGTGAGTCGCCCCCCACACCCGCAGACGTCCCTGCACAGGTGCCCATGTGCACGTCTGCAAGGCGGGCCCAGGAGGTCCCCGAGGACCCGAGAGGTGCCCGGGTCCACGCGGGCAGGGCCGGCCTCTGCGGAACCCGCAGGAGTGGGAGGCCTCGCGATGCACCTGTGGCGGCCACCCTGGCGTGGCGGGACTGCAGTTGCCACCCTGGCCCTGTGCCTGGGGAGCCAAGGGGAGGCCGAGGGCAGCTAGGGACATCTCTGCCCCCCCCCGCCCCCCCCTGCCTAGACAGCTGCCAGGCCGGCCCCTCTCCCTCCAGCTGGGTGTGGGCAGGAAGTCACAGATGGCCAGAGCTGGTGAGGGATGAGGAGGGGGCACATGGGAACACTGGACATCTTGTCCTGATCAGGAAACTAAGGCCTAGAGAGGGGCAGGCATTGCCCAGGGGGGCCCAGTAAAGACCCTTTCTCTGGTGCATTCTGTCCCACCTTCTGTTCCAGGCTGACTAGGATGGGTGTCAGGACAGGGAAAGGGGGGGCCCTGCTACCTGGGTAAATGATTCGCACGTGGGAAAGGGGTTTCAAGGCTGGAGGGGGGTTCTAGAATGCCAGAGCTGGGGTGGCCTCTGGACCCTCTAGGGAACAAGTTCTGGAAGTCTCAAGGCCTGATTCTAGACTCTCCAGAGCTGGGCTCCTGCCCCTCCGATGGCTCTAGAAGCCTCCCTGGTGGGTTCAGAGCAGCCCAGCCCAGAAGAAACACAACATGCCCCACACAGATAACCTAATACTTTTCTGGTGCCCCACTTAAAAGTGTAAACATCCAGGGGAATTTCATTGTAACAACCTATTCTTTGTGACCCAGGACATCCAAAATATTGTCATTCAACACATAATCAGTATGAAAAAGTCACTGAGATGTTGCACATTCTTTTTTTGTCCCGCGTCTTGGAGAGTCAATGTGCATTCCACAGTCGCGTCACAGTTTGGACCAGCCACATTTCAGGCGCTCCGTGCCACACGTGGCCAATGGCCACCGTATCAGCTCTAGAGGATCTGAGTTCTAGAGAATTCCAAGGCAGATCTTAAATTGCCCAAGCGGGGCTATGGATCCAGAGTTTCCCGGGTTGGGGTCCTGAGTGTCTAGAAGCAAGGCCCAGGACTTTTTACTTTGGGCTTTTGCTTACCTGTGGACAAGCTCCGAATTTCCCTGCGCTGGGTTCTAGCATTCTGTGAGGCAAGTTTTTACAGCGTCTGGGAGCGGACCTCAGATAGTGGGGTTCTCAAGAATGTGAGGGCCGATTCTAATACTCCCAACTCAATCATCAGTTATCCAGTCAAGTATTGGCTTCATCAATAGCCAAGAAACCCTGAAGTGTATCCCTGACCATTGACAGCAGTTTCCGGAATGCCACGTGTTGGGTTTTTGCCCACCCAGGGGCAGAATCTAGAATTTTCTCCAGCTGAGTTCTAGAGCAGGTTCTAGTATTCTCTGAATCAGGGATCCAGAATGTTCAAAAAGTTCAGTCTAGTAAGCCTGTCCTCAGACTCTGGGTGACTGAGCAGAATGTTCCAGAAAAGATGCCTGCAGAGGGGGAAGGAGGTGGACTTTCATTTCTCTGAGACTCCTTCCAGCCTGGCTAAGGCTGGGGCTGCCTGTCTGGGGACAGCAGACGGACGGGGGCCCCGTGGTGGGGTAAGGCGTTCAGGAGCAGTTTGTTGGGGGTACGTAACTGTGAGAACCTGAGACCAGGTGGGCCCGGGAGTAAGAATGAAAAGTTCACGTAATCCCCAGTCAGTGTGTGTGGTTTACTGGGTGTGGGGACACAGGACCCTGGCTGTGTTCCCAGAGGCTGTTGTGGGGCTGTTGTGGGGACAGGGCACTTAGTAGGCCCTCGGTGGAAGGCAGTGGCTGTCGTTGGTGACTGTGACATCTGGCAGGAGGCTGGGGTTGTCTGTGTGTTTGGGGCTTGGTGTGCGTTTGGGGGAACCGCAGGCAGACTGAGGACTTAGTAAGTTAAATCCTCAGTAAATATCAGAAATTATTAGCACCGTTTCACTTCACCTTAATCCCACAAAGGCAGGAATTATCATGAACTGCATTTAACACATGGGAAAATTGAGGCCCAGAGAGGTTAAACCACTGAGCCGAGAATGCACACCTAAGAGGTAGAGCAGGATTCAAACCCAGAATGTTCCAGGATCCTTCCTTTGGGCCTGGAAGATTTTGGTGCTAGTGATCAGGCACCAGGCTCAGCTGGATCAAGGAGCACCTTTGGGGGCTGCGGCCTGGCTCCGGGGAAGACTAGCTTCAAACTCTCTACCTGGGGGAGCCAGGAGGGGCGAGATGCAGCCAAGGTCACGTGTCTCCCTTTCAGTCTCGGTCCCTGGGTCTCTGTCTACATCTCTTTGTCTCTCCAGCCCCAGTCTCTCCAGGTCTTGGCCAGTCTCCTCCCCTCACCACCTCAGGCCTGCCCGTGGGCTGCCCGGAGGCGGAGGTGGCAGCAGCAGCTGAATGGGCCCCTTGTTCCTGACCACACCCGCCCCTTGGGGTCACCCCGGGACAAGCCCTGACAGCCTGCTGCCTTAAAGGGCCAGTGCCCAGAGAGAAGGGGAAGGAGAGAGGCTGCCTTGCTCCCAAGCTCCACCCACCAACTTCCCAAGAATGGGGGTACTGAAGTGCACGCATTAGGGGTGGCGGAGCACCGTACCAGGACACCCTCAACCCATGTGGTCAGACAGTGGCCCTGGGGCTGGGGAAGCCAGTGTGTGTGTGGTGGGGCTTGGGTTTGATCGCTCAGCCTCTGCTTCCGGTTTATATCTGGAGCTCCTTGTGTCCACCCCGGGGTGGGGCGAGGAGGTGGGCGCTGGGCAGATGGAATAGTCTCCAGCCAGGATTTGGTACACAGCTGGCACTCTTTCATGCCCATTGTGCAGTTTTGTAGCACCTGCTGCCTTGGCATGCCTCTGTTTCTCAAATGTAGAACAAGGCGGGTCAGCTAATAGAATTAAAAGGGTTTCAGAGTTTAAGTAAGGTTGCATTTATTGAGCGCCAGGTGCATACCAGGCCATGCTGAGAAAGGTCCTGTTCACAGCCTCGTTTTACAGAGGAGCTGAGAGGTAAGGCTATGGCTGAGACCACGTAGTCCAGATTTCACCCAGCTCTGCCCTCTCCACCCCTCTGCTCGGCTCTGTGAAGCTGCTGACTGCTCACTTGCCCTCTCTGGGCCTCAGTTTCCCTTCAGAGCAATGGGAACGGTCCCTGTCCACTTCCAGACAAGAAGCCTTTCACTTTTCCTGCCCAGAGAATGCTGTGGCTGGGAGTCCCGGGCATCGCCCAGATGGGAGCCAATCTAGAGGGCCTCGAACCAGGCTGCACCCGGTGGCCACTCTGGCTGGCCTTAGTGCTCCTGTGCCCAGGGCCGGCCCCGCAGACAGCCTGGGACAGGTTGCTGCCGGATGGACAAGCCTGTTCCCTGCTTCCTTATGTAACCAGGTTATGCAAGGGCAGCTGGCCTGCTTACATAAGGGGAGGCCGGGCCAGCGCCCAGCTGGGGAGGGGGAGGCTCTTAAAGGGGCTGGTGTCCCCCGAGTGTCACCTCCAGGGGCCTGTGCCAACCCGCGGAGGGGAGACTTATAAACTCTGGCCGACTCTGCACTCATCAGCATCACCATTGGCATCATTATTATTACTGCTGTTGATGTTGTTTATCGTCACTCTGTTCTTCCCCAGGGACCGTGGGTTACCCGCACTGGGCACAGTGCCCACCTCACTTTTGACCCTCTGCTAGCCCCATGTCTCCCTGAGCCCCAGTTTCCCCATCTGGGAAAGGCGGGGTGCCAGTAAAGGAAGGCACTGGGGCGTAATGGGGGTGCTGGCCCTGCCACCAGCTGACTGTGTGACCTCAGGCAAATGGTGACCCTCTCTGGGACTCGGTTTCCCCATCTGTGAAACGTGCTTGCCTCGTGGGGTGGCTGAGGGGGAAGTGAGTTAAGACACGCAAAGGGTTAGGACAGTATCGAGCATGAACAACACTTAGCGCTCAGCCAGTGCAACTGCTTGGCAGCCCATGAATATTTATTAAGTGCTTACTGTGTGCCAAGCACTGTTGTAGGTCCTGGGGACACTACTGTGAACAAGACAGACAAAAATCCAGGCTTCATGGGGCTCACAGTCTTGTGGGGGAAGCGGACAAAAACAAGTTCATGATAAGGGCTGTTGGGGAAAATAAAGGAAGGCAAGGAATAGAGTGATGGGCTATTTGGGGAGGGTCTGTCTTGAGGACTTGACATGAGAGCTGAGACCTGAGGTGTGAAGCAGAACCAGCTGTATGAAGAACTGGGGGCAGGGCAACCTAGGCAGAGGGTGCAGCCTGTGCAAAGGCCCTGGGGCAGGACTGTGCCTGGCTTGTTGGAGGAACTGCCAGGAGGCCTGTGTGGCTGGGGCAGAGGGAGTGAGGGGGAGAGGGATTGGGGAAGGCAGGGAGGGGACGAGGCAGGTTGTACAGGGCCTCGTGGGCCTCAGGGAGGACGTGGGCTTTTACCTGAGGGAGGTGAGAGCCCTGGAGGGCTGTGGGCAGAGGAGGGCGGGGCCTGACTCAGGTGCTCATGGGTGCCCTCTGGCCACTGCACGGAGGACAGGCTGAGGGGGTGGGGCGGAGTTGAGAGCCCTGGGCTGAGGCCACTACACTGATTCAGGAGAGCATGGTGGGGGCTGGCCAGGCAGAAGCAGGTGCAGGGAAAGGAGGGGCAGGTGAGGGCAGGGCCCCCAGACACGTCCAGGGCTTCTCCTGGAGTCAGGATGCTGTTTGCCAGCAAGCTAGGGTAGCGCTCTGGTGCCCTGGGAGCTCTGGGCAGGCTGTGCAAGTGACTGCCAGGTGCCCAGCCCCAGGTACGCTGTTCCACCTGCACGGCTGCACTGTTCTGTTTTTTATTCCCGTCCTGCTCAGGTGAGCCTGGGCCGGCACCTGCACCACCCTGAGCCTCAGTTTCTGGTCTGTGAAATGGGAGTGATTGTAACTGCTCAGTAGGTTCTGGGAGCACCAGCACACAGTAGCTACCAGTTCAGTGATCAGCAGCAATAATTCAGGAGGCTTGGGTGGGAGGGTGTCCCCCGGCATGGGAAGCAGGGATGTGGGAACCCAGAATATTCACTGAGATGGACCATGGGGCAACTAATTACTCCCCCTGTCTGAGCCCCTGTTTTGTCCCTGTAAAATGGGGCCACAGCCACAGAATCCCTGTGGAGCCTGGCCAAATGCCAGCACAGAAAGGTGTCTAGCCTGTTATTATGCTGTCCCAGCCCCGTGTTACACCTAGGGCAATGGAGCCCCAGAGAGGGCTTAGCCTGGAGTCACACGGCCAGTTGGGCAAAGAGATGCCCCTGGAACAGACGACCTAGCTCCAAGCCACTCTGAGCGCCTCAGTTTCCAAATCCATGAAAATGGGCACACTGCTGGGGTCACTAGGAATTACTAGACACCTAGGAAGAGGCTGTAAGGGTTTATCTGGCCAGCCTGAGATTCTGCTTGGACACTTTCCTCCTAGGGTACTGGGGTGACATGTGGGGAGTGGTCTTTGGTCTCCGCCCCTACCCAGTTCCCCTCAGGTGCTGGCAGAGGAGGAGAGAGCAGATTCCTGGAGGCTCCTGGGTTAGCTGGGGCCATTCTGGCCAAGGAGGGGCAGTAGTAGCCAAGCTCCTCTGCCTGGGAACTGCAGCCCTGTCTGTTGGCGGGGGGTGGGGGGTGGGTGGGCAGACTTTGCTTCATCTGCCCCGTAGCAGGGCTGGAACTGGACAATCCAGCCTGCCCCAGATATCTGCTGCACACCCATGGTGTGCCCACCCAGTCTCTACCAGACCCAGACACATTCAGGGGGGAAGCAGGCAGTGTGGCCAAGTCTCTCTGCATGGGTTCAAGTCCTGGCTGCATTCGCTCAGCCCGATTGCCTAACCTTGAGGCCCCTCTGCCCTTCTCTGAATCTGTATGGAGCTCCTAGGATTGTATGTAGCTCCTGGCACTCAATAAATGTAAGTCGTGATTATTATTATTTTCATGCACTATTTTCTCTTTCCAAAAGCCCATTCTGTGCATGGCAAACTCCTACTCAAGACATCAAGGCCCCACTTGCAATGTCCCCTCCTCCAGGAAGCCCTCCTGGGCCCCCAGGCCAGATTCCTGTTACTTTCTTGGGTTACTCCTGCCCAGAGGTCTCTCCCTCTGCTATTTTTCCCTTTTCTATTCAGGACCTAGAGCAGTAGGATGGGCTTCTCAAAAGAGGATTTCTGCTGATCCTCGAAGAACCATGGGGGCCGAGATGGGCAATGCTTTGGTGACATTCCACACCCTGCCCTGGGCCTAGTGTAGAAATCCCTTGTATCACCACTGGCTGGGGTCTCCAGCCCTAAACTTGGTCTTTCCTGCTGAATATCCCCCAGTTTTCCCAGAATTCCTCAGATTCAATCGAGAGGCATTTGTTTTGTACCTGTTGTATGCTAGGCCCTATCAGGATTATTCCAATTATTCATGCAACAGACATACATTAGGTGCCTACTGTGTGCCAGGCTCTGCTGGAATAATCACACTCATTTGTCTGCAAGCATCTATTGACTGCCAGCTATGTGTAAGCATTTATGCAGCACCGAATGCATGCCGGGCTCCGGGAAGAGAGGCTACAGGAAGGCCAGGGGAGGAAAAAAGTCTCCCGCTCATCCTCCCTCCAGGCTTGGGCCCTCAGATTTCCAGCCTCCTCTTGTGTTCCAGGCAGTGGGTTAAAGTTGTGGGTGCTTCACCGGGAGTGACTGAGTTCCAATCCGCTTGTCAGCTTACTGGCCTGAGAGCGGGGGCGAGCCCCTTCCGGTCTCTGACCCGCTCTGTCCATGCAGGCGCCCAGCAATCTGAGACGTTTGGCTCTCACCGTCTACCTTCCGCAGAGAAGGAAACTGCAGTTCTAATAAGCAGGCTCCAGTGTTCCGTGCTGCCCCCGAGCAAGACAGGGAGGGGGCCACGGCTTCGCCCCACGAGGGGCAGGGCCGGCCGGAGGCTGCCCGGCTCTAGAGCCCCGATGCCCGCCTCCCCGGCCGGCCTCCCCCGGCTCCCCCGGGGCTGCCTAGTCGGTGGGTGACACAGCCCGAGGAACATCAGGAGGGGGAGCCGGGGCGGGAGCCGGGCCGCTCGCAGCGCCCGGGCGTCGCGTCCTCGGCGGGGGCGTCCTCGGGCCCTCGCGGGCGGCTTCCGGGGCTGCGGCCCCTCCGCGGCCGCACGTGCGCGCTCCGCCCGCGGGCGCATGCGGCTCCCGGCTCCCGCCCCCGGCAGGGCTGCCAGGGAGGCAGGCCGAGGCCTTGGCTCGGCTGCCGGCGAAGCCAGGAATTCGCTCCCAATGTAAACAGCGAGTTATTTTAAGTCTGCCCCCTCCCCGGGTGGCGCTGACACATTTGACATTGGAGGGGACGGGGGTGGGGGGGGGGCGTGTGTGGGTATTTTTAACCTTGTTTTTCACGTCCGAGGTGCCACCCGGAGCCTGGGGTGTGCCGAGGGGCGGCGCGGGGCGCGGGGCGCGGGGCGGCCTCCCCGCCCTGGCACCGACGCCCCCACGGCCCGCGCGCTGCTGCGCCCACAAAATGGCCGCCGGGCCGGAGAAGCGTCTGGAAGCGGGCAGGCAGCGCTGAGAAGATGGCCGCCGGGGAGCTGATGTCACAGGCGGCGCGGCCGCCAGCAGCGGCCTCGGGGGCGAGCCCCGGCCTGCAGGCCTCGGCGCGGGCCCCGCGGCCCAGGGGCCTGGCCGCCGGCCTCGGGCGGACGCCCCTCGCCCAGGCCGAGGCCGCCGTGGGCCCGGCCGCGCCGCCCTGCCCGCCGGCCCGGGGCCCCCACGAGTGCCCGGCGGGGCCCGCGGCCAGGCCGCGGAGCAGGCGGGGGCGAGAGCAGGCCGGGTGGGAAGAAAAAAGAAACTTTTCTTTGAAAGTGATTCCGAAGCAGGTTGGCTGGGGCCCAAGCGGCCGGCGGCGGCAGGGCAGAGGGAGATGGAAAGTGTGGTCCAGACTCGAGGAACGCGGCGGGTCAGGAAGGACACGGCGGGGGAGGCCCGGGCGGGGGCCGGCGTCCAGCGGGTCGCCCTGGCCATGGCCTCCTGCCTC